>NC_092141.1:49868190-50529856 GCF_043159975.1 Macaca nemestrina | reverse complement strand
AGTAGCTGGGACTACATGCTCCTGCCACAATGCCAGGCTAATTTTTTTGTATTTTTAGTAGAGACGGGGTTTCACCGTGTTAGCCAGGATGGTCTTGATCTCCTGACCTCGTGATCCGCCCACCTTGGCCTCCCACAGTACTGGGATTACAGGCGTGAGTCACCACACCCAGCGGTGATAGATGTTTTAATCCTTTATCTCATTTAATCCTTTAAACAACTGAAGGAGAATAGGTGATTATTTCTCCTTTCACAGATGCTGGGTATAGCATCTGTCACACTCCTGAAGGAACCACTGTTGGAACCTAAGCCTGTCTGGCACTAAATCAAGTCGCTGTTCTTTCTGGTAAGCTGAAGGGGTCTTCTTCAGAAGTCTAGTCTCCAATCAATTCAGTTCTCTGATGAAGCATTAAATATATAATCTTTCAAAGTTAGGTCTGAATGACTCATCTTCCTGGCTTCTAAATCCCTGAGGAAGCCTACCCATTTACTTCTAGGAAAAGTTAGCCTCAATTTCACCTCAGTTAACACATCTCAGATAGATGATGTGCAACTGTTTTAGTCACTTAACTTCCTGCTGTAAATTTCATGCCAGGAAGCACAGGGTCACATGAACATTCACATGGCACAGTATTCTAATCAACCACACTTTTATTTATTTATTTATTTTTTGAGATGGAGTCTCGCTGTGTCGCCCGGGCTGGAGTGCAGTGGCCAGATCTCAGCTCACTGCAAGCTCCGCCTCCTGGGTTTACGCCATTTTCCTGCCTCAGCCTCCCAAGTAGCTGGGACTACAGGCGCCCGCCACCTCGCCCGGCTAGTTTTTTGTATTTTTAGTAGAGACGGGGTTTCACCGTGTTAGCCAGGATGGTCTCGATCTCCTGACCTCGTGATCTGCCCGTCTCGGCCTCCCAAAGTACTGGGATTACAGGCTTGAGCCACCACGCCCGGCCTCAACCACACTTTTAATTGCATTATAGCAGCATCACAAATATGACCATCAGGTTGTAAAGATGCTTAGCAGTCAGTCATCTTATTCAACCGCCTCTCCTAATAGAATCTCCTCACAGACAGTTGTCTTTACAGACAGCCAAATGCTCCGTACTTAATTTTTTTCAGAAAAAGGGACAATGTTGGGGCAATCTGGCCAGGTCTGGGACGTATCTTTTGGTTTCAGAGCAGTTCCACATATATATAAATATATAACTATAAATAAATATATAAATATTTTAAATATTTATAAATATATGTATTTATATATAAATATATAAATATAAATATATAAATATAACATAAATATATTTAATATATTTGTATATTATATATTAAATATATTTATATATTATAGAAATATAAATATATTTATTTATAAATATATTATTTATATTTATATATAAATATACATTTATTTATATATATTTATATATATATATACTCTTTTTTTTTTTAATGGAGTTTTGCTCTTGTTCCCCATGTTGGAATGTTAATGGCACCATCTGGGCTCAATGCAATTTGTGCCTCCCATGTTCAAGCAATTCTCCTGCCTCAGCCTCCCACCTAGTATATTTTGAATTTATAAAGTACTTTCCAGTCACTTTCATCCAGGGTCCTATCTCTGGTCTGGGCCCTTCTATATCTGTCTTCCATTCTCCATTTATAAATATATTATTTATATTTATATATAAATATACATTTATTTATATATATTTATATATATATATACTCTTTTTTTTTTTAATGGAGTTTTGCTCTTGTTCCCCATGTTGGAATGTTAATGGCACCATCTGGGCTCAATGCAATTTGTGCCTCCCATGTTCAAGCAATTCTCCTGCCTCAGCCTCCCACCTAGTATATTTTGAATTTATAAAGTACTTTCCAGTCACTTTCATCCAGGGTCCTATCTCTGGTCTGGGCCCTTCTATATCTGTCTTCCATTCTCCATTCTCTATTCCTCCAATCTTTCTGGAAACCTCTCACCAACCATGCCATCCCTTGGCCTCCTCTGAGCAGTTTCTCCAACTTCACGTGGGTGTGACCATCACTCCAGTAAATTCTGACTTAGCTCATGTCACCTCTTCTGGAAGTCTTCCTTGACCTCTGCAAATAACACAGCCCACTCTGTGTTTTGTGTCCTTAGTCATCCTTGTATAGGTTTCTACATAGCTCACTCTGGAATTCCAAATACATTTACTTCCCCTTACTAAACTGTGAGCTCTTTAAAAGCAGGAACATGTCTTATTTATCTCTGTATCTCCGGCACATTGCTTGGCACAGCAGATGTCCAGTAAATGCTGACTAACTGAATGAATGATGAATTCGTGAATGTATTGTTCCTTCCCTCAAGTCCTGCTACTGACCTGTTGGGAACCACCTGGTTTTCCCTTCCTTCTTATTCTACTCCTCCCCCAATAAAGCTGGCCTGTCTGAAATACAGTGAGGAACATGTCAGCAGGGTTCCTGGCCTTCTCCTCTTGCCTATCCTTGGTTTCAAAATATGTCTGTGCAGTCCATATCACTCCTCTGAGCTTCTGGCTCAAATATCCAGCTTCTACTTGACATTGCATTTAGGTGAATCACAGATATCTCAAATTCAGCCTACCCAAGTTGACTTAGATCAGCTTCCTCCCAAACATATTTCTCTTTTAGGGAATAATATCACTCTCAACCATGTTGCTCAAAACAAAAACCTAGCCTAAAGTTGCAGTGGCACATGAGTCTGTCCTCCCATCTGTGTGAGAGGATCACTTAAGCCCAGGAGTTCAAGTCCAGTCTGGGGCAACATAGTAAGACCCTGTCTCAAAAATGAAAAAAAAGTAACCTAGGGCCGGGTACAGTGGCTTACAACTGTAATCCCAGCACTTTGGGAGGCTCAGGCAGGCGGATCACCTGAGGTCAGGAGTTTGAGACCAGCCTGGCCAACATGGTGAAACCCCATCTCTACTAAAAAAACACAAAATTTAGCCAGGTGTGGTGATGCATGCTGTAATCCCAGCTAACAGGGAGGCTGAGGCAGGAGAATCGCTTGAACCCAGGAGGTGGAGGTTGCAGTGAGCTGAGATCGTACCACTGCACTCTACCAGCCTGGGCGACAGAGGAAGACTCTGTCTCAAAAAAAGAAAAAAAAAAAAGGAGCCTAAGTCATCTTAGTGCTTTATCTCTCCCCCCACCTACCTCATAGCCTCCTATAGCCAGAGCAGCCATTTGGACATGCAAATCTATTCATACCTCTGTTACACGATGGAGGTAGGTCACCAAAAAGACCAAGCTATGATAGAGGTTTAGGACCTTTAATACCATACCCTACCATTAACCTCTAGGGAGAGGAGCAGGGTGGGAAATTGAATTTAATCACCAATGACCAATGATTTAATCAATCGTGCCTACATAATGAGACCTCCATAAAAATCCACAAATAGGGTTTGGAGATCTTCTGGGATGGTGAACACACTGAAGAACTGGGAGGGTGGAATGCCACCAGAGGGAATGGAAGCCCCTCCCCTTATACCTACACAAAACCCTGGGTATCTCTTACTTTTGGCTGTTTTTGTTTTTCTTTTTTTGAGATGGAGTCTCGCTCTGTAACCCAGGCTAGAGTGCAATGGCACGATCTCAGCTTACTGCAAACTCAGCCTTCTGGGTTCAAGCACTTCTTCCACTTCGGCCTCCCAAGTAGCTGGGATTACAGGCGCATGCCACCCAGCCCAGCTAGTTCTTGTATTTTTGTAGAGACGGGGTTTCACCATGTTAGTCAAGCTGTCAAGCTGGTCTTGAACTCCTGACCTCAGGTGATCCACCCACCTTGGCCTTCCAAAGTGCTGGGATTACAGGCATGAGCCACTGCACCCGGACTTTTTTTTTTTTCTGACGGAATTGTGCTCTTTTGCCCAGGCTAGAGTGGCAAGATCTTGGCTCACTGCCACCTCCGCCACCCGGATTCAAGCGATTCTCCTGCCTCAGTCTCCCAAGTAGCTGGGATTATGGGATTATGGGATTATAGGCACCCGCCACCACGCCTGGCTAATGTTTGAATTTTTAGTAGAGACGGGGTTTCACCATGTTGGCCAGGCTGGTCTTGAACTCCTGACCTCAGATGATCCACCCACCTCGGCCTCCCAAAGTGCTGGGATTACAGGTGTGAGCCACTGCGCCCAGCCTTGGCTGTTCTTGAGTTGTATTCTTTTTTTTTTAACTTTTTTTTTTTTTTTTTGAGACGGAGTCTCACTCTGTCACCCAGGCTGGAGTGCAGTGGTGTGATCTCAGCTCACTGCAACCTCCACCTCCCAGGTTCTAGCGATTCTCTTGCCTCAGCCTCCAGAGTAGCTGGGACTACAGGCCCGCGTCACTATATCCAGCTATTTTTAAAAATATTTTTAGTAGAGACGAGATTTCACCATGTTGGCCAAGATGGCCTCCAACTCCTGACCTCAAGTGATCTACCCACCTTGGCCTCCCAAAGTGCTGGGATTACAGGCGTGAGCCACCGTGCCCAGCCTATATTAGTCTTTAAAACAAAATTATAAAATTATATTGTAGGATTCATAACTCATAGATATATTATGGCTTCTATAATATAAAGGATAAGAGAAAGGGAGAAATGAACCTTTAAGTTTGTATCTTTTATGTGAAGTGGTACATTAACTGTAAGTAAACTGTTAAAAGTTAAAGATATAGACAGTCATCCCTCGGTACCTATGGGAAACTGGTTTCAGGACCCTCCCATACCAGTAAAATCCACAGATGCTCAAGTCCCTTATATAAAATAACATAGTATTTGCATATAATCTATCTTATCTATCTACCTACCTACCTACCTATCTAATCTTCCTGTATATTTTAAATCATCTCTAGATTACTTATAATATCTAGTACAATGCAAAGGCTATGTTAATAGTTGTTAGTCTTCATTTTTGTTTGTATTTTTTATTGTACTGTTATTTTTTAATTGTTTCCTTTTTCCTAATATTTTTGATGCTTGGTTGGTTGAATCCACAAATGTGGAACCCACAGATAAGTAGTGTCAACTGTATTGAAATAACTAGAGCAATCACTAAAAAAAAAAAAAAAAATGTAAAGAGGTATAGCTTAAAAGCCAATCGCTAACATAAGTTAAAAAGGAATTCTAAAACATTTCATTAACACAAAAGAAGGCAGGAAATAGACGAAACAAAAATAGAGGGTAAAACACAAAACAATATAAAATGGGAGTTCTTAAATCGAACCAAAATCCTTCCAATAGCCCACAAGGCTCTGACTGGTCCAGCCCAGGCCTCCCTCGCCAGTTTCATCTCACATCTCTCTCTCCACCCCACTGGTTTTCCCCTCAACTCATGTCAACCAGACCCTTTTATTTTCTAGCTCCTCTCCATCCTGAGCTCAACTCCTGCCTGATCAACTCCTTTACGTTTTCTTTTCCTTTTTTTCAGAGATGGAACCTCACTCTGTTGCCCAGGTTGGACTCCCCGGGTCAGGTGATCCTCCCACCTCAGTCAGCCAAGTAGCTAGGACCACAGGTGTGTGCCAAGGCACCCGGCTTGGTCAACTCTTCTTCCTTGAGGTCCTGGCCTAAACAACACTTCTTCTGAGAAGTTTCTCTTGATTATCCCATAGAAAAGGAGGCTCAGATGAATCTTGTGTGCTCACTTCACTTCCTGCCCTTGTCAGTACACTTCAGCTCCCAATTTATGTCTGTTTCTTCTGTTAGATTATGGTCCCAAAGGGCACAGTCATAATCTCTAACAATCGGTTTTCTGAATGAGCTAAACTGAGTAGGATACAATCAGGAGACAACTTAGCCTCAAGCACACTCTTTTTTTTTTTTTGAGACAGAGCTTCGCTCTTGTTGCCCAGGCTGGAGTGCAATGGCACCATCTCGGCTCACTGCAACCTCCGCCTCCCGAGTTCAAGCGATTCTCCTGCCTCAGCCTCCCGAGTAGCTAGGATTACAGGTTTGCGCCACCACGCCTATTTTATGTTTTAAGTAGAGACGGGGTTTCACCATGTTGGCCAGGATGGTCTGGAACTCCTGACCTCAGGTGATCCGCCCACGTCAGCCTCCCAAAGTGCTGGGATTACAGACGTGAGCCACTGCGCCCAGCCTGGAACGGCACAATTAAAGTGACAGAAAAAATAGATTCTGCAGCCAGGTGCACTTTGGGAGGCCGAGACGGGCGGATCACGAGGTCAGGAGATCAAGACCATCCTGGCTAACATGGTGAAACCCTGTCTCGACTAAAAATACAAAAAAATTAGCCGGGCTTAGTGGCGGGCGTCTGTAGTCCCAGCTACTCGGGAGGCTGAGGCAGGAGAATGGCGTGAACCCAGAAGGTGGAGCTTGCAGTGAGCCGAGATTGCGCCTCTGTACTCCAGCCTGGGCGATTGAGCGAGACTCCGTCTCAAAAAAAAGAAAAAAAAATGGATTCTGCCTGAGATGCCTATCAAGGAGGGGAAGGAAGAGCCAATGAAGCGTGTGCATGAGGTCAGGCAAAAAAAAACACAAAAATTGTTGTTCCACTAAAATCAATATCTTAATCTCTCATCCAATTCCAATTTCTTTTCTTTCTTTTTTTTTTTTTTTTTTGAGACAGAGTCTTGCTGTCGCCCAGGCTGGAGTGCAGTGGTGCAACCTTGGCTCACTGCAACCTCCATCTCCCAAGTTCAAGCAATTCTCCTGCCTCAGCCTCCCAAGTAGCTGGGACTACGGGCATGTGCCACCAAGTCCAGCTAAGTTTTGTATTTTTAGTAGAGACAGAGTTTCACCATGTTGGCCAGGCTGTTCTCAAACTCCTGAGCTCAAATGATCCACCTGCCTAGGCCTCCCAAAGTGCTGGGATTACAGGCGTGAGCCACCGTGCCCAGGCCAATTCCAATTTCTTCCCTCCTCTACACTGCAGGATGCAGCAATGCTCTGTTAACTGTCCTTCTCCTTGCTTCTCCACTCTTCCTCTGATCTCAACGCTGTTTGTGGCAACTCCAGAGCTGAGGCAAGGGGGAGAACCAATGAAACAAAATGAGGCAATGGCCTTCATACTCAGCTGATGCCCTGTGTAGCTTCTGGCTTTATCCTAAAGCCTGTCCTGTTGTGGAAGGTGCCAGTGGGTCCTTCAAGTGCCTCCACCACACTGTGCAGAACCCCACACAGGCCAGTGCTCTCTTCTGCTGACTTCTTGCCCACCACCCAACTCCCTCCTTCTAGAGCCCTACCTGCAGCCTCTCTGTTGGGATTCTTTCTTCCTTCACAGGTAGAATCCCCTTAGATGGCTCAGCTACCCACTGTGGAGTCTACTTGTTCCACCAGCTGGTGCAAGTGTGACTAATTACTGCTAGCCTTCTATGCTCACCCACCCATCAAGGACTGCTCCAAGTAAGAGACAGATAGCAGTCTTCCTGCCTCCTCAACTCCAGGGAACACTGCAGCTTCTTGGCATGTCACTTTGGTGGCAGCTTGGGTAGGCTGACATACTTCAACTGTATAGCAGGCTGGGACTCAGGTCTCATCTCTCCTGCCTGCAAGCACTACAATTCTCTCCGAGGTTTGTCTGAAGGGCCTCTTGTCTTGAGACTGGCAAGGATGGGGAAAGCCACAGCTTTCTAATCCTGTGACTATCCTTTTTTCTTTTTCTTTTCTTTTTTTTCTTTTTTTGAGACAGAGTCTTGCTCTGTCACCAGGTTGGAGTGAAGTGGTATGATCTTGGTTCACTGCAACCTCCGCCTCCCGGGTTCAAGCAATTCTCCTTCCTCAGCCTCCCAAGTAGCTGGGACTACAGGCATGTGCCACCACGCCCAGCTAATTTTTGTATTTTTAGTAGAGACAGGGTTTTAACATGTTGGCCAGCTGGTCTCGAACTCCTGACCTCAAGTGATCTGCCCACCTCAGCCTCCCGAAGTGCCGGGATTACAGCCGTGAGCCACCACGCCTGGCTTCTTTTTTTTTTTTTTCCTTTGAGGTGGAGTTTTGCTCTTGTTGCCCAGGCTGGAGTGTAATGGCACAATCTTGGTTCACTGCAACCTCTGCCTCCCAGGTTCAAGCAATTCTCCTGCCTCAGCCTCCCAATTAGCTGAAATTACAGGCACCCACCACCACACCCAGCTAATTTTTGTATTTTTAGTAGAGACTGGGTTTCACCATGTTGGCCAGGCTAGTCTCAAACTCCTGACCGCAGGTGACCCACCCACCTCAGCCTCCCAAAGTGCTGGGATTACAGGAGTGAGTCATCACACCTGGCCCTGTGAATACCTTTTAAAGAATCTAGTGATCATTTAGATCATCTCCTAAGAAGCCCTCTATCAGACTTTGGGAGAACTTACTGCCCCTTATTCTTCAATCTGAGGCTTCAGATTGAATTCCCAGACGCAGATGAAGTCCTGTTCTATATCCAGGTACACTTGTTAACCCCATCCCTTACTCTAACTGAATATCAAGCATTTGAAGATGCAGAATATTCAGGAGATGTCTAGGAGATAATAAATGTCATAATACTCTGATATTCACTAAAAAAATTGATGTTCAATATAGGTATGCTATGACTTCTAGTGACTGTCTATCCATACCATTCACTGTGAGAAGCAGAGTTTTATTTATTTTTTAGACAGAGTAATCTCACTCTGTCTTGATCTCAGCTCACTGCAACCTCCACCTCCCAGGTTCAAGTGATTCTCCTGCCTCAGACTCCTGAATAGCTGGGACTACAGGTGCCCGCCACCACGCCCAGCTAAGTTAAGTTTTGGTTTTTTTTTTTTTTTGAGACGGAGTCTCGCTTTGTCACCCAGGCTGGAGTACAGTGGCGCGTTCTCGGCTCACTGCAAGCTCCGCCTCCCAGGTTCACGCCATTCTCCTGCCTCAGCCTCCTGAGTAGCTGGAACTACAGGCGCCTGCCACTACGCCTGGCTGATTTTTTGTATTTTTAGTAGAGACGGGGTTTCACCGTGTTAGCCAGGATGGTCTCAATCTCCTGACCTTGTGATCCGCCCGCCTCGGCCTCCCAAAGTGGTGGGATTACAGGCGTGAGCCAGCGCACCTGGCCTAATTTTTGTATTTTTAGTAGAGACGGGGTTTCACTGTGTTGGCTGGGCTGGTCTCAAACTCCTGACCTCAGGTGATCCACCCACCTCGGCCTCCCAAAGTGCTAGGATTACAGGCTTGAGCCATTGTGCCTAGCCCAGAATTTTATTTATTTTTTATTTTTTATTTTTTCTGAGACAGAATCTCACTCTTGTTGTCCAGGCTGGAGTGCAATGGTGCGATCTAGGCTCACTGCAACCTCTGCCTCCCGAGTTCAAGCGATTCTTCTGCCTCAGCCTCCCAAGTAGCTGGGATTACAGGCGCGCGCCACCATGCCCAGCTAATTATTTTTAGTAGAGACGGGGTTTCACCATGTTGGCCAGGCAGGTCTCAAATCCTGACCTCAGGTGATCCACCCCTCTTGGCCTCCCATAGTGCTGGGATTACAGGTGTGAGTCACCACACCTGGCCCGAGAAGCAGAGTTTTACAACGTTTTATTTTAAAACATATGTGGATAGTTATGGAGTAAAATGCAAAATTTTGAGGGGAAAAAAAAAAAAAGCCCAGGACCTTTCACATAAATGATTGAGCTCAGTGTGAGCTACTTCACTTATGGACCCTAGGGGTAGTACATGAAAAGGTTTGAGAACTTATTTTTTTGTTGTTGAGATGGGGTCTTGCCTCAGCCTCCTGGTGTGGTGGACTACAGGCATGCACTACCATGCTTGTAGTATCAACTAGTGATTAATTTTTTTTTTATTTTTTGTAGAGACAGGGTCTCACAGTGTTGCCCAGGCTGGTCTCAGACTGGTCTTGAACTCCTGGCCTCAAGCAATTCTCCTGCCTCAGCCTCCCAAAGTGCTGGGTTTACAGATAGATGGGATTCGCTGTGCCAGCCATGAGAATTTCATGAGGGAACTATTCAGTGGGATAGTTGGAAAATTGGGGTTACCCTTCTGGACATCTTCAGGAATGCTGTTGAAGCAAGTGGAGAAAAACCAGGTCACCCTGACTATTCCACAAATCAGCAAAGAGAAGTTTCAGAAGCCTCCCCTTCAATACTAAGAAAAGAGAGGGGGGATCCAGCAGGACCTCTGCTCACATTGAAAATAGCAGGTCTGGGTTGATGCCTGTAATCCTAGCACCTTGAGAGGCTGAGATGGGCAGATCACTTGAGCCCAGAAGTTCTAGACCAACCTGGGCAACAAGGCAAAAGCATCGCTACAAAAAACAAACAAAGAAACAAAGAAACAAACAAACAAAAAACACAAAAATTAGCCAGACATGGTGGCTTACGCCTATAGTCCCAGCTATTTGGAAAGCTGAGGCAGGAGATTCACCTGAGCCTATGGAGGTCGAGGATGCAATGAGCTGTGATCATGCTACTGCACTGCATTTGGCAACAGAGTGAGACTCTATCTCAAAAAAAAAAAAAAAAAAGCAGGTCTGGGTCCCTAGATCAGGAGCCAAACACCAGAAAAGGTTCTGTTTGTGTATGGGTTTTTGTTCGTTGGTTCTTTGGTTTGTTTCCTCAGACCAAATTCACATGGCATGTTTGTTGGTTCTTTTGAAGACTGCTTCAGCCATTGAGCCACGTCTGCCTGTATTCTTCAGCAAGAAAACCCTGGAAAAAGGGCACCAAGTGGAAGTAAGGAGCAAGGAAGGGGACAGCTGTGAACACTGGTCTCCTCAGTCAACCACAGGTGTCAGAGAACTCAATGGATGGAGCAGATTTGAAGGAAAGGAATCAGGCAGAATCAAAGGTGGGTGACTTCAGAGAAACCTTAGGAGCCTAGCAGTAGCAGTTGGATGCGCTTGTGGTTGCTTCCCCAGCACAAAACAAAACAAAGCAAAACATCCTCAAAATAAGAATTTAACACCTCTCTTGACTGCACTGCTAGAGAACATCTAATTTCTATATTTAATTTCTGGATTTCCCCAAGGACTCATTCATAGCTTTATGACATTCCTTTTTCTCTGAACGCTATTCAGAAATGTGTACCAAGGTGCATCTGCCATCTCAATATGGTGCTTACCTTTCTTAAGAATTTTCTTCACTTTCAGATAGTTCCCTTGTTTGACATACTCATGAAGCTGAGCTTCCAGGGAGTCATTTCTTAAGGTACCAAGTTGAACAGGACAGGGGAGTGGAAGAGGAACAGCCCGAGACATCCTGTTCCAAAAGAGAGCAGTATGCTTATTTTAACTGAACCAGAAATGCAAGGAAACAACTTAATTCTTTCACATTTAGAAACCTGTACAGCCACCCTCATTAATAATGAAGATTAGGGAACAATTATTGAAACTCTGAATTAATGTTTTTCCTCAGTGTTATCGCTGAAATTAAAGAACTTCAATATACTGTTGAATATAGGAATGATGAGAAGAGACAAGTAAAAATATATATATTTGAATATACTTTATATGGTTTGGCTCTATGTCCCCACCCAAATCTCACCTTGAATTGTAGTTCCCATAATCCCCACAAGTCATGGGAGGGACCCAGTGGGAGGTAATTTAATCATGGGGGTGGTTACCCTCATGCTGTTCTTGTGACCAGTGAGTGAGTTCTCATGAGATCTGATGGTTTTAAAAGGGTTTTTTCCCTCTTTTACTCAGTACTTCTCCTTCCTGCCATCACGTGAAGAAGGACATGTTTGCTTCCCATCTGCCATGATTGTAAGTTTCCTGAGGCCTCCCCAGCCCTGCAGAACTATGAGTCAATTAAACCTCTTTTCTTTATAAATTACTCAGTCTTGGGTATGTCTTTATTAGCAGAACAAGAACAGACGAATACAATATTTGTCACTAATTCCCAGGACTGAAAAAGTGAGGACTTCTAGGAAGTAAAATTCTAAATACATGTGTTTATTGTGTCATTAAGATAACTTGGAGAGTATTGACTTTGAAAGGTTAGAACACAAATGCAGTCATTATGTAAAGCTAGATAGTATAACATAGTGGTTTAGGTTCATAGTTCAGACTCTGAAACTGTCTTGGCTCTGTCACCTCCCTGTGTGATCTTGGAGGAATTATTTAACATTGATAGGCCTCAATTTCTTCATCTGTAACATGGGAATAATAATAACCAGAGGGTTGCTGAGAGTTTCAGTTTCTTTTTTTGTGTATGTGACGGAGTCTCACTCTGTCGTCAGGCTGGAGTGCAGTGGCGCAATCTTGGCTCACTGTAACCTCTGCCTCCTGGGTTCAAGCGATGCTCCTGCCTCAGCCTCCTGAGTAGCTGGGACTACAGGTGCGCGCCACCATGCCCGGCTAATTTTTTGTATTTTTAGTAGAGATGAGGTTTGACCATGTTGGACAGGATGGTCTTGATCTCTTGACCTTGTGATCCGCCTGCCTTAGCCTCCCAAAGTGTTGGGATTACAGACGTGAGCCACTGCGCCCAGCCTGAGAGTTTCAAAGGAGCTAATTTGTGTGCAGTGCTTAGCATAGTACCTGGCACCAAACAAGTTCACTGTAGTTGTTAGCTGTTACTGTGCATAAGACCCATGCAGAGAAATTTTAACTTTCCATACGTGGCAGCCACATCTGACCATCATTCTTACAATCAAGTGTCTGTGGTGTACCTACTGGTATGGTTTGAATGTGTCCCCCAAAATCCATATGTTGAAAACTTGATCCCCAATATGGAGGTGTTGGGAGGTAGAACCTTTAAGATGTGTTTAGGTCATGCGGGCACCACCCTCATGAATGGATTAGTGCTATTGTCATTATAAAGGAAGTAGGTCGTTATGGCAGGAGTGGGTTCCTTATAAAACGATGAGTTTGGGAGACATTTGAGGTTTCTTTCCATCTCCTTGTTCTGCGGTCCTATGATTAAACCTTTTTCTCTGCTGCAACCCAGTGTCTCACTACACTGATTTGCCACGTGGGATTACAATTTTACAGTGATCCTATGAAAAGATGCCCTTTGTGGGCATTTAACCATGGCTCAGTGACCCCTTTGTGGCAGTCCAGGTTTTCATCAGCAGCCAGAACAATCTGGTTCCACCAACCCTTTACTATAATTTTGATGAATGCATATGTTAAACATTAAAGAAATGGAGAAACTGGTGCCTGAGTACAAGGGCTGGAATGCAAAAACAAACCCATTAAGACACCATCTGGCCTTTCTCAGGTCCTAAAGTCTGATCAAATAATAATAGCATTTTTACACATACACCTTGTACCAGGGAACCACTTAAGATTAAGAAACTTTCCAAGACTCTAGAGAAAGCTTTTCAGACCCTAGATCCTAGTTAAAGATTAGATATAGGCCTGGTGTGGTGGCTCACGCCTGTAATCCCAGCACTTTGGGAGGCCGAGGCGGGCGGATCACGAGATCAGGAGATCGAGACCATCCTTGCTGACACGGTGAAACTCCGTCTCTACTAAAAATATATATAAAAAATAATTAGCCAGGCATGGTGGCAGGCACCTGTAGTCCCAGCTACTTAGGAGATTGAGGCAGGAGAATGGCCTGAACCCGGGAGGCGGAGCTTGCAGTGAGCCATGATCGTGCCACTGCACTCCAGCCTGGGAGACAGAGCGAGACTCCATCTCAAAAAAAAAAAAAAAAAAAAAGATTCGATATAGATTGAATGAAACATCCCACCTTGTAGGTGCACTCCCGCATATTGGCATGGACCTTGAATGTATATAAGCTTTGGGGGAAAAAAAAAAAAACTTGTAACTTTTTTTTTTTTTTTTTTTTTGAGACAGTCTTACTTTGTTGCCCAGGCTGCAGTATAGTGGCATGATCTCAGCTCACTGCAATCTCCGCCTCCCGACTTCAAACGATTCTCCTGCCTCAGGCTCCCGAGTAGTTGGGATTACAGGTGCCCACCATCATTACCAGCTAATTTTTGTAGTTTTAATAGAGTCGGAGTTTCATCATGTCGGCCAGGGTGGTCTCGAACTTCTGACCTCAGGTGATCTGCCCACCTAGGCCTCCCAAAGTGTTGAGATTACAGGCATGAACCACTGCGCTGGGCCAAAACTTTTAACTTTTTTAGTTGGTCTGGTGAGTTACTCTGACCTTCTCCCTGTAACCAGTTGCAGAAATAAACTCCCTTCTTTTAGTCTTTTTTTTTGAGACAGTCTTGCTCTGTCGCCCAGGCTGAAGTACAGTGGTGTGATCTTGGCTCATTGCAGCCTCTGCCTCCTGGGTTCCAGTCATTCTCCTGCCTCAGCTTCTTGGGTAACTGGGATTACAGGCACCCGCCACCATGTCCAGCTAATTTTTTCTTTTCTTTTTTTTTTTTTTGAGACAGAGTCTCGCTCTGTCGCCAGGCTAGAGTGCAGGGGCGCAATCTCAGCTCACTGCAACCTCTGCTTCCTGGGTTCAAGCGATTCTCCTGCCTCAGCCTCCCGAGTAGCTAGACCTACATGCACGCACCACAACGCCCAGCTAATTTTTGCATTTTTAGTAAAGATGAGTTATCACCATGTTGGCCAGGATGGTCTCGATCTCTTGACCTCGTGATGCACCCGACTCAGCCTCCCAAAGTGCTGGGATTACAGGCATAAGCCTCCGCATCTGGCTGACTAATTTTTGTATTTTTAGTAGAGACAGGGTTTCACAATGTTGGCCAAGCTGGTCTCAAACTCCTGACCTCAGGTGGTCTGCCTGCCTCCGCCTCCCAAAGTGCTGGGATTACAGAAGTGAGCCACCGCGCCTGGCCAATAAACTCCCTTCTTTCCCAGTCTGGATCTCATTATTGGACTGTGAGAACAAGCAGCTGGACCTCATTCTGTTCTGGGACACCCTGACATTTCGGCACCCTGAGACGAGCCCTCCTTTAAGCCAGGGGCCATGTCTGGCAGCTCCCTTGTAGGCAGGGACATTGCTGACTTTAGGCGCGTAAACTGGCTTGCAGCAGAGAAATGGTTTCTGATTCTGGAAGAAGTCTCTGATGATTATTCCCAAGCATAATCCATCCTCCCTTTCCCTTCTCCTGATCTGTTGGCCTCCTCAGAGGCCATGTAAACTCTCCGAGGGTCCTATTAACTCTCCCCAACCTATAGAAAGGGACCTGTTAAAGGCATTTTTCCACACTGGAAGAATAAAGGGCACTGTTTTGGGAAAGTACTCCTGGACCCTTCAAGTCTCAGTTCAGAAACCTGGTTTTGGTTGGGCGTAATGGCTCACACCTGTAATCCTAGCATTTTGAGAGGCTGAGGAGGGTGGATCACCTGAGGTCACGAGTTTGAGACTAGCCTGGACAACACGGCAAAATGCTGTCTCTACAAAAAATACAAAAATTGGCCGGGCAGTCAGGCACAGTGGCCCACGCCTGTAATCCTAACACTTTGGGAGGTCAAGGCGGGTGAAATCACCTGAGGTCAGGAGTTCAAGACCAGCTTGACTGATATGGTGAAACTCCCACCTCTACTAAAAATACAAAAATTAGCTGGGTGTCGTGGCGGGCGCCTGTAGTCCCAGCTACTTAGGAGGCTGAGACAGGACAATCGTTTGAACCTGGGAGGTGGAGGTTGCAGTGAGCCGAGATCATGCCACTGCACTCCAGCCTGGGCAACAGAGCGAGACTCTGTCTCAACAAAACAAAACAAAAAACAAACGTCTGGGTGCATGGCTCATGCCTGTAATCCCAACACTTTGGGAGGGTGACGCTGGTGGATCACAAGGTCAGGAGTTCTAGAACAGCCTGCCCAACATGGTGAAACCCCATCTCTACTAAAACTACAAAAATTAGCTGGGTGTGGTGGCGGGCACCTGCAATCCCAGCTACTCAGGAGGCTAAGGCAGGAGAATCGTTTGAACCTGGGAGGTGGAGGTTGCAGTGAGCCAAGATCATGCCACTGCACTCCAGCCTGGGCAACAGAGCGAGACTCTGTCTCAACAAAACAAAACAAAAAACAAAAGTCTAGGTGCATGGCTCACGCCTGTAATCCCAACACTTTAGGAGGGTGAGGCTGGTGGATCACAAGGTCAGGAGTTCTAGACCAGCCTGCCCAACATGGTGAAACCCCATCTCTACTAAAACTACAAAAATTAGCTGGGTATGGTGGCGGGAACCTGTAATCCCAGCTACTCAGGAGGCTGAGGCAGGAGAATTGCGTGAACCTGGGAGGCGGAGGTTGCAGTGAGCCGAGATCATGCCATTGCACTCCAGCCTGGGTGACAGAGCAAGACTCCGTTTCAAAAAAATTTGGCCAGGCGTGGTGGTGAGCACCTGTAGTCCCAGCTACTCAAGAGGCGGAGGCACAAGAATCACTTGAACCTGGGAGGTGGAGGTTGCAGTGAGCTGAGATCATGCCATTGCACTCCAGCCTGGGCAACTGAGCAAAACTCCATCTCAAAAAAAAAAAAAAAAGGAAAAGAAATCGGGTTTTATTTAATTTTTTTAGATGTGGGATCTTGCTATGTTGCCCAAGCTGGTCTTCAACTCCTGGCCTCAAACAATCCTCCTGCCTCAGGCTCCCAAAGTTCTGGGATTATAGGTGTGAGCCACCATGCTAGCCAAGTCTGGTTTTATTTTTATTTTTTTATTATTATTTTTTTAAAATAGAGATGAGGTCTCACTATGTTGCCCAGGCTCATCTTGAACTCCTGGGCTCAAGTGATCTCCTACCTCAGCCTCCCAAAGGGCTAGAATTACAGTCATGAGCCACCACGCTGGGCCCAAATCTGATTTTAGAATTCTGATTTGTGAAGGCTTGTGCTTGTTCTTGTCTGTGTGTCGGGGGTGGAATCCTGAAGGAATCATTAGCAGAAGCTCAGCAGGCCTCACTCAGAGGGAACCTCTTGTCTGTTTTGCCACATTAAAACTCAGATACTGAGGGGAGTAACTGGTGTTTGTGTCTTTGTCGTGTGTATAATTTCATCTGAGCAATACGGGAAATGCCTTTTTTTTTTTTTTTTGAGACAGAGTCTTGCTCTGTCACCCAAGTTAGAGTGCAGTTGTGCGATCTCGGCTCACAGCAGCCTCTGCCTCCCGGGTTCAAGCAATTGAAACAGCCTTTGCAAAATTATGACTGAGATAGTGAAAGAGATCTAACTTAACTGACTCCATCTTGCTTCTAACTTCCAAGCTGTCCTTGTTCATTCCTGGGTGTAGACTGAACTAACTTTGGGAGAAACTTGGTTTACAGTTTATAGTTTAAACAAAGACAGTAACAGCCTTTTCCCAAAGCAGACCTCCTTCTTGTCTGGGGACTAGATTGCCTTTGTAGGACTAACATTAGCCACAAGATTAGAAATTATGGTTTAGGAGTCATGCAGCTGGATGCTACAAGATTCTGACCTTTCCTAAACTACTCCTAAAATCAATGCTTGATATATTTTGCAGACCTTGCACTTCAGCTGGCACCACCCAGATCAATAAACTGGCTCATCTGATCTTGTGGTCCCCACCCAGGAACTGACTCAGCACAAGAAGACAGCTTTGACTCCCTATGATTTCTTCCCTGACCAATTAGCACTCCTGGCTCACTGGTTTCCCTTCACCCACCAAGTTATCCTTAAAAACTGTGTTCCTCGAATGCGGATTTGAGTAATAACAAAACTCCGGTCTCCCTCACAGCTGGCTCTGTGTGAATTACTCTTTCTCTATTGCAATTCCCCTGTCTTGATGAATTGGCTCTGTCTAGGCAGCAGGCAAGGTGAACCCCTTGGGTGGTTACACTATTCTCATGCCTCAGCCTGTACCTCCTGGTGTGTACCAGCTGTGCACCGGCGGTTTTTTTTTTTTTTTTTTTTGGAGACCGAGACTCACTCTGTCACCTGGGCTGGAGTGCAGTAGTGTGATCTTGGCTCACTGCAACCTCTGCCTCCTGGGTTCAAGTGATTCTCCTGCTTCAGCCTCCCGAGTAGCTGGGATTACAGATGTGCACCACCATGCCTGGCTAATTTTTTGTATTTTCAGTAGAGACACGGTTTCATCATGTTGGCCAGGCTGGTCTGGAATTCCTGACTTCAAGTGAGCCACCCGACTCGGCCTCCCAAAGTGCTGGGACTGCAGGCTTGAGCCACCCTCAGCAATTCATCCCACCAGAAGAAAAGGCTAAGGTAAATTTATCTGCACAGGAAACTGGTAAATTTATCTGCACAGAAAAACTGAACTACAAGGGATGAGGTACTTAACTTCCCACCTGAAGACCCAGGAATTTTTTTTCTTTCTTTCTTCATTGAGATTGGGTCTCTGTCCCTCAGACAGGAGTGCAGTGGCACGATATTGGCTCATTAAAGTCTCCCTCTGGGATCAAATGACCGCAGTCTCCTGAGGAGCTAGCACCGGTGCACACCACCACCCGAGAATCTGACTTATTTTTCCACCTTTCATAGAAAGTGCATAAAAAAGCGCCTAATTAAACTTGAAACAGAAAAAAGACATAGCCGGATAAAACCTAAGGTCGCAACAATTCCAAACCCACGACACTATGACAACAACGGCACACATGCTATCTTTCCAAACACATCGTGCAATCAGAAGAAAGCGGGAACGCAGTCCCCCCCACCACAAATTACGCAGTCAAGTTTCCCACATTTGCGGAAATCACAAGGATCAATACACACATCCAAAGTGCAACGAAAAAGCCCCGCCTCAAAAAAAAAAAAAAAAAAAAAAAAAAAAAAAAAAAAACCACCTTCGTGATCATGACATCTCCCCTGCTAAATAAGTACGAGTTGTTAGTTACTACTAGCTACCTCACCACCGTCCTCAACACACTACTTAGTCATGGCAAATTGTATTGTGAGTTGTTTTTAGGCATCATTTCGAAACCACCGCTTCTTCGTATGACACAACTCAGACTACACCTTCTTTGATATTCGCTAGAAAAATTCTTCCGCGCGAAGAACGCACTAGAACCAGCAATCACTGCGCCTCTATCTACATATGCCCGCCTCTAATAGTGACGTCACCATCTGCTTCTTTACGCTTTGACTGAATTCCCTTCCAGATCGGTTCACTCTTAGCTACCGCTCCCAAAGATTCAAAAGAAATCGCATTGTGTGATAAGAAATTTTTTTTTCCTTTTTCTGCACAGGCTCATATAATAGAAGGAACCTTTGTTACTTTTTCAGAGAATTCATACAGCCATTAATTATCCAGACCTATTTCTCAGTGTTTTTTTTTCCCTCCCTCCCTCCCTTCCTTTTCTCTTTCTTTCCCTCCCTCCTTCCCTCCCTTTCTCCCTCCCTCCCTCCCTTTTATCCCTCTCTCCCTCTCTCTTTCTCTTTCTTTTTTTCTTGACGGAGTTTCGCTCTTGTTGCCCAGGCTGGAGTGCAATGGCATGATCTCGGCTCACTGCAACCTCCGCCTCTCAGGTTCAAGCAATTCTCCTGCCTCAGCCTCCCGAGTAGCTGGGATTACAGGTGCCTGCCACCAGGCCCAGCTAATTGTTGTAGTTTTAGTAGAGATGGGGTTTCACCACGTTGGCCAGGCTGGGGTCGAACTCCTGACCTCAGGTGACCCGCCAACCTCGGCCTCCCAAAGTGCTGGGATTACAGACATAAGCCACCGCGCCTGGCCCTCAGTGTTCTTTTCATTCCACTTAAGAAACTGGAACACACCACGATGAGGATGATGATGCCAAAACTAGATTGATGGCTCACATCATCTACAGTACAAATACATGCTTAATAATTTAACACTTTAGGCCAGGCACAGTGGCTCACGTCTGTAATCCCAGCACTTTGGGAGACAAAGGTGGGTGGATCACCTGAGGTCAGGAGTTCAAGACCAGCCTGACCAACATGGTGAAACCCCATCTCAAAATACAAAAAATTAGCTGGGTGTGGTGGCAGGCGCCTGTAATCCCAGCTACTCAGGAGGCTGAGGCAGGAGAATCGCTTGAACCAGGAGGTGGAGGTTGCAGTGAGCCAAGATCGCACCATTGCACTCCAACCTAGGCGACAAGTAAAAAACTCCGTCTCAAAAAATAATAGTAACAATAATAATAATTTAACACTTTATTGAACTCAAAGCAACATTAAGCATCTTTGCCTTCGTTGTACACAGCTGAACAGGAGCCCAGGGAGGGGAAGGCTGCATGGTTTTGCTTGGCAGGGAAGGTGTGCACCCTGAAGTCCTGCCGTGTTGTGGGAAGATTAGCCCATGTTCTGTCGGTTGCCGTAACCCCTAGGGTGGGTGTCCTTCCAGTCATCCCACTCTCGAGCTCTTTGGAGTGTTTGTTCATCATCCTCTTCCTCCTTTTCTTGATCTTTCTGTTGCTGAGTGGCTTTTCTGAATTCTTCTGGTGTTGCCTTAGCTATTCCCTGATCTGGTAACACTGCATGTTTCTGATGTTGATCATACCAGTCACTCACTGTCATAGAAGCCAGACTTGGATAACCAGCGCCAAATACTTTGGCTTGCGCCATGTTCCGAGTGAGAATGAAGGGTTTTATTAGAGGCCTCTCATGGCCAGATGAGTTCGAAGTGGATGCCTCTCTTGAAAAGTCTTTCTCTCCCAGGATCTTTATTTCCTGATCAATGCTCTCAATCTCTTCTAAGCTGGTATCAATCCACCTCTGAAGGTGAAGAAGATAATATTCACGAACACGCTCATCATCTGCTTGACCACTTTCCACAGCAGATTTCATTGTAGACAACCTATGCTCCAACTCCTTCTTCTGCTTGTATCTCTCTATTTTAGCCTGTCTTTGAGATGCCATAGCAACGAGGCTAGGATAAACCGTGGAAGTAATAGCAGTGTTATTTTCAGCTGAGTTGGTCTTGGTTTGGGGTAGCTCAAACTCGGCCACACGATAGTAATGACACTGAGTTAAGTATTTTATAAAGTGTTCGCGAGCCTGCTGCAAATGATCTAGACGCTTACTGGGGTTGACTTGTTTCATGGTGAGGGCTCCTTGAAACGCTGGCACCATCAGGTACTTCAGGTCGGTGGAAGTAATCTCCTCCAAATCTTCATTTCGGCTAAACAAGTCGAGCTGCGATAACATTTTGGCAACCTTCTGAAGGAGGTCGAGGCCCTTTAACACCTTTTCCTGGACTATCCGGGAACCGGTGGGTTCAGTCGCTCCTTCGACTTCTTCCAGAAGCTGTTTGCTGGAATCGAACAGCTCGGGGAGCCGCGGCGGCGGCAGAAACTCGTCTTCAGCAGCTGCCATCTTGGGAAGGCTGACGTGTAATGTTGATTCCTTCCCTTTCTGGACACACGTAAAGATTCTGGCGCGGATTTCTAACAACCAGTCTCAATCGGGCGCTGCCGAGCAGGGCAGTCAGGGAGGCGGTGGCGATGGGGAGACATAGGGGAAAGCAACAGAGTCGGTTGTGCCGGGTCTGAATCGCTGCTCCACTCTGGGTCTTCGTCAAACTTTGTCTCTCTGTTTTCGTTTCCTAAAATTGTAAAGTGGGAATAATACTGCCTGCCTGGCTCACAAGATTTCTGTGAGGACTGAATAAGAGAATGCATTTAAAATGCGGCTACCCCCAACCCAGGCTATTCTGCCCCTCGACTGCTGCCCCCTGTACTTTGGAACCCCCAAACTGACTTTGCCAAGATTCAAGTATCTGCAGTTCCTGCCACACAGGCAAGTAGCATCAGGCCTGGATTTGGTAACAAACTGAGTGCGCTTATATGTGTATATCTGTGTATGTATGATGTACAAAGTACTGGGATTACAGGCGTGAGCCACCACGCCTGGCCTAAAACTCAGTTTTTAAAAATTACTGAGCGGCCGGGCGCGGTGGCTCACACCTGTAATCCCACCACTTTGGGAGGCCGAGGCGGGCGGACTACGAGGTCAGGAGACTGAGACCATCCTGGCTAACACAGTGAAACCCCGTCTCTACTAGAAATACAAACAATTAGCTGGGCGTGGTGACAGGTGCCTGTAATCCCAGCTACTCAGGAGGCTGAGGCAGGAGAATTGCTTGTACATAATACATATTATGTGTGTACAGATATATAGCACACATATTACACACACACACATACACAGAATCAAACCAACTACATGACCAAATCATGACTAAATCAAAGGCCCCAAATAAGTTGAGATGGAGAAACAGAGCCCCTCAATACAGAATGTTATTTGGAGAGTTCCCTCACACGTGGGGAAGGGCAACACGCGCACACCTATTAATCTCAGATCATGGCTGTTCCTGCCAACTCAGGTGTGCTGTCCTAAGACATGCCCCTCAGTTTGTGAGTCTCACCTCATCTCTGAATTTCCAACCATCCCTTAGCCTCATGGGGGTCAAGGAAGGAAGGGCTGATGCTCAGAAATATGAGATTGACATATATACTCAGTAGTTTTTAAAAGCTGAGTTTTGTCATATAAGTTCACAGAGCAATTGTGACTGTTAAAACGTCATTAATGTTGGCCAGGCGTGGTGGCTCACACCTGTAATCCCAGCACTTTGGGAGGCCGAGGCAGCTGGATCACCTGAGGTCAGGAGTTTGAGACCATCCTGACTTGGAGAAACCCTGTCTCTACTAAAAATACCAAATTAGCCAGTTGTGGTGGCACATGCCTGTAACCCCAACTACTTAGGAGGCTGAGGCAGGATAATTGCTTGAACGTGGGAGGCGGAGGTTGCAGTAAGCCGAGATCACGCTATTGCACTCTAGCCTGGGCAACAAGAGCAGAACTCTGTCTCAAAAAAAAAAAAAAAAAAAAGTCATTAATGCCAATGTCACTGAATCTAATTTATTATTATTATTATTATTTTTAAGACAGAGTCTCACTCTGTCACCCAGGCTGGAGTGCAGTGACATGATCTTGGCTCACTGCAACCTCCATCTCTTGAATTCAAGCAATTCTCCTGCCTCAGCCTCCTGAGTAGCTGGAACTATAGGCATGCATCACCACATCTGGCTAATTTTTTGTGTTTTTGGTAGAGACAGGGTTTCACCATGTTGGCCAGGCTGGTCTCGAACCCCTGACCTCAGGTGATCTGCCTGCCTCAGCCTCCCGAAGTACTGGGATTACAGGCATGAGCCACTGTGCCCGGCCACTAAATGTCTTACTCAACACTCTGAGTTGTGGAGAGCCAAATCCATTCACTCCTGAAACACACTGGCCCTGAAGCTGCATTTCTCAGCCACAAAGCTCTGCAATAAAAACCATACTAACTCTGTTTAGGCCAGGGGCGGTAGCTCATGCCTGTAATCCCATCACTTTGGGAGGCCGAGGTGCTGATATCACCTGAGCTTGGGGAGATTGAGGCTGTGTTGTGCCACTACACTCCAGCCTAGTGAGAGTAAGACCCTGTCTTAACCGCTCCCCAATCAACAAAAAACAACAACAGCAGCAAAAAACCAACTCCACACTATTTAGTACAATTGCTGATTTAGGACAATTGCTGGATTACCTTCATCCACAAAGTGTGACCCAGCCCACCTCAGTTATACTATATAATCTCATTATTGAACTATCTTCCTAATTTTATTCCAGAAGGTTTGATTTCACATCAGGAAAGTAATACTTTGGCTGCTTTCAATAGTATCCAGGAATGCCAGGCTGACAACAGCTCTGAGGCCTCTATGATTATTTGTGCCCCCCATGGCTCTGATATCACAGGTACTAACAGACCCTTTTTGCTATGCTGGGAGAACTTCATTTCTGATGACCACATTGTCTACTCCAGTATTTTCACCATTCATAAAGTATTATTGAATTTCTTTGAGTGCTGCTAATGATGAAAAACACCTGTTCTCAAGTCATTACTTACACGTAGTGCATACTTTTCATTTACTCACAGCCACTTAAATGTTCAAGGTCCAGTCCACTGGCCTGGCCTCTGGGGATACTAAGAGGAATAATGCAAAGACCGAGTCTGCCTGCAATAAATAAGATCATAGTCTGTAGGGAAAACAGACTTGCCAGACTATAAAAAGTTCAGTCAGAGCCACATTACGATTTTGAAGGGCCCATACTTTTGCCTTTGTGTGCCTGCCTCCTCTGTTAAAATATACATATTTCCATTAAAATGTATATTTAAAATGCTATCTTATGACTGCATTGATTAAAACATGAATATATTATTATATATGACATTTTCTTCCAGCTAAAAATTCATTTTTTTCTTCTGATTTTTAAAAGAAGTGCCCCTAGGCCCTGTGCCTATGGTACCTAACAGATAAGGTTAGGTGGGTTCAGTGGCACTGAGTGGATCCCAGGCAGTTTGGAAGGGCTGAAGTACAAGTTTTCCAGGTAGATGAAGAACGGCAGGGCAGGGAAGTGCATTCCAGGAAGAGCAGGCATATAAGTTTATGGAAGTAATACAGTAAGGCTGTCTGGAAACTTTAAAGTAAGGAAACAGATTAAGTAGAGCAATGCTTCTCCAGTGGAATATGGTGTGGGCAACATTCAACATATTCAATTGAACATTTTTAGTAGCTATATTATTATTTTTATTATTTTTTATTTATAGAGATGAGGGTCTCGCTATGCTGCCCAGTCTGGTCTTGAGCTCCTGGTCTCAAGCCATCCTCCTGCCTCAGCCTCCCAAAGTACTGGGATTACAAGTGTGAGTCATCAGGCCGGGCCCACATGAAATTAACTTTATTATCATGTTTTGACTGGGCACGATGACTCATGCCTAAAATCCCAGCACTTTGGGAGGCTGAGGCCGGATGGCTTGAGGCCAGCAGTTGACGATTAGCCTGACCAACTTGCCTAAACCCTGCCTGTACCAAAAATACAATTAGTTTATTGTGGTCATGCATGGCTGCAGTCCAGCTACTCTGAGGTTGAGGCATGAGAATTGCTTGAACCTGGGAGGCGGAGGTTGCAGTGAGCTGAGATTACACTACTGCACTCCAGCCTGGGCAACAGGGTGAGACTCTGTCTTATAAAAAACAAAAAATAAAAACCAAAAAAACCCACAAATCATTGCATTTACCTTACTAAAGTTCCTAAGCATTAAACGATAGCAAGGTACAGCTTTAAACAGTAAGCAACGGTAACAACCCTGCAACCCCAAAAGCATTAAGAACCAAAAGAGGCCGGGCGCGGTGGCTCAAGCCTGTAATCCCAGCACTTTGGGAGGCCGAGATGGGCGGATCACGAGGTCAGGAGTTCGAGACCATCCTGGCTAACACGGTGAAACCCCGTCTCTACTAAGAAATACAAAAAAATAGCCGGGCGAGGTGGCGGGTGCCTGTAGTCCCAGCTACTCGGGAGGCTGAGGCCAGAGAATGGCGTGAACCCGGGAGGCGGAGCTTGCAGTGAGCTGAGATCCGGCCACTGCACTCCAGCCTGGGCTACAGAGCGAGACTCCGTCTCAAAAAAAAAAAAAAAAAGAACCAAAAGAAACAATGAAAAAAAAAAAAAAAAACAACCCAGGGCGCGGTGGCTCTCGCCTGTAATCCCAGCACTTTGGGAGGCAGAAGAGGGTGGATCACCTGACATCAAGAGACCAGCCTGACCAACATGGTGAAACCCTGTCTCCACTAAAAATACAAAAAATTAGCCAAGCGTGGTGGCGGGTGCCTGTATTCCCAGCTCTACTCAGGAGGCGGAGGTTGCAGTGAGCTGAGATTGCACCATTGCACTCCAGCTTGGGTGACAAAAAGCAAAACTCTGTCTCAAAAGAAAAAAAAAAAAAAAAAGCCAGGTGCCATGGCTCACGCCTGTAATTCCAGCATTATGAAAGGCCAAAGGTGTGGATCACTTGAGGACAGGAGTTCCAGACCAGCCTTGCCAACATGGTAAGACCCCATCTCTACTGAAAATACAAAAATTAGCCGGGCATGTGGTACACTCCTGTAATGTAATCCCAGTTTCTCGGGAAGCTGAGACACGAGAATAGCTGGAACTTGGGAGATGGAGGCTGCAGTGAGCCGAGATTGCTCCAGTGCACTCCAGCCTGGGAAACAGCAAGACTGTGCCCCCCCAAAATAAGGCAAAAACCTAAAACAACCAAAGAAGCTGGGCGCATGAATCTGGGCACCATTGCACTCCAGCCTAGGTAAACAAAGCCAAACAATCCTTCCACCGGCAAAAAACAAAGCAAAAGCAAATACACAACAAAACTCTCATTTCAACCACCACAACCAGGGAAAAGCACGTACGCAGCCCCCACTATCACAAATTATGCGGTCGAGTTTCCCACATCTGGGAAAGCAGTGGGGGTCAGCATAATTGGAGTGTAATGGATGAGCCTCGCCCTGGGAAAACCACCTTCGTGATCATGGTATCTCCCCAGCCAGGTAAGTATGAGGTACTTGCCAGACCCCAGCAATCCCCGGTGCCACCCACATCATTGTAAACTGCGTGTTAACTCCTGAAATGACTCGAATTGTACTCTGTCCACATATCGTGAACAAAATAAACAGATTTTTATACTATATCTTAGTGTTGGCGACAGAGTTGTGCAAAAAGGAACGCCCTTCCAAAATGCAGTCTTTAATTTACTCCCCCTCCCGGCGTCACGTCATGCGTAGGCCTGGCTGGTCAGAGAGCACAGCTGCGCTCTCATCTGGGCCCGCTTCCAACCACCAGTTCCTCCTCCCGCTCGCATCAATGCAAGTGACGTCTGTCAGGCCATTTTCCTGACAAAAACGCACCACCTCCCTACTTTTGGCGTAGCCTAAGGCCTTCGGATCTCCCAGTATGGAGAGTTTCCTTGAGCAAACAGACGTGAATGAACTTTTAGTCGCGGGATACCCACGCTATGCACCAGCCGAGCATCATTTTCTCTTATTCCAAGAAGGGGAATAGGGCATGCTAGCAGGTTGTATTGCAGAGTGGAGGGTTTTGGAATCCAAGATCTGGACTGCAATCTAGTGTTCACAATGCAAGACTTTCGATGAGCTTATGGCCTCAACTTGTTCCTCAGTTTGTAAAACCTGCATTACTGTCCTTGGAGGAGTTCTTGTAAAGACTAAACCAAATAAATTAACGAATAGCT
This sequence comes from Macaca nemestrina, assembly GCF_043159975.1. Classification (NCBI taxonomy): domain Eukaryota; kingdom Metazoa; phylum Chordata; class Mammalia; order Primates; family Cercopithecidae; genus Macaca; species Macaca nemestrina. The sequence goes on along the minus strand of NC_092141.1, from coordinate 50,503,009 downwards.
TAAACCTTAAAGCATAATTATAACATGTGAGTCACGCAATCCAATAAAAACCCTAAAGCAAACCAAGAAATACTAACAGCTAACATCTACTGTTTACCATGCACCTGGACTTTATGGTTAATCCTCACAATGTTGAAGTAGGAAATGGAATCATCCCCATTTCATGGATAAAGAACCTGAGGCATGATGAAGATTCTTTGCTGGCCGGCTGAGGTGGCTCATGCCTGTAATCCCAATACATTTAGGAGGCCCAGGTGGGCGGATCACCTGAGGTCAGGGGTTCGAGACCAGCCTGGCCAACATGATGAAACCCCGTCTCTACTAAAAATACAAAAATTAGCTGGGTGTGGTGGCACGCGCCTGTAATCCCAGCTATTTGGGAGGCTGAGGCAGGAGAATTGCTTGAATCTGGGAGGCGGAGGTTGCAGTGAGCCAATGAGCCGTGATCACGCCACCACACTCCAGCCTGGGCAACAGAGCGAGACTCTGGCTCAAAAAAAAAAAAATTCTTTTCTTGTTTGCTTGGCCAAACCTTAGTCAGGCTTCTGAATCTTCTCATAGGCCAGTCTGTGCATGTTCTTGTAAAATCTAGTTTTAGTAAAGGAACCCTACTAATTCAATTTAGCTGAAACCCAAATTCTCCAAATCTGATCAGGTTCCTCATCCTGCACCACCCCCCAGGTGATATCTGATCACCCCAGCCTGTCTTCAGCAAGAATCCTGTTAGATCAGTTTAGCCAGAATTCCTCTTACCCTTGATGTTTCCTCTTGGTAATTTTCCATCCACTGACCTCCACACTGCTCCTTGGCTATAAATTCCCATTTGCCCATGCTGTACTTTGGACTTGTGCCCAATCTTTCTCCTCTACTATAAGACCCCATTGCAGTGGTCCCTATACCTATCCTGATGGTCCTAAACAAAGTCATCCTTACAGCAAAAAATTCACCTCTCCCAGTTACCAAAGCCTCTTCTACTGATGTGCCTGGAGGAACTACAGTAACTATAAACCCCTGCAAATGTGGAGGAAGTAACTAGAGCCTGGGTCCAGTCATGACTGTCTACTGAATCATCTTAGCCAATGCTCACTGAAGGCTCATGGTGCTCCTAGCACAGGGAGAAGAACTTCACACACCTTAACTCATTTAATCCATTCAATAATTCTACAGAGTAGACAATATCTCCATTTTGCAGATGAGAAAACTGAGGCCAAGAGAGGCTGATATATGCCCAAGTGGCAGAGAAGGAATTAAAATCCACATAGACATCCCCAGAGAGGACTTCCTTTTTTATTTTTATGCACACATAGACAAGGGTGACATCTATAGAAAACAATCTGGATCACCCAGAAAGCATGTGGCATCCCAGGTGAACTGCTATGTGAGGTAACTGGCCCAAGGGCTCTAGTCACCCACCCTAACATCTCACCCAAAGACCCTGAGGACTGGGGGGTCAATATATTACATCACACAGTTTGAGAAGCTGTAGGATGGAAACTTTCTGGCAAGTGAGTATCATTTGTTCCGGTTATATGTCAAATTAGAAAAAAAGGCTGAGAACCACTGTTCTAAGGCAAGCATAAAAAATGGAAACTGGCAATTATCAACACTGTATGAATGGAGGATTAGGGATACATCTATATTGTGTAAAAAAGGGAGAGACAATGCCAGGCGCAGTGGCTCACGCCTATAATCTCAGCACTTTGGGAGGCTGAGGGGGGCAGATCACTTGAGGTCAGGAGTTCAAGACCAGCCCGACCAACATGGTGAAACCCTGTCTCTACTAAAAATACAAAAATTAGCCAGGTATGGTGGGGCATGCCTGTAATTCCAGCTACTGGGGAGGCTGAGGCAGAAGAATGGCTTGAACCCAGGAGGCAGAGGTTGCAGTGAGCTGAGATCATGCCACTGCACTCCAGCCTGGGCAAAAGAGCAAGACTCTGTCTCAAAACAAAAACAAAAACACCACCAAAAAAACCACCAAAAAAAGCAATAGAAAAAAAAAACCACCAAAAAAAAGGAGGAGCCGTGGAGAGGAGTTTGTCACATTTGCTGAAAGTCACCACACGATGGCTATAGAATGTAACAAGCCAGCTGCTGGGCATGGTGGCTCACGCCTGTAATCCTAACACTTTGGGAGGCCAAGGTAAGTGGATCACTTGAGGTCAGGAGTTCGAAACCAGCCCGACCAACATGGTGAAACCCCGTGTCTACTAAAAATACAAAAATTAGCCAGGTGTGGTGGCGCATGCCAGTAATCCCAGCTACTCGGGAGGCTGAGGCAGGTGAATCGCTTGAACCTGGGAGGCAGAGGTTGCAGTGAGATTAGATCAGGCTACTGCACTCCAGCCTGGGCGATAGAGATACTCCATCTCAAAAAAAAAAAAAAAAAAAAAAAAGCCAGCAACAGCTTGAGACTTGATTGAGGTTTAGCAAGAAGCACCCTCATGTGAATACGTGTTAACGAGATGTCAGGAAGGAGCACTGGTGCTGCTCTAATCTGATGTTACTCCCTTGCCCAAAGCCCTTCAATACTCCTTATTGTCCTCTGGATAAAGCCCCAACTCCATCCCATGCTCCTTGAGGCTCTGCATGGGCTGGCTCCACAGCTTTTCCAGCCTGCCTGTACTGTCCACCATGCTGCAGTGGCAGCCACAGCTACAGCTGCAGCCTCCTTCCAGCCTCAGAGCTTTTGCCTGTGTAGTTCCCCTTGCTTAAAATGTTCTTACCCTGCCTCTCCTGCTAAATCTAACTTCTCATGCTGAGTTCCCTCTGTTATCATAGTAAGAGTCCTTTAATTTCTCTTTTAGTCCTTATCACATCTCCAATCCATTCATTATTCCACTGTGTGATTATCAGTCAGTTTCCTGGGCTAGACTACAGACTGTCCAAGGACCTGAGAGTTTTCATCTGTCACTGCTGGAGTCTTAGGCTAGCAAAGTACCTTGCATGGAAGATATCTATACCTATCTACCTATATTTCTGCCTGTCCATCTGTCTATAGGATGCATGTGTATAATGATTAGAAAGCTGAGAAATGTGATAGAAAAGGAGTGTGGGAAGCCTGAATAAACTTTGAAAAGATAAAAAAAAAAAAAAATTGGGAAGGTAAGAATAAGGATCAAGGACCAAGATACTAAATTCAGCCAGGCGCTGTGGCTCACGCCTGTAATCCCAGCACTTTGGGAGGCTGAGGCAGGTGGATTACTTGAGGTCAGGTATTTGAGACCAGCCTGGCCAATACGGAGAAATCCGTCTCTACTAAAAATATAAAAATTAGCCGGGTGTGGTGGCAGGCACCTGTAATCCCAGCTACTCGAGAGGCCGAGACAGGAGAATTGCTTGAACCCAGGAGGCAGAGGTTGCAGTAAGTTGAGATTGCGCCACTGCACTCCAGCCTGGGCTACAGAGTGAGACTCCCTCTCAAAAAAAAAAAAAAAAAAAAGTGACTATACTTAATATATTCTTGAAAATTCCTGAGAGCATATGTTAAGCATCTTTACCACAATAAAATGATACAAGTACATATGGTAATGCATATGTTAATTAGCTCCCTGTAGCCATTCCACAATGTATAATACTTCAAAACAACATGTACACAATAAATATATACAATTGGGATACTGATTACCATTACCTTTCCAAATATTGCTTTCACTCCACCTTCTGGAACTCCCATTGCATTTATATTGACCCCTCTCATTCTATTCTCTATCTCTTTGAAACTTTCTTGCATTTTCCCATCTCTGTATTTCTTTGAGCTACATCCTGGGTAATTTTTCAGATATGTCTTCACTAATTCTCTCTTTGACAGTGTCTGCTGCTTAACCCATTTACTACGATTATTATTCCAATTATTGTACTTTCATTTTGAGAAATGAATAGACTAGAGAGGGTTTCCTTTTGCTTCTGCCTGGTGCCTGGGGCATTACCAAGCCAGGCTAATTTAAAGTAACTTTTTGTGCCATCCCCTAACATATACATATAGCAGTATGAATTCTGGCCCATTTTGAGGGACTGTGAGTTGTGAGATAGTGGTAAAGATTTCTCTGCCCCTTCCCATTCTCAGGCTGAGGCTGAGACAGGCACATATCTCTAACATCTTTCTCTTGGGGAGGGGGCATTCCTCAGAACTGAGGGTGTTCTTCTCCTGGGGTGGTCGCTTTATAGAATAGGGAGGGGTTCTCTAGTCAGACCTCCCACCTGGATCAGGCCCCAGGCTTTGTCTCCTGCCTGTGGTCCATTAAAAGCCAGATCCAGAGCTTCTGAGGATGGCCAATGTCCTCAGGAAATACACAGGGTCCATCCCTGCCTTTCCTTTCTGGATTTGTTTTCTTTCTCTGGGTCTCTGTGGATTTCTCTTTTTGCTAGATCAGGAATTTATTTTAAAAACTCATTTTCTTGTTCTATTTTCTCAACATTTTACATATTTTGAGCTTAGAAAAGCCTTCCCTGGACCTCAGGTCTACTCACTGCCAGAGAAGCTTATCCCTCAATTCATCTGATCCTTTAGACTTTCACGCCGTTTCACTCACTAGGCCCCTAGCCCAATCTCTCACCTACTTCATGCTGCACCACAGCGTATTTCCTCTATCTCATGGGTCCCCAACTTTTTTGGCACCAGAGACCAGTTTTATGGAAGACAAATTTTCCATTTTTCCACGGATAATAGGGGGTGGGTGGGAATGGTTTCAGGATGAAACTGTTCCACCTTAGCTGATCAGGCATTAGTTAGATTCTCATAAGGAGTGTGCAACCTAGATCCCCGGCATGCTCAGTTCACAATAGGGTTCACGCTCCTATGAGAATCTAATGTGGCTGCTGATCTAACAGGAGGCGGAGCTCAGGTGGTAATGACACTCACCTCCTGCTGTGTGGCCTAGTTCCTAACAGGCCACCAACTGGTACCATGCACGGTCCGGGGGTTTGGAATCCCTTGCTCTAACTGGTCCTAGAGCCAACCAACAGTCATCTCCTCTACTCCCATTTCCCCAGCACTGCTGGAGAAAGAAAGTTGCAGAATCTTCCAGCACTCTTACTCCAAATACTCCAAATTTATGCAAACTGCAACTACATCCTCACTGCTGCTTGGCATTCCTTTTTTTTTTTTTTTTTTGAGCTGGAGTCTCACTCTATCACCCAGGCTGCAGTTCAGAGGTGCAATCTCAGATCACTGCAATCTCTGCCTCCTAGGTTCAAACGATTCTCCTGCCTCAGCCTCCGGAGTAGCTGGGATTATAGGCAGGCGCTACCAGGCCCAGCTAATTTTTTTTATTTTTAGTAGAGATGGGGTTTCACCATGTTGGCTAGGCTGGCCTCAAACTCCTTGGCCTCCCAAAGTGCTGGGATTACAAGCCTGAGCCACCACACCCAGTTGGCATTCCTTTTTTTGTTTGTTTGTTTTTTGAGACGGAGTCTCGCTCTGTCACCCAGGCTTGAGTGCAATGGTATGATCTCGGCTCACTGCAACCTTTGCCTCCCGAGTTCAAGCGATTCTCCTGCTTCAGCCTCCTGAGTAGCTGGGATTACAGATGCACGCCACCATGCCTAAATTTTGTATTTTTACTAGAGACGGGTTTTCTCCATGTTGGCCAGGCTGGTCTTGAACTCCTGACCTCAAGTGATCTGCCAGCCTCGGCCTCCCAAAGTGCTGGGATTACAGGGGTGGGCCACCACGCCCGGCCGGCATTCCTTTTATACATACTTTTTTTTTTTTTTTCAATTTCTTCTACCCAGCTGTTTCAAATGTTCTCCACAATTGAGTGGTTCTCCGTGACAATGGAGCCACTCCCAAAGGGAAATTTTGAAATTCTGTGGGGATGTTTTTGTTTCCCTGTGTAGTCATGCCAAACCTTTACATATTAAAATATGGTACTGTAGGGCAGGGCGCGGTGGCTTACGCCTGTATTCCCAGCACTTTGGGAGGCTGAGGCGGGCGGTACATACGGTCAGGAGTTCGAGACCAGCCTGGCCAATATGGTGAAACCATAAAAAAAAATAACAAATATAAAAAATTAGCCAGGTGTGGTGGTGCACACCTGTAGTATCAGCTACTCGGGAGGCTGAGGCAGGAATATCACTTGAACCCGGGAGGCAAAGGTTGCAGTGAGCCAAGATTGTGCCACTGCACTCCAGCCTGGGTGACAGAGTAAGACTCTGTCTCAAAAACAAATAAATAAATAAATGTATTGTAACTTATTTTATTTTTCTCTCTCTTTTATATTTGTGTTGTTTTGTTTTTAAGACAGGGTCTTGCTCTGTAACCCAGGCTGGATGGAGTGCAGTCACGCAATTTCAGCTCACTGTAGCCTCAACCTCTTGGGCTCTGGTGATCCTCCACCTCACCCTCCTGAGTAGCTGGGACCACAGGCATGCACCACCATGCCCAGCTAATTTTTTCTTTTATTTTCTTTTGTACAGTTGGGGTTAAGCCATGTTGCCCAGCTTGGTCTCGAACTTCTGGGCTCAGGCGATCCTCCTGCCTTGGCCTCCCAAAGTCCTGGGATTATAGATGTGTGCCACCCCACGTGGCTTCTCTCCCTCATATTATAGTTAGAACATATTATCTGTGGGGTAACTATATGTAGTTTGTATTTTCTATGAATATCTTCAGGGTAGTAAGTGGAATGTTACTAGTTGTTATAAAAGGAAACCCTGGGCCAGGCACGGTGTCTCCCACCTGTAATCCTGGCACTTTGGGAGGCCAAGGCAGGCAGAATACCTGAGATCAAGAGTTTGAGACCAGTCTGGCCAACATGGTGAAACCCTGTCTTTACTAAAAATACAAAAAATTTAGCTGGGCATGGTGGCATGCGCCTCTAATCCCAGCTACTTGGGAGGCTGATGCAGGGGAATTGCTTGAACCAGGGAGGTGGAGGCTGTAGTGAGCCGAGATCGCACCACTGCACTCCAGCCTGAGTAACAGAGCTAGACCCTGTCTCAAAAAAAAAAAAAAAAAAAAAAAGAAACACTTAGAAACACTTGATTTGACAGAATTGAGAACCACAAACTAATCCTATTGCATCCACATCATTTTCACAGGAGTGAGAATAACTTCTTTACGATGAAAGTCTGGCCAGGCACGGTGGCTCACGCCTGTAATCCTAGCACTATGGGAGGCCAAGGCGGGCAGATCACGTGAGGTCAGGAGTTCGAGACCAGCCTGACCAACATGGCGAAACCCCGTCTCTACTAAAATATAAAAATTAGCTGGGCATGGTGGCTCAGGCATGTAATCCCAGCTACTTGAGAGGCAGAGGCACAAGAATTGCTTGAACCTGGGAGGTGGAGGTCGCAGTGAGCCGAGATTGTGCCACTACACTCCAGCCTGGGTGACAGAGGAAGACTCCATCTCAAAAAACAAAAGGAAACACTAAGAAGAAAACATAGGTGTAAATCTTCTTGACCTCCAATTAGGGAATGATTTCTTACATATGACATCAAAAGCACAAGTATAGAATGTCAATCATCCTTCAATAAAGTGGTTAAAAAAAAAAAGATTTCTCTTCAGTGAGGCCTTTGGAGAAAAAAAGGCAGGTAGGCTGGGCGCGGTGGCTCACACCTGTAATCCCAGCACTGTGGGAGGCAGAGGTGGGCGCATCACTTGAAGCCAGGAGTTCGAGACCAGACCAGCCTGGCCAACATGACGAAACCCCATCTCTACAAAAAACACAAAAATCAGCTGGACATGGTAGTGCATGCCTATAATCCCAGCTTCTCGGGAGGCTGAGGCATGAGAATCGCTTGAGCCTGGGAGGCAGAAGTTGCAGTGAGCTGACATTGTGCCACTGCACTCCAGCGTGGGTGACAGAGGGAAATTATCTAAAAAAAAAAAAAAAAAAAAGATGCAAATAGCCAATAAGCACACGAAAATATGCTCAATATCCTTAGCCATCAGGATAATGCAAATCAAAATCACCATGAAATACCACTTCACCCTCACTATGATTGCTAGAATCGAAATGACAAGTATCTGGCTATGAGTGGGCAAACTAGTTGATTTTCCTGAAAAAGGCTAAAACTACGAAGAAGATTGTGCCAAGCCTTGAGTGTGCTGAGTCCAACTGCAGAACAAAGAGAATGCTGGGTATTAAGAGATGTAAGCATTTTGAAGTGGGAGGAGATGAGAAGAGAAAGGGCCAAATGATATACAGTTCTAAGTGTCATCTTTTGTTTTATAATGAAGACAATAAAATATTGAGGTTATGTTCACATAAAAAAAAAAGTCTCCAGACAATCTCTGGCTCTTTCTAAAAATCAAACTATCTTTTAAATGGGTGAATTGTATGGTATAATATTAATAGATGGCTTCCCCAGCTCCCTTCCCCAGACAGACTCCCGATTATGACAAGGACTACGTTCCAAGGGTATCTGCATTCCCCTCACCCAGAATAACCTTTATCCACAATAAGTACCCCATTATATATTGGCTGAATTGAATGAACTGGAAATCAAACTCAGGAAGCATTTCCAAAAGGATTTCCTTTAAACATGTTTTTAATTTTTAGAGATAGGGTCTTGTTCTGTCACCTGGGCCTCCAAAAGTACTGGGATTACAATACAAGCACAAGCCACTGAGCCTGGACTTTCTGCATTTTTAAATTGATAGATCACAGTAATATGTAACTTTTTCCCTTTTTAAAACTACTATGGGCCGTGGCTCACACATGTAATCCCAGCACACTGGGAGGCTGAGGTTAATGGATCACCTGAAGTCACGAGTTCAAGACCAGCCTGACCAATACAGTGAAACCCCATCTCTACTAAAATACAAAAATTAGTCGGCCGGGAGCAGTGGCTCACGCCTGTGATCTCAGCACTTTGGGAGGCCAAAGAAGGCAGATCATCTGAGGTCAGGAGTTCAAGCCTAGCCTGGCCAAAATGGTGAAACCCCATCTCTACTAAAAATATAAATATTAGCCAGGCGTGGTGGCAGGTGCCTGTAATCCCAGCTACTCAGGAGGCTGAGGCAGGAGAATCACTTGAACCCAGCGGACGGAGATTGCAGTGAGCCAAGATCACAGCATTGCACTCCAGCTTGGACAACAAGAGAGAAACTCCATCTCAAAAAAAAAAAAAAAAAAAAAAAAAAAAAAAAACCCAGGCTTGGTGGCAGGCATCTGTAATCTCAGCTACTAAGGAGGCTGAGGCAAGAGAATCACTTGAACCTGGGAGGCAGAGGTTGTAGTGAGCCAAGATCATGCCATTGCACTACACACTGAGCAACAAGAGCAAAACTTGATCTCAAAAAAACAAAACAAAACAAAAAAACAAAAAAAACTACTACTATGTCAGAACCTAAAGCTGATCCATTCAAAACAGTCATTTTAGAATGCAGTAAATGAATTTCAATTCTATAGTCATGTTAAAAGCAGGTTAAAATCCTTTAGGGGTCAGGTATGGTACTCATGCTTGTAATCCCAGCACCTTGAGAGGCTGAGGTGGGATGAGGCCAACAGTTCAGACCAGCCTGGACAACATAGCGAGACCCTATCACTAAAAAAAGTGTTGTTTTTTTTTAAAATTAGCCAGCTGACCATGTGTGGTGGCTCACACCTGTAATCCCAGTACTTTGGGAGGACGAGGCAGGTGGATCACCCGAGGCCAAGTTCAAGACCAGTCTGGCCAACATGGCGAAACCCTGTCTCTACTAAAAAATACAAAAAAGTAGCCAGGCATTGTGGCGGGCACCTGTAATCCCAGCTACTCAGGAGGCTGAGGCAGGAAAATTGCTTGAACTCAGGAGGTAGAGGCTGCTATGAGCCAAGATCAAACCATTGCACTCCAACCTGGGCAACAAGAGGGAAACTCCATCTCAAAAAAAAAAAAAATTAGCCAGCCATGGTGGCACGTGCCTGCATAGCTACTTGGAAGGCTGAGATAGAAGGACTGTTTGAGTCCAGGAGGTCAAGGCTGCTTTGAGCCATGATCAAGCACTACTGTACTCCAGTCTGGGAGACAAGAGCAAGACCCCGTCTCTAAAAATAAAAATGCTTAGAGGAAATCCTTCCTGAGTTTGATTTCCAGTTCATTTGACTCAGTCAACATATATGTGGTACTCACTGTGTACAAAGTTTATGCTGGATTAAGGGAACACAGACAAGAGAAAACACCAAGGAAGCCTGTTACTATCATAGACTAAACAGTAGTACAGCTTCTCACTTCCATGGAAATTTAAAGACACAGTTCACAAGAAACAAGCAAGGAGAAGCCAAAATCGGCCACTTGACAATCACACTGGCTACTTCCCATTTGACAAAGAATAACACAGGGGAAAGCGTGAACACAGTCGCCCACTACCACAAATTAGGCAGCTGAGTCTCCCACATTTGGGGAAATCACAGGGGCCAGCAAACAGAATGCAATGAGTGAAACTCGCCCTGGGAAAACCACCTTTGTGGTCAGGGTATCTTCCCTGATGGGTAAGTGGAAGGCATGGTTGTTGCCTGACATCTCACCCTCAGATTCAAAACACTCTTCACATAGGGTCACTCTCCTTGCATAAGTTCTAGCCTGCCACTTAGAAGATAAAGACTTTTCCAAAGTTTAAGAGCCAGAAATGGCTGGGCGCAGTGGCTCACACCTGTAATCCCAGCACTTTGGGAGGCTGAAACGGGCAGATCACAAGGTCAGGAGTGATCTGAGACTAGCCTGGCCAATATGGTGAAACCTCATCTCTACTAAAAATACAAAAATTAGCCTGGTATGGTGGCGGTGCCTGTAAGCCCAGCTACTCAGGAGCCTAAGGCAGGAGAATTGCTTGAACCTGGTAGGCAGAGCTTGCAGTGAGCAGATATCGCGCCATTGCATTCCAGTCTGGGTGACACAGCGAGACTCCAACTCAAGAAAAAAAAAAAAAAAAAAGGAAGTTTTCAGATGTGATTAAGATGAAAAGCTTATCCAGATGGGTCTAATGTAATCACAGGGTCCTTAACAGAAGGACACTGGGAAGACAGTGTGGCGATTCCTCAAGGATCTAGAACTAGAAATATGATTTGACCTGCTAATCCCATTACTGGGTATATACCCATAGGATTATAAATCGTGCTACTTTAAAGACACATGCACATGTATGTTTACTGTGGCACTATTCACAATAGCAAAGACTTGGAACCAACCCAAATGTCCATCAACGATAGACTGGATAAGAAAATGTGACACATATACAACATGGAATACTATGCAGCCATAAAAAAAGGATGAGTTCATGTCCTTTGTAGGGACATGGATGAAACCAGAAACCATAATTCTGAGCAAACTATCGCAAGGACAGAAAACCAAACACCGCACGTTCTGATAGGTGGGAACAGAACAATGAGAACACTGGACACAGGGCAGGGAACATCACACACTGGGGCCTGTCATGGGGTGGGGGAATGGGGGAAGGATAGAATTAGGAGAAATACTTAACGTAAATGACGAATTAATGGATGCAGCAAATCAACATGGCACATATATACATATGTAACAAACCAGCACATTGTGCACATGTATCCTAGAACTTAAAGTATAATAATAATAATAATAATAATAAAAAGAGAAGGACACTGCAGCCGGGCACCGTGGCTCACACCTGTAATCCCAGCACTTTGGGAGGCTGAGGCAGGTAAATCACCTGAGGTTAGGAGTGCGAGACCAGCCTGGCCAACATGGTGAAACCCCATCTCTACTAAAAATACAAAAATTAGCTGGGCGTGGTGGCGCATGCCTGTAATCCCCGCTACTCAGGAGGCTGAGGCAGGAGAATCCCTTGAACCCTTGAGGCTGAGGTTGCTGTGAGCTGAGATCACTCCATTGCACTCCAGCCTGGGCTATGAGAGCTACTCAGGAGGCTGAGGCAGGAGAATCCCTTGAACCCTTGAGGCTGAGGTTGCTGTGAGCTGAGATCACTCCATTGCACTCCAGCCTGGGCTACGAGAGCAAAACTCGGCCTCCAAGAAAAAAAAAAAAAGCAGAAGGACTCTGGGGGTTCACAAAAATATATAAAGACAGAAGAAAAGTCAGAAGATGCTAAATTGTTAGCTTTGAAAAGGAAAAGGCTACAAACAAGAAAAATGTGAAGGTAACACTCCCTTAGAGCCTCCAGAAAATTGGCCATTCAGACATCAATCTCTGGGTATTCCAAAACAAGAATTATGACATAACACGAGATTACAACACAATACAGGAGAACCTAAGAAGTAAAGATGCAAGGAACGTTTTTCACAAACAAGCCAGAACACGAAAGAGTACAAATACAGTCCTCACTACCACAAGTTAGACACACATCCACAGTACAACACACAAGCAATCATTTCGGGAAAACCACTTTTGTAATCATGGTAGTTGCTCTGCTGGGTAAACGCAAGTCCTGTGACCTGCCTGGGAGCTAACCCTTAGATTCAAACCACTCTAAATATAGGGTCATTTTTCTCATGTGCTCTTCAGACCCCCTAATTTCTGAAATAAAGATTTTTTTCCAAATTACAATAATCCAGCAGCTATATTTTTAATATCTGGCTATTCAAAATCTTAGGAAATATAAGCCTAGGGTACAAATAGCCAGCAGTCACTGCGCTTATCTACATACTCCACACCCCTTTTTTTTTTTTTTTTTTTTTTGAGACGGAGTCTCGCTCTGTCGCCCAGGCTGGAGTGCAGTGGCGGGATCTCAGCTCACTGCAAGCTCCGCCTCCCGGGTTCACGCCATTCTCCTGCCTTAGCCTCCGGAGTAGCTGGGACTACAGGCGCCCGCCACCTCGCCCGGCTAGTTTTTTGTATTTTTTAGTAGAGACGGGGTTTCACCGGGTTAGCCAGGATGGTCTCGATCTCCTGACCTTGTGATCCGCTCGTCTCGGCCTCCCAAAGTGCTGGGATTACAGCCCTGAGCCACCGCGCCCGGCACTCCACACCCCTTTTGATGATCTTATTCAGCATGTCCTTTCCTAGTATGCTTGGTGACATAACTGACATAAAACTCAAAAATGCTCTACAGATTAAAAGATAAATAACGTAAACTAGCTCCTGCCTTTAAGGGTTTGGCGCTAATGATGTCACTATGGCGTCTTTTCTCTTTTTTTTTCCCCTCCCAGAGACAAAGTCTTGCTTTGTTGCCCAGGCTGGGGTGCAGTAATTATCGAACTTCTGGCCTCAGGGGTCCTCCAGCTTCAGCCTTCCCCAGCAGCTGTGAAAACAGGCGTGCACTGGTTTCTTGCACAGTTAAACAAGTTGCTATGCACGTAACCTGAATAAGTTTGAAAACATGAAATTTGGTAAAATTATTTCTGAAAATCCAGTCTACATATCTGAAAATCCAATCTCCGTATAGGTTACCTACCAGTCCAAAGTGTCATGCTTACGTACAAAATGCTGTCTTTCAAACATGCAGCAAAGGATCAATCTTACTTGAAAGATCAATTGCACAACGCTAATTCTAATTTTGAATGAAGCAGACTGGAAGCTGTGGCTCCTGCCTGTAATCCCAGCACTTTGGGAGGCTGATGCTGGCGGATCACTTGAGGTCAGAAATTCGAGACCAGCCTGGCCAACATGGTACAACCCTATCTCTAATAAAAATACAAAAGTCAGCCAGGAGTGATGGCAGGCACCTGTAATCCCAGCTACTCAGGAGGCAGGAGAATCTATTGAACCTAGGAGGTGGAGGTTGCAGTGAGCCGAGATCACGCCACTGCACTCTTGCCTGGGCGACAGAGCGAGACGCCATCTCAAAAAAAACCCCACAAAAACCAAAAAAAAAAAAAAACCAAATTAGAATTGGAGTTTCAGAGTTAACAGTGTTCTTCAATTGTCTTTCCAAGATCACACTAGAATCGCCCTAATTTCCCACATCTTTTATCTTACAGAATGACTCTTCTGGTATCTTCTCCTCTGCCAAAATAAATTAGCCAGAGTTTACAACTTCTTTTCCCTTGTCTCTGACTTCAAGCTCACAGTTTTCCATCTTTACAACAGGAAGAAATAATGCTGTTTTAAAAAATCTTGGGCCGGGCACAGTGGCTCACACCTGTAATCCCAGCACTTTGGGAGGCTGAGGTGGGTGGATCACCTGAGGTCAGGAGTTCAAGACCAGCCTAGCCAACATGGCGAAACCCTCTACTAAAAATAAAAAAAATTAGCCAGGCATGGTGGTGGGCGCCTGTAATCCCAGGTACTCAGGAGGCTGAGACAGGAGAATTGCTTGAACCCAGGAGGCAGAGGCTGCAGTGAGCCGAGATCGTGCCATTGAACTCCAGCCTGAGTGACAAGAAACTCTGTCTCTAATGATAAATAAATAAAAATCTTGATAAACAAGCAACAACTGAGAACATAGAGGTGTCTTAGATGGGGAGAAAAATAATATTGGGACAAGGAGGTAGGGGATTCTGTGATGCAAGCAGACACGTGTTCTCAAGTCTGATGTTCTGACAGTCTATCAATTTTTATATACATTTCAAAGAAGCATTATGTAATATATATATGTACACATATATGTATATGTATGCTCTATAAATGATCAACATTTTGTTTTGTGAAATAAAACACACTTTGAAATCTGGTTGGAGGGCTGGTCGTGGTGGCTCACACCTGTAATCCCAGTACTGTGGGAGGCCGAGGCAGGTGGATCATTTGAGGCCAGGAGTTCAAGACTAGCCTGGCAAACATGGTGAAACCCTGTCTCTACTAAAAACACAAAAATATCTGGTGGTGCGCGTCTGTCATCCTAGCTACTCAGGAGGCTGAGGCAAGAGAATCGCTTGAACCCGGGAGGCAGAGGTTGCAGTGAGCTAAGATCATGCCATTGAACGCCAGCCTGGGTGATAGTGGGAAACTCTTGTCTCAAACAGAAAAGCAAAAAGAAATCTGGTGGAACAACTCATGTAAGGGAAAAGGTGATGTATGTGAACTATACTGCTGTTACCACCAAACAGTTCTTAAACAACCAAAATGCCAGTTTCAGAAGATTTGTGACTAGCAGTGCCTTCTTCAGGCTATTGTACAGCGGCACCATCACAGCTTACTGCAGCCTTGATCCCCAGGGGTCAAGTGATCCTCCCACCTGAGCGTCCTGAGTAGCTGGGACTGCAGACACACACTACCATGTCTGGCTAATTTTTGTACTTTTTGTAGAGAGGGAGTTTCACCATGTTGCCCAGGCCAGGCTCAAACTCCTGGGCTCAAGCAGTTGACCCATCTCTGCCTCCCAAACAGGTGGGATGAGAGGCATGGAACCACCATGCCCAGGCCACGGAGTCTTTCTTTCTTTCTTTCTTTTTTGAGACAGAGTCTTGCTGTGTCGTCTATAGAGTGCAGTGGCACCATCTTGGCTCACTGCAACATCTGCCTCCCGGGTTCAAACAGTTCTCCTGCCTCAGCCTCCTGAGTAGCTGGGATTACAAGTATATGCCACGATGCCCAGCTAGTTTTTATATTTTTGGTAGAGACGGGTTTTTGCCACATTGGCGAGGCTGGTCTTGAACTCCTGACCTCAAATGATCCACCTGCCTCAGCCTCCCAAAGTACTGGGATTACAGGTGTGAGCCACCGCGACCACTCCTCCAACCAGATTTCAAAGTGTGTTTTATTTCACAAAACAAAATGTTGATAATTTATAGGCCCACCTCAGCCTCCCAAAGTGCCGGGATTACAGGCGTGAGCCACCATGCCCGGCTGCCCAGCCTACAGAGTCTTAAGTGGCCCGTGAATCCTCACAAGTCCCAGTTTCAATATTTCACAAAAATTTCACTGTTATTGGCCTAGTTATCAAAATATCTATTCAGGGGAGTCAGCCTTAGGCAAAAAGATGTCTGTCCTCCACTGTCTTGTAACTCTAAGCAAGTTACAAAAAATGCTACTGTTATAATCCTCAGAG
This sequence comes from Macaca nemestrina, assembly GCF_043159975.1. Classification (NCBI taxonomy): domain Eukaryota; kingdom Metazoa; phylum Chordata; class Mammalia; order Primates; family Cercopithecidae; genus Macaca; species Macaca nemestrina. The sequence continues at coordinate 50,487,165 of NC_092141.1, read as the reverse complement.
GCCCTGCATACCATAATACCCTTTGAGAAGAGCCACATTTCTTTGATTAGAAAAAAATGAGGAGCTGGGTGTGGTAGCTCACACCTATAATCCCAGCACTTTGAGAGGCCAAGTTTGCAGCGTGCCGAGATCACACCATTGCACTCCAGCCTGGGCGACAGGGCGAGACTCCGTCTCAAAAAAAAGAAAAAAAAAAGACAAAAATGAGGAAAGACTGAGCACGGTGGCTTATGCCTGTAATCCCAGCACTTTGGGAGGCTGAGGCTGCTGGATCACTTGAGGTCAGGAGTTCAAGACCAGCCTGGACAACATAGCGGAACCCCATCTCTACTAAAGATATAAAAATTAGCCAGGCATGGTGGCACATGTCTGTAATCCCAGCTACTGGGGAGGCTGAGGCAGGAGAATTGCTTGAACCTGGGAGGTGGAGGTTGCAGTGAGCTGAGATCATGCCACTGCACTCCAGCTTGAGTGACAAAGCAAGACTCCGTCTCAAAAAAAAAAAAAAAAAGAGGAAATATGTTTGTTAAATACTAATATAAGTAAACATATAAAATCTTTATAAACTGCATCTAGTACATTATTAAGAGACACAATTGGCCAGGCGCGGTGGTTTACACCTCTAATCCCAGCACTTTGGGAGGCTGAGGCAGGCGGATCACCTGAGGTCAGGAGTTCGAGACCAGCCTGGTCAACATGGTGAAACCCTGTCTCTACTAAAAATACAAAAATTAGCCGGGTATAGTGGCTCATGCCGGTAATCCCAGCTACTCAGGAGGCTGAGGCAGGAGAATTGCTTGAACCTGGAAGGTGGAGGTTGCAGTGAGCTGAGATCATGCCACTGCACTCCAGCCTGGGCAACAGAGCAAGACTCTGGCTCAAAAAAAAAAAAAAGAGAGACACTTGGCCGTGTGGAGTGGCTCCCGCCTGTAATCCCAGCACTTTGGGAAGCCAAAGCAGGCAGATCACGAGGTCAAGAGATTGAGACTATCCTGGCCAACATGGTGAAACCCCATCTCTACTAAAAATACAAAAATTAGTTGGACGTGGTGGCGCATCCCTGTCATCCCAGCTACTCAGGAGGCTGAGGCAGGAGAACTGCTTGAAGCTGGGAGGTGGAGGCTGCAGTGAGCCGAGATGGCACCCCTGCACTCCAGCCTGGTGACAGAGCGAGACTCCGTCTCCAAAAAAAAAAAAAAAAAAAAAATTAAATAAATGAGACACAATTACTCAAGAGATTTTATTCCAGGACTATAGGACCTACATATATAAAAGTATATGATAAGGGTAGCATTTCATATAGATAGGGAAGGAACTGATTATTTCAAAGACTGCTCCAAAAATTAGGTCACAACTGGAAAGAAAAAAAAAAAAATGCTTCTGCTGGGCATGGTGGCCAAGGTGGGTGGATCACCTGAGGTCAGGAGCATGAGACCAGCCTGAGCAATATGATGAAATCCTGTCTACTAAAAATACAAAAATTACCTAGGCGTGGTGGTAGGTGCCTGTAATCCCAGCTACCCAGGAGGCTGATACAGGAGAATCGCTTGAACATGGGAGGTAGAGGTTGGAGTGAACTGAGATCACACCATTGCACTCCAGCGTGGGCAACAAGAGTGCAACTCGGTCTAAAAAAAAAAAAAAATTGCTTCCATATTAGCCAGGCATGGTGACACAGGCCTGGAATCCCAGCTACTCTGGAGGCTGAGGCAGAAGAATCACTTGAACCAGGGAGGCAATGGTGGCAGTGAGCAGAGATCGTGCCATTGCACTCAAGCCTGGGCGACAGAGTGAGACCCTGTCTCAGAAATAAATAAATAAATAAAAAGTTTCCTTCCTCCTACCATTTATTTTTTTAAAAATCATATAGATTAATAGGGGGGCAGAGGTGAGCAGATCACCTGAGGTCAGGAGTTCGAGACCAGCCTGGCCAATATGGCAAAACCCTGTCTCTACTAAAAATAAAAAATAAGCTGGTGTCTCACGCCTGTAATCTCAGCTACTCAAGAGGCCGTGGCATGAGAATTGCTTGAACCCTCAAGACAGAGGTTGCAGCAAGCAGAAATCATGCCTAGGTGACAGAGCAAAACTCAGTCTAAAAAAAAAATCATATAAATTAAAATTTCAAATGTTGAAGGAATGGGTCGTTAGAAAATAAAATAAAAAAATAAAAAAGATTCACATGTAGATCTAAACCATATGTAGAAATAATACAAATGAAAAATCCATTTATAATTTTGTATAGACCTTCTAAACATGTTACCAAAGTCAGAATACAAAAATTGAATACTTTAGATTTGGCCTAGTTTTGAAGGACCTGTTTTGAAGCACTTTGGGAGGCCAAGGTGGGTGGATCACTTGAGGTCAGGAGTTCAAGACTAGACTAGCCAACACGGCAAAACCATGTCTCTACTAAAAATACAAAAATTAGCCAGGCGTGGTGGCAGGCGCCTGTAATCCCAGCTACTTGGGAGGCTGAGGCAGGAGAATCGCTTGAGCCTGGGAGGCGGAGATTGCAGTGAGCCGAGATTGCACCACTGCAATCCAGCCTGGGCAACAGAGCAAGATTCGGTGTCAAAAAAAAAAAAAAAAAAAAGGAATTTCAGATTTGACAGATAAATAGTTAATTAGGTGAAGGAGGGAGAGGTAATATTATAGACATCTGCAAACACTGTTGAGGGATGAGGCCTAGCATACACAAGGAACTAAGAAAAGGGCAAAGTAGCAGGAGTATAGGAAGCAAATGGGAGAGAGGAAAAGGAAGAAGCTAAAGAGGAAAAACAGGGGCCAAAACATGCAAGGCTTTTTTTAAGCCTTATTAGGAAATTTGGTCTTTATCCTAAGAGCAAAATAAGATGCGGTGCAGTGCCTCATGCCTGTGATCCCAGCACTTTGGGAGGCTGAGGTGGGTGGATCACCTGAGGTCAGGAGTTCAAGATCAGGCTGACCAACATGGGGAAACACTGTCTCTACTAAAAAAAATACAAAAATTAGCTGGGTGTGGTGGTGTGCACCTGTAATCCCAGCTACTCAGTAGGCTGAGGCAGGACAATCACTTGAACCTGGGAGGTCGAGGTTGCAGTGAGCTGAGGTCACACCACTGCACTCCTGCCTGGGCGACAGGGCAAGACTCCGTCTCAAAAAAAAAAAAAAAAAGAACAAAATAAGGAGTGACATAACTGAAATGTACTGTAAAAAGATCATGCCAGGACGACCATGGTGTCTTGCACCTGTAATCCCAGAACTTTGGGAGGCTGAGGCAGGAGGATGACTTGTAAAACCAGTCTGGGCAATACCTTGTCTTTACAAAAAATTTTAAAAATTAGCTAGGCACAGTGGCATGTGCCTGTTAGTCTCACCTTCTTAGGAGGCAAAGGCAGAAGTACCTCTTCCTTGAGCCCAGGAGTTAAAGGTTGCAATGAGATATGATCATGCCACTGCACTCCATGACTGGAGTGCAGTGAACATGCAGAGTGAAAGGTAAGGAGGTGTCAAGGATGATTCTAGGTTTATGGTTTATGCAGATGGAAGGATGGATATGTGGTTCATGGAGGCAGGAAATGCAGGAAGAGGGCAAGGTTCTGGGAGTGGGGTGAAGATAATGAGTTAGATTTAAGATAGGCTGAGTTGGAGGAGACTTTGAATTGTCCAGTAGGCAATTAGATTTTTGTATCTAGAGGACAGAGGGTCAGGGCTAGAAATACAAATTTGAGAGTCACTGCCATGCCCAGGTTATGGAGGATGTGCTTGCAAAAGAAACAGAAAAGTCCAACATGTAGAAAAGAAATCAGAAGTGTGGCATTACAAAAGCCAACTAAGAAGAATGTTTCAAGGAGTCTATGGACAACAAATACATATTGTGCTTCCATTATGTATAAGGTCTTGTAAAATTGATACTGCTACTATATATGGATGAGGCCTTAAAGAAGGAAGCTTTATCATAACCACCTCTAAAGCTATGCCTTGATTCAGAGGTTTTTTTTTTTTTCCCCTCAGTCTGAACAACATTCACTTCTTTCTCCTATTCCCAAATCCACTTGAACAAGAAAGGTTACCTTTTCTTTTGAGATGCAGTCTCGCTTAATCACCCAGACTAGAGTGCAGTGGCGGAATTTCAGCTCACAGCAACCTCCATCTCTGGGGTTCAAGAGATTCTCCTGCCTTAACCTCCTGAGTAGCTGGGATTACAGACGCCCGCCACCACACCTGTAGGGAGCTGAAGGTCCGTGGGATGTGACCAACTCAGCATTCCACTGGAGGCTCTATGATCAAACAGCAAACTGTTAATCATGAATGCAGGATGTGAACAAACTCATGACTGCTCCTGCTGACAGAAGATTTGCTGGAAGCAATCACTCCCTGGCACTGAGGTTATCTACTGCAACATCTAGAGAATACGTCTTGCAAGCCTACTCTGGACTGAGCAGCTGACCCCTTCTTCCACCCGCCTTCTCACTATCTCTTTTACCTAATAAATACAGAGGGCTGTGTAAAGCTCAGGGCCCTTGTCCACTAGAGGCAAGGTGCCCCCTGACCCCTTCTTCCAAATATACTCTTTTGTCTCTTGTCTTTTATTCCCACGTTCGCCCTCCTTTATTCAGCCCATAGGTCCGTGTGGGTTACATAGTGGTGCCCTGATCAGCGACACAATCAGGTGCTCTACACAGACCCGCCTAAGTTTTGTATTTTCAGTACAGACACGGTTTCACCATGTTGGCCAGGCTGGTCTTGAACTTCTGACCTCAAGTGATCCACCCACCTAAGCCTCCCAAAACGCTGGGATTACAGACGTGTGCCACTGCACCCGGCCGTGGTTACCATTTTTTAAAGTTCTATGTTCTTAGGCTAAAAAAAAAATAAACTTCTCCCCAGCTATAACAAAAGTATTCATATTATTCCTCTCCTATATCTCCAGAAACAGCCCAGTCAACCTGAAAATGTCTTGTTATTGGAATACTCTGGCAGGTTAACTATAGATATTAGTAGCAATAGCTCCTTCCTACCCTTAGAATTACATCAAGATAGCTACACAAGTCAGAAATGCAACATGCCAGAAATAATAAAGATCCTGACAGATTATAAGCTCCACGAGGGCAGAGAATCTGTCCTGTTTACCCTGTCATCTGGCACAAAACTAGCAATTAATAAGTATTTAATCTTGTTTTAGTGATCCAATCTTCAGAGTGCTAATCCTGAATGGAGACCCCAGTCATAGGACTACTGTGGATCAAGTCAAAGAAAATAAAATATATAAAAGTACTCTACTTCGGCACTTTTACAATTGTAGACTTTGTTTTGTTCTGTTTTTGAGACTGAGTTTTCTTCTTGTTGCCCAGGCTGGAGTATAGTGTCGTGATATCAGCTCACTGCGATCTCTGCCTCTCATGTTCCAGTGATTCTCCTGCCTCAGCCTTCCGAATAGCTGGGATTACAGGCACCCTCCACCACCCTCAGTTAATCTTGTGTTTTTAGTACAGATGGGGTTTTACCACATCGCCCAGGCTGGTCTTGAACTCCTGACCTCAAGTGATCTGCCGGCCTCAGCCTCTTAAAGTACTGGGATTATAGGTGTGGGCCACTGTGTCTGGCCTAATTGTAAACATTTTTTAAAAACGTCTTAGCATTAGCATTCTGCTGAGCTAGGTATTCTATAAGGATTTATTCCAACTGAATATGCGCATTAGAATACTGTAAAAACTGAGAAACAGACTCAGATTATGTACCTTTTTTTTGTGATAAGTACTGTATATGTGTTAATTTAATCTTGACCAAACCCCAGGAAATAATACTTTCTACTTGCAGTTGAGGAGACTGAGTAACTTGCTGAAGGTCACATGGTTGGTAACTTCCAAACACGTGATACAAATCCAAATCTGTATGACTCCGCAGCCCATGCTGGTTTGCCCATAGGAATGTCTCTCAAATTTTTTTGAGGTAACCTCAAGTTGCAAGAAAAACCAAAACATATTCCCAGGGGGGTTTGGGAGATTACTGAAGTATCCAGTTTAAGCCTGATGTGTCTCTGAGCTCATACTTTTCTCTTAAATTTTATTTTTTTTCATTTTTTATTTATTTATTTATTTTTGAGACGGAGTCTAGCTCTGTCGCCCAGACTGGAGTGTGGTGGCGCAATCTCAGCTTACTGCAACCTCCGCCTCCCGGGTTCAAGCGATTCTCCTGCCTCAACCTCCCGAGTAGCTGGGACTACAGGCACATGCTACCACACCCAGCTAATTTTTAATATTTTTTAGTAGAGATGGGGTTTCACTGTGTTAGCCAGGATGGTCTCGATCTCCCGACCTCGTGATCCACCCACCTCGGCCTCCCAAAGTGCTGGGATTACAGGCGTGAGCTACTGCACCCGGCTTAAATTTTATTTTTATATTTGCATTTTACCCCCACATTTATTTATATATGTATATTTTATTTATTTTTTTTGAGATGGAGTCTCGCTCTGTCACCCAGGCTGAAGTGCAGTGGCGTGATCTCGACTCACTGCAAGCTCTGCCTCCCAGATTCACGCCATTCTCCTGCCTCAGCCTCCCAAATAGCTGGGACCACAGGTGCCCACCACCACGCCAAGCTAATTTTTTGTATTTTTGTAGAGATGGGGTTTCACCGTGTTAGCCAGGATGGTATCAATCTCCTGACTTCGTGATCCACCCACCTCAACCTCCCAAAGTGCTGAGATTACAGGCGTGAGCCACTGTGCCTGGCCAATTTATTTATTTTTAGAAGGACTCTCTCTCTGTTGCCAGGCTGGAGTGCAGTGGCCCGATCTCAGCTAACTGCAACCTCCACCTCCCGGGTTCAAGCTATTCTCCTGCCTCAGCCTCCTGAGTAGCTGGGACTACAGGCACGCGTCAGCTAATTTCTGTGTTTTTAGTAGACAAACGGTTTTACTATGTTGGCCAGGATGGTCTTGATCTCTTGACCTCATGATCCACCCACCTCAGCCTCCCAAAGTGCTAGGATTACAGGAGTGAGCCACCGTGCCCGGCCTACCCCACATTTTATTAATGTTTATTTTCTTTTTCAAAATTTTTAATGATTTATCCATACTACACAGACGTAATGTTTGCTTAATATAAACCATTTCAAATGACTTACCAGGTAAATCATTTAACTCTTCCCTCCCTGAAATATTTTTTTGAGAAAAGTGATAATATAAGAAGGTGCACCTTCCATATTTATCCCATAGCTTTGTTTAGTTCCTAGTGCCTGGCTTCAAAAACCTGGATCCCAGTTTGAAAGCATGACTACAAAGCAAATTGCATTAAAGACCTCTTAAGAATGATGATGAAAATTATTATTATAGGCAAGGGCCAGAAGATTTTTGTTTTTTTGAGACTGAGTCTCACTCTATCACCCAGGCTGGAGTGCAGTGGCGCGATCTAGGCTCACTGCAAGCTCCGCCTCCTGGTTTCAGGCCATTCTCCTGCCTCAGCCTCCCAAGTAGCTGGGACTACCAGTGCCCGCCACCATGCCCGGCTAATTTTTTCTATTTTTAGTAGAGATGGGGTTTCACCATGTTAGCCAGGATGGTCTTGATCTCCTGACCTTATGATCCGCAAAAGATATTAACAGCACTTAATTGTATAGCTATAGAGTTGAGTGTGTTTTTGTTTTGTTTTGTTTTTGAGATGGAATCTCACTGTCACCCAGATTGGAGTGGAGTTATGCGATCTCAGCTCACTGCAACCTCGGCCTCCCAGGCTCAATCAGTTCTCCCACCTCAGCCTCCCAAGTAGCTGGGACTAGAGGCATGCACCACCATGCTGGCTAATTTTTGTATTTTTTATAGAGATGGGGTTTTGCCCTGTTGCTCAGGCTCATCTCAAACTCCTGAGATCAAGCGATCTGCCCTCCTAGGCCTCCCAATGTGCTTGGATTCCAGGCTTAAGCCACTGTGCCAGTAGTTCTGAACTTTCCACTGTCAATGAAAGAAATTCTAAACACGACCGATTCCACTGAGTTTGACCAAACTAACTGAAGACTTATTGTTGAATGTGGTAATACCATGTTTTTTCTTTACCCGAGAATCTGGGTGGTTTATAAGCATAAGCGTGAATTCTCCCTGAGGATAGTATTTATGTGCTGAGTGCTCAAATATAGACCATATTAGAAGTTAAGCAATGGGTTGAGTGGCCAACCAGATTTTGGTCAGTCCTACAAGACTTACTCTGACCTACCAAATGGGGTATAAATGCTTCTTGTATTCTCCCCACCAGTAGGGACTCAAAATTTTAATAGATCAGGGTAGTAAAATGGATGCTAGGTTTGAATCTTGGCTTTAAGAAAACCGTGCTGAGGTGTTTTGTTTGTTTGACAGAGGGTCTCACTCTGTCACCCAGGCTGGAGTGCAGTGGTGTGATCACGGCTCACTCCCAGGCCGAAGGGATCCTCCCACCTCAGACCCCTGAGTAGCTGGGACCACCAGTACATGCTAGCATGCCTGGCTAATTTTTTGTACTTTTGGTAGAGACGGTGTTTAGCCATGTTGTTGAGGCTGGTCTCAAACTCATGAACTCAAGGTGATCCACCCGCCTCGACCTCCCAAAGTTCTGGGATTACAGGCATGAGCCACTGCGCCCGGCCAGCTTTCTTTCATCAGAATTGATATCAAACTATATGCTGAGCTTCTATGTCCTTATCTTCCTTTTGGCATGGCTATGCCCATTTGAAATGTGTGGGATTTGCTAAAGTGCTCAACATACGTTGTTTCCTTTTTTAGATGTAAGTATGTAGAGGACTCTGATTTGCAATATTTAGAAAGTTTCTCTAAGCTAGGAAGAAAAGTCAAGACTAAGAATCATTGCCAACAGGGCCGGGCACGGTGGCTCACGCCTGTACTCCCAGCACTTTGGGAGGTCGAGGCAGGCGGATCACGAGGTCAGGAGTTCAAGATCAGCCTGGCCAACATGGTGAAACCTCTTCTCTAATAATAATACAAAAATTATCCGGGCATGGTGGCATGCACCTGTAATCCCAGGTACTCGAAAGGCTGAGGCAGGAGACTCACTTGAACCCGGGGGGCAAAAGTTGCAGTGAGTTGAGACAGCGCCACTGCACTCCAGCATGGGCAACACAGTGAGACTCTGTCTCAAAAAAAAAAAAAAAAAAAATCATCGCCAATAGGTAGGAAATAAGTTACCCCCTGCTAAATAAGTTACACTCACTGAGACAAGGAAAGATCTCATAAACCACCTTCTAAACTGCTTCCTTTCCTCCCCAAAGTTCTCTAATTTAGAAGTGGCCACTAGCACGGTTTGAACGCCCCTTCCCAACTCTGTACCACAAATGGAGCTCTTGTGTAGCCCAGCCCCTCCCTCTCAGGACCCCAGACCTACTAATAGGGACGTTAGTTGCTTACTTTTCCAGATACTGCTTAAGTTAGGCAGGCCATGAAGAAATAACGGTCTCAGAAACCCCCATGCTAGACATTCGACTCCCGGGTAGGTGTGGGTGGGTGCGCGGAATGGGAAGCGATCCCTCCCAACGGCCGTTGGGGGCTGGCCCACAATCCCTCGCGAGAGCGGGAAAAGCAATGGCGCGGGGGGGGGGGGGGCGGGGGTCACAAAAGGGGGACGGTCAGCGGGAAGAGCCAAGAGACTGCAACTCTACAATGAAGACGCAGATTACTCCTAATTCCCTGAGCTTTTCACACCAAAATAATGGAAACTGGCCAGTGTGTGCTCGTTACACTCACTACTCCCACTCGAGATCATTCCTATTAGTAACTCTGAGGCTTCACCTAACAGGCCACAGTGGAGGCAAGGAAATGTGTGGAGAACCCACTGGGCCTGGCTGTCCATCCTATGGTCTCCGTCCATCGTTTTACAGTCAGGGTGTACATTTGATGGGGAATCTCTAAATGGGACTTTGGGGAATCATAACGGAATAGTGCACAAGTGTGAAAATTTACAAGCCTGCGCAGAGCTGCAAGGCCCAGAGCCGCGTGCAGCGAGGCCACAAAGCCGGCCCCTTCCGCTTTACGTCTGACGTCACGGCGCACGCCCTTCCGAGGGCGTGCGCAGTTTGGCTGCTCCGGGGTTGGTCCCTGAGCTCGCGCGACTGTGCGGCAAGACGTTTGGCTTTGAAATGCAGCGGGATTTGGTGAGTTTCCCGCTGTCTCCAGCGGTGCGGGTGAAGCTGGTGTCTGCGGGTTTCCAGACTGCTGAGGAACTCCTAGAGGTGAAACCCTCCGAGCTTAGCAAAGGTAACGACTCCTGATGGCAAGCTGAGGCACACCGGCCGCCGTCAGTGCCGCCTCAGTCTTCGCTCTCTCGCCTCGGGCTTCAGCCCAGTCTCCGTTAGATTCTGCTGCCTCCCACGTCCGCGTTTACAACGTGAAACAGCTACTTGACTCCACTTACAAGTTGTCTGAATGGTTAGGAGAACTGTGGTCGTGAAAACATTTACTAATTGCGTTTCCTCTGGCAATGCCTGCTGAATGCTTTGAGGATTGTCTCATTTAACCCTCAACCTGCTTACGTAGATTATTTTATTCAGTATATGTATTTTATTCAGTATATGGATGAGAGAACTGGTATCTTGCGGAGGTTAGGTAACTGTTCATGCTAAGTGGGTTAGGAAATGGTGGAGTCAGAATTGGTTGTCTAATTTTTGCTGTTCCAAGATCCAAGGGGTAAGGGTTAAATTTCAGAAATGCAGGATTTGTGTAGGACTAGAGACACTAAGAATGGGAAAGGGAGTAGAATCCCCGGAATCTTGAGGAAGCGGTAATATTCTCCTTTTGCGTAATTCACTGAAACACCCAAAACCTCATATTCCAGAGCACTGCAGATGGGAACCACTGCATCCCGAGGTATACAAATATGAAGCTGGCGTGGTCACTCGTGCACGTTACACTATGACATGTCCAGACCTGTGCTATTCACTGAAGAAGATGGAACAGAATTTTAAATTACTGCCCTTAATGGTGGAAAATACGGAGGTTTCGATTCACCTCTAAAGAATAAGTCTTGTAGACCCAATCTTAACTGTTTTAAGTCATACCGCACGCAGACTGTGTCCCCCAAAATTTGATGGGCTCTTTTTTCTTCAAGTTGGTTTTTCAAAGAAGAAATATGAGACTCTGAATAATAATAATCACTAACAACTGTTGACCATTTTAGACAGCCTTGATATTCTACCAAACTTTTTACATGTATCGTCTCATTCCCATTTTATAGAAGAAAAAAATCTGAGCAAAAAAGAAAAAGTGAAGTAACTTGCCCAAAGTCACGCAGTAAGTGGTGCCAGGATTTACAAACCCAGGCAATCTGATTCCAGCATTCAGGCTCTTGAACTGGATAGGATTTTCATTTCCTAAATGCTCTCATCACCATTGTCTTTTATTAGCCCCGTATTTATGGCTCATATTGTTACCAGATCAAGCACTGATAAACTGATACGTGATGTCATCCTCACCATTATTTCTTTACCAGCTTGTTTTGTAATTGCCATATTCTCTTCTCAGGCCATACTGTCAGATGGGTGAAATTGTGTAGTCGAGGACGCATAAATGTATTCTTTAAAATGCTTATGCATTGGATATTCTCATTAGTTTGGAGTGATACATGAATTTTTTACATCAGTTATTTCCATGAAAAGTTTTTATTATAAATAATATATGCATATTTGCTTCTTAAAGTTGTACCTTGTTGTAGGCAGTTAAAAAATCTGTTTTCATTCTCATCTGAAAAATAATTTGTATACCTTATGAGAGCAAGATAATTATGGCTTCATAAGACCAAAAGAGATAGTAAAAGTGTGGTAATAGTGAGTACATTTTTATTTCTGCTTCCTGAGACACTTGTAGGTACTCAGAAATGCTTTAGTTGAATTGTTTCTGAGGTAATAGGTAATTCTTTATGTGATGACTAAGGCAACAAATGCCTTTATTAAGCTGAATTTTTTTTTTTTTTTTTTTTTTTTTGAACCGACGTCTCACACTGTCATCCAGGCTGGAGTGCAATGGTGCGATCTCTGCTCACTGTAACCTCCACCTTCTGGGTTCAAGCAATTGTCCTGCCTCAGCCTCCCAAGTAGCTGGGATTATAATGCATGCCACCACACCTGGCTAATTTTTGTATGTTTAGTAGAGACGGGGTTTCACTATGTTGGCCAGGCTGGTCTTGAACTCCTGACCTCAGGTGATCCAGCTGACTCAGCCTCCTAAAGTACTGGGATTATAGGAATGAGCCACTGTGTCCGGCCAAACTGAAAAATTAAATGTTGATAGAATGTTGCATTTTTATGTTTCTCTACTCCTAGCATCACTCTTGTCTAAAAATTAAAATTAATGAAGACAAGCCATTATCATGTTACACTTTTAAATCTCTGAAATTAGGGTTCTTTTTTTCTTATTTTACTTTCAGAAGTTGGGATATCTAAAGCGGAAGCCTTAGAAACTCTGCAAATTATCAGAAGAGAATGTCTCACAAATAAACCAAGATATGCTGGTACATCTGAGTCAGGCAAGAAGTGTACAGCACTGGAACTTCTTGAGCAGGAGCATACCCAGGGCTTCATAATTACCTTCTGTTCAGCACTAGATGATATTCTTGGGGGTGGAGTACCCTTAATGAAAACAACAGAAATTTGTGGTGCACCAGGTGTTGGAAAAACACAATTATGGTAAAATAAAGTGTTCTCCTTTTAAGGGTGGGTTTAATAACATATTATGAAAGCAGTATTTTGTACTGTTGGTTTACAGTCAGGAAACCAAATAAGGTATATATGTGCTGTTAATTTTAAGTGTATATGTGCATTAAACAAAAATTAACTTACTATTTGTGTTACTTCAGTATCCTTTCTTGATAAATTGATGCAATTATTTTGATGTGAAAAAATGTTTCTTTTGCAAATTGTAGTGCAGTCTTAAGGTTAAACGGTAAGTTTCTGCTTTATTCATTCCTGAGACGATATTTGAAAGTCAGATGTTTGAAAGTAGATTTATGGCTGGGGTAGTGGCTCATGCCTATAATCCCAGCACTTTGGGAGGCTGAGGCAGGAAGATCACTTGAGTCCAGGAGTCTGAGGCCCGTCTGGGCAGCATAGTGAGACCTCGACTCTACTAAAAATGAAAAATTAGCCAAGAGTGGTGTGCCTGTGATCTTAGCTACTTGGGAGGCTGAGGCAGGAGGATTGCTTGAGCTGGGGAGGTCGAAACTGCAGTGAGCCTTGATCACATCACTGTCTGGGCAGCAGAGTGAGACCCTATCTCCAAAAAAAAAAAAAAGAGGCTGAGGGTGGTGGCTCACACCTGTAATCCCAGCACTTTGGGAGGCTGAGGCGGGCGGATCACCTGAGATCAGGAGTTCGAGACCAGCCTGGCCAACATGGCAAAACCCCGTCTCTACTAAAAATACAAAAAATTAGCCAGGCATGGTGGTGCACACCTGTAGTCTCAGCTGCTCGGGAGGCTGAGGCAGGAGAATTGCTTGAACCTAGGAGGCAGAGGTTGCAGTGAGCTGAGATCATGCCACTGTACTCCAACTTGGGTGACAGAGCAAGACTCTGTAAGTAGATTTATGTATAATAAGGAGCTCCATTTTGAGAGGCCTGGAAATAATTAAAATATCCTTAATCGGCCAGGCGTGATGGCTCATGCCTGTAATCCCAGCACTTTGGGAGGCCGAGACAGGTGGATCACGAGGTCAGGAGATCGAGACCATCCTGGCTAACACGGTGAAACCCTGTCTCTACTAAAAAATACAAAAAATTAGCCGGACGTGGTGGCGGGCACCTGTAGTCCCAGCTACTTGGGAGGCTGAGGCAGGAGAATGGCATGAACCTAAGAGGTGGAGCTTGCAGTGAGCCGGGATCACACCACTGAACTCCAGCCTGGGCAACAGAGCGAGACTGCGTCTAAAAAAATAATAATAATAAAAATAAATAAAATAAAATGTCCTTAATCTTGGTTTTATAGGCATGCTGTCCCCCAATCCAGTTGATTCACATATGGTCGATTGGTTCACATTATATCTGGAGTCATGAAGAGTTAGACATTTCTGTTGCCTTGGGGAACATATTTGCATTTATAAAACTTTAGTGGTACCTAACTTGTTATTATCTAGAGTTTCAAAAACACTGCCTTAGATCATCATGATGATTTGGTTATTTGTCATCTTTTTATTGACAGTATGCAATTGGCAGTAGATGTGCAGATACCAGAATGTTTTGGAGGAGTGGCAGGTGAAGCAGTTTTTATTGATACAGAGGGAAGTTTTATGGTTGATAGAGTGGTAGACCTTGCTACTGCCTGCATTCAGCACCTTCAGCTTATAGCAGAAAAACACAAGGGAGAGGGTAAGTTAGCAAATGATCCTCTTTTTTTCTGTATTAGTAAAAGCAATTTGCATTTGTGCCCATCTCAGACCTCAGCAACAGACCATTTGGATGTGAAGCCTAATGACTTGACCATGAACTAGTGTTAAACTCTTTTACTACTGTTGCAAAATGAGAAATGCCACAGCCTGGACTGGCTTTTTTTTCTTCCCCTTTTATGGCCCTCACTTCTTCCTGTAGGAGCTTTGGGACAAAACCTATGTATGTATTTCAGTCATCATACTGCATCTTATCAGGTGTAATTTAATGGTTTTGGACACCTTAATATAAGCAGCTGTTGTTAAAAGCGTTTCAATGTATAATAGCTTCCATATTGGTTTTCCAAAAACCAAAGTAGCTTTGAAAACCACGTCTGAGGCCAGGTGCAGTGGCTTATGCCTATAATCCCAGGACTTTGGGAGGCTGAGGCGGGTGAATCACCTGAGGTCAGGAGTTCGAGACCAGCCTGGCCAACACGATGAAATTCTGTCTGTACTAAAAATACCAAAGTTAGCCAGGTGTGGTGGCACATGCCTGTAATCTCAGCTACTCAGGAGGCTGAGGCGGGAGAATCATTTGAACTCGGGAGTCGGAGGTTGCAGTGAGCCCAGATTGCGCCACTGCACTCCAGCCTAGGCAGCAGTGAGACTACTCTGTCTCTTAAAAAAAGAAAAAAAAAAAAAACACGTCTGAAATGTTTGAATTGTTAAGCAGATTGACTTGGGGGCTTTGATTATATAGCTGATTTCATAACTGCACTAATTGTTAAAGTGTTTGGGAGGTGTTTTTTGGTGCTTGTTATGTGTGGGAAAAGAAAGAGAGATCAGCCTCTTACTGTGTCTATATAGAAAGAAGTAGGCATGAGAGACTCCATTTTGTTCTGTATTTGAGATGCTGTTAATCTGTGACCCTACCCCCAACCTTGTCCTTGCAAGAGACATGTGCTGTGGTGACTCAAGGTTTAATGGATTTTGGGCTGTGCAGGATGTGTCTTTGTTAAACAAGTGCCTGAAGGCAGCTTGCTGGTTAAAAGTCATCACCATTCTCTTAATTTCGACTACCCAGGGACCTCTGCTTGGAAAGCTAGGTATTGTCCAAGGTTTCTCCCCATGTGATAGGCTGAAACAATGCTGCTAAAAGGTTTATGGAGATGTTTGCATATGCATCTCAAGGCACAGCATTTTCCTTTAAACTTATTCATGTCACAGAGATTTTTGTTCGTATGTCTACTGCTGATTTCCTCCCTACAATGATCCTATTGTCCAGCCACGCCCTTATCTTTAAGATGGTAAAGATAATTATCAACAAATACTAAGGGAACTCAGAGACCGGTGCTGGCGTGGGTCCTCTGTAAGCTGAGCGCCGGTCCCCTGGACCCACTTTTTCTTTCTCTATACTTTGTCTCTGTGTCTCATTTCTTTTCTCAAGTCTCTCATTCCACCTAACGAGAAACACCCACAGGTGTGAAGGGGCAGGCCACCCCTTCAGTTATGTGAAAATAAAGTGACTGTAAAACAATTTTTTGTTGTTGTTTTTTGAGACGAAGTTTCGCTCTTGCTGCCCAGGCTGGAGTGCAGTGGCACAATCTCAGCTCACCGCAACCTCCACCTCCCAGGTTCAAGGGATTCTCCTGCCTCAGCCTCCTGAGAAGCTGGGATTACAGGCATGTGCCACCATGCCCAGCTAATTTTGTATTTTTAGTAGAGACAGAGTTTCTCCATGTTGATCAGGCTGGTCTCGAACTCTTGATCTCAGGTGATCCTCTCGCCTCAGCCTCCCAAAGTGCTGGGATTATGGGCGTGAGCCACTGCACCCGGCCAGTCTTTTTTTTCTTTTTCAAGGCAGAGTCTTGCTCTGTCGCCCAGTTTAGAGTGCAGTGGCATGCTCTCGGTTCACTGCAACCTCCACCTTCCAGGTTCAAGCGATTCTCCTGCCTTAGCCTCTTCCTGAGTAGCTGGGATTACAGGTATGTGTCACCAAGGCCAGCTAGTTTTTTTTTTTTTTTTTTTTTTTTTTTTTTTTTTTTGAGACAAAGTCTCGCTCTGTCGCCCAGGCTGGAGCGTAGTGGCGCAATCTTGGCTGACTGCAGGCTCCACCTCCTGGGTTCACGCTATTCTCCTGCATCAGCCTCCCAAGTAGCTGGTACTACAGGCACCCACCACCACGCTTGGCTAATTTTTTTTGTATTTTTAGGAGAGACAGAGTTTCACCACGTTAGCTAGGATGGTCTTGATCTCCTGACCTCGTGATCTGCCTGCCAAAGTGCTGGAATTACAGGCATGAGCCACCACACCCGGCCACGCCCAGCTAATTTTTATATTTTTTGTAGAGACAGGGTTTCACCATGTAGGCAAGTCAGGTCTTGAACTCCTGACCTCAGGTGATCTGCCCACCTTGGCCTCCCAAAGTGCTGGGATTACAGGCGTGAGCCACTGTGCCTAGCCTAAAACAATTTTTGAAAGGTAATTTGTAGGCCGGGTGCAGTGTCTCATTCCTGTAAACCCAACACTTTGGGAGGCCTAGGTGGGCGGATCACCTGAAGTCAGGAGCCATGGTGAAACCCCATCTCTACTAAAAATACAAAGAATTAGCTGGGCATGGTGGTGAGTGCCTATAATCCCGACTACTCAGGAGTCTGAGGCAGGAAAATCGCTTGAACCCAGGAGGTGGAAGTTGCAGTGAGCCGAGATGGCGTCACTGCACTCCATTCTGGGCGACCAAAGTGAAACTCCTTCTCAAAAGAAAAGAAAGGAAATTTATATTCAAGTTCTTACCCTTTCAATTACTTATAAATTAAATGGCTTACGGAGTGACTGTTTTCTTTTTTATTTATTTATTTTGAGATGGAGTCGCGCTCTATTACCCAGGCTGGAGTGCAGTGGCACGATCTCGGCTCACTGCAACCTCTGCCTACTGGGTTCAAGCAATTCTCCCTCAGCCTCCTGAGTAGCTGGGACTACGGGCGTGTGCCACAATGCCTGGCTAATTTTTTGTGTTTTTAGTAGAGATGGGGTTTCGCCATGCTGACCAGGCTGGTCTCAAACTCCTGACCTCATGATCTGCCTGCCTCAGCCTCCCAAAGTGCTGGGATTACAGGCGTGAGCTACGGGTTTTCTTTTTCTTTGTTTTATTTATTTTTTGGATGTGTGGTCTTTATTCTTTCCTCTAGAAGTTTAAAAAAAAATGCTTTTCGTAAGATTTCCTTTAAATGAGTGTAATCAGCTGGATTTTTTTTTTTTTTAATGAAGGTACTAAGTGTCCCATTTTGCTGATGACCGGCATGCTTACTGAAAGCCCTTTGGGCCCTAGCAGAATATGCTACCCCAAAATAAGCCACTTTGGCATAAGGATTATTTTGAGCTGAAGGCAATTGAGAAGAAACAGATAAATCTGTCTACCCTTCCTAAATACAGGATATAAATGTACAGAAGAGTCCCATCTTCCCTCTCTTACCAGGAAGACAAAAGTTAATCACCGCAGACAACTTTCGACCGTTATCAGCGTACATAACAAATTTTACTAGCTATCTTTTATCTCCAATTAGTTTCAATATTTGCTGCCTTTAGAGACTCATGGTTCTTTTCCTTTGTCTTGTTACTTCTCTAAAAATTTATTGTACCTTCGGGAAGATAAGCTCAAATTTTTTTTTTTTTTTGAGATGGAATCTGGCTCTGCTGCCCAGGCTGGAGTGCAGTGGCGCAATCTTGACTCGCTGCAACCTTCACCTCCCAGGTTCAAGTGATTCTCCTGACTCAGCCTCCCAAGTAGCTGGGAGCTGCAAATACAGCCGCATGCCACCATACCTGGCTAATTTTCGTATTTTTAGTAGAGACAGAGTTTCATCATGTTGGCCAGACTCGTCTCAAACTTCTGACCTCAAGTGATCCTCCTACCTTGGCTTCCCTAAGTGCTTGGATTATGGGTGTGAACACCTGTGCCCGGCCCCAAATCTAACCAAACTTTTGAGTTACTAATCTCTGGACTTCCCTGTGTTGTTACATGCACTATGCATGATTAAAAAACTGTTTTTCTCTTGTTAATCCATCTTTTGTCAGTCCGATTTACAGGGCTCCAGCCAAGAAACCTAAGAGGGTGGCAGGAAAAAAATTTTTCTTCCCCTATACCTTAAAGCTACCCATGCCACTATGTGTGTTTGTATTAGTGTCTTAAAACCTTACCGTAAATAGAGTAGGTATAGCACTGGGATGTAAAGTTTTAATTTTTATTTATTTATTTACTTATTTATTTATTTATTTATTTATTTATTTTTTTTTTGAGACGGAGTCTCGCTGTGTCGCCCAGGCTGGAGTGCAGTGGCGCGATCTCGGCTCACTGCAAGCTCCGCCTCCCGGGTTCACGCCATTCTCCCGCCTCAGCCTCCGAGTAGCTGGGACTACAGGCGCCCGCCACCACGCCCGGCTAGTTTTTTGTATTTTTAGTAGAGATGGGGTTTCACCATGTTAGCCAGGATGGTC
Source organism: Macaca nemestrina (assembly GCF_043159975.1). Taxonomy (NCBI): domain Eukaryota; kingdom Metazoa; phylum Chordata; class Mammalia; order Primates; family Cercopithecidae; genus Macaca; species Macaca nemestrina. The sequence goes on along the minus strand of NC_092141.1, from coordinate 50,468,356 downwards.
TCGATCTCCTGACCTCGTGATCCACCCGCCTCGGCCTCCCAAAGTGCTGGGATTACAGGCTTGAGCCACCGCGCCCGGCCTACTTATTTATTTTTTAAGACAGAGTCTCACTCTGTTGCCCAGGCTGGCATGCAGTGGCGCAATCTCAGTTCACTGCAAGCTCCGCCTCACGGGTTCACGCCATTCTCCTGCCTCAGCCTCCCGAGTAACTGGGACTACAGGTGCCTGCCACCATGCCTGGCTAATTTTTTGTATTTTTAGTAGAGATGGGGTTTCACCGTGTTAGGCAGAATGGTCTCGATCTCTTGACCTCGTGATCCACCTGCCTTGGCCTCCTAAAGTGCTGGATTACAGGCGTGAACCACCACACTTGGCCTAAAGTTTTTAAATGATTGATATAAGATTGATTAAGTTGGCATTGTTTTGGTGAAAATTTGACTCTTGTTACGTGTATATTTGCAATAGGAAATATTTTCTTTTTTTTTTTTTTTTTTTGAGACGGAGTCTCACTCTGTAGCCCAGGCTGGAGTGCAGTGGCCGGATCTCAGCTCACTGCAAGCTCCGCCTCCCGGGTTCACGCCATTCTCCGGCCTCAGCCTCCCAAGTAGCTGGGACTACAGGCGCCCGCCACCTCGCCAGGCTAGTTTTTTGTATTTCTTAGTAGAGACGGGGTTTCACCGTGTTAGCCAGGATGGTCTCGATCTCCTGACCTCGTGATCCACCCGTCTTGGCCTCCCAAAGTGCTGGGATTACAGGCTTGAGCCACCGTGCTCGGCCGGAAATATTTTCGATTCTAAAATATAGCTTCTTGTTTTTTGAGAGTTAAAATTTAAGTACATTTTATTTTTAATATTTTACTTTTTTTGAAATGGTCTCACTTTGTCACCCAGGCCGAAATGCAGTGGCATGATCACAATCCACTGCAGCTTTGACCTCCCTGGGCTCAGATGATCCTCTGACTTTAGCCCCCTAAGTAGCTGGGGCTACAGGTGGGCACCACCATGCCTAGCTACTTTTTTTTGCATTTTTTATAGAGACGGAATTTTGCCATGTTGCCCAGACTGGTCTTGAATTCATGGGCTCAAGAGATCTGCCTGCCTTGGCATCCTAAAGTGTTAGAATTACAGGCATGTTTCACCGTGTAGAGATGGGGTTTCACCGTGCCTGGCTAAGTACATTTTAAAATGCAGTAACTGGCCGGGCACGGTGGCTCATGCCTGCAATCCCAGCACTTTGGGAGGTCGAGGCAGGCAGATCACGAGATCAGGAGGTGGAGACCATCCTGGCTAACACAGTGAAACCCCGTCTCTACTAAAAATACAAAAAATTAGCTGGGCGTGGTGGCTGGTGCCTGTAGTCCCAGCTGCTTGGGAGGCTGAGGCAGGAGAATAGCATGAACCCAGGAGGCAGAGCTTGCAGTGAGCTGAGATTGTGTCACTGCACTCTAGCCTGGGGGATAGAGGGAGACTCTGTCTCAAAAAAAAAGAAAAAAGAAAAGAGAAAATGCAGTAACTCTATTGGTTTTTCTCTGAAATAGATGTAAAACCAAACTGTTTTGTTTGTTTGTTTTTCTTTTTTTCTGAGACAGAGTCTTGTTCTGTCGCCCAGGCTGGAGTGCAATGGTGAGATCTTGACTCACTACAACCTCTGTCTCCTGGGTTCAAGCAAGTCTCCTGCCTCAGCCTCCTGAGTAGCTGAGATTACAGGTGTGCACCACCACACCAGGCTAATTTTTATATTTTTAGTAGAGATGGAGTTTCACCATGTTGACTAGGCTGGTCTTGAACTCCTGACCTAGTGATCCACCCACCCAGCCTCCCAAAGTGCTGTGATTACAGGTGTGAGCCACTGCTCCCGGCCTCAAACTGTTTGTTTTAAACATCAAAGCTAAGAAAGATTTTATATAATTGTTGCTATTAAATATCAAATTGTACTACAGCATTCAAGAGAAAAAATGCTTCATTTGAACATTTTTTCCTAACTTTTCTTTTTCTTTTTTTTGAGACGGAGTTTCATTCTGTCACCCAGGTTGGAGTACAGCGTGGCTATCACAGCTTACTGCAGCCTTGACCTCCCAGGCTCAAGCGATCCTCTCACCTTAACCTCCTGAGTAGCTATGACCACAGTTGCACACTACCACACCTGACTAATTTTTGTATTTTTTGCAGAGATGGGATTTTGCCATGTTGTCCAGGCTGCCATTAACTCTTAATTTGTAGTCCTATAGAAAAAAACAAGAAAGAGAAACTTCCATTATGTTACTTCTGTTCAATGAAGCCAGTGACTAGAAATATGAAAAGGCAGGCATTAAAATACTGGTTATATATGTTTATAAATAATTTTACATTGCCTAATAGGAAACAGTGGAAAATGTGAAAGTAAAAGATCAGGTTGGGTGTGGTGGCTCATGCCTGTAATCCCAGCACTTTGGGAAGCTGAAGTGGCTCTGATCACTTGAGGTCAGGAGTTCAAGACCAGCCTGGCCAACATGGTGAAACCCCGTCTCTACTAAAAATACAAAAATTAGCTAGGTGTGGTGGGGAGTGGCTATAATCCCAGCTACTCAAGAGGCTGAGGCAGGACAATCGCTTGAGCCCAAGAGGCAGAGGTTGCAGTGTGCTGAGATCATGTCACTGCACTCCAGCCTGGGCAGCAGAGTAAGACTTTATCTGGAAAAAAAAAAAAAAATTCAAGGGGCTGGACACAGTGCTTTATGCCTGTAATTCCAGTGCTTTGGGAGGCTAGGGCAGGAGGATCCCTTGAGCCTAGGAATTCAAGGTTGTGGTGAGCTATGATTGTGCCACTGTGCTCTAACCTGGGCGTCAGAGTGAGACCTTACCTCTAAACAAATTAAGAGAGAGATCAGAAATTGTGAACTGATAGTTTATGGTAATTTTGCTACAGTTTGTCATCTTTCTGTTAAAGAATTTTGTTATACAAATGAGAACATTTTGTTATTAAAAAGTATTGTTTTCTTACAATTGCCAGCACATCCAAACAGGTAAAACTAATTAAGATTGTTTTGTTGTTTCAGAACACCGAAAAGCTTTGGAGGATTTCACTCTTGATAATATTCTTTCCCATATTTATTATTTTCGCTGTCGTGACTACACAGAGTTACTGGCACAAGTTTATCTTCTTCCAGATTTCCTTTCAGAACACTCAAAGGTATGAGTCAGACTACTGAAATGTAACTAAACAACAGTTTTTTTAGGTGTTTGATAAGCATGAAAAAATAACCAGTACAATAGCATAAAATCAAAGTCAAAGCCAATTGAGAAGACCTCTTCCTTCCTTGACCTACAATTTATTTATATTTATATTTGTTTTGTGTATATATATGTATATATAGTTTATGCCCAGAGTAAGAAATTGAAATAATATAGAAGTTTCGTTTCCAGTAATAGTGGAATAGCTCCTGTCAAACCATATTGTATAGAAAAGTATGAAATGAAGAATAAAAACTTCCTTCTGCTACTGTTTTCTAGTGCCTCCCCCCAAAGTTGATCACTATTGGCCAGGTGCAGTGGCTCATACTTGTAATCCCAGCACTTAGGGAGGACACGGTGGGAGGATCACTTGAGCCCAGTAGTTCAAAACCAGCCTGGGCAACATAGTAAGACATTGTCTTTACCAAAAAAAAATTAACCGTGTGTGGTATAGCTGTAGTCTCAGCTACCAAGGGCTGGGTGGAGCAGGGCTGAGGTGGGAGGATTGCTTGAGCCCAGCAGTTCAAGGCTACATTGAGCTACCATGCCATCATGTATCACCTTTTTTTTTTTTTTGGTAGAAATGGAGTCAACTCCTAGGGTTAAGCGATTCTCCCACCTCGGCCTCCCAAAGTGCTGGGATTACAGGCATGAGCCACTGTGCCTGGCCCTTTAATTTTGATAAACATTGTCAGTGACAAAGATTGTCTTTGACCGAACTTGGCCCCATCCTGTCTTTGGCCTACCCAGCCCAGTCTTAGCAAAGAAACCTGCTAAGCTTCATAGAGAATCTCTCACATTTGATAGTCTGAGCACCTTTGATATCTGATCACGTTCCTCATTCCCCACCTTTGATATTTAAATCCTTGGCCTGCCTTTATTTTGTTTGTTTATTTTTTTTGATTTGATGGAGTCTTGCTCTGTCACCCAGGCTGGAGTGCAGTGGCGCGATCTTGGCTCACTGCAACCTCTGCTTCCCGGGTTCAGGCAGTTCTCCTGCCTCAGCCCCCCAAGTAGCTGGGATGACAGGCATGCGCCATTATGCCCGCCTAATTTTTTTTTTTTTTTTTTTTTTTTGTATTTTTAGTAGAAACAGGGTTTTGCATGTTGGCCAGGCTGCTCACCTGGCTGGCCTGCCTTTAGTAAGAATCCTGTTCAGTCAGTTTAGCAAGAATTTTCCTACCCTTGATGTCTCACTGTTAGTAATTGTTCATTCACTGACCCCTTCACCTTGCTCTTGGTTGTGAATCCCCACTTGTCTTTGTATTCTGATTTGAACCCAATCTCTCTCCCCTATTGTGATACCCCTATTGGAATAGTCTTGAATATGGTCTCCTTACTGTTTTAAGAAGTGTTAGAATCATTTTTTCTTGAGCACAAATCGCCCTTCAGAAAGATTGCACCAATTTCTACTCTTACTGATAATATATGAGAATGCCTGTTACCCATAATCCTGACCTTATGAATATTTTTGCCAGGATTCTGCATGGAAAATGCCATCTCTTTGTTATTTATTTATTTAAATTAATTAATTAATTTTTTTGAGACAGAGTCTTGCTCTGTCACCCAGTCTGGCTAACATGGCAAAACCCCATCTCTACCTAAAAACACAAAAATTAGCCTGGTGTGGTGGCATGCGCCTGTGATCCCAGCTACTTGGGAGGCTGAGACAGGAGAATCTCTTGAACCTGGGAAGCAGAGGTTGCAGTGTGCACTCCAGCCTGGGCAACAGAGAAACTGTCTCAAAATAAATAAATAAAAATTAAATAAATAAATACAATAGAAATTAATTTTCTTGGTGTTCTGGAGCCTGGAAGTTCAAGATCAAAGTTCTAACTGATTCAGTTTCTGGCAAGGGCTTTCTTCCTGGCTTGCAGACAGCCATCTTTTCTCTGTGTCCTCATATGATAGGGAGGAAAAGAAGGAGAGAGTGAATTCCCTGGTGTTTCTTCTTTTTTTTTTTTCTTAATTTTTTTTTTTTTTGAGACAGAGTTTTGCTTTTGTCGCCCAAGCTGGAGTGCAATGGTGTGATCTCAGCTCACTACAACCTCTGCCTCCCGGATTCAAGCGATTCTCCTGTCTCAGCCTCCAGAGTAGCTGGGACTACAGGTGCGTGCCACCGTGCCTGGCTAATTTTTGTATTTTTAGTAGAGACGGAGTTTCCCCATGTTGGCCAAGATGTTCTCAATATCCTGACCTTGTGATCCGCCCGCCTCGGCCTCCCAAAGTGCTGGGATTATAGGCGTGAGCCACCGTGCCCGGACCCTGATGTTTCTTCTTATAAGGAGGCTATTAGGGTCCCATGTTTATGAACTTATTTAACTTTGATTACTTCCTTAGAAGTCCTTTCTCCTCATACATTCACGTTGGGGTTTAGGGATTCAACATACGAATTTTAAGTGGACACAATTGAGTTCCCAGAAGTTTGCCCCTGGCCCCTTGCCCCCCCACCCACCACATTCATGTTTTTCTTGTATCCATTCCATCCACACAGTCCCAAAGGTCTTAACTGGTTCCATCATCAACTCTTAAAAGTCCCAGGCCTCATCTAAATATTATCTAAATCAGAGATTGGTGAGACTCAAGTTATAATTCATCCTGAGGTGAAATTCCCTTCCAGCTGTGAACGTTTGAAATCAGGCAACTTATATGCTTTCAAAATACAATAGTAGGACAGGCATAGGATGAGCATTCCCTAAAGGATTATGGGTCCCTAGCAAGGCAAATTTCATTAGACCATAAGGCTCAAGAATAATCTTTTGCTGGCCAGGCACGGTGGCTCATGCCTGTAATCCCAGCACTTCGGTAGGCTGAGGCAGGCGGATCACAGTCAGGAGTTTGAGACCACACTGGCCAATATGGTGAAACCCCATCTCTACTAAAAATACAAAAATTAGCCAGGCATGGTGGCACGTGCCTGTAGTCCCAGCTACTCGGGAGGCTGAGGCAGAAGAATCACTTGAACCCAAGAGGCAGAGGAGGTTGCAGTGACATGAGATCATTCCACTGCACTCCAGCCTGGGTAACAGTGAGACTCTGTCTCAAAAAAATAATAATAAAAAGAATCATCCTTTGCTTTGATGCTCTGCCTTCCAGGCCCACTGCAGTAGCAGAGTCACCCTACTGCTCTGTGGGGTGACCCTGTCCCTTCCTCTCTCTGCAAGGGCCCCACCCTCTGAAACCAAGAAAAACATAGCATTGCCCCCTGGGCATATGTAAAGAGTGGCAGCTCTGAGGATCTGTGATCCCCTTTGGCATCATTCTTTCCTTTTCTTGAGGAATAGGGCACATTCACAGTCAAGTAGCTAATGGTTTTGTCTTGTGGAATCAAGGAAGTCCAACAGTCTTCTTTCATTCTTTCCCACTTTCTCTGTCTTTACTTCAAACTAGCAGTGTTTCTGCTGTTATAATCCCTTATCTGTCACTGGCATCTGCTGAGATGGCTGATTAACATCATGGATAATCTATTTATAGAGTGATTGTTCAACCCTACCTTTGGTCTTCTCTCTAGAGCAAGCTTTCTTATTTTTAGCAATATGGATAGGCTGAGAATTTTCCACATCTCTAAGTTCTGGTTCCTTCTTGCTGAACAATTCCTTCTTCAATTCATCTGTCTCCTCTTTCATTTTTACTGTAAGTGATCTAGGAGGAACCAAGCCACTTCCTGTACACTTTGCTTAGAAATCTCCTGAGATAAATAGCCAATTTCATTTCTCACAAGTTTTACCTTCCATAAAATACTAGAACACAGTCAGCCAAGTTATTTGCCACTTTATACTAAGCACCAGCTTTCCTTCAGTTTTCAATAACGTGTTCCTCATTTCTGTATAAAGTCTCACCAGAATAGCCGGGCATGGTGGCTCACGCCTGTAATCCCAGCACTTTGGGAGGCTGAGGGGGGCAAAGTGCCTGAGGTCAGGAGTTCAAGACCAGTCTGGCCAACATGGTGAAACCCCATCTCTACTAAAAATACAAAAAAATTAGCTGGGCGTGGTGGCGGGCACCTGTAATCCCAGCTACTGGGGAGGCTGAGGCGGGGGAATTGCTTGAACCAGGGAGATGGAGGTTGCAGTGAACTGAGAATGATGCCACTGTACTCCAGCCTGGGCAACAGAGCGAGACTCCATCTCAAAAAAAAAAAAGCCTCACCAGAATTGCCCTTAATGTCCATATTTTCAGTATGTGCCCCAAAACTTTTCCAGCCTTTGCTTATTACCCAATTTCAAAATCACTTCCACATTTTAGGTATTTGTTATAGTAGTATCTCACTTCTCTCACCCCCCAACCCACCATACCTCATATCTTTATACTAAAATCTGTTGTGGTCACCTCAGGCTACCATAACAAAAATACTATAGTCTCGAGTGGCTTGAACAACAGAAATTTTATTTTCTTACAGTTCTGGAGACTAGAACCTCAAGATCAAGGTTCTGGCTGATTGGTCTCTGGTGAGAGCTCTCTCCCTGGCTTGTAGATGGCCACCTTCTTGCTGTGTCCTCATGGGGAGGAAGGAAGAGGAGTGAGCTCTTTGGTGTCTTGTTCTTCAAGGACACGAATCCTCTCAAATCAGGATGTTATTCTCATGACCTCATTTTACATTAATTACTACCTTAGAGGCCCTCTCTCCGAATACTGTCACACTGGGAGATAGGGCTTCAACTTACGAATATTGGGGGGACACAGAGCATTGGTCATGTGTGGAGTCATGAAAAGTCGAATCAACCTGTGCACACATTCCCAGCTAAGGATGAACAAGGTCATGTTCTGCCTTTTTATATCAGCTGTCATACTGTAAATAAGTGTCCTTTTCACCGTCTTTATAATGCCACTTTTTTTTGCATTTTTGTGCTTTTTATTAGTGTTAAACTATTCTTCATCACTTTGTCCGGTTTTATTTTGTTATAATTATTGGAAATTACCTTATTCGTGTGTTTGTTTGCATATTAATGGTGCCTTACTCCACTAAAACATAAACTCCAAGAGAGCAGGGACCTTCTCTTTTATTTACTATATTCTTCTCTCTTATTTACTATATCATCCCCAATGCCTGGAACAGTAACTAGCATATAGGAAAGGATGTGTCAGTTAATACTTCTAAATGAAGAAACAAATACTTTAAAAAAAATGACTGACTTAGACATTGCTTCATAAAAACCTCTTCTTTAATCTAGCCCTCACTAGATAGAAAAAAAAAAACAGCATTGGGGTTTTTTGTTTGTTTACATTTCGATTAGTTTCTAGATGCTTTTTGATTTTGTGATATTAAGGTTTATATATTGGTTTATTCTTCTAACCTCGCTGTTTATGTTTTGCTTTAGGAGGGCTTTCTTTTGAAAGGGTTTTACTCTGTCCCCCACGCTGAAGTACATGGCAAGGCTTCACCATGTTGGCCAGGCTGGTCTCAAACTCCTGACCTCATGATCCACCTGCCTCGGCCTCCCAAAGTGCTGGGATTACAGGTTTGAGCCACTGCACCCAGCCTGAAGGGGTGTTTTTTTTTTTTTTTCAAGAAACCTAAAAGGAACCCTGAAGGTAAAATTGGTGTGTTTAATTGACAAATTTGTTGTTTTACCAAGACTTTTTCTTTACCCCTTTTCCGAATGTTTTGTAAATACTTTAAATGTGCTTTTTATCAGTAAAGACTGTGTACAGTGGCAAGTTATAAGAAAATTATAATTATTCGGCTGGGCGCAGTGGCTCATGCCTGTAATCCCAGCACTTTGGAAGGCCAAGGTGGGCGGATCACGAGGTCAGGAGATTGAGACCATCCTGGTTAACACAGTGAAACGCCGTTTCCACTAAAAAATACAAAAAAATTAGCCGGGTGTGGTGGCAGGCGCCTGTAGTCCCAGCTACTCAGGAGGCTGAGGCAGGAGAATGGTGTGAACCCGGGAGGTGGAGCTTGCAGTGAGCCGAGATCACGCCACTGCACTCCAGCCTGTGTTACAGAGCGAGACTCTGTCTCAAAAAAAAGAAAAAAGAAAATTATAATTATTCCTTTTTCTTTTTGAATTTCTTTTTTTTTTTTTTTTTTTTTTTTTTTTTTTTTTTTTTTTTTTTTTTTTTTTTTTTTTGAGACAAAGTCTTACTCTGTTGCCCAGACAGGAGTGCAGTGGCACAACCTCTGCTGCCAGGGTTCAAGCGATTCTCCTGCCTCAGCCTCCCGAGTAGCTGGGGTTACAGGTGCCTGCCACTGCGCCTAGCTAATTTTTGTAGTTTTAGTAGAGATGGAGTTTCACCATCTTGGCCAGGCTGGTCTTGAACTCCTGACCTCGTGATCCACCTGCCTCGGCCTGCCAAAGTGTTGGGATTACTTTGTAAGCCGTCGTGACTGGCCTTTGAATTACTTTTTTAAAGTTGAGAAATTATCAAAGCAGAGTCCATTTTAACTTTTAGTGATTACCGCAGAAAGTATTGGGTGAATAGCTTTGTAACTTTTCAAAAGAAAGCCATTTTTTAGACAGTTGGAAATAAAGCCCTGGGTTTTAAGATTTTTTCCTGTAACGGACTATGGTTTTTGGATGTCATTTTTATTATTTTATTTTTGATACCAAATCTAATATTATCTCTTCTGTATTTAGGTTCGACTAGTGATAGTGGATGGTATTGCTTTTCCATTTCGTCATGACCTAGATGACCTGTCTCTTCGTACTCGGTTATTAAATGGCCTAGCCCAGCAAATGATCAGCCTTGCAAATAATCACAGATTAGCTGTAAGTATTAACTAGTGAAGAGAATTTTAGAACAAAGTCAAGACTGTATAAAATGTTAATGTCTAGAAATATCAAAATAGCATTTGCCTGACAAATAATATAGACATGCAGTTTTGAGTAAAGTTTCAGTTTGGTTTTGGTTTCTATTAAAAAATTCTGGTCATAAGTGTCAGTTTTTCTGGAAAACAAGCATAATTAATATGTCATTTTTAAAAATGGACTTTGTGGTTGGGCGCAGTGGCTCACGCTTGTAATCCTAGCACTTTGGGAGGCCAAGGCAGGTGAATCATGAGGTCAGGAGTTTGAGACTAGCCTGGCCAACATGGTGAAACTCTGTGTCTACTGAAAAAAAAAAATACAAAAAATTATCCGGGCGTGGTGGCATGCCCCTGTAATCTCAGCTACTCGGGAGGCTGAGGCAGGAGAATCGCTTGAACCCAGGAGGCAGAGGTTGCAGTGGGCGGAGAACGCACCATCGCACTCCAGCCTGGGCAACAGCAAGACTCCGTCTCGAGAAAAAAAAAAAGGATTTTGTTTGATAAAGAAGTGCCACCTTTGTTAATTGCAGTGTCTTCTTTGTTTAAATATACTTTGGATGTTTTTCAGGTTAACTCTTCCAATATCGCTGGTTTTCTTCTACTCTGAGTCTTTGATTATTATGTGGTATGTAATCACAGATTCAGATGGATCGAAACATTACCTAGTGTAAACAACCGAGGTGCTTTGAGGTAGAGCCAAATACCTCTTGAAGATTTGAAATGTGAGGAGAGAAGTATATATCAGTTCAGAAGGGAAGAGATTTTTTTTTTTAAAGTTTTACCTCACTCCTCTTTAACTACCTGTTCGCCATTACTTCCCACCCTGAATCCCCATCTCACCACTGACACAAATACACACATTTGTCTGGTAGTAAGATGTAAGGTCAAACTGCTAAATTTGGTTTCTTTGTCTTTGCCTTAATTGGAGAGACTTTAGCACATACCTATAATGCATCATAAGTAAATAAAGAACTTTCTCAGTAAAATAATTTTAAAGTATACTTTTTTCTTTTAATTTCCAGATTTTTTGCCATATGCTGAAAAGCATAGTGCCCTGTGTTTGAATTACTTCTTGCTTAAATTAATCGTAATTTAGCCTTTTGTTAATATCAGTGAAGAGCCTCCAGTAGGGGGCACTCAAGACTAATGGGTTGCATAGTTATGTTTTTATTTTAACAGAAATAGCTTCACCTTTTCTGACTAAAAAAGCAATCCAAACAATAACATCAAATAGTAGGTAGTGTTTAAGAAGAGTGATGTAAATATAAACGTCCTAACATGGAAGAAGATATTTACATATAGGTTACTGAGAAGAAATTTAGGTTGTATATAAAATATATTTAGTGTAATCTCAGTTTAGAGAAAACAAAATTATATGTATGCATTTATATTTGTATATATGAAGAGAATGATATGAAAGGACCAAAACATTAACATTGGCTACTTCTTTTTTATTTTTTTTTTGGAGACAGAATCTTACTGAAGTGCAGTGGTGCAGTGAGGGCTCATTGCAGCCTCGACATCCCGGGCTCAAGTGATTCTCCCACTTTGTTTTTTTTTTTTTTTTTTTTTTTGTAGAGATGGGGTTTCACCATGTTGCCCAGCTGGTCATGAACTCTTCGGCTCAAGCGATCATCTGCCGGCCTCAGCTTCCTAAAGTGCTAGGATTACATGCATGAGCCACTGTGCCCGGCCTTGGCTACTTCAAAGGATGGAATTTTGTAGGGTTAAGGACACACTTTCCCTTTCTTACTTTATAATTTCTTTGCTTGAAGGTTTTTTTCCCAATTAGCTTATATATAACATGTATGGCTTTTGATAATGTATTTTATAATTTTAAGGCCAGATGTGGTAGCTCATACCTGTAATCCCAATACTTTTGGAAGGCCAAAGTGGGAGGATCGCCTGAAGCCAGGAGTTTGAGGCCAGCCTGGACAACAAAGCCTGATCCCATCTCTAAAAAAAAAATTACATAAAATAAGAATAATTGGCCAGGCACAGCAGCTCACGTCTGTAATCCCAGCACTTTGGGAGACTGAGGTGGGTGGATCATGAGGTCAGGAGTTCGAGACCAGCCTGACCAACGTGGTGAAACCATCTCTACTAAAAATACAAAAATTAGTCAGGCTTGGTGGTGCGCACCTGTAATCCCAGCTACTCAGGCTGAGGCAAGAGAATTGTTTGAACCCAGAAGGCGGAGGTTGCAGTGAGCCGAGAGCGCGCCACTGCACTCCAGCCTGGGTGAGAGAGTAAGACTCCGTCTCAAAGAAAAAACAAAAGAAAAATTTTAAGTTATGTATGCTTTTTGTAAAAAAAAAAAAAAAAGATCTAAACAATAAGAAATGTAGAAAGCGATTATTCATTACTTAGAGATGGTATAAATATTGTTGTCTGGTGTAAATATTTTTGCAGAATTTACACATCTACAAACTTACTTTTTATTTTATTTTATTTTTTTTTTTTTTGAGACGGAGTCTCGCTTTGTCGCCCAGGCTGGAATGCAGTGGCACCATCTCGGCTCACTGCAAGCTCTGCCTCCTGGGTTCACACCATTCTCCTGCCTCAGCCTCCGAGTAGCTGGGACTACAGGCATGCACCACCACGCCCGGCTAATTTTTTGTATTTTTAGTAGAGACGGGGTTTCACCGTGTTAGCCAGGACGGTCTCAATCTTCTGACCTCGTGATCCTCCCGCCTCGGCCTCCCAAAGTGCTGGGATTACAGGCGTGAGCCACCGCGCCTGGCCCACAAACTTACTTTTTAGAAAATGAGGTCATAGACCAGGCGTGGTAGCTCACGCCTGTAATCCCAGCACTTTGGGAGGCTGAGGCAGGTGGATCATGAGGTCAGGAGATCAAGACTGTCCTGGCTAACACGGTGAAACCCCGTCTCTACTAAAAATACAAAAAATTAGCCGGGTGTGGTGGTGGGCACCTGTAATTTCAGTTACTTGGGAGGCTGAGGCAGGAGAATGGCATGAACCTGGGAGGCAGAGCTTGCAGTGTTCTGAGATCGCGCCACTGCACTCCAGCCTGGGCGACAGAGCAAGACTCCATCTCAAAAAAAAAAGAAAAAGAGGTCATGCCACCGCAGTGGCTTACGCCTGTAATCCCAGCACTTGGGGAGGCCAAGGTGGGAGGATCACTTGAGCCCATGAATTTGAGACCAGCCTGGGAAATATAGTGAGACCTCATTGCTACAAATTTTTAAAAAAATGTTAGCCAAGCATAGTGGCACGCACCCATAGTCCTAGCTACTTCAGAGGCTGAGGTGGGAGGAGGATTGCTTGAGGCTAGAAGGCAAAGGTTGCAGTGAGCTGAGATCGCACCACTGCATTCCAGCCTAGGCAGCAGAGCAAGACCCTGTCTTCAAAAACACAAAAAGAAATGAAAATGAGGTCATATTATACATGCTATTGTGCAAAGCAGTTTTCTGTTTTTCACTTAATATATTGTGAACATCTTTCCACGTACACTACTTTTTTTCTTCTATGTACACTAATAAGTCTGCTTTGCGCTAATAACTGCCTAGTATTTTGTTGTTTGACTGTAGCATAGGTTTTTTTTGTATTTGTATTTGTATTTGTTTTTGGGTTTTTTTTTTTGAAACAGAGTCTCGCTCTGTCACCCAGGCTAGAGTGCAGTGGCATGATCTTGGTTCACTGTAGCCTCAATCTCCTGGGCTTAAGCAATCCTTTCACTTCAGCCTCCTGAGTAACTGAGACTACAGGCACACACCACCACACCCAGTCATTTTTAAAATTTTTTGTAGAGGCTGGGTGTGGAAGCTCACACCTGTAACCCCGCCACTATGGGAGGCCGGGGCGAGCAGATCACTTGAGGTCAGGAGTTCAAGACCAGCCTGGCCAACATGTTGAAACCTTGTCTCTACTAATAATACCAAAATTAGCTGGACATGGTGGTGCTTACCTGTAGTCCTAGCTACTTGGGAGGCTGAGGCAGGAGAATCACTTGAACTCAGGAGGTGGAGGTTGCAGTGAGCCAAGATCATACCATTGCACTCCAGCTGGGGAGACACAGTGAGACTCTATCTCCAAAATAAATAAATAAATAAGTTTTTTGTAGAGATGAGGTCTCACTATGTTGCCTAGGCTGTTCTTGAACTCCTGGGCTTAAGGGATCCTCCTGCTTCAACCTTCCCTAGGCATGAGCCACTGTGCACAGCCTGTAGTGTAGTTTTTTTAACCACCTCCTTATTGATTGTCTCTTTTTTTTTTTTCCTGTTTTAGACAGAGTCTTCCTCTGTCACCCAGGTTGGAGTACAGCGTCACACTCTTGGCTCACTGCAGTCTCCACCTCCCAGGTTCAAGAGCTTCTCATTCCACAGTCTCCCGAATAGCTGGGATTACAGGCATGCACCACCACACCTGGCTGGTTTTTGTATTTTTAGTAGAGGTGGGGTTTCACCATGTTGGCCAGGCTGGTCTCAAACTCCTGGCCTCAAGTGATCCACCCTCCTCTGCCTCCCAAAGTGCTGGGATTACAGGCATGAGCCACCACACCTAGCCTAGAATAAATTTCTTAAAGTGAAAATATTAAGCCAAAGGAATAGATTTTTGAACATTTTGTTTTATATTATAAAATTACCCTCAGAAACTATGCTCCAAAGTATGTCTCTACGGCAATGAATGGGAACTCTTGTTTTCCCATATCTTTACCAACTTTGGGTACCAGTCGTTTAATTTATTTATGTCTTTGAAATGGAGTCTTGCTCTGTTGCCCCGGTTGGAGTGCTGTGGCTCGATCTCGGCTTACTGCAACCTGTGCCTCCTGGGTTCAAGAGATTCTCCTGCCTCAGCCTCCTGGGTAGCTGGGACTACAGGCGCGTGCCACCATGCCTGGCTAATTTTTTATATTTTTAGTAGAAACGGGTTTCACCGTGTTAGCCAGAATGGTCTGAATATCCTGACCTGGTGATCCGCCCGCCTTGGCCTCCCAAAGTGCTGGGATTATAGGCGTGAGCCACCACGCCCCGCCAGGTACTAGTCTTTTAAATCTTTGCCAAATCGATATAGGGAAAGTCCTTTAAAAATATGTTGTTTTTTTTTATTATTGGCATAATTTTTTAAACAGCTTTAATGACATAATCCATATACTATAAAATTCATCCTTGCAACATGTACAATTCAGTGATTTTCAGTGTATCCACAGAGTTTTGCAAACATCACCACTGTATAATTTTAGAATATTTCCATCACCCCAAAAAAGAAACCACCTCACAATGAATTTCAGAATATTTAAAGTGTTTGCTCCTTGACTCACTTTTCAAATCTCATGCAAATTTTTCTTATGGTCAACTATAACTTTGTACCCTATGGAGAAAGTAATTCTGGTTCTGGGAAACTCACAGTTCCAGATTTAAAAAAAAAAAACAAACCCTCTTTTCGACTGGGCGCAATGGTTCACCCCTGTAATTCCAGCACTTTGGGAAGCCAAGGTGGGTGGATCACCTGAGGTCAGGAGTTTGCAACCTGCCTGGCCAACGTGGTGAAACCCTTTCTCTACTAAAACTACAAAAAAATTAGCCGGTTGTGGTGGTGGGTGCCCACCTACTACTCAGCTACTCTGGAGGCTGAGGCAGGAAAATAGCTTGAAACTGGGAGGCGGAGGTTGCAGCGAGCCAAGACGGCGCCATTGCACTCCAGCTTGGGCAACAAGAGCGAAACTCTTGTCTCAAAAAAAACCAAAACCTTTTTCATTAACTGTCATTCTCCATTCTGCCCTCCCTCAGTCCCTCATAACCACTAGTATGCTTTGTGTTTCTGTGAATTTGTCTTTTCTTGACATTTTATATAAGCAGATCAGACAGTATGTGGCCTTTTATGTCTGACTTCTTTCACTTAACATGTTTTCAAGGTTTATCTGTATTTTAGCACCTATCAATGTCTTTTTAATGACTGAATAATTTTGCGTTTTATGGATATATCACATTTTGTTTATCTGTTCATTGGTTGAAGGACATTGGATGGCAGAAATATTTTTAAAGCTCTGAAGTTCATAATTTCTTTTTTTTTTTTTTTTTGAGACGGAGTCTCGCTCTGCCGCCCAGGCTGGAGTGCAGTGGCCGGATCTCAGCTCACTGCAAGCTCCGCCTCCCGGGTTCACGCCATTCTCCTGCCTCAGCCTCCCCAGTAGCTGGGACTACAGGCGCCCGCCACCTCGCCCGGCTAGTTTTTTGTATTTTTTAGTAGAGACGGGGTTTCACCGTGTCAGCCAGGATGGTCTCGATCTCCTGACCTCGTGATCCGCCCGCCTCGGCCTCCCAAAGTGCTGGGATTACAGGCTTGAGCCACCGCGCCCGGCCTGAAGTTCATAATTTCAAGTGATTGTTACTTTACGTTTTAAATTTTTGGCCCGGTATGGTGGCTCACTCTTGTAATCACAGCACTTTGGGAGGCCGAGCTGGGTGGATCACCTGAGGTCAGGAGTTCGAGACCAGCCTGGCCAACATAGTGAAACCCTGTCTTTACTAAAAATACAAAATTTAGCCAAGCCTGGTGGCGGGCACCTGAAATCCTAGCTACTTGGGAGGCTGAGGCAGGAAAATCACTTGAACCCAGGAGGCAGAGGTTGCAGTGAGCCGAGGTTGTGCTACTGCACTTGAGCCTGGGCAACAGAGCAAGACTCTGTCTTAAAAACAAAAACAAAAACAAAAAAACACTATTTTTTAGAAGCTTGGCATAATCACATAATAATTTTCAGTTGTATCACGGAGGCCAATCGTTTTGCAAAAGTAATATAATTACTATATAAATATTTGCTAATAATCGGAAATTCTAATTTTGGCATGTTGAATACCTGGTAAATCAGTAGTTTGATTTATATTTTCCTGAAGGTACATAATGGGTAAACTACTCTGTCTAAACCAGCACTGTCCAGTAGATCTGATGGAAAGATGAAAATGTACAGTCTAGTACAGTAGCTGCATGACTGTTCAGCACTTGAAATATAGCTAATACTACTGATCTGCTGACTTTATAGTTTTAATTTAACTTATTTATTTATTTCTTTCTTGAGATGGAGTCTTACTCTCTCGCCCAGGCTGGAGTACAGTGGCACCATCTTGGCTCACTGCAGCCTCCTCTCAGGTTCAAGCGATTCTCCTGCCTCAGCCTCCCGAGTAGCTGGGACTACAGGTGCTTGCCATCACGCCCGGCTAACTTTTTGTATTTTTAGTTGAGACGGGGTTTCACTGTGTTAGCCAGCATGGCTTCGATATCCTGACCTTGTGATCTGCCCGCCTCAGCCTCCCAAAGTGCTGGAATTACAGGCATAAACCACCACGCCTGGCCTCTAATTTACCTTTTTTTTTTGAGATTGAGTCTCGCTCTGTCGCCCAGGCTGGAGTGCAGTGGTGGAGTGCAGTGGTGCGATCTCAGCTCACTACAAGCTCTGCCTCCTGGGTTCACACCATTCTTCTGCCTCAGCCTCCCGAGTAGCTGGGACTATAGGCACATGCCACCACGCCTGGCTAATTTTTTGTATTTTTAGTAGAGACGGGGTTTCACCGTATTAGCCAGGATGGTCTCGATCTCCTGATCTCATGATCTGCCCACCTGGGCTCCCAAAGTGTTGGGATTACAGGCGTGAGCCACCACACCCGGCTAATTTAACTTTTAAAAGCTACATGTGGGCCAGGCACAGTGGCTCATACCTATAATCCCAGCACTTTGGGAGGCCAAGGTGGGAGGATCACTTGAGGCCAGGAGTTCAAGGTTAGTCTGGGCAACATAGCCAAACCCTGTCTCTACAAATAATTTAAAAATTAGTTAGGCATGGTGGTGCTTGCCTATAGTTCTAGCTACTAGGGAAGCTGAGGCAGGAAGATTGTTTGAGCCCAGGACTTCAAGGCTGCAGTAAGCTATGATTGTGTCGTTGCACCCCAGCCTGGGTGACAGAGTGAGACCCCATTTCAATTTTTTTTTTTTTTTTTTTTTTTTTGAGACGGAGTCTCGCTCTGCCGCCCAGGCTGGAGTGCAGTGGCCAGATCTCAGCTCACTGCAAACTCCGCCTCCTGGGTTCCTGCCATTCTCCTGCCTCAGCCTCCCGAGTAGCTGGGACTACAGGCGCCCGCCACTGCGCCCGGCTAGTTTTTTGTATTTTTTAGTAGAGACGGGGTTTCACCGTGTTAGCCAGGATGGTCTCGATCTCCTGACCTTGTGATCCGCCCGTCTCGGCCTCCCAAAGTGCTGGGATTACAGGCTTGAGCCACTGCGCCCGGCGAGACCCCATTTCTAAAAAATACTCTTAAGAAAAGCTGCCGGCCGGGTGTGGTGGCTCATGCCTGTAATCCTACCACTTTGGGAGGCCGAGGTGGGCAGATCACCTGAGGTCGGGAGTTCAAGATCAGCCTGACCAACATGGAGAAACCCCACCTCTACTAAAAATACAAACTTAACCAGGCGTGGTGGCTCACACCTGTAATCCCAGCTACTCAGGAGGCTGAGGCAGGGGAATCACTTGAACCCAGGAGGCGGAGGTTGCAGTGAGCCAAGATCATGCCATTGTACTCCAGCCTGAGCAACAGAATGAGACCTTGTCTCAAAAAAAAAAAAGAAAAGAAAGAAAGAAAAGCTTCCAATTTAAATTCCTGCTTAGCTTTTTCTAAGGTGCCTAGTGAGAGGTAACAAATGGAGAATGCCCTGTGGCATGTAAGGGGAGGGGAACTGGAAGAAAATCTTGTCATTCACTTGGTTTCTAATTGAGATCTAGGTGGATCACAGATTTCTCCTTTGTGGCCGGACAGAAATGTTAGGGTGTTACCACTGCAATGGGAACAGCCAAACAACCTTTTGTTTCTTTCTCAGTTTTCTTTTTCTTTTTTTTTGCGATGGAGTCTAGCTCTCGTTGCCCAGGCTGGAGTGCAGTGGTACAGTCTTGGCTCACTGCAACCTCCGCCTCCTGGATTTAAGCGATTCTCGTGCCTCAGCCTCCCAAGTAGCTGGGGTTACAGGTGCCTGCCCCAATGTCCGGCTAATTTTTTGTGTTTTTGGTAGAGATGGGGTATCGCCATGTTGGCCAGACTGGTCTCGAACTCCTGACCTCAGGTGATCTGCCTGCCTTGGCCTCCCAAAATGCTGGAATTATAGGCCTGAGCCACCGCTCCTGGGCTGTTTTTCAGTTTTCTTATGTAAAATACTCATTTTCAGAGCAGACACCTTTTTCTTACTGCTTTTCAAAGAATTTCGTTATCAGTTTTGGTTTGCAATATTAACTCTTTTTTCTAGAGGGAAGATATGTATTAGAAGAGTATATAAAGTAACCATTTCTGGAGATTTTTGGGTGGAAAGATAACAGATCTGACTTCTATGTTAAGTCAACCTTAAACACTTTTGTTTTCCTTGCTTTTATTTAAAATTACTGTCTTTCAAAACCTGGAACCTTTTTTGTAGGTCAGTATTTATACAAAGAGAATTAGCAATATGAAACCTGGAGGGCCATCTGTGAGTTGCAAAGCAACACCTGTGGCTGTTACTAGCCAACTAGCATAATCATAATTTGGAGTCATTTGACCTGACTACTAGGATTTTTTTTTTCCTAGTTCATCTACTTATATTGTACTTTTTAAAATGAGTTTTAAGTCTCTTCTCATAATTTGTTGCCTCAGTTTCCTTTTTTCCTATAAAATTATAAACAGTAATACTATATTTGCCTCCTTCCTAAAAGTATAAACACTGAGGTATTTATTAAGGATTTCATATTCCTTTCAATAAAAATATTCTAGGGAGGCAATAATGATAAAGAACATGGGCTGGGCGCGGTGGCTCAAGCCTGTAATCCCAGCACTTTGGGAGGCCGAGACGGGTGGATCACAAGGTCAGTAGATCGAGACCATCCTGGCTAACATGGTGAAACCCCGTCTCTACTAAAAATACAAAAAACTAGCCGGGCGAGGTGGCGGGCGCCTGTAGTCCCAGCTACTCCGGAGGCTGAGGCAGGAGAATGGCGTGAACCCGGGAGGCGGAGCTTGCAGTGAGCTGAGACCCGGCCACTGCACTCCAGCCTGGGCGACAGAGCGAGACTCCGTCTAAAAAAAAAAAAAAAAAAAAAAAAAAAAAAAAAAAAAAAAAAAGAACATGGACTCAGGCCAGGCACAGTGACTCATGCTTATAATCCCAGCCCTTTGGGAGGCTGAGGTGGGTGGATCACTTGAGGTCAGGAGTTCTAGAACAGGCTGGCCAACATATTAAAACCCCGTCTTTACTAAAAATGCAAAAATTAGCCAGGCATGGTGGCAGGCACCTGTAATCGTAGCTACTTGGGAGGCTGAGGCAGGAGAATTGCTTGAACCTGGGAGGCGGAGATTGAAGTGAGCTGAGATCGCACCATTGCACTCCAGTCTGGGCAACAGAGCGAGGCTCAATCTTTCTTTTTTGAGCAAGGTCTTACTTGTTCGCCAGGCTGGAGTACGGTGACAGGATCATGGCTCACTGCTGCCTCAACCTCCTGGGCTCAAGCAATTCTCCTACCTCAGCCTCCTGAGTAACTGGGACTACAGTTGTGCACCACCATGCCCAGCTAATTTTTTTAAAAGTTTTTTATAGGTCAAGTACAGTGGCTTATGCCTGTAATCCCAGCACTTTGGGAGGCTGAGGCAGGAGGATTGTGTGAGTCCAGGAGTTCAGAGTTCAAGATCAGCCTGGGTAACACAGCAAGACCCTGTGTCTTAAAAAAAAAAAAAAAAAAGTTTTATGAGCTAGATTTGGCAAACACCTTTAGTCCCAGCTATTCAAGAGGCTGAGGTGGGAAGATCATGTGAGTCTAGGACTTCAAGGACAACCTGGGCAACATAGCAAGACCTCATCTCTAAAGTATGAAAATAAAATATTTTATGATCAGTAGAATCATATTTTCAGATAACTCCATCTTTTTATGAGTATATTTTAAAATTTTTTTATCAGAAAAATTTGTATTACTTAAATGGCTGTCTGTAATAGGTAGATTATTTTCAGATTACTAAAATCACTGTTTACTTGATTAATTATGTATGTATTTATTTATTTATTTAGTGAGACAGAGTTTCGCTCTTTTGTTCAGGCTGGAGTGAAGTGGACTGATCTTGGCTCACAGCAACCTCTGCCTGCCCCAGGTTCAAGTTATTCTCCTGCCTCAGCCTCCCGAGTAGCTGGGATTACAGGTGCATGCCACCATGCCTGGCTAATTTTTGTATTTTTAGTAGAGATGGGGTTTCACAATCTTGGCCGGGCTGGTCTACTTGATAATTTTTAAGGAGACTCACCTAATTTTCTTACATTTTGTTTTTGTAGGTAATTTTAACCAATCAGATGACAACAAAGATTGATAAAAATCAGGCCTTGCTCGTTCCTGCATTAGGTGGGTAATTAATCAGATAAACATTTTAGTTAATCACAGTTTTTCTTATCTCTTTCATTTGATTTTCCAGATAAACATTTTAGTTAATCACAGTTTTTCGGCCGGGCCTGGTGGCTCAAGCCTGTAATCCCAGCACTTTGGGAGGCCGAGACGGGCGGATCACGAGGTCAGGAGATCGAGACCATCCTGGCGAACACGGTGAAACCCCGTCTCTACTAAAAAAATACAAAAAACTAGCCGGGCGAGGTGGCGGGCGCCTGTAGTCCCAGCTACACAGGAGGCTGAGGCAGGAGAATGGCGTAAACCCGGGAGGCGGAGCTTGCAGTGAGCTGAGATCCGGCCACTGCGCTCCAGCCCCGGCGACAGAGCGAGACTCCGTCTCAAAAAAAAAAAAAAAATCACAGTTTTTCTTATCTCTTTCATTTGATTCTCATTGAATACTATAGCTTCATGAAAGCAGACTGTATTTGTCTTGTTCACTGGTTAATCTTAGCACTAAGCACAGTACCCTTAAATACTGGCTGTTCCTTTTAGTTATTTAACATTTATTGAGTGGCCAGACACAGCCTCTCACACCTGTAATCCCAACACCTTGGGAGGCCGAGGCGGATCACTTGAGACCAGGAGTTCAAGACTGGCCTGGTCAACATGGTGAAACCCTGTCTCTCCTAAAAATACAAAAAATTAGCCGGACATGGTGGCGCACACTTGTAATCCCCCCTACTTGGGAGGCTGAGGAATGAGAATTGCTTGAACCTGGGAGGCACAGGCTGCAGTGTGCTGGGATCGTGCCACTGCACTCCAACCTGGGGGACAGAGTAAGACTCTTAAAAAAGTGCGTATCTACTGTCTGGCAACTATAGTGTCAAAATTCTTGCCCCCAGGGAGTTCACAGTGTTAGAGAGAAGGAAGGGTGAATACACTTAAATACAAATCACATTACAGTGAATATCGTGGTTTTGTTAGAATGCAATGCTTCAAGGTTTATTTCCACTAAAATCTTAAAGAGTATTCTACCAGAGTTTTGGCCAGGCACGGTGGCTTATGCCTATAATCCCAGCACTTTGGGAGGCCGAGGTAGGTGGATCACCTGAGCTCGGGAGTTTGAGACCAGCCTGACCAACATGGAGAACTCAGTCTCTACTAAAAATACAAAATTAGCTGGGTGCGGTGGCACATTCCTGTGATCCCAGCTACTCGGGAGGCTGAGGCAGGAGAAGCGCTTGAACCTGGGAGGCAGAGGTTGCAGTAAGCTGAGATTGCGCCATTGCACTCCAGCCTGGGCAACAAGAGCAAAACTCTGTCTCAAAAAAAAAAGTTTCTGCCCTGGACTAGTTTTCAACTAATGGCATAGATCATTCTATAAACAGATAATGTCGTAAAGGTTACAATAGAAAGGTACAGGGTACTGTACAAAGGACAGATTCTAACCTGGCCCAGGTGAGCAGGATGAAAAGGAGGAAGGTTAGGGAAGGGAGTGTAATAGTCTCATGTTTCTTCCACCTCTTTTTGTCACTTTCTATCACCCATTTAATTAAGAGCTTCCTAATGTTTGGATCCACTCAGGGGTAATCAAACTCAGCCTTTCTCAAACTCATTCTTTCAGCACTCCATGATAAATCAGAAAGCAAATTTATAAATTTAGTGAGAATTACAATTGTCAAACAGAGTGAAATTTATGTTTTCTAGTCAGTTTATTTTCTTCCCAGATACCAGAAAGTTGGGAAAGCAGGGGTTCAGAGTTGGTGAGCAGAGAAGCAAATAAATGGAAATGGATGCCCTCAGGAATGTTATGCTTAAGTTGTAATAATTCTGATGCCGACCTTACTTTACTAGCAGAACACCCTTTATCTTGGATATTGCTAGGATATTGTTCAATATAACTTTCAGTTATGATAGAAATGTTCTATGTCTGTGCTCTTCAGTGCAGTAGCCCTTGCTACATGTGGCTATTGAGGCATTTAAAATGTGGCTAGTGCAGCTGTGGAATGGAATGTTTAATTGAATTTTACTTAAATTTAAATTGCCACATGTGGCAAGTGACTGCCCTGTTGTACAGTGCAGCACTGGATAAACATAACTCCTGTGTTCTAGACTTCAGTCCCACTATTAGCTTTCTGTTTTTGACAGTGTTTGCTGGTATGATAGGTCACTGCTCATTTTACATTACTATCAGTTTAGTTTCCTTTATATTTAAGAGGCTCCCTAATCCCTTAAAGAGATTTAAAAATCAACGTAGACCACTTCTGTGTGAAAATAAGATGGCTGAATTTGCTGTGATTGGAATTAGAAACCGGACCTCTCTTTGCTAGTTCTGGAATTTGGCCAGGATGCACATCAAAATCTCATTCCTACCCTCCTGATTTGTTTCATACAAACTTTGTTGCTGTGTCTGTTCTTTGGTCTTCTATTGCTATGTCTCAGCTTTAGATTCTGTGTCTTGCGTAGAAATGGATCATCAGAATGCAACAGGCAGAAGACTTAGAAGTGCAAATCAGTAGGGTAATGACAAACCCTTTGAGCTGAGTGGGACTGAGAAGTAACCTAACATATAACCTATTAGTAATTGTTTACCATGAAGATTTTCAGTGCTGGACACGTAAATTGCTGAGTTCAACTGCCCTCTTTGCCCTCCAAATCCAGCATAAAAGCAAATGGTGATCTCAGGGCAGTTTCACACCTAATATGACTAATAATAAAAGTCTTGTGTTTCAGGAGCTCAGTTTGTCCAATCCTGAGCCCATCATCTCTACCTCACAAATTATATCCACCTTTTCATTTCCTTGCACTGTGTCTACATGATACGATAGTACTCCCAAGCACCATTGCTTAAATCTTGAGTTACACCTAATGCTTTTTTTGGGTCTTTTTTTCTTTTTAATGTGAAATAGAATATACAAATGAAAATGTGTATTTAGAAGAGCAATAATAAATGTCCAGGTGCCCATTGCTCACACTGACAAATGGAACATTACCACACCCCAGGAGCCTCGTGTACTCTCCCCCAAAGAGGCAACCACTGTCCTGAATTTTGTATAATTGTCACCTAGCTTTTATAGATTTTACTGTCTGTATATCCCCAACAGTCGCTTATTTATAGCTTTTATATAAATAGAATTATACTGTATATGACTGACAACTTGTGCTCATTATTATTTTTGGATTCATCCATGTTGTTGTATGACAGTGTAGTTCATTTCCATGACATGAATATGCCACAAGTTAATTACATATTCTGTTGATGTCAAAAAAAAAAAAAGAATATTTTACCAGAGTTTTTACTTTTCTTCTGGAGGTCAGAAATATGTTAGGCTTGATGATATGGAAAATTGACACACATATGGACTCAGACAATAAAGTTTTCTAAAAGCAAATAGAGAATAATGATTTGCATTATTTCCCTAGATGGGTAAAAATCTTGTAATCTCAGGATATTACTCATTTTCCAGGTTTTTTGAAAGCAAGTAAACTTTTGTTATGTTAAATAAAGTAAGATTATGTTTGATCAGAGGGGTTCTGAGAAATGTATAACCAAGTCAGTAAGGCAATATACAGTTATTATGTTCTTTACTCTTAGGGGAAAGTTGGGGACATGCTGCTACAATACGGCTAATCTTTCATTGGGACCGAAAGCAAAGGTCAGTATAGAAACAAGTTAATAATTCTGAATATTGGGTTAATTACACTGAATGAACACTTACAGATTTCTTAGAGCTAGTCCTGTGGATGAGATATACAATGACCCATGAAGTAACACTTTTGTTGCCTTGTCTGATATCACCTAGAGCAAACATAGAAATGTGCTGTTATTACTGCATATTTAGCTACATAGGAAATTCTCTGGAATATTTAAATGATGGGGCGCATGCACCCGAAATGAGTAGGTGGCCAAGGAATGCCATTTTCTAAAGCTCTTTGAAATAATTTATTAGCCATGTAGAAGGAGGTGAGTACTCTGTGTTCCTGAAAGAGATTGAAAAAAAAGAACAAAATCCGGACAAAAGGAAAATTGTTGAGGTTAGCTTTAAAATTAATTTATTTGGAACATACAATGGTTTTTCTTAGTTCCTTAGTGTATTTCTTGTATAAAATTGTGTCTTTTTTTTTCATTTTGTATTTTGCTCTCCGGCTTTTATTATCCAGTTACCTGCATTTCACAAGTATTGTTCTTTAAAAGTATGGCAGCATGAAATCTTTGTATTTGTTTTTAAAGCTGCTGAGCAAGTGAACAAACCAGCTTTTATTTTCTTGAAAATAGGCCATTGAAAGCAGTGAAGTCTTTTCTATACTTCTAGAAAATGTCAGATTTATACTAGCCTCTCTGCTTTGTGATTAATTGGTATAACCTAGAGGTCTTGGTTTGGAAATGCTCTAATAAAGGGAGAAATTAAAAGGCATGCGGGTAAAGATGGAATAAAGGGTCACTTAAATACATATTGGGCCTAGCCAGTGAAATCGTCTATTTTTTAATCTATATTTCTTTGTTGTTTTACAAACTGAAAAAAATCTTGCCTGACCAAGTTAGGTTTTGCGGACCCGAAGCTCGTAACAGAATCGATTACACTTCTGTATGTATCTTTTGCAACTGATCGTGCAGTTTGTGTCTTCTTTAAAAATGGTATTTGCGAAGAGCTCAGGTAACGTTTTTTTCCCCACAATACATAGTGCTTTACTATTGACTGTCTCCCCCTAATTTAAACAAATTTTTTACTTTAAACCAATATGTCTGGTAAATCCTCCCCCTAATTTTTTTTCTATGATCACAGTTTGAGATAGTTCCCCTAGTTTAGTAAGTTACGTGGCTGTATACTAGAGCCACAAAAGGAGTTCTTTTCTTGGCACCAAACCTTATTGTAAAGATTTGGCAACAGTTCTCCAGCTGAGAGTCTTTTGAACATATTGTTTATACTTTCCCAGTTTTAGGTTATTCTGTAAAGCACATTCCATCATATACAGTAGTCTTCTTCAGACTATAATTAAATATTCACTAATAAAATGCATTTAAGAAGAAAAATAATAGGAGCAGAGCAAGATATTTCATCTTTTTATGAACTCATCAGGAGGAAAACTTTGACTTCTTTGTCAAGTTCTAGAAGTTAGCATTGATAAGGTACCCAAGAGATCAGAAAATCTTGCTTACCATGAGTTAACCTTTTATGAATTCACCTTCTTACAAATCCTTCCCAAGAAATTAGAAAATAAAATACATGGCCGGACGCAGTGGGTCACACCTGTAATCCGAGCACTTTGGGAGGCTGAGGTAGGTGGATCATGAGGTCAGGAGATGAAGACCATCCTGGCCAACGTGGTGAAACCCTGTCTCTATTAAAAATAAAAAGTTAGCTGGGTATGGTGGCACATGCCTTTAGTCCCAGCTACTCAGGAGGCTGAGGCAGGAGAATCACTTGAACCCGGGAGGTGGAGGTTGCAGTGAGCCAAGATTGTGCCACTGCCCTCCAGCCTGGTGGCAGAGTGAGACTCCGTCCCCCACAAAAAAAGAAAATGACGTACAACACCAACATTGAATATAGATAGATTGGGGGAAATCTGCTGTTCTATAATATTTTTTCTACATCTCATAAGATCTTTTTTAATTTTAATTTTTATTTTTCATACTGTCATTTTAGTGCTTGCTTGTACTAGGTATTTTACTAGGCACTTTACAACATTTCAGATAATCTTTTTAATAATTATTTGCAGAACCTATACCGATTATTATTAAAAGTCAGAAAACCAAGGCCCAGAAAGGTTAACTGAATAAGTATTAAATAATAGCTACTATTTATTGAATATTTATTAACTGTCCTTTATTGTGCAAAGCACTGTATGTATACGTATATATACATGTATGTATATATGTATACATATAGATGTATATATACACATGTATATACATATATATGTGTATATGTACATACATGTATGTATGTGTATGTATATATATTTTATTTTATTTTCCACATAATTCTTTGAAATAGTATTACCAGATGAGATCGGGCACATTCAGGGTGGTATGGCTATAGGCTGAAATAGTATTATCTACATTTTATAGCTGACTTTATAAACTTTTTTTTTTTGAGAGGGAGTTTCGCTCTTTTTGCCCAGGCTGAGGTGCTATGGTGAGATCTCGGCTCACTTCAACCTCCACCTCCTGGGGTCAAGTGATTCTCTTGTCTCAGCCTCCTGAGTAGCTGGTATTATAGGCGCCTGCCACCACGCCTTGCTAATTTTGTATTTTTAGTAGAGACGGGCTTTCTCTATTTTGGCCAGGCTGGTCTTGAACTCTTGACCTCAAGTGACCTTCCCACCTTGGCCTCCCAAAGTGCTGGGATTACAGGCGTGAGCCACCACACCCAGCCATAGCTGACTTTATAATAGAGTTCAGTTCATTTCTTCTATGATGACTGTTTCTACAAGGTAATTGTAGTATTGCGTTGATTGCCAGCCAATCTGAATATGTAGCTTATTCCTTTTTTTAGGTAAAATCTTTTTTCTTCAAACTTTTTTTTTCCCAGGCTGTGGATATATGATAAATAATGTACATACTTTATGTAATCAAAATAAATTGACATCATTTAATAGAATTGAAGTAGTTTTGCTCTTTATCATTTGAAACCTGGCATCTTTAAGTTGTTGAAGTTGCATGAGCTTGAGCCCAAAAGTTGGAGAACAGTCTGGCCAAAATGGCAAGACATCACCTCTATAGATAAATAAAAAATTAGCCGGGCGTGGTGGTGGGCACCTATAATTCTAGCTATTTGGGAGGCCAGGGTTGGGAAAACCGCTTGAGCCCAGGAAGTCAGGGTGGCAGTGAGCTATGATTGTGCTATTACACTCCAGGCTGGGCCACAAAATGGGACCCCATCTCTAAGATATTTAAAAAAAAAAATGAGGCCAGGCATGGTGGCTGACACCTATAATCCCAGCACTTTGGGAGGCCGAGGCAGGTGGATCACTTGAGGTTGAGAGTTCGAGACCAGCCTGGCCAATATGGGGAAATCCTGTCTCTACTAAAAATACAAAAAAATTAGCCAGGCATGGTGGCAGGCACCTGTAATCCCAGCTACTCGGGAGGCTGAGGTAGGAGAACCGCTTGAACCTGGGAGGCAGAGGTTGCAGTGAGCCAAGATTGAACCACTGCACTCCAGCCTGGACAGCAAAGTGAGACTCTGTCTCAAAAAAAAAAAAAAAAGTTGGATGAAATTTTGTATGCTTTTATGCTTTTTAAATTTTAGTTTATTTTAAAAGGATGGAAATAGAAATTCATTATCAGTGAAAAATAGTTATAAAAATGAACATTTTTCATTTGGAGAGGAAGACTAAAAAATCTTTTTTTTTTTTTTTTTTTGAGACTGGGTTTTACTCTGTTGCCCAGGCTAGAGTGCAGTGGTGCGATCTCAGCTCACTGTAACCTCAACCTCCTGGGCTCAAGCAGTCCTCCCACCTCAGCCTCCCAAGTAGCTGGGACCACAGGCATGTACCACCACACCCAGCTAATTTTTGTAGAGATGGGGTTTCGCCATGTTGCCCAGGCTGGTCTCAAACTCGTAAGCTCAGGCAGTCCACCTACCTTGGCCTCCCAAAGTGCTGAGATTATAGGTGTGAGCCACAGCACCCATCCAGAAACTAAAAATCTTGAATAGCCAAATTTATATTAGGAATTGAACTTAGGTGTACTGTTTCATGCCCCAGCTCCTGTCCTTCACCAGTAATACCTGATTTTTACCCTTAGACTAATGATGGAATAATATTCCAACAGTTATTAAAAGAAATACTTTTGTCTGTGTCCTTATATTATGTGGGTTTTCCTCCAATTTGCATATTCATGATTATACGAGGCCAAGATTATTCAGAATTACACTACTCTTTGCCAAGATGATCTGGTGGTAGAGTGGAGTAATAAATCAACACCCCCACACAGTGTTTCATATGTGTGCTCAGTTTTAGAGCACAAATTGTGCTTCTGTCTTATTTCTTCCTGACCCAAGCTATGTAGTTCAGCCATATGTTAAGCTACATCTCAACTGGGGCCATGAGCCAAGTGATTCTTTGGTTTAGTTTTCATTTAAAAAGATCTCTAAAGAGGCATGATGCATAAAAATGGTATTTTTACCTAGAAATTTGAGGACTTTTTTTTTTTTTTTTTTTTTTTGAGATGGAGTTTCGCTCTTGTTGCCCAGGCTGGAGTGCAATGGCGCGATCTCAGCTTACCACAACCTCGGCCTCCTGGGTTCATCAATCAATTCTTCTGCCTCAGCCTCCCAAGTAGCTGGGATTACAGGCATGCACCACCATGCCTGGCTAATTTTTTGTAATTTTAGTAGAGACGAGGTTTCTCCATGTTGGTCAGTCTGGTCTCCAACTCCCGACCTCAGGTGATCCACCTTGGTCTCCCAAAGGGCTGGGATTACAAGTGTGAGCCACGGCGCCCGGCCTGAGGATGATTTTCAACCTGAATAATTAATGCCCCTTTGACTTTAGGATTCTTTTTTTGTTTTTTGAGATGGAGTCTCACTCTGTCACCCAGGCTGGAGTGCAGTGGCGCGATACCGGCTCCCTGCAACATCCGCCTCCCTGATTCAAGCGATTCTCCTGCCTCAGCCTCCCAAGTAGCTGGGATTATAGACATGCGCCACCACACTTGGCTAACTTTTGTATTTTTAGTAGAGACAGGGTTTCACCATTTTGACCAGGCTGGTCTCGAATGCCTGACCTCAAGTGACCTGCCCACCTCAGCCTCCCAAAGTGCTGGATTATAGATATGAGCTGCTGCACCCAGCCGACTTTAGGATTCTTAATAAGCATGTAAATGCTTCTTAAAAGCTTATCACTTTTTAATAATTTCCTCAGGATAAATGTACTAGGTACCTTATTTGGACATACCGTTGATATGAGGTGATTTAGATACCAGTTTTTCAGAAAGTTAGCTGATTTTTGTCATTCAAAAAATCATTTCCTATTAAGGCAGGTTAAAATACACCTTGCCTCTCTTTTTCTGTGAATTTTTTCATTAAAGATAGATTATCAACCCTAAAGAATTATAAAAGTTTGTAATTCTACTCGACACAGCTATTCTTTTTTTTTTTTTTTTTTGGTGAAACTGAGTCTCGGCCTGTCGCCCAGGCTGGAGTGCAGAGGCACGATCTTGGCTCACTGCAATCTCCGCCTCCCCAATTCAAGTGATTCTCTTACCTCAGCCTCCTGAGTAGCTGGTATTACAGGTGCGTGCCACCAGGCCTGGCTAATTTTTTTTTTTTTTTTTTGTATCTTTAGTAGAGACGGGGTTTCACCATGTTGGCCAGGCTGGTCTTGAACTCCTGATCTCGTGATCTGCCTGCCGTGGCCTCCCAAAGTGCTGAGATTAGAGGCATGAGCCACTGCGCCCAGCCTCAACATAGCTATTCTTTTATTACATATTAGCAGTTACTTTGTTTATGTTTAAAGTTGCAATTATGGATTATAGGACATTTTGGATTCGGCTGTATTTTGGTCTCTGTTTTTCTTTTGAATTGTGTCTGAGAAGAGGGGCAATTTCAAAATTAAGAGAGTAACAAATAAAGCCAAAATGTCCTTTTTGAATTGTCTTTGAAAACAAATCATTCTATTTTGTGTAAATAAATGACACTTATAACTCTGAGAATCTTACTTTCCTCTACGTTAGAATCTGTATTTTTTATTTCAGTTTTATCACATTGTGCTAAAATATATGTATAATATAAAATTTACCACTTTATGTTTACATACAGTTCACTGGCATTAAGTACATTCATATTGTGCAACCATCACCATCCATTTTCAGAACTTTTTCATCTTCCCATACTGAAACTCTGTATCCATTAAATATTAACTCTCGTTCTTTTTTACCCCCAGGCCCTGACAATCACCAACCATTCTACCTTCTGTCTCTGAATTTGACTCCTCTATCTACCCCATATAATTGGAATCATATAATATTTGTTCTGGTGTGACTCGCTTATTTCACTTAGTATAATGTCTTCAAGGCTCATTTATGTTGTAGCATGTGTCAGAATTTTCTTCCTTAAGTCTGAATATTCTATTGTAGGTACATACCACATTTTTTTTATTCATCTGTGGATGCACACTTGGGTGCTTCTACCTCTGGCTATTGTGAGTAAGTTACAGTGTATCAGTTTTAAAGTAATTCTTAAAAGCAGTTTTTTGTGGGTTTTTTTTTTTTTTTTTTTTTTTTGAGATGGAGTTTCACTCTTTTTCCGCAGGCTGGAGTGCAATGGTGCGATCTCGGCTCACCACAACCTCCGCCTCTCAGGTTCAAGCGGTTTCTCCTGCCGCAGCCTCCCGAGTAGCTGGGATTACAGGCATGCGCCACCATGCCCTGCTAATTTTGTATTTTCAGTAGAGACAGGGTTTCTCCATGTTGGTCAGGCTGGTGTCAAACTCCTGACCTCAGGTGATCTGCCTGCCTTGGCCTCCCAAAGTGCCGGGATTATAGGTGTGAGCCACCGCGCCCAGCCAAAAAGCAGTTTTAAAGGTTTTTGTTTATATTTGTTGCTGTTACAGTACTTGAATATAGTTAATAAGAGCTTAGAATTTTATTTCTCAGCTACTTTTAGCTTTCAGTTTTATATTACTTTGTATAAAACATAGTAAAATCGGCCGAGCGTGGTGGCTCACGCCTGTAATCCCAGCACTTTGGGAGGCTGAGGTGGGCGGATCATGAGGTCAGGAGATCGAGACCATCTTGGCTAACATGGTGAAACCCCGTCTCTATTAAAAATACAAAAAATTAGCCGGGCATGGTGGCAGGCGCCTGTAGTCCCAGCTACTCAGGAGGCTGAGGCAGGAGAATGGCGTGAACCTGGGAGGCGGAGCTTGCAGTGAGCCGAGATTGCGCCGCTGCACTCCAGCCTGGGTGACAGAGCGAGACTCCGTCTCAAAATAAATAAATAAATAAATTTTATATATATATATATATATAGTAAAATCCCACCTAAGCAGATCTTGTTCTGTCATGACTTATTTTTGGGACATAATCATTTTATATTATTATTACAGAGATGAGGGTCTCACTATGTTGCCCAGGATGGCTTCAAACTCCTGGTCTCAAGTGATCCTCCTGCCTTGCCCTCCTAAAGAGGTGGGACTACAGACATGAGCCACCATGCCTGGCTGCATCATTTTAAAACAATGTCTTCCTAGCTATTTTTATTGGTGTAATATGAGTAAGTGTTTCTCATTTGTAGTATAAGAAATTAACATCATTCTTCAGCAATAATGAAAAAAACATGATTACTGCAGACAGTTTGGAAAATATAAGCAAGCAACCTTTACTTTGTGATAACAACTATTAACTTTTTGATTGTAGTCTTCTATCAATTTTTTTAGATGTGTGTATACATACTTACAAATATGGGATTATATGGTATAACTGTTATTTAGTATATTATTAATACTTTCCTATCTCTTTGAATATTTTCTCCCACCTTTAGTTTTTAGCATAAGTAATATCTCATCATATATAAAATAATTTATTTGAATCAGTCATTGGACTTTTACGTTGCTTTAAAATTTCTTATAACTCATATACATACGGGTATTTGAAGGGTGTATATTTAATATTTCTCTCGTTTTTGTGTTCTTAGAGAAAAAATAATAGAATTATTAATATAATAAACCTAAACATTTAAATTATGAGTTTGGTCATCTGAACTTTTAATTAATTAAATTCATGTGTTTGTATGTATTTATTCTTTTTTTTTAAGCAGGTTGGCAACATTGTACAAGTCACCCAGCCAGAAGGAATCCACAGTACTGTTTCAAATCAAAGTCAGTGTTATTTGATTAGAGTGGGATTTTGATATTGATGGGCAGTAATTATCTAAAGAGAGAATTTACAACTTGCTTCTGTTAACTTCTGTAGGCAGCAAGCATATTTGAGGACAGCTTTTGATGCTTAGAACATTGTCCCCAAAATAGTAGTGTATACAGAATATTGTAGTCACAAATGGACTGAAATTTATTCTTAAGAACAGAGGAAATACTTATTTTGGGGTAGTGTGTTCCATGCCATATGTAATGTCAGGATATTAAACATCTTTAAAGTGAAAGTTGTTGAAGATTTCCAGAAAAGAAAAAATACTAACATTATTTATTTTGGTCTGTAGGTATTATAGATCTATTGTAGCCACCAAATATAGCCCACTTTAAGATGTTAATTTTTCTGTGAATTTATATCATAGAACACACATTTTTTGGCTGAAATATACATATTTATCAATAGTGTTGAGCCAAATGTATTTTTGGCATCTCTTTTTGTTTTTGAGATGGAGTCTCTCTGTGTTGCACAGGCTGGAGTGCAGTGGCGCAATCTTGGCTCACTGCAACCTCTGCCCTACTGATTTAAGCAATTCTCCTGCCTCAGCCTCCCTAGTAGCTGGGATTATAGGCGTGTGCTACCACGCCTGGCTAATTTTTGTGTTTTTAGTAGAGATGGAGTTTCGCGATGTTGGCCAGACTAGTCTCAAACTCCTGACCTCAAGTGATTCGCCCTCCTCAGTCTTCCAAAGTTCTAGGATTACAGGCGTGAGCCACTGGGCCAGGCTTTATCTCATTTTTATAAGGACATAAACAGAAATAGAGATTCTGAAACGGAATTATCCACTTAGTTTTGCACTGCCCAGGTGTCTTTGAAATAGCCTAGTTGGAAAAAAAAAAGAGAGAAATATCCTAGTTGGAAAACTTTAGAGTATTTAATTATGAAAATAAATCTGTAAAGTACCTAAGACAGGTTATTTCCTTTTACTTCTTCTAACAAAGCTATCATAAAGTTTGTTAGGAATGTCCTTTACAGAACATTTTTATAATGCAATGTTATTTCTATGTGTGTGTATGAAAGTGTATAAATAAGTATATATAAAATACTCTTAATATAACCCGGGCTTAGGCACCTATCCATGAGATTTATCCTCTTCATTCACAGTGGTTGATAAATTTCTATCTCAGGAACTTTCTTTTTTTTTTGGAGACGAAGTCTCGCCCTTTCGCCCAGGCTAGAGTGCAGTGGCACAATCTCGGCTCACTGCAACCTCCGCCTCCCAGGTTCAAGCAATTCTCCTGCCTCAGTCTCCAGAGTAGCTGAGACTAGAGGTGTGCGCCACCACGCCCAGCTAATTTTCATATTTTTGGTAGAGATGGGGGTCACCATGTTGGCCAGGCTGGTCTTGAACTCCTGACCTTGTGATCCACCCACCTCGGCCTCCCAAAGTGCTGGGATTACAGGTGTGAGCCACCGCACCTGGCCCTAGAATAAAGTAACTTTCTTATTAATTACTTAAAAATATTTCTAAGATCAGTCTTCAAATGTTCTTAAATCATATTTGTATATGTATTTTTTATCTTTCAGCCTCAGGGATTTAGAGATACTGTTGTTACTTCTGCATGTTCATTGCAAACAGAAGGTTCCTTGAGCACTCGCAAACGGTCACGAGAACCAGAGGAAGAATTATAACCCAGAAACAAATCTCAAAGTGTACAAATTTATTGATGCTGTGAAACCAGTGTGTACAAGTAGACTTGTTACTTTAAAGTATAAATAAACACTATGGCATGAATGAATCCAGATTATATGAAGTGAATGGGAAAAATACCTAAATATGATTCTGTGAAAGTTTTTCTAAAGCAGTATTCTGCAATTATATTTTACCCTGTTTTCATTTTCAGTAACATTCAGTAGAGATGATGATTATATTTCACAAATGTGGAAAGCTGATCTCATGTGGCTAGTCTGAATTTACCATTCAGACTGTTTTTACCCCTTTCTTTCCTAGTTGCCTAGAAAATCTTAGGAAGAAAAGATTTTTTCATATTCTTATTGTGGTTTTTTTTTTGTTTGTTTTTTGGTTTTTTTGGAGATGTAGTCTCACTCTGTAGTCCAGGCTGCAGTGCAATGGCGCAATCTCGGCTCACTGCAACCTCCACCTCCCAGGTTCAAGCAATTCACCCGCCTCAGCCTCCTGAGTAGCTGGGGTTGCAGGCACCCGCCATCATGCCCGGCTAATTTTTTTGTATTTTTGTAGAGACGGAATTTTACCATGTTGGCCAAGCTGGTCTTGAACTCCTGACCTCAGGTGATCTGCCTGCCCCTACCTCCCAAAGTGCTGGGATTACAGGCGTGAGCCACTGTGCCCAGCCATGTTCTTTTTAAATGTAAGTTTGATAATTCTTTAAAATGACCTGCAGCACCATGAGTCAGCATATCATTCTGTTCAGTTTTATTAGGTAAGATACAAATTTTAGGTGACCACACTGATTTTAGTGACCTCAATCCTAAAATCTAAGCCATTTGTTTAGCATTTAATGATGTTTTATAATGTTAAAGGGAGGACTTTGGAGCTGTTATCTCTCTCTAGAGATTGTTTGGAACATATATCTTCCAGAATAGGTTGATAAGCTCACAATCATTTACTGCTACGTTTTTTGTTTTGTTTTGTTTTGAGACAAGGTCTCACTCCCAGGCTAGAGTGCAGTGGCATGATCACAGCTCACTGCAACCTTGACCTGGGCTCAAGCAATCGTCTCACTTCAGCCTCCTGAGTAGCTGGAACTACAGGTAGGCACTACCATGCCCTGCTAGTTTTTGGATTTTTTTTGTAGAAACAAGGTTGCCCAGGCTGGTCTCAAACTCCTGGGCTCAAGCGATCCTCTTGCCTTGTCCTCCCAAAGTGCTGGGACTGCAGATGTGAGCCACCACACCTGGCCTTATTTCTATATTTTGAAACACGGTATGATCCATTTTAGAATTCTAGTTGTTACGTTGAGATTTTTCTTTGAATAATCTTAACTTTGCTTAAATAAGTTAAAGATTTCAATTATTGATGGTTTCAAAATCACCTAAAAATATTTTGGCACCTGGCTCTTCGTACTTTTCAACTTACTCACAAAATTTACTTTGGTTCCCTGTGGGGGAAAAAAATTAATTAATTAATTAATTTTTCTGTCTCTTTTGAGACAGAATCTCGCTCTGTCACCAAGGCTGCAGTGCAGAGGCACAATCTTGGCTCACCGCAACCTCCACCTCCAGGATTCAAGTGATTCTTGTGCCTCAACCTCCCAAGTAGCTAGGATTACAGGCATGCACCACCATGCCAAGCTAATAGTTTGTATTTTTAGTAGAGACAGGTTTCTCTGTGTTGGCTAGGGTGGTCTTGAACTCCTGGGGCTCAAGTGACCCGCCCACCTCTGCCTCCCAAAGTGCTGGAATTACAGGTGTGAGCCTGCGTGCCCAACCATATTTATATATTTATTTTTAAACTTTTGTTTTAGGTTCAGGGGTACATGTGAAGATTTGTTACATAGATAAACTCATGTCACAGGGGTTTATTGTACAGATTATTTCATCACCCAGGAATTAAACTCAGTACCCAATAGTTACCTTTTCTGCTTCTCTCCTTCCTCCCACCTTCCACCCTTAGGTAGTAGACCCCAGTGTGTGTCTGGTTGGTTTTTTTTTTTTTTTTTTTTTAATTTTTATTTTTGAAATGGAATCTTGCTCTATCACCCAGGTTGCAGTGCAGTGGCAGGATCTTGGTTCACTACAACCTCCACTTACCGGGTTCAAGCGATTATCCCACCTCAGCCTCCAGAGTTGCTGGGATTACAGGCACACGCCACCACACCCAGCTAATTTTTTGTATTTTTAGTAGAGACGGGGTTTCATCATGTTGTCCAGGCTGGTCTCGAACTCTTGACCTCATGATCCACCCACCTTGGCCTCCCAAAGTGCTGGGATTACAGGCATGACCCACCGTGCCTGGCCTGTTTTTTCTTTTGTTTTCATAAGTTCTCATCATTTGGCTCCCACTTGTGGGTGAGACATGCGGTATTTGGTTTTCTGTTCTTGCATTAGTTTGCTAATAGCCTCTAGTTCCATCCATGTTCCTGCAAAAGACATGATCTTGTTCTTTTTTATGACTGCAAAATTATTTGAATACTTGAATATTAAATACTGTAGCAGCAATATTTTCCAAATTTTAGTGATAGGTGTTATTTCCTATCCCAGATTAAACAGTAAATTTATAAAATTACGTCAGTGTAATTCTTTTCTGCAATTGATTATATAGAATAGCCATCATCTACCAGGACTTGAGAGTGAAAGCAGGCACTGCTAACAATTATGCCAATACAGAGGCTATAAACAAAGACTAACTTCAAATCACTTCTCTGACATAGAATGACTAATTGTGACTCTCTTTTGTGGGCCTCAAAGCATATAATTTATTATAATTGATGCCATCATTTTAACAAATACCCATCACTTTATATTCTGTCTTCTGAAATCATAAAATCAGGAGTATGAGGGCGTTATAAGTGATAAATATCAGTGTTACCAAGCATCAGATGAAATAAAATAATGTAGGATCTCTTTTTTTTTTTGAGACAGAGTCTTTGTCACCCAGACTGCAGTGCAGTGGCACGATCACTGCTCACTGTAGCCTTGACCTCCCAGTCTCAAGTGATAATCTTTCCACTTCAGACTGGAAAGTACAGGCATGCACCACCACGCCCAGCTAATTAATTTATTGTTTTGTAGAGACAGGGTCTCACGATATTGCCTGGGCTGGTCTCAAACTCTTGGGCTCAAGTGATCCTCCTGCCTCAACTTTCCAGAGTGCTGGGATTACAGATGTGAGCCATTTGGCCTGGCCTCCAGAATGTCTTTTTATAAAGTATCATAACACTGTACTGTATTTTATGTATTTATTTATTTATTTTGAGGCAGTCTTGCTCTGTTGCCCAGGCTGGAGTGCAGTGGTGCAATCTCAGCTCACTGCAACCTCCACCTCCAGGGTTCACGTGATTCTTATGCAGCCTCCTGAGTTCCTGGGACTACAGACATGCACAACCATGCCCAGCTATTATTTTGTTTTTTTGAGATGGACTTTCGCTCTTTTTGCTGTGTCACCTGGCCCGGAGTGCAGTGGCACCATCTTGGCTCACTGAAACCTCCGCCTCCTGGGTTCAGGTGATTCTCCTGCCTCAGCATCCTGAGTAGCTGGAACTACAGGCACACGCCACCACGCCTGGCTAATTTTTGTATTTTTAGTAGAGACGGGGTTTCACCATATTGTCCAGGCTGTTCTCGAACTCCTGATCTCACATGATCCGCCCGCGTTGGCCTCCCAAAGTGCTGGGATTACAGGCTTAAGCCACCGTGCCCAGGCCCCTTAGAATTTTTTGTTACTTGGTTTTAACTGAGGATATGATAGTACACCTATGTCCCACACTTTATATAGGCTTGCCATCTAATGCTACACCAGTAAATTGGTTAAAGTCTCAACTTTCTGGCAAACCAATGATTGCATCCAGTTTTCATCTTGTGGTTAGTTTGGCAAATCATCTCAGAAGTATTTTTTCTTAGAAAAAATAAATTGTGGCCGGGCGCGGTGGCTCACGCCTGTAATCCCAGCACTTTGGGAGGCCGAGACGGGCGGATCACAAGGTCAGGAGATCGAGACCATCCTGGCTAACACAGTGAAACCCCGTCTCTACTGAAAATACAAAAAATTAGCCGGGCGCAGTGGCGGGCGCCTGTAGTCCCAGCTACTCGGGAGGCTGAGGCAGGAGAATGGCGTGAACCTGGGGGGCGGAGGTTGCAGTGAGCCGAGATCGCGCCACTGCACTCCAGCCTGGGTGACACAGTGAGACTCTGTCTCAAAAAAAATAAAATAAATTGTATTTTTAGCTTCAATTTTTGTGATATGTAACTTAAAACATATTTATACAGTTCTTTATTATTTATGACACACTTTGGCCGGGCACAGTGGCTCATGCCTGTAATCCCAGCACTTTGGGAGGCCAAAGCGGGTGGATCACCTGAGATCAGGAGTTCAACACCAGCCTGGTCAATATAGTGAAACCCCTACTCTACTAAAACTACAAAAATTAACTGGGTGTGGTGGCACATGCCTGTAGACCCAGCTGCTTGGGAGGCTGAGGCAGGAGAATCTCTTGAACCTGGGAGGCAGAGGTTGCAGTAAGCTGAGATCACGCCACTGAACCCCAGCCTGGGTGACAGAGCGAGACTCCATCCCAAAACAACAACAACAACAACAACAAAAAAACACTTCTACATCATTTTATTTGATCCTTCTAGCAGCTCTGTAAGGTGGATGTGATAGGCTAGCCTGTCTGCTTTTCATCTTTCCTTCCATCCATTCAGTGCCTAACACACATTTAACCACTTGTTGAAATAATATTTCAAATAAGATTTTGAATACATTGTGTTTTTTTTTTCTTTTTTCCGTTTTTTTTGTTTGTTTGGTTTTTTTTTGGTGACCCTGACGTGATATGAACAAATTCTGTTTTTCAAATGGTCAGATGGAAATACTATTTGGTCATGACTAGGATGGTGTTTATAAGCCACCTGTGTAACTGGGTCTACAGGCGCAGGCCACCGCCCAGCTAATTTTGTATCTTTTGTACAGATGGGGTTTCCCATGTTGCCTAGGCTGGTCTTGAACTACATTCAGTTGATCTGCCTGCTTCAGCCTACCAAAGTGCTGGGATTATAGGCATAAGCTACCACACCTAGCCTTAGCATGTTTTTAGTATTTATCCATGTTGTAGCATATATAACAACTTCATTTCTTTTTATTGCTAAATAATATTCCTTGCATGTATATATCACGGTAGTCCCCCTTTATCTAAGGGGGATACATTCTAAGACCCTCCAGTGGATACCTGAAACCAAAGGTAGTACTGCACTTCTTTTTTTTTTTTTTTTTTTTTTTTTTTTGAGACAGAGTCTTGCTCTGTCGCCCAGGCTGGGGTGCAGTGGCCGGATCTCAGCTCACTGCAAGCTCCGCCTCCCGGGTTTAGACCATTCTCCTGCCTTAGCCTCCCGAGTAGCTGGGACTACA
This sequence comes from Macaca nemestrina, assembly GCF_043159975.1. NCBI lineage: Eukaryota > Metazoa > Chordata > Mammalia > Primates > Cercopithecidae > Macaca > Macaca nemestrina. Next base: position 50,428,147 of record NC_092141.1, on the reverse strand, counting down.
GGCGCCCGCCACCGCGCCCGGCTAGTTTTTTGTATTTTTTAGTAGAGACGGGGTTTCACCGTGTTAGCCAGGATGGTCTCGATCTCCTGACCTCGTGATCCGCCCATCTCGGCCTCCCAAAGTGCTGGGATTACAGGCTTGAGCCACCGCGCCCGGCCAGTACTGCACTTCTATATGTATGATGCATGAATTTTTTTCCTCACAATTTCATGGATAGAAGACTCATGTTTTTTTTGTTCGTTTGTTTGGTTTTTTTGAGATGGAGTCTTGCTCTGTCGCCCAGGCTGGAGTGCAGTGGCGCTATCTCAGCTCACTACAAGCTCCGCCTCCTGGGTTCATGCTATTCTCCTGCCTCAGCCTCCTGAGTAGCTGGGACTTCAGGCGCCCGCCACCGCGCCCGGCTAATTTTTTGTATTTTTAGTAGAGATGGAGTTTCATCGTGTTAGCCAGGATGGTCTCCATCTCCTGGCCTCATGATCTGCCCACCTTGGCCTCCCAAAGTGTTGGGATTACAGGCGTGAGCCACCGCGCCCAGTCAAGACTCGTTTTTTGTTTTTGTTTTTTGAGGTGGAGTTTCACTCTCTCTCGCACAGGTTGGCTCACTGCAACCTCCGCCTCCCACGTTCAAGCGATTCTCCTGCTTCAGTCTCCCAAGTAGCGGGATTACAGGTATGTACCACCACACCCAGCTCATTTTTGTATTTTTAGTAGAGTCAAGGTTTCACCATGTTGGCCAGGCTGGTCTTGAACTCCTGACCTCAGGTGATTCACTTGCCTCATTCTCCCAAAGTGCTGGGATTACAGGCGTGAGCCACTGCGCCCGGCCAGAAGACTTGTTCTCACCATAGCTCTTAGCGATGTTGGCATAACATTTTTTTCTTATTAAATCTACAATTTTTACCTTTTCACTAAAAAGAAGAAATTTATGCCATCTCGTTAGCATATCCTATTCGCCAGCATCACTACTCTTGCAATTTGGCACCATTATTAAGTAAAATAAGGTCTATTTAAACTGAAACACTGCCATACTGACACCTGACAGTTGATCAGATAACCGAGTCAGCTATTAAGTGACTAATGGGGCAGGTAGCATATACAGACGGATGATTCATGTCCCAGGCAGGACAGAGCAGGATGGTGCAAGATTTCATCATGCTACTCAGAATATTGCACAATTTACAACTTAGGAATTGTTTATTTCTGGAATTATCCACTGAATATTTTTAAACATCGGTTGACCTCAGGTAATTGAAACTGTGGAAAGTGAAATCACGGGTAAGGAGAGACTACTACTGTACATTTTGTTTATCCATTCTTCTGTTAATGCATGTGACCCCAACCGCCAGGGCACACACTGATGCTGGTCAGTGGCCTATTAGAAACTGGGCTGCAGAGCAGGAGGTGAGTTTTGGGGGAGAAAGTAAAGCTTGGTCAGCATTTAATAGCCACCCTTCATTGCTCAAGCTCCGCCTCCTGTCATATTAGCAGTGCCATTAGATTCTCATAGCCTGAACCCTATCGTGAACTGCGCATGCAAGGAATCTAGGTTGCGTGCTCCTTATAATAATCTAATGCCTAATGATCTGTGACTGTCTCCCATCACCCCAAGATGTGTCCATCTAGTTGGAGAAAAACAAGTTCAGGGCTCCCACTGATTGTTGTGTAATTATTTCATTATATATTACAATGTCATAATAGAAATAAAGTGTACAATAAATGTAATGTGCTTGAATCATCCCAAAAGCATCCCCCCTGCCCCTGGTCAGTGGAAAAATTATCTTCCATGAAACCAGTCCCTGATGCCAAAAACGTTGGGGACCACTGTGTTAATGGACATTTGGTGGACATTTAGATTGGTTTTGTTTTGTTTTGTGTTGGAGACAGAGTTTTGCTCTTTTGCCCAGGCTGAAGTGCAGTGGCGTGATCTCAGCTTACTACAACCTCCGCCTCCTGGGTTCAAGCAGTTCTGCCTCACCCTCCCAAGTAGCTGTGATTACAGGCACCCACCAGTATGCCCGGCTAATTTTTGTATTTTTAGTAGAGAAGGGGTTTCACCGTGTTGGCCAGGCTGGGCTCAAACTCCTGACCTTGTGATCTGCCTGCCTCGGCCTCCCAAAGTGCTGGGATTACAGGCGCGAGCCACCAGGTCCAGCCTTGTTTGTTTTTTGACACAGGGTCTTGCTCTGCCACCCAGGTTGGAGTGCAGTGGCACAACTATGGCTCATTGCAGCCTCCCAGGCTTAGGCAATCCTCCCACCTCAGCCTCCCAACTAGTTGGGACTATAGGCACATGACACCATATCTGGCTAATTTTTTTATTCTTTGTAGAGATGGGGTTCCGTCATGTTGCCCAGGTTGGTATGGAACTCCTGGGCTCAAGCAGTGCCCCTGCCTGGGCCTCCCAAAGTGCTGGGATTACAGACATGAGCCACCAGGCTGGAGTGCAATAGTGTGATCCTAGCTCACTGCAACCTTCAATACTTGGGCTGTAGCCCTCCTCCCAGAGTAGCCTCCCAAATGCACATCACCACTTTTTTTTTTTTTTTTTTTTTTTTTTTTTTTTTTTTTTTGGAGACAGAGTCTCGCTCTGTCTCCCAGAGTGGAGTGCAGTGGCACAATCTCGAGTCACTGCAACCTCCACTTCCCGGGTTAAAGCAATTCTGCCTCAGCCTCCAGAGCAGCTGGGACTACAGGTGCCTGCCATTATGCCTGGTTAATTTTTGTATTTTAAGTAGAGATGGGGTTTCACCAGGCTGGTTTGAACTCCTGACCTTGGGTGATCTGGTGATCTGCCCACCTTGGCCTCCTAAAGTGCTGGGATTACAGGCGTGAGCCACTTTTTTTTTTTGAGACAGAGTCTTACTCTGTCACCCAGGCTGGAGTGCAATGGCTCGATCTCGGCTCACTGCAACCTCTATCTCTCGGGCTCAAGCGGTTCTCATGCCTCAGCCTCCCGTGTAGCTAGGATTACAGGCACGCACCACCACACCCAGCTATTTTTTGTATTTTTAGTAGAGACGGGGTTTTGCCATATTGGCTAGGCTGATCTTGAACTCCTGACCTCAAGTGATCCCCCATCTTGGCCTCCCAAAGTGCTGGGATTACAGTCATGAGCCACTGCACCTGGCTCGTATATTAGCTATTCTTATTTTTCTCTCTATTGTATTTTACTTTTCTTGTTGATAACCTTCTTAGTAAACTGTTTGCAGCTAGTGATAAAATTACAGTATAATGTGGTAGAAAGAACGTGGGACTAGAGTTGGAAGATATGCATTTTAGTTGCATGTGAGACATTACCAAGCCATGCCAGTTTGGGCACCTTTATTTTTTCATGCCTTTACCTTATTTCTCAAACAAGATAAGACTAAATGATTGCTAAATTCATTGGTCTAAATTTTATGGGTTTTGCTTTTGTAGAGGCAATATTAAATATTCACTTTAAATGATCAATACTGGAAACATGGAAAGGAGTGACATTTATACACTTTTATTTTCAAAATCAATAATATTAGGGATCCCAATATAATACATTGCATTTCAGTTTTGAGACTAATGTTGAAATGTTATATTGCTTTAAAAAATAACAACATTGAGTTGCAGAAGAGAGGCTGGCTGTTCATAATACGTATTTTTAGTTAACGTCAGTGCCTAAATTTACTGTTACTGTCAAAATTTACAGAACATTTTGCTCCCTCAAAACTGATTTTGGCATAAAATATGTTGACAAGATTTTACGTATTTTTGACCACAGTATATTCCTTTGCTTGTTGTCAGTTTTTGTGTACCATTGATATCTGATGATGTCCTTTTATGTTTCAATTATCCATTTGACTCCAATTATGTGTAGTTAAGATGTAAGTTTTTAGCTACCATGACTCTGAGAGTGATTTCATGTGTAGTTTATTTTATGATGATTTAAAAGTTGGGCTCACTTCAGAAGGGCTTGAGAAATTTTACAGAAATTATGTTCTACTCACTTTGAAAATAAAAAATTAAGATAAAAGACAAAAGCTGAGGAGCCAATTAATGAGAATTTGTATCAGGAATTCTTACAAACCAACTCAAAGAATAAAAAATTGGTTATATAGTAGTCTCGGTCTAATAGGAAGTATGTCAGTTTTTCAAGAAAAAAGGTTTTTTCTGGCTGTTGTTTTTTTGTGTTTTAATTAAATTTTTTTCCTAAGTAATATTTGTACAGGATTTAAATTTTAAAAGCACAGGATTTAAAATTCAATGAAAAGTATGTTTTATTTTGTCTCCTGTTTCTGAGTCACTTTCCTTAATTTCTTTTTTTGTTTGTTTGTTTGTTTTTGAGACTGAGTCTCTCTCTGTTGCCCAAGCTGGAGCACAGTGGTGTGATCTCGGCTCACTGCAAGCTCTGCCTCCTGGGTTCACGCCATCCTCCTGCCTCAGCCTCACGAGTAGCTGGGACTACAGGTGCCCGCCACCGCGCCTGGCTAATTTTTTTGTATTTTCAGTAGAGACGGGGTTTCACCATGTTAGCCAGGATGTTCTCGATCTCCTGACCTCGTGATCCGCCCGCCTCAGCCTCCCAAAATGCTGGGATCACAGGCGTGAGCCACCGCGCCTGGCCCTCCTTAATTTCTTTTTAGGAAGCAAACGTTATTACGTGCATGGCTAATTTTTTGTATTTTTGGTACAGACAGGGTTTCACCGTGTTGCCCAGATTGGACTTGAACTCCTGGGCTCAAGTGATCTGCCTCCCGGGGCCTCCCCAGGTGCTGGGACTACAGATGTACACCACTGTTCCAGCCCACCAGTGATGTTTGAGAGTGGTATTTCTCACATTTCTGACAACACTGTATTTTATCTTTTTTTTTTTTTTAAAACAATTTGATAAATTTTTTCTATAATGACATCTCATAGTATGATTTTATATTTTTCTTTTTTTTTTTTATTTTATTTATTTATTTTTTGAGACGGAGTCTAGCTCTGTCGCCCAGGCTGGAGTGCTGTGGCCGGATCTCAGCTCACTGCAAGCTCCACCTCCCGGGTTCCCGCCATTCTCCTGCCTCAGCCCCCCCAGTAGCCGGGACTACAGGCGCCCGCCACCTCGCCCGGCTAGTTTTTTGTATTTTTTAGTAGAGACGGGGTTTCACCGTGTTAGCCAGGATGGTCTCGATCTGCTGACCTCGTGATCCGCCCGTCTCGGCCTCCCAAAGTGCTGGGATTACAGGCTTGAGCCACCGCGCCTGGCCTATTTTATATTTTTCTTGGTTGCATCAGGCTATGTCAGCTTCATGCCATTAAATTTTTTTTTTTTTTTTTTTTTGAGAGGGTCTGTGTCACTCAGGCTGGAGTGCAGTGGTACAATCATAGCTCACTGCAGCCTCGATCTCCCAGGTTCAAGCAATCCTCCCACCTTAGCCTCTCGAGTAGCTGGGACTACAGGCATGTACCACCATGCCCAGCTAATTATTTTATTTTTTGTAGAGACAGGGTTTCACTTTGTTGCCCAGGCTGGTCTCGAACCCCTGGGCTCATGTGATCTTCCCACTTCGGCCTCCCAAAGTACTGGGATTACAGGCATGAGCCACTGTGCCTGGCTGCCATTAAGTATTTGAATCGTAATGAACTCATCTGGTTCTATGCATACCAATTATCAACCAATTGATAATTGGATTTCCCCAGATACTTTGGGTATAGCCAGATCAATACAAATGTCTGGTCTCCTTGGAATTAATAGTTCTCACTGTAAATTCCTTTGTTATTGTGATTTTGATATACTCTTGTGAGATTTACATTAGTTAATATCCCTCCATTTAATTAAATTTGGAGCACTCATATTTCTGAGCCTTCAAGTTCAAGTTGCTGAAATTGTCATAAATTCATGAAGGTAAATGTCATTATGGTAATTTAAAACAAATTATTTGACACTTTTCCCATCAGGAGGTGGGGTGTATTATGTGTATTATGTCCCCTTCTCTTGAATCTAAAATGGGCCTATTACTGCTTTGATCAATAGAGTACCATAAAAGTAATGCTATTGAGACTAGGTCATAAAAGGCTATGCATCTTCTTATTCACTAGAACATTCACTCTTAAAGCTCTAAGCTACTATATAAGAAGTTTGACTACCCTAGGCTGTGTACAGTGGTTCACGTTTGTAATCCCAACACTTTGGGAGGTTGAGGCGAGCAGATCACGAGGTCAGGAGTTTGAGACCAGCCTGGCCAACATGGTGAAACCTCGTCTTTACTAAAAATACAAAAATTAGCCGAGCTTGGTGGCAGGTGCCTGTAATCCCAACACTTTGGGAGGTTGAGGTGGGCAGATCACGAGGTCAGGAGTTTGAGACCAGCCTGGCCAACATGGTGAAACCTCATCTTTACTAAAAATACAAAAATTAGCCGGGCTTGGTGGCAGGCACCTGTAGTCCCAGCTACTCAGGAGGCTGAGGCAGGAGAATCGCTTGAATCCGGGAGGTGGATGTTGTAGTAAGCTAAGATCGCACCACTGCACTCTAGCCTGGATGACAGGGCAAGACTCCGTCTCAAAAAAAAAAAAAAAAAAAGTCTGACTACCCTAAAGCCATCATGCGGGAGATATTATGTGTAGGCATTACAGTTGACAGCCCTAACTGAACTAACAGTCAACAGCCAGCATCAATGGCCAGTTTGGCAACACAATCAAATTAATATCTTGAAAAATATTTACATATTAATCAATTATCAACTCAATTTTTTTCAATATAGATGAAAAGATATAATGTAAGTCATCTTGGACATCTAGCCCAGTGAAGCCTTCAGATACTCTCCCCAACTGCTACCTTATTGCCGCTTCCTCAGACCTTCAAGTGAGAACCACTTAGCTGAGTCCTGTCAACCTACAGAGCTGTGAGATATAGTAAAATGGTTTTTCTTCTAGCCACTAAGTTTTGGGGTAGTTTGTTTTATAGCAACAGATAACTGAAACAGCTGCCTGAGAGCCTCTCTGGGTGAGTTACAAATCTTCCCAAGTTGTGTCTTTAGGTGCCTTCTTAGAATTTCAGATCTTCCTGTCCAATGTCTTTTAGCTTTTTCTGTTCATCTTCATTTCTACTGACACCATTCTTTTCTGTACTCTCATAATCTCCAATTGCCCAACTGATTCCAGCCTTCAGTTTTCTTCAGTCCATCCTGCATTCATCTGAAAGAATGTCTGCATATTAAATTTTCTTAAAACACAGTTTTGGTTATATTTCTTTCTAAATTCAGTATTTTTGTCAATACTTAGAACAAATAATTGCAGTTCCATTTCCCACTACAGCCTAGATCTAATCTTGAACTTTTGCCCATAGGCTTTATAACCTTAAAGAGTCCTGAAATTATTGGCATGTATTTCCAGCTGTACAAAATTCCAGAATTTTATATGACAGTTTAAAAGGATATTTTATAAATTAATAATTTCATGTGTGAAGGACCCAACTTCAGTTTGCATATATATTTTGATTTGCTGCCTTTGTGCAAATAACTACAATGTATTGTATTATTACTTAGGTATATGGAGGTTCACCAAATCTTAATCCTTAGCTTGCAGAATTACTGGAAACCATGTGTGTGCTATATCGGTGCCAGATATGTCATTTATAGATCACTCTTTCATAAGGCAGCAAACTACTTCCTATGCCCAAATCATTTTCTTTCTGGAAAAGATACATTGTGTCAGCATGGTTACCATGTGTGGTAATTGATAATGTCTGTGCCACATGGCTTACTTCTACCCTTGTCCGACACAGCTATTCTACCACCTATGATTACCATATGCTACAGCACTCTAGGTTAATGGAATCATTTCCATCTTCCCTTCTAGTCACAAATGTCATTGTGGCTCAATTCCATCAGCTCAACTAAGAATAAAATATTCCGTACTATCTAAGCAAAGAACACACCTTTGTGAAGTTTTCATATTTAGTTGACTGTTTGATTTTCATTTTTAAAAGCTAGTTTTTTTTGATGCATGTTCCAGAGTGAAGAATGGGCATCTGCTGACTAAAATAGGACACGATCAGTATCACTCTGAATTCTTGCATGTATTTATTTAAAATAAACATATAAAGATAGTTAAAAATTAGATGATAATAAAGGTAAAGTTTTTACCACCATAAAGCATTTTTCTTTTGTAAAGTGAAAACTAGTAGCAAAAGGTTGAAGTGGATTTTTAAAACAGTGCCAATTTATTTTGGAAGAACCATTTATTATAGAAGGAACATACCACATGTTAGCCATTTATAGCACCATCATCAAATTACCATCAAGCACTGCCCTCTTCTTTTGTAAGTATATCATAATAAATAATTTTGGTTCCTCAAAGAACCATGCTAGATAAAAAGATTTTTATTAATGGTTAAAACAAGAATAAAGGTTAGAATCTGTTTTGGGGATTTACTTCTTTGTTTTTTAAAACTAGTAAAATATAGTGCATGTGGGCCAGTTATTACCTGATGTGAATTTTAATTTTGACAGCTTTGAATTATTGCTGCAACATGACCATATTAGCCAGCAACAAAAAAGAAATAAAAAATTATTATAGCAGTAGTATTTTTGGCAGCAAATGGGGATGATTTTTATATTATTGATCTGGGATGTAGAAGAGGAAGAAGTTTCTCTTTGAAAACGTTTCTATGTTACTCAGTTTTTTCAGTTGTCAGATGTTCTGTTGCTTCCTACTAGTCAATTTGACAACATAGTCAAATTAATATTTTAAAAACTATTGGCTGGGTGTGGTGGCTCAGGCCTGTAATCCCAGTACTTTGGGAGGCCAAGGCAGGCAGATCACGAGGTTAGGAGTTCGAAATCAACCTGACCAATATGATGAAACCCCGTATCTACTAAAAATACAGAAATTAGCCAGGCATGGTGATGCACACTTGTAGTCCCAGCTACTCAGGAGGCTGAGGCAGAAGAATCGCCTGAACCCGGGAGGCTGAGGTTGCAGTGAGCTGAGATCACGCCACTGCACTCTAGCCTAGGTAACAGAGTGAGACTCCATCTCAAAAAATAAATAAATAAATAAAACTCTTTATATCAAGCTTGTTCAACCTGTGGCCCATGGGCCACATGCAACCCAGGACGGCTTTGAATGCAGCCCAACACAAATTCATAAACTTTCTTGAAACATGAGGTTTATGCATGGACTTTTTTTTTTTTTTTTAGCTCATCAGCTATCATTAGTATATTTTATGTGTGGCCCAAGGCAATTCTTCTTCCAATGTGGCCTGGGGAAACCAAAAGATTGCACACCCCTGATTTACATATTAGTTATCCTTCCATTCAGTTTTTAAAATATAAATTTAAAATATACATTTTAATATTTGCAACTTATCAATATTTGCAACTTATTAGGCCTAGCGTTAAACATTTACATAAGCATTAATTTTTAGGCCTTGGGATATGAGCTATATATAATTTGTTATTATACTCTCTTTGAAATATAAAATGCCAATATTTTACGTTAACGTAAACTATGTTTTACTATTTGAGATATGATATTAGCTTCAAATCAATTGTTTTTTACAACTAGCCAATCAAAATTGAGGGTTTTCTGGAAATAGTATTTCTATTTCTGCCTGTAGATAAAACAGGCACACTTTAGAATGGAATAGACAGAATATTCCAGACTTGCATAATCAAGCTAATTTTTTTCTTGAGACAGGGTCTTGTTCTGTGGCCCAGGCCAGAGTGCAGTGGTGTGAACATGGCTCACTGCAGCCTTGATCTCCCAGGCTCAAGCGATCCTCCTACCTCAACCTCCCAAGTAGCTGGGACTACAGGCATGTGCCACTATGCTCGACTAATTTTGTTTATTTTTTGTAGAGGTGAAGTCTCACTGTGTTGCCCAGGCTGGTCTCAAACTCCTGGGCTCAAGCAATCCTCCCCCCTCAGCCTCCCAAAGTGCTGCGATTACAGGCATGAGCCACTGTGTCTGGCCCCAAGCTAATATTAATTGAAGATAAACTGAAAAGTTATAGACTGGTTTTTTTAAAATCAGCTTTGATATACTTCTTAGTTATAAGAAGCAATTATTTATGTCTCAAATATATATATATATTTTTTTTTTTTTGAGACGGAGTCTCGCTCTGTCGCCCAGGCAGGAGTGCAGTGGCCGGATCTCAGCTCACTGCAAGCTCTGCCTCCCTGGTCCACGCCATTCTCCTGCCTCAGTCTCCGGAGTAGCTGGGGCTACAGGCGCCCGCCACCTCGCCCGGCTAGTTTTTTTTTTTTGTATTTTTCAGTAGAGACGGGGTTTCACCGTGTTAGCCAGGATGGTCTCGATCTCCTGACCTCGTGATCCACCCGTCTCGGCCTCCCAAAGTGCTGGGATTACAGGCTTGAGCCACCGCGCCCGGCCCCATGTCTCAAATATTTTATTAACTTAAAAAAATTTATAGACTTTTTAGAGCAGTTTTTAGGCTTACAGAAAAGTAGAAAGGACAGTTCCAATATATGCCTTCTCCCCTCACTTACATGTTTTCTCCTATTATTAACATCTTGCATTATTGCAGTACACTAGTTACAATTGATAAGCCAATATTGATACACTATTATTAACTAAAGTCTGCAGTTTACAGTAGGATTCACTCTTGAACATTCCATAGGTTTTGATAAATGTATAATGATATGTAGCTACCATTACAGTATCATACAGAATAATTTTCACTGCCCTAAAAATCCCCTGTTCACTACCTATTCATTCTTCCCTCCCTCCCCCGGAACCCCTGGCAACCTATTCTAATTCCGGGAAATTGTTTACTGCTAACTTAAGTAAACTCAGTGTTCCAGTAGCCCCTTTGGAGACATAAGCTTGCTTTAACTTTAACTCATTTATAGTTCTTTTATATATACAGTCCATTTTATCATTCCTTAAAGTATTATTTGTTACTATGTCAGTCAGGATCTAGTTAAGGAAACAGAGAATGGGGTGCAGTGGCTCACACCTGTAATCCCAGCACTTTGGGAGGCCGAGGTGGGTGGATCATGAGGCTAGGAGATTGAGACCATCCTGGCCAACATGGTGAAACCCCATCTCTACTAAAAATACGAAAATTAGCTAGGCATGGTGGCGTGTGCCTGTAATCCCAGTACTTGGTAGGCTGAGGCAGGAGAATCGCTTGAACCAGGGAATCAGAGGTTGCAGTGAACTGAGATTGCGCCACTGCACTCCAGCCTGGCGACAGAATGAGACTCCGTCTCAAAAAACAAAAACAAAAAAAGAGAATCCAGGACATTGGTTACACAAATTATGGAAAGAGCTAAAAAGCCAGAAAGGAAAGATTCACTTCTCTAAGTCCTAAAATATTAGAAAGCTGGAAGCTGCTACCATCCCTAGGCTAAAGGACAAATGGGGGAAGATGTTGTTCTGGAGCTCAGGGGACAGGGTCACTGGCAAAAGCTAGAATCCCAATGAACATATTCACGGGGAGGAAAGCTACAGAGGAAATGCATCAGGCCTCAGGACTGAGCTAGGGAACAGAGCTTTTCTCCTTTCCTCCCGTCTTCCAATTTCTTGACAGTGCCTACCACTGGACACATCCCAGGTGAAAGTCAGCTGTCACAGTAGCCTAGTGAATACAGCCTGAAAGGGTCAGCTCTCCTACAATACAGAGCAGGGCTAGAGAGGAGAAGGAAATCAGTATGAGGGCAAAATGGACAAGGACTGACACAGTAATCAATTCTTTTTAACTTTAAAAATCAATTTTATTGAGGTGTAATTTATATGCAATATACTTATTTTAAATGCAGACTTAATTTTTTTTGAGATGGATTCTGCTATGTTGCCCAGGCTGGGGTGCGGTGGCTATTCACAGGTGCAATCATATTACACCGTAGCCTTGAACTCCTAGGCTCAAACGATCCTCTTGCCTCAGCCTCCAGAGTAGCTGGGTCTATAAGCACATCCCACCCCGCCTGGCAATAATTTTTGACAAATGAGTACACCCATATGACCAACCAGTCAAGATACAGAACATTTTAATCACAAAGTTCCCTCTTACTCCTTTGCCACAAATCTCCCATCCCATCTCAGTCCCAGGCCACCAGGAATCTGCTTTCTCTCACTATATAGGTTTATTTTGCCTCTTTAGGAATTTTATGCAAATGGAATTATATAGTATGTACTCTTTTGTGCCTGGATTTTTTTTTTTTTTTTTTTTTTTTTTTTTGAGACAGAGTCTCCCTCTGTCACCCAGGCTGGAGTGCAGTGGCGCAATCTTGGCTCACTGCAAGTTCCACCTCCTGGGTTCACGCCATTCTCCTGCCTCAGCCTCCCCAGCAGCTGGGACTACAGGCGTCCGCCACCACGCCCGGCTACTTTTTTTGTATTTTTAGTAGAGATGGGGTTTCACCGTGTTAGCCAGGATGGTCTCGATCTCCTGACCTTGTGATCCACCCGCCTCGGCCTCCCAAAGTGCTGGGATTACAGGCGTGAGCCACCGCGCCCGGCCTGTGCCTGGATTTTTTTTGGCTCAGTATATTTTTGAAATTCATCCATGTTGTGTTTATCAGCAGTTCATTTATTTTTGTTGCTGAGTAGTATTCCATTGTATGAATACACTACTTTATCTGTTCACTTGTTGATGGACATCTGGGTTGCTTCCAGATTTGAGCTATTATGAATGAAACTTACGTGAATAGTTATGTACAAGTTTTTTTGTGTTTGGGGTATGTGCAAGTACATGTGTGTTTGGTGGACATGTTTTATTTCTCATGAATAAAATATCTGGGAGAGGAATTCTTGTTTCATATAAGAAACTGCCAAACTCAACAATTCTTTTTAACCTTATAAATATCATTACTATAAATGTCCACAAAAGGACACTGTACATTTCCTCCAAAGAGCAAAGGGTTAGAGGGAGAATAATTTTTATGAGAAAAAAATTTTAAAAAACTAAAAAAATTTGATACCTTAAAAATATATTAAGCTTTTCATAACAATATTTTCTTTCCTTTTTAAAAAATATATTTAAGGGACAGGGTTTTCCTTTGTTGCCCAGGCTGGTCTTGAACTCTTGAGTTCAAGCTATCCTCCTGCCTCAGCCTCACAAAGTGCTGGGATTACAGGCGTGAGCCACCATGCCCAGCCCTCAATATTTTTTTTAGTAGTATGAAAGGGGATTAGGAAAGTAATAGGAAAGGAGCTGAAAAAGAAAGCAAACTGATGCAAAATAATTACTAAAGACTTCTTGACAGTGCAAAATCATCCTACACACCTGCTCTGAGATCTCAGCACTGCTGTCAGCTACCTTCTGGCAAAGCTACTTTGTCAAATGGATGCAATAGGATCCATATTGATCTTTGTGAAGGAATATCTTTATTAATATAAGCAAACACGCCTCTCATTTATAGTAATGTAGAGGTGTGGGCTTTTTCTTTTGCTCTTAGTAGTATTGTTTCCCCAACATATATCACTTTCCTTTGAAATGTGGGCTGAGTCATAAATTAATGTCACAAATAAATGTCATCTAGATGAGGGAGGCAACTATGTTACAAAGTAGGAGGGCGTAGCTTGATATGAATTGTTACAGCTGACAGCTAAGTACTCTTGAACTAAATGTCATTATGTCAAATTCTGAGATATTAAACAGTTGTTGAAATGTAAAATTGTGGACATTTAGGTTTGCAGTCTAAAAAGTTTTGTCAATCTTTTCTAGACATTCTGAAATGGAAATGAACAGGTGGATTGAAAACAAAGACAAATGAGGAGTTTAAAGACTTTCTTGGCACCTCATAGAGAAGTTGCTCTACACTGGTTATGTTTTAAACAAAACACATATAAATACATTCAGCATTTCTGGAAACAGATTTATTGGATCTTTCCATTTATCTTTGGGAAAAAAATATAGAGGACTCAAGGCAATTACTATATTCTTTCTATCATGTATTATTTAATCTCAAACTAGGAGAGGAACTCTGTTTTACATGATACCATAATGTACATCAGTGAGCTCAACCCACTTAATCTTAAAATAACAGTATCAGGTCAGGGATTTAGAATACAGTATTATATGAAAACAGTTGGCAGAGAGACTCCCTCTTCTGCCATTAATAACTAGAAACAATATTTCAGACCCTAAATCCAACTGAAACCCAGAAGCAATACATGGAGAGGATGGGGTGGATAATTTGTAAGAACATGTTTTTCAAAGTAGAGAAAGAATCACTATGTTTTTACTGAATTATATGTTGCCATGGACATGGCAGTTTGCAGTAATGATGCTATCATCTATACAGCTGTATAACAACACAGCTTCTTTCTCTCCCACTCCCTCAGTAAGGCTTAAAAATAATAGGTTTGTGTGTAGTTTGGTAAGAAAATTAGAATCACTTAAAGTCATTTCAATTCCAACCCAAGAAAGAAAAAAAGAGACTTGGGGGGATGGAGAAGAAGAGCAAACAAAATGTAGAAAAAGTACATATTATTGGCTGGGCACAGTGGCTCATGCCTGTAATCCCAGCACTTTGGGAGGCCGAGGCAGGCGGATCATCTGAGGTCAGGAGTTCGAGATCAACCTGACCAACATGGTGAAACCGTGTCACTACTAAAAAGACAAAAAAATTAGCCAGGCGTGGTGGCACACACCTGTAATCCCAGCTACTCGGGAGGGTGAGACAGTAGAATCGCTTGAACCCAGGAGGCAGAGGTTGCAGTTAGCCAAGATTGTGCCATTGCACTACAGCCTGGGCAACAAGAGTGAAACTCCGTCTCAAAAAAAAAAAAAAAAATACATAATATATAAAAAAGTATAATATGCATTATGCAGAGACTAAAGAGGGGAGTCTTGGTTACCTGAAAACTAATGGGTAAAATCCATTGAAGTGGGTGAATCCAGTGAAAAGACCTGGATTGAGTCCTTGTTGCATCACTTGCATGTGACCTTGAGCAAAGTCACCATGTCTTTAAGGCTCAGTTTTCTCACCTATAAAATGGAATAATTGGCCGGTGTGGTGGGTCACGCCTGTAATCTCAGCACTTTGGGAGGCTGAGGCGGGCAGATCACCTGAGGTCAGGAGTTTGAGACCAGCCTGGCCAATATGGTGAAACTCCGTCTCTACTAAAAATACAAAAGTTAACCGGGGGTGGTGGCAGGCGCCTGTAATCCCAGCTACTTGGGAGGCTGACGCAGGAGAATCGCTTGAACTCAGGAGGTAGAGGTTGCAGTGAGCTGAGATCGCGCCACTACACTACAGCCCGGGTGACAAGAGCGAGACTGTCTTAAAAAAAAAAAAAAAAATCATAACGGTAATGTCCTATACCTCAAGGAACTGTGGTAAGGATTAAAGGGGTGAAATCCATGTGTAAACTAGCCCAGTAGAAATAAGGTGTTATACAGACAATTGCACTGTTGAATCTCTAGAGACAGAGTTAAGGAAAAATGCACTTTCAGAAAGCTTTGGCGACTAACGACCTGAGTTCTCCAACGCCAAGGCTGGAAGTTTGGAGAGCTTGAAACAAGTAAATTACTATTAATATCATAATTTTCAGTTCCCTTTTAAGAAATGAGAGTAACACCACTTTCTTCACAGAATCAAGTGAGAGAACGTATGCAAAGGAACTTATCACTTGGTAGGTATTTGAGGCTCCCTCTGCCCGAAAACTACTTATTCAAAGACTGTCTACAACGAAAGGTGTTCACAGTGTGGTGTCTTTCAAAACATACGCTAAGGCAAGGAACAGATAAGGAAACGGAAGTACATCCAACTGGGATCCAAGCAACCCAAGTGGGAACCAACAGCTAGACTTGGAGATGTCTTAGCTCACTCTTAACCACGTGAGGGTAGGGTATCCAGCCAATAAAGACATTCAGAGTTGGAGAGCGGGCGAGTGGAGTGTCCTTTCGACTCCGCGGACTCGACGGGAGGGACCCTGCAATGCTTAATTAGAACCGGTTGCCATGGAGACAGTCTCTAGGCAGCGTGGGCTGAGCTCTCGGTAGAAATAAAGGGTGGGCCGCCGCTGGACCCTGCGCGCGCCCGCCACCAACTTTCCCTCCAGATCCGAGAGGGGCGGCGCGCTCCACCCCCGGGCCGCGCACGTCCGTGCTCGGCGGCGCGCACGCTTGCGGGAGCCCTCTCCAGGCAACCTAGTGCTGATCGCTCGTGCCGGTGCGGCCGTTAACCGCCCTTGCAGGAGCCCGAGGCTCAAAAGCAGCCCCTTACCCTTCCTGAGCTTCCCCCAACCCCTTTCCCGGTCTGTCCCGGGGCATGAGCAGCGATGGCCGGCTGCATCCCTGAGGAGAAAACTTACCGGCGCTTCCTGGAGCTATTCCTGGGCGAGTTTCGCGGACCGTGCGGCGGCGGCGAGCCGGAGCCGGAGCCGGAACCCGAACCCGAACCCGAACCCGAACCCGAGTCCGAGCCTGAGCCCGAACCTGAACTGGTAGAAGCTGAGGCGGCCGAGGCTTCGGTAGAGGAACCCGGGGAGGAGGCGGCCACGGTAGCCGCGACGGAAGAGGGGGACCAGGAGCAAGACCCGGAGCCCGAGGAGGAAGCGGTGGAAGAGGAGGCGGTGGCGGCGGTTGAGGGTGAGGTGGAGGAGGAGGCAGCGACGACGGCGGCGGCAGCCCCGGGGCACTCGGCCGTGCCGCCGCCGCCGCCGCAGCCCCAGCTACCGCCTTTGCCCCCGCTCCCGCGGCCGCTGTCAGAGCGCATCACCCGCGAGGAGGTGGAGGGCGAGAGCCTGGACCTGTGCCTGCAGCAGCTCTACAAATAGTTAAGTAGCTGGGCTCGGCTGGGGGTGGGCCCGCGGTCCCCACCGCGCCGGCCTCGGACGCGGCTCCCTCGGCCCCTCAAACTGCTCTCTTTTCTGCTTGTCTCCCCCGCACCCGCGCCCGCCGCCGCTAAAAGCGCCCCCGCTGCTCGGACCCGGGCGGTCGGCTGAGAGCTGCCCACGCCCGCCTCGGCCCCCACGCCTCCTGCCTGGCCCTGGAGCCGCTCTCCTGAGCCCCCGCGCCTTCCCGCTGGGCCCGGGCCCCTCATCCCACTTCACCTCGGCCCCCAGCGTCTAGCTCCACTTCACACAACCTTTCCCTTTCCTGACTGGAAAGGTCCTTCCTCCCAGGCTTGAGCTCCCTCTTCTTCCCAGCTCCCTTCTTTCTCCCGGAGGTTTCCTCCCACCCCAGTCTGTCTTTTCCCGGGCAGAGTGCCTTGTTGTTTGGCGGCAGAGACGCGACTCCTTTCTAGTCTGAGCTGCGAGGTGCCTCCTGCGTAACTGCAACAACAATGATGATTTTCCCGGCCCCATATCCAGATGAGAGACTGGAGTAGATTTTCCGTCAGGTGCTCAATGTTGAAAGCGAAGGGCTTTTTAGATGTTTCCATACAGGGGAGCCTAGTCTCTTAGTTTAGACATTTGACATTTCATAATTGAGGGAGGTGGGAAGGAGTTGAGAGGGAAGGGTAAGCAAAATTTTGCAAGCGAGCCTTCGGGTGAAAGAGCCGTAATTCATTAAAGTGGAAAAGTCAGGCTGTTTTGATTAAACTGCAATTAGGTGCAGTATTTTCAGTCCATTAAGTAGATGGGGTGGGGTGGGGAGAAAGCAGATGGCTTAGCTACACAGATGAAAGTCTAAAATAGAAAGGTCAAGGCTTTGCCTTTCATCCCAGTTCTGGTTTTTATAGGCCTGAAATAGAAACGGTTTACAATTGCGTTTTTTAATGGAATTGTTAAATAATGACAGAGGAGAATACTAGTAAGTCTCTGAAAACATTGGTAAACCTGAGAAGTCTTTTGCCATTCAGCTGATAGTTGTAATGAAAGGTGTTACTCTGGCCACCCAGAAAGTTTACTACTGCAAGATTCACTGTAATTAAGTTCAAACTCACTTTTGGGATTTTCTCAAAAGCCTAAATAAAAGAAGGGCCTGGAAAATAAACCTGTTTTGTCTTCATCCAAGCTAATAGACACCTGATCAAATCATTCTCCTGTTAAAGCAGCAGTTTATCAATAGGGGAAAATCATTTAACAAATCTATAGAAATGGACTGTGTTGATGTCTCAGAATATAAGGTATCTAAAATTTAATTTCTAAATACTGTTCAATTACAGTTTTATCTTCAATTAGAAAGGTAATAATGCTTTTTGAGAAACGTAAAATATAAAATGGCGTGTAATACCACCACCCAGAGATAAACAGTATTAACATTTTAGAGTATATCTGGTCTTTGTAAACTATCATAGAAAAGGGCTTCTGAGATGTAATTTTTTACACTATTTAAAGATAAAGCTTCCTGCTTAAAATAAAATGGAAATGTTTATTAAAGGAATTTATCTTAGCAGCAGACTAGCCCTATCTTGACAGTTAATTCTTACCTTTACAAATGCAGTTTGCAGAATTAAACACAATGCAAACTTTAGAGAATGTCCAAATAAGGTCATTAGTTTAGTACAACCCTGAACATTTGCCATGTAAGAAGGTTTTGTTTTGTTTTGTTTTGTTTTTAATGAAACTTAAAGATGGTGGCAAGGGGATACGTGTTTTTTCATATAGAAGGGGTAAGTGGCCGGAGCGGTAGCTCACTCCTGTAATTCCAGCTTTTTGGGAGGCCGAAGTGGCAGATCATGAGGTCAAGAGTTCGAGACCAGCCTGACCAACATGGTGAAACTGCGTCTCTACTGAAAATACAAAAATTAGCTGGGCGTGGTGTCGCGCGCCTGTAATCCCAGCTACTCAGGAGGCTGAGGTATGAGAATCGCTTGAACCGGAGAGGTGGAGGTTGCAGTGAGCCTAGATTGAGCCAGTGCACTCCAGCCCGGGTGACACAGCGAGACTCTGTCTCAAAAAAAAAAAAAAAAAAAAGCAAGATAATTTTGATATAGGTATAAACTAGAAAAAACTGAAATGATAAAATGGCCATCTAGTTGAGAACAGAAGTTTGGATTTGAAATAAAACTAGCAAAATTAAAGTTGGAAAACATTTCACCTTAAATCAGAGATTTCATCATTTATATTGTGTTTTGTACAGACGCTGTTAATGTATTTTTATTTAGATATAAAATGGTTGGCTTGTTCATGTAAAGTATCTTTAAGGTCTTTAACATGTTAAAAAAAACAGTTTTTGCTGGACGCGGTGGCTCATGCCTGTAATCCTAGCAGTTTGGGAGGCTGAGGCGGGCCGATCACCTGTTTGAGACCAGCCTGTCCAACATGGCAAAACCCTGTCTCTACTAAAAACACAAAAATTAGCTGGACCTGGTGGCGCATGCCTGTAATCCCAGCTACTCAAAAGGCTGAGCCACAACAATCGCTTGAACCCAGGAGGCGGAGGTTGCAGTGAGCCAAGATCCTACTGCTGTCCATTCCAGCCTGGGTGACAGAACAAGACCTTGTCCCCCCACCTTCCACTCCCCCACCAAAATAAAATAAAAAATAAAAACACATTTAGCTGGGCATGGTGGCATGCACCTGTAGTCCCAGCTACTTGGGGAGCTGAAGTGGGAGGCTTGCCTGAGCACAGGAGGTTGAGGCTGCAGTGAGCCACTGTACTCCAGCATGGGTGACAGTGAGACTTTGTCTCAAAAAAAAAAAAAAAAGGTACCTATGTTTTACTCCTTTCTCCAAATTTAAATCCCCCAAGAGATTAAAATAATTTCAATGACAATCTGAGAATTTCTGAGGTTAAGGAGAGACTGTCCTTTGAAAAGGTGGAAGCAAGAGATTTTATAACTTTGAGATAATTTGTAAATAAGGGTATAACTGATCTTACAGGAGATGTGAATATAGGGCTATCTGTCTAGTTTATATAGGTCAATATTTTGTATTTAATTTCTCTGTACAATACTAGAGATAACATATTTGTTTTAATCCAGAAGAAACAAATATTCTGAAGTCTTTTTTTTTTGAGACGGAATCTCGCCCTGTCATCCAGGCTGGAGTGCAGTGGCTTGATCTCAGCTCACTGCAAGCTCTGCCTCCTGGGTTCACGCCATTCTCCTGCCTCAGCCTCCCCAGTAGCTGGGACTACAGGCGCCCGCCACCACACCCGGCTAATTTTTTGTATTTTTAGTAGAGACAGGATTTCACCATGTTAGCCAGGATGGTCTCGATCTTCTGTCCTTGTGATCCAGCCGCCTTGGCCTCCCAAAGTGCTGGGATTACAGGTGTGAGCCACTGCGCCCGGCCCTGAAGTCTTTTTTCTTTCCATTTTTTACCAGTAGACTATGAGACGAAGATGAAGTCGTTATTAGAGCTATATTGTCATCATATTTTCAGAACAGTTGTTTCCTCAGTTATTCATTTAGTCTGAGTTGGATTTCCCAAGGGGGAAACCAGTATCCCAAGAGTCTGGCAAAGTTAAGTAGTTCCAGATGGCTTGCAGTAATAATGAGGGTGGACACTTTAAACATGTCTTGGAAAAGAAAATCGCTGGTTATAGAGGCTAATAATTCAGTTACATTGAATTGTGTGAATCATTAATGACTTTGGATTAGGTCAGAAAATCATTAAACTTTATCTAATTTACAAATATATAAATGGGAAAATATATGGATGCATGTTATATAATACCTATTTTTAAATTGCACATTTTTTCTCATTCAAAAATAATAAACATTCACATTTAAATAAAGGAGTGGAGAACATTCACATAAGCAAAAAGAGGAAAAATACCACTCATTGTTAATCATGCTTTCCAGGTTTTTCTCCTGCTTCTCAGGTTACCCCACTTCTTCTCTGTGAGCTTTTAATATTCTGCCTACCCCTTTAATGTTGGTGTTCTGTCCTTGACCTTCTCTTGTCTGGTTGACTTATTTGTCCCTAGTCAATATCAGTCTCTCACATGACTTCAGTTATTGTAGTTATGCTAAAGGCTCCTGACTCTATCTTCATTCTTGCTTTGATTGCTGGAACAGCTTTACCTAGATGTCAAAATTTCCTCAGATTAAACTGTCTAAAACAGAATTCTGTCCTCCAACCCTCTTTACTGCCCCCAAAACAAACAAAACTAAAACCTGATACTCTTTCTGGTAGGTCCATCCCTGACTTCTCCTTTCATCTCTCACATTCAGTCAAATCTTGTTAATTCTACCTTGTAAATATCTCTTAAATATGTCTTTCTCCATTCCCACTGTCATTGTCGTCTCTTGCCAGTCTTACCCTTCTGCAATATATTTTCCCCAGTGTAGACAAAATGCTTAATTGTCACACTGGTTAAACATTTTTACCCTTTACCCAGAGTTAGCCAAACTGTAAGGTTAAGGGCACAGTCTTCCATACTGCCAAGTCTGCCCAAGACTTCTGATCCTATTGTAAGGGGTTAGGGTGCAACTACAAATTTCAAATGAAGAGGCTACACAAGACCATCCTCCCTTCTGACATCAACTTCCTGTTTGGGGGTTTCCCCAAACCATCCTCAGGTTCAGTAATGCACTAGAAAAACTCATAGAAGTCACTGAAAGCTATTATACTTAGGGATACAGTTCATTACAAAGACAAGCTACAAATTAGAACCAAAGGAAGAAAGATGCCTAGGGTATAGTCGAAGAGAGTTGTTGGAGATACGAAACTTCCATTTTTCTCAGGGAACATACCTTCCATACCCTCCCAGCATGAATGTATGGATGTATGGAAATATATACAGGGTATTGCCCACCCAAGAAATTCACCTAAACTTTGGTGTGTATAGAGTTTGTGTTTTGTTTTTTAAAGAGATGGGGTCTCACTGTATTGCCTACACTGGATTCAAACTCCTGGCTCAAATGATCCTCTTACCTCAGCAGAGTTTTCATTGAGATTTATTGATTGATTGCATGGTTGAACTCAGTTTCCAGTCTACCCTCTCCAGAGGTTAGGCTCATACTATGTGGTTCAAGAGACCCATCATGAATAGTAAGAGTACTCATATTACTCCAGAAATTCCAGGGGTTTAGAGGCTACCTCCCAGGAGCTGGAGGCAACATCTGGACCTCTCTTTGGACAAGGTTAAATTTTTTACTACATATCCTTCATCACCTATCTCTCCTTTGCCCTCTAGATAAAATCCAAAAGTAAGGACTTATAATCTTACTTCATTAATCTTATTTCTGGAATCACTATCCACCCACTTCATCCCAATTCTACTCCTCCAGAAACTCCACTTCAGCTATATTAAACGAATATATTTGTTTGAATGTATTGTGTTCTCTTTTGCCTCTGTACCTTTGCATATAGTATATTTTTCCCTCTGCTTGGAATACTGTGTTCCCCCAAAAGCCACTCCCAACACAATCCAATCTCTTACCCATTTTTTAGTTCTCTGTTTAACACTCTTCCTTGAGGAAGCCTTTGTTTACCGTCCTCACACTCATAATGAGTTAGGGGTCCCTTCTGTGTTCCTTTCCATAATACCCAATGCCATTCTTCTTGGAAGTACTTGGTTTATTTTATTATTTTTTGTCAACAAATATTTATATCTCTTGTCACTAGACCAGAGGTCTCCAAAGTGATTTGCACCTAAAATACTTCATTGGGGCAAAGGAAGAAAACTTTAGAATCTGTTTATTTGTATATAACATATGAAATTAAGTGCTATTAATATTTGACATATTTATTGAGATTGGCAACTTGTTCTGTATGATGACTGATTTCATGTGAAGCATAGTAAGTGAGGTATTCTGAGGGAGTGCAAATTCCACAGCTCATGGGGGTTGACTGTGGCATCCTTTCTCCAATTTTTAGGCCATTATTATTATAGTTTATCTGTACCTGAGTAATGGATTTATGGATTATATTTTGCGGTTTTAACAAAATTAACCCTCATGAAATGGAAAATTGGCTTTAAAAGTTCCTGTGAAGATGGCCAGGCTTGGTGACTCATTCCTCTAACCCCAGCACTTTGGGAGGCTGAGGCAGGCAGATTGCTTGAGTCTTGGAGTTTGAGACCAGACTGGGCAACATGACAAAACCTCATCTTTACAAATAAAGTATAAAACTTAGCTCAGCTACTCAGGAGGCTGAGATGGGAGGACTGCTTGAGCCCAGGAGGTTGAGGTTGCAGTGAACCATGATCATGTCACTGCACTCCAGCCTGGGTAACAGAGTGAGACCTTGTTTAAAAAAAAAAGTTTCTATGACAAAATCATGGGTTAAACATAATATTGATAATGCAAGTGTAAGAAACATAAAAGTTAAGAGCTTATAATTCTCCCACCCTTACTTATTACATATTAATTTGTATGGTCAACATATGTGTTTTAAAAATTGGTTTTGGTAACTAGCTATTTTGAGGTTAAACTTAAAAAAAAAACTCATGTTGATAGATGTAGATCTAGTTCTTTCATTGTAGCTACTATATATCATTCTATAGTATGATTATACTATGATTTATCCAATCTCCTATTGATGGACATGTCAGTTGTTTTTAATTTTTTTTATTTTATTTTTTATTTTTATTT
This sequence comes from Macaca nemestrina, assembly GCF_043159975.1. NCBI lineage: Eukaryota > Metazoa > Chordata > Mammalia > Primates > Cercopithecidae > Macaca > Macaca nemestrina. Next base: position 50,404,784 of record NC_092141.1, on the reverse strand, counting down.
TTTTGTATTTATTTATTTATTTTCTTTTTGAGACGGAGTCTCGCTCTCTTGCCCAGACTGGAGTGCAGTGGTGTGATCTCGGCTCACTGCAAGCTCCACTTCCCAGGTTCACGCCATTCTCCTGCCTCAGCCTCCTGCGTAGCTGGGACTACAGGTGCCCACCACCACACCCGGCTAATTTTTTGTATTTTTTAGTAGAGACAGGGTTTCACTGTGTTAGCCAGGATGGTCTTGATCTCCTGACCTCGTGATCCGCCCGCCTCAGCCTCCCAAAGTGCTGGGATTACAGGCTTGAGCCACTGCGCCTGGCTGTTTTTAATTTTTACACGTATATTAAGTTAATACTGACTGCTCTAATGGATACATCCCAAAATCTCAAAGGCTTAACATAATTTTAGTTTATTTCTTGCCCATATAGAGTTCCTTCAGTGGAGAAGGAGGAGCTGTGTTCTGTGAAGTCATTAAGGAACCCAGGCTGATGGAGACTCTGTCATTTTTAACCTGTGGTTTCCAACGTTGCTCTAGGTATCAACATTCATCCAGTGAACATAAGAGAGTGGAGAATGGTGTTTGGAGGTTTTTAAGGGCCAGTCCTTAGAAGTAGCATATATCACTTCTGTTCATTTTCCATTGGCTATAATTCAAGTCATATGACACAACCTGGGACCTACATTTCCTAAAAAAGGGGGCTGGGAAATGAATTGCTGACTTGGCAGTTAATTCCAAGAAACAACTCTACATTATGGAAAAAGAGTACAAAATCTTGGTGGGTGGCTTGGTGGCCTCTGCCCTACAGATAATGCTAGTTTGGACATGTCTCCTTGTGCGTATGTTCATAGGTTTCTTGGATATGTTTCTAGAAGTGGAAATGTCAGATTGATATAAGTACATTTTAAATTTATTAGGCATTGCCAGATTGTTTTGTCCAGCAGTACTGTATGAGGAGTCTGGTTCCTCTAAGTTCTTGCTACCATTTGAACTGCCATACTGTGAAGCTTGTATTTTAACCCAGTTGTGTGCCATTATTGCTACTGAACCATGTAGGAAAGAATGCTTATAGCTGAGTGTAATCTTGATTTAGGGCATTTTAGAAGAGGGGAAACTGCCTAAAGGTCTAAACTGCCTAAAGTCCAGTAGGAATATAATATGAGCCACATATAGTTTAAAATTTTCTGTTAACCACCTTTTTAAAATTAAAAAGAAACAGGTTAATTTAATTTTAAAATGTATTTTAACTCAATATATCCAAAATATTATTATTGCAACATATAATCCATATTAAAATTTTTTTTTTTTTTTTTTTTTTTGAGACAGAGTCTCGCTCTGTCACCCAGGCTGTAGTGCAGTGGCCGGATCTCAGCTCACTGCAAGCTCCGCCTCCCGGGTTCACACCATTCTCCTGCCTCAGCCTCCCGAGTAGCTGAGACTACAGGCGCCCGCCACCTCGCCCGGCTAGTTTTTTGTAATTTTTTTTTTTAGTAGAGACGGGGTTTCACCGTGTTAGCCAGGATGGTCGCGATCTCCTGACCTCGTGATCCGCCCGTCTCGGCCTCCCAAAGTGCTGGGATTACAGGCCTGAGCCACCGCGCCCAGCCTAAAATATTATTAATAAAATATTTTATATTTTTATACCAAGTTTTTAAAATCCTGTATGTACTTTACACTTACAGGACATCCCAATTTGGTGTATCACATTTCAAATACTTAATAATTATATGGGGCTAATGGCTACCACAACAAACAATTTAGGTTTAGATTTGCTATTTTTTAAGAAAACCACAATTACAACAACAAAAACTTTAATTCCATAACACATATCTAACAATTTTTAATTAATATTTAAAATTAATGAGGAAATACAACATTTCATTATTACATCAGAGACTGGCATTTCATATTGACATCAGAGCCACTTAGCTGGGCACAGTGCCTCACCCCTGTAGTCCCAGCACTTTGGGAGCCAGCCTGTTGCCCAGGCTGGAGTGCAGTGGCGTGAACACAGCTTACTGCAGCCTCAAACTTCTGGGCTCAAGGGGTCGTCCTGCCTCAGCCTTTCAAGTAGCTGGCACTACAGGTGTGTGCTGTCATGCCTGGCTAGTTTCTTCTATTTTGTTTTTTTTTGTTTGTTTTTGAAACAGACTCTTGCTCTGTTACCCGGGCTGGAATGCAGTGGCTCAATCATGGCTCATTGCATCCTTGACTTCCCAGGCTCCCGAGTCGCTGGGACTACAAGCACATGCCACCATGCTCGGCTAATTTTTCTATTTTTTTGTAGAGATGAGGGTTCACTGTGTTAGCCAGGCTGGTTTTGAACTCCTGGCCTCAAGTGATCTGTCCACCTCAGCCTCCCAAAGTGCTAGAATTGCAGGTGTGAGCCACCACGCCCAGCCTACTGGTTGTTTTCTTTCCAGGTTTTTATAGGCCTATTCTCATCATCTTCTTTCTCTTTATTATTATTTTCCTTTTCTGCTCTCCCATGAAAGGTAGAGGATAAGGGAAGAAAGAGAAGAAAGTATTCCATTCCCACATCCCTTTAGGTTGGCTTCTTATTTTATGTTTTTGTTTGTGCATTTGTTTTGCTTTGTTAACATTTTCAATTAGCTATAGAAATGTTTGCAATTCTTATTACTGATTAGCATTCCAAAACTTTGTAATGAACTTTTTTTTTTTTTTTTTTTTTTGAGACAGAGTCTCGCTCTATCACCAAGCTGGAGTGCAGTGACACAATCTCTGCTCACTGCAACCTCCGACTTCCGGGTTCAAGTGATCCTTTTGCCTCAGTCTCCTGAGTAGCTGGGATTACAGGCATGTGTCACCATGCCCAGCTAATTTTTGTATTTTTGGTAGAGACAGGTTTTCACCATGTTGCCCAGGATGGTCTCGAACTCTTGACCTTGTGATCCTCCTGCCTTGACCTCCCAAAGTGCTGGAATTACAGGTGTGAGACACCACGCCTGGCCATTTTTCATGGATTTAAAAGAGTATCCTCATGTGAATTCTTTGAGAATATTGTGAACAATGACTGACAAGTTTGAAGAATAATACGATATGAAGAGTAATGAACTGTTTAAAAGATTGAGAGTAGCCTTAATTTTTCATGTATATTTTCACTTAATACTCTCTGGTGTATAGCTCTGAGAAAGACTGGTTCATTACTACCTACCGTAGTTTAAGAAAGAAAAAGAACCAAAACAATAATTGCCTGGTTAGAAGTATCAAAGATAGTTTTTTTCCTGGTGACTTGATTCCATAATGATTTTTAAGATAACTATAGAAACATTACTATTATCGTCTTTTATGGATTAAAGTATTTAAACTGCTCTTTACCACAAAGGACAACCTCTGGTTTTTGATATTTTTGCAATTTCTTTTTTTTTTTTTTTTTTTCCGAGATGGAATATCCTGTTACCCAGGCTGGAGTGCAGTGGCCCAATCTCGGCTCACTGCAACCTCCACCTCCCAAGTTCAAGTGATCCTCCCGCCTCAGCCTCCCATGTAGCTGGGATTACAGGTGTGCGCTACCATGCCTGGCTAATTTTTGTGTTTTAGTAGAAGCGAAGTTTCACCATGTTGGCCAGGCTGGTCTAGAACTCCTGACCTCACGTCATCCACCCGCCTTGGCCTCCCAAAGTGCTGAGATTACAGGCACGAACCACTGCACCCAGCCTATTTTTGTAATTTCTGTTTTGTTTTTGTTTTTGAGATGGAGTCTCACTCTGCTGCCCAGGCTGAAGTGCAGTGGCACGATCTTGGCTCACTGCAACCTCCGCCTCCCAGGTTCAAGTGATTCTCCTGACTCAGCCTCCTGAGTAGCTTGGATTACAGATCTGAGCCACCACGCCTGGCTAATTTTTGTATTTTTAGTAGAGACAGGGTTTCACCATGTTGGTCAGGCTGGTCTCAAACTCCCGACCTCATGTTCTGCCCACCTCAGCCTCCCAAAGTGCTGGGATTACAGGCGTGAGCCACTGTGCCCGGCCTGTAATTTCTTATTCACATTTTTTCTATGTTGTGAATCTAAATACAAAAACTAAAATACTAATAAGCCTGTTTTTTTTTTTTTGAGAAGTATATTGTAGCTAACCTCCACCTCTGCATAAGAAAAACAAAAAATAAAATATAAGTCCTTAAGGTGATATGTGTTTTTAGAAAAAAAAATATATGTATATATATTTGTGTGTATGCGTGTATCTATATACACACACATAGTAAAAATACTAAAAGGCTAAAATGCTAAAGGGCAATAATTAGGTTGTAAACACGTTCTTTATGGACTCTAACATGTTATTACATAAATATGAGATGACAATCATTAAATTAAGCTATCACTGATTTTGCAAAAGGAATGATCTCTTAAGTTCTGGGATTTGATTTCTGGCAACTCTGAATATTTATTAGTTCAAACTGGTTTAAGGCAGCTTATAAATAGTTTCGTTTATTACTTGGAAAGATATTGGTCCTATTATTCACAATATACTTATATATAATCACAGAAACAAAAATATTTTCAACTTTTTCGGAGTCATGTGGAAGTTAACTATACATCTAGAAAAAATTTTCAGTGTTTTAAAACAAAAACAGTTTTGCATCTATAATAAAAACCCTTTGCCCAGGGTATTTTCTGATCTTGGATTGATAAATATCTTTCTGTAGTAGTTAACAATGTAAACTTGCAGAAGGTCAGCATTGTCTACACTCAAAATAACAATTGTACAAGTGTGAATAGTAGATAACTGTTCCTGTTTCTCTTGCTGCTGTGTACTATATTGTACTAAACTATATAAACTTGTTTAGGCATTGTTTTATATTTATTACCTCTTTTAATCACCATAAAAATATATGATAAAGATTTTTTATCATTAACCTGTTTTGCAGATGAAAAAGCTGAGGCACATAGAATTGTTTAAAGAACAAGTTTTCACCATCAGCAGTGTCACCAGGACATTAAGACTAGGCAGTCAGACTTGAGAGATTATAATTATGATGTTCATTTTATGATTCTTATGCTACATTACAAACATTTCCTACAGGGAAAAATTTCAATGCAAATGTAGAAATTGAATTTTGATTACTGCCATTTGCTTAGCTCAGGCTTTTATCACTTCTTGCCTTGCTTACTTTAGTAGCCTCCCAACAAATTTCCCTGCCACTGGTCTTTTTTCCTTTTAATCTAGCTTCACTGGATTTTCCAGCATTATTGAACTCACTGTGGTTCTTTCTATAAATTATTTATTTATTTATTTATTTAGAGATGGAGTTTTGCTCTTATTGCTCAGGCTGGAGTACAATGGCACGATCTTGGCTCACCACAACCTCCGCCTCCCAGGTTCAAGCGATTCTCCTGCCTCAGGCTCCCGAGTAGCTGGGATTACAGGCATATGCCAACACACCAGGCTAATTTTGTATTTTTAGTAGAGACGGTGTTTCTCCATGTTGGTCAGGCTGGTCTTGAACTCATGACCTCAGGTGATCCACCTGCCTCGGCCTCCCAAAGTGTTGGGATTACAGGCGTGAGCCACCATGCCCAGCCTAAAATTTATACCTATTTATTTACTTATAGACAGAGTTTCACTCTGTTACCCAGGCTGGAGTGCAGTGGTGTGATCTTGGCTCACTGCAGCCTCCACCTCCCAGGTTCAAACGATTCTCCTGCCTCAGCCTCCCAAGTAGCTGGGATTATAGGTGCCTGCCACCACGCCCAGCTAATATTTTGTATTTTTAGTAGACACAGGGTTTTACCATGTTGGCCAGGCTGGTCTCGAACTCCTGGCCTCAAGTGATCCGCCCACCTCAGCCTCCGAAAGTGCTAGGACTACAAGCATGAGCCACTGTGCCCTGCTATTTTTTAAAATAGAGATAGGGTCTCCCTATGTTACCCAGGCTGGTCTCAAATTCCTGGGCTCAAGTGATCCACCCACCTTGGCCTCCCAAAGTGCTAGGATTGTAGGTATGAGCTACCTTGCCTGGCCCTTACCCTGATTCTCTAAAGATATCATGTTATTTCCTGTCTTTCTGCCTTTGTAGATGCTGTTTCTTCTCCAAGGAGCATCCGCTTCCTTGACTAACTAGAATAAACCTTCCTTTGGAGGCGGATAGGGTGGTTGGATTTTTATTTTATCTTCCACTCAAAAAAGTATCTTGTTCAGGCATTACCTGTAGATAAAGAGCCGTCTAAGGGTTTTGCACCAAATATTTCTCTAAACTCTTTATCTCTAATGAAAGAAAAGAAAAAGTTAACAATTATTGCTGTTTATTTTTATTTTTATTTTATTTTATTTTTTGAGACAGAGTTTCACTCTTGTTGCCCAGGCTGGAGTGCAATGGCACAGTATCAGCTCACCACAACCTCTGCCTCCTGGGTTCAAGCGATTCTCCTGCCTCAGCCTCCCACGTAGCTGAGATTACAGGCATATGCCACTATGCCTGGCTAATTTTGTATTTTCAGTAGAGATGGGGTTTCTCCATGTTGGTCAGGCTGGTCTTGAACTCTCGACCTCAGGTGTTCTGCCTGCCTCGGCCTCCCAAAGTACTGGGATTACAGGTGTGAGCCAATGCGCCCAGCCTATTGCTGTTTATTAAAAACATAATTTAGAATCCAGAAATTCTTTAAACAATAGACTGAAAAAAATGGTTCACAACTTGGTATATGGCTTATAACAATGGCAAAAATTTAAAAATACATTATTTTTCACTTACTAAGATGCCTGGAGATATTTTTTTCCATTTAGTACTTGACTAATCTTGCAATCTGTTTAAATTTTTCATTTTCACTATTATTTAAATAACTGAAGATACCTATCTTCTATATAATTTTAATTCCTAATGCAGCCGTCATCTACTCAACAAATGTCTCCTTTGGAAAGAAATCCTGTATCTTTTTTTTTCCCTTTAAGTAAAAAGAGAGACTGGGCTCAGTGGCTCCCGCCTGTAATTCCAGCACTTTGGGAGGTCAAGGTGGGCGGCGGATTGCTAGAGCTACCAAGTTTGAGACCAACCTGGGCAACATGACAAAACCCTGTCTTTACAAAAAAATACAAAAATTAGCTGGGCATGGCGGTGCATGCCTGTAGTCCCAGCTACTCGGGAGGCTGAGGTGGGAGGATGATCTGAACCCGGGAGGCTGCCCTGAGCCCGGGAGGTGGAGGTTGCAGTGAATCAAGATTGCACCACTACACTCCAGCCTGAGTGACACAGCCAGACCTTGTCTCAAAAAATACATATATAAATGAAAAGAAGGCCGGGCGCGGTGGCTCAAGCCTGTAATCCCAGCACTTTGGGAGGCCGAGGCGGGCGGATCACAAGGTCAGGAGATCGAGACCACAGTGAAACCCCGTCTCTACTAAAAATACAAAAAATTAGCCGGGCGCGGTGGCGGGCGCCTGTAGTCCCAGCTACTCAGGAGGCTGAGGCAGGAGAATGGTGGGAACCCGGGAGGCGGAGCTTGCAGTGAGCCGAGATCGCACCACTGTACTCCAGCCTGGGCAACAGCGTGAGACTCCGTCTCAAAAAAAAAAAAAAAAAAAAAAAAAAAAAAAGAAAAGAAATATTTTTGTTTAGTTTGCAATCTGTATTAATGTCATATATTAAGTATCTGCTCTTTTAGAAGCAATAAAACACATATGGGTCATATAAGCAGTGGATTGGCTGGGTGTGGTGGCTCACGCCTGTAATCCCAGCACTTTGGGAGACAGGCAGGCAGATCACTTGAGGTCAGGAGTTCAAGACCAGCCTGGCCAACGTGGCAAAACCCCATCTCTACTAAAAATACAAAAATTAGATGGGCATGGTGGTACACACTTGTAGTCCCAGCTATTCGGGAGGTTGAGGCAGGAGAATTGCTTGAGCCCAAGAGGTGGACGTTGTAGTGAACTGAGATTGTGCCACTGCACTCCGGCCTGGGTAACAGAGCAAAACTCTATCTAAAAACAAAACAAGGCCGGGCGCGGTGGCTCAAGCCTGTAATCCCAGCACTTTGGGAGGCCGAGATGGGCGGATCACGAGGTCAGGAGATCGAGACCATGCTGGCTAACACGGTGAAACCCCGTCTCTACTAAAAAAATACAAAAAATTAGCCGGGCGAGGTGGCGGGCGCCTGTGGTCCCAGCTACTCGGGAGGCTGAGGCGGGAGAATGGCGTGAACCCAGGAGGCGGAGCTTGCAGTGAGCTGAGATCGGGCCACTGCACTCCAGCCTGGGAGACAGAGCGAGACTCCGTCTCAAAAAAAATAAATAAATAAATAAAAATAAAAATAAAAACAAAACAAAACAAAACAAAAACACACAAAAAAACAGTGGATTATAAATTGACATAAAGCACTGATCACTTGTATTCTATAAGAGTCATGGATTATAACTCTCACCATTGTATCCATATACTGTAACATAGTTTTGGAATCCTCATTGTAAAATCATTATTCCTTTGCATAATGAATTAAAAAATGGCTCAAAGTAAAGATTATCTTTCAGAGGCAGAATTCCATTTTATATATTAAAATACCCAATTTATGTTTAAGTATAATATTAAAGTAAAACTATCCTTGGCTATGAAGGAAAAGAGGAGGAAATAAGACTAATGATATTAGCTTTAGTGCAGGCCTGTAAAAAATACATTGAAGATTAAAATATAATTGAGCTGGGCATGTTAGCATACTCCTTTAGTTCCAGCTACTCCAGAGGAGGAGCAAGAGGATCACTTGAACCCAGGAGATCAAGGCCGTAATATGCTATGACTGCACCTGTGAATAGCCACTGCACTCCAGCCTGGGCAACATAGTGAGACCCCATTTTAAAATTAAACAGGTAAAATATATTGATTATCAAATATAAAATAAAAACATTCTCTCAGATTGAGACCTTACAAATGAATAGCAAAAATTAGTACTTCGGTGTTGTTCAAACCAGCTAATTAAACATCACAATGGAAAAATCTATTAAATATTATATTAAGTAATTAGGATATTTTTATGTTCTTACATAGGTCAAAATTATCAAACCATGAAACTGAATTTTTTCTCACTTCCCCAAGGACTGTAAAAGATTTTTAATTAAGCTTTCTGTATTCAGAATTCCCTTGGTTTTAAGAAGCTTTTTATTTTACTGTAACTTTTCTTTTTTTTTTTTATTAGACGGAGTCTCGTTTTGTCACCAGGCTGGAGTGCAGTGGCGCAATCTCAGCATGCTGCAACCTCTGCCTCCGGGGTTCAAGTGATTCTCCTGCCTCAGTCTCCCAAGTAGGTGGGACTACAGGTGCATGCCACCACGCCCAGCTGATTTTTGTATTTTTAGTAGAGACGGGGTTTCACTATGTTGGCCAGGATGGTCTCAATCTCTTGACCTTGTGATCCGCCCGCCTCGGCCTCCCAAAGTGCTGGGATTACAGGCGTGAGCCACCATGCCCAGCTATTTTACTGTAACTTTTCTAAGTGGTTGTCAAATAAAGGTAGTCTTATGTGTGGCTTGGTAATTTTTGTGGTTAATATATACTATGAAAAAATTATAGGTATGCAGTTCTATGCATATATGGTCAGCCATGTCAAAGCAAGTATTGAGTTGTTTGGCATTTCATAATATGTATAGTTAAAAGTAAATTCTAAAAAAAAAAAATGGTAAGATCAGGCACGGTGGCTCCCAGCACTTTGGGAGGCCAAGGCGGGTGGATCACACGGTCGGGAGATTGAGACCATCCTGGCCAATGTGGTGAAACCCCGTCTCTACTAAAAATACAAAAATTAGCCAGGTGTGGTGGCGGGTGCCTGTTGTCCCAGCTACTCGGGAGGCTGAGGCAGCAGAATCGCTCGAACCCAGGAGGCGGAGCTTGCAGTGAGACGAGATCGCGCCATTGCACTCCAGCCTGGCAACAAAGCGAGACTACATCTCAAAAAAAAAAAAAGAAAAGAAAAGAAAAGAAAAGAAAAATATATGATTAAAGACAGTAAGGGCCGGGCACGGTGGCTTACGCCTGTAATCCCAGCAGTTTGGGAAGCTGAGGCAGGCAGATCACGAGGTCAGTAGATTGAGACCATCCTGGCTAACATGTTGAAACCCCGTCTCTACTAAAAATACAAAAATTGTCAGGGCGTGGTGGCGGGCGCCTGTAGTCCCAACTACGCGGGAGGCTGAGACAGGAGAATGGCGTGAACCCGGGAGGTGGAGCTTACAGTGAGCCGAGATCGCGCCACTGCACTCCAGCCTGCGCCACAGAGCGAGACTCCATCTCAAAAAAAAAAAAAAAAAAAAAAGACAGTATTCTTAAAAAAAAAAAACAAAACACTGACATCAATGAGTTTATTTTTTTATTCACTTGTTTTCCACCTCATTACAGAACGAATTTCAAGTGGCAAATTAATTTTTTATAATGGAAGTAATATTTATTTACTCATCAAAAATTAAGTACTTACCATATGCCAGACACTGTGCTAAATGCTACTTATTCAGAGATAAATGTGTTTCCTCAAGAAGTGTGCGGTTTAGAGAAAAAGTCAGACAACTTAACCAGCAAGTACAATATAATGTGAGCATGTTATTATTAACTCAATATTATGTATGAAGTGATATATTGAGCACCTTACACACTGTTATTCTCTGTTTTTCAGGTAAGGAAATTCTTAGAGACATTAGGTAACTTGTCCAAGGTCACACAGTAAGTGTTAGAATCAGAATTTGAACTCAGATGTGTCTGACTCCAAAGCTTGTTATCTTGCTGCCTCTGTACAATATACTGATTAGAGTTAAGATACAGCGATGCAGGCCGGGCGCAGTGGCTCACACCTGTAATCCCAGGACTTTGGGAGGCCAAGGCGGGCAGATCACAAGGTCAAGAGATCATGACCATCCTGGCCAATATGGTGAAACCCTGTCTCTACTAAAAATACAAAAATTAGCTGGGTGTGGTGGCGTGCACCTGTAGTCCCAGCTACTCGGGAGACTGAGGCAGGAGAATTGCTTGAACCTGGGAGGCAGAGGTTGCAGTGAGCCGAGATCGTGCTGCTGCACTCCAGCCTGGTGGTAGAGTGATACTCCATCTAAAAAAAAAAAAAAAAAAAAGATATAGCGATGCAGAGGATTTTATGGGGACACTGAGACACGGATGTCAAAGTAGTCCATTGGATTTTGGAAGGGGACACTTAACTTAGGTTTAGAAGACTCAATAAGAATTAGCCAAGAGGAAGAGGGAGCTGAAAAGCATTCCACCAGAGACATTACCATGTGCAAAGGCATGGAGATGAGAAAGCATAGCACATTTGGTACTTGTCTCACTTTTATTTCTCTTAATAAAGGAGGGTAAACCTGCAAGGAAAACCAGAGAATAACCTGAAAGTAATTCATTCATTCATTTATTCAGTTACTGTTGGGCACTGTAGACTGTATTTGCTATATTTCTAGGAAGATACTGGAATTTTTAAACTAAAAGTCACAGACATGTCACACATGTTAAACAACATACAACATAATCAGGAAGCAGAAGAGCCTTAAAAACTTCCGCCCTGTAGTTTGTTTTATTTGGCTTTTAGAACAATGCCTTCTAAATTGTAAAATCTCTTTCTCTCTCTCTTTTTTTTTTCCCCTGATCATTTCTCTCATCATGCTACCTGATGCCAAGCTGTGTGGATATTTTAGAACTTGAAGACGGCCTAAACTGTTCCCATTTCAACTATGCTTAAATCCTATTTACTTTCTAAAGATTTGTAAAAGGATAGGTATGTTTCTGTTTATCAGCATTCACTGTGTGACCTTATCACACAGTGGATAAATGTACTAAAAGTACTAAAACAGATCCTTTCAAGGACATGTCTGGAGAGATAGAAGCATACTGAGCTGCTGAGTAGTATACAGGACTACACAAGACCATGACCCATAAATCAACATATAAAGCTTAGGAGGTAGAGAATAACTTTTCTGAGTTTGAAGGGGTTTGAAGGGGTGATGTTCATGGATACATTTATCATTCAGTGAGATAAGTTTTTATTAGTTTATTTTTTCCATCCTTATAGTCTGAAGAGACAGGCTTTAACACTCATTTCAAATGCTATGTCTCACTAGAAGAATTTCCCTGAGGTCAGGTGGAAGTATCATTCCCTCCCATGAACTACCCCAGTATTGTACCAAAAGACTTTGGTAATTCCTTCCTTTTTATTGTAAGTCATTTATATGCATTTCTTATCTCTTTTATTAAATTCTACCTTCCTTGAAGCCGAATTCATGTTTGATCCACAGCACTTAAACCTTGTACATATGAGGCACTGAGTTAATATTTAATGAATTAAAGCATAGCACATATATTATAAACTAAATTATTAGAGCAGTGTTTCTTAAGTGTTGAACATGAATTACCTACATCAAAATTATCTCGAATGTTTTGTTAAAAATGCAAATTCCTGTGCTCCTGCCCACACCTACTGAACAAAAATTTCTATGGGTTCCGGGAATCTGTTTTGAATAAAAATTGTCGGTAATTGGCTGGGTGCGGTGGCTCATGCCTGTAATCACAACACTTTGGGAGACTGAGGCAGGCGGATCATTTGAGGTCAGGAGTTCGAGACCAGCCTGGCCAACATGGTGAAACCCTGTCTCTACTAAAAATGCAAAAATTAGTTGGGCGTGGTGACGCATGCCTGAAATCCCAGCTACTCAGGAGGCTGAAGCAGGAGAATCACTTGAACCAGGGAGGCAGAGGTTGTAGTGAGCTGAGATCACGCCATTGCACTCCAGCCTGGGTGACAAGAGGAAAACTCCATCCCCCACCCCGCCCCCAAAAGAAACATTGTAGGCTGGGCGCGGTGGCTCAAGCCTGTAATCCCAGCACTTTGGGAGGCCGAGACGGGCGGATCACGAGGTCAGGAGATCGAGACCATCCTGGCTAACCCGGTGAAACCCCGTCTCTACTAAAAAATACAAAAAACTAGCCGGCGAGGTGGCGGGCGCCTGTAGTCCCAGCTACTCGGGGGGCTGAGGCAGGAGAATGGCGTAAACCCGGGAGGCAGAGCTTGCAGTGAGCTGAGATCCAGCCACTGCACTCCAGCCTGGGCGACAGAGCGAGACTCCATCTCAAAAAAAAAAAAAAAAAAAATTGTTTTTAATGCTATTCTTACTTTTACTGACTATATGTAATAATATTGAGATTTCTTAAAAATAATTGGATTTCAGAGAATTGTTTTAGCCTGCCATTTTTGGTGTTTGTGATGGTAATAGATGGTCATTTAACTTTAAAAAAAAAAAAAAATGTCAGACATGGTGGCTCACGCACTTTGGGAGGCCGAAGCTGTGAGGATTGCTTGAGCCCAGGAATTTGAGACCAGCCTGGACAACATAGTGAAACCCTGTCTCTACAAAAACATTTTAAAAATTAGCCAGACATGGTCCCAGCTACTTAGGAGGCTGAGATAGGAGGATCCCTTGAGCCCAGGAGTTTGTGGTTGCAGTGAGTCATGATTGCACCACTGCACTCCAGCCTGGATGACAGAGGAGAACCTGTCTCCAAAAAAAAGCAGAGGGAGCATTGATTGACCCAAATGAAAATATAGTAATTTTAATTTTCAGAAGCTATTAGAACACATGATGGATTCTTAATGACAAAATCTAGATAAATTTGCATACCAATTTTGAAAAATTATATATAAAATGTTTAGTAATGTGTATTTCTTTCTGATAAAAGGCACTAGTTTTTCTCTACAAAAATGCATTTTGAAATTAATGTCTCTGTGGTACACAGGAATAAAATATTTGTCCTTGATCTGTGTCATTTCCTCATTTTAAATTCACCAAATAGGTCATTTTAGGTGTCATTTATTGCTTTATTTTAATAAATACTGAAAATGATTAACCACGTTGTAGAAATACCCAACTTATGAACTCATGAATATTGGGCTATGTTTTAATATGTAAATTATGTTTAAAAATTAATCTGTTTCTTCAAAACATTGACTTGCCTAAGTGGTTTAATTGAATACTATCAGACTATGTTATAATCAGGACAGCTCAGAAGAAGAGAGCTAAATTAGAGAGAGAAACCCAGAATGAAAAATAAGGGAGAGTTTAACCCTTAGAATAAAGGGTTAGAAAAAGAGGAGATGGGCTATAGGAATCTTTAATAAGAAGATTATAGGACTGGGTGCAGTGGCTCATGACTGTAATCGCAACACTTTGGAGGATGAAGCAGGAAGATTGCTTGAGCCCTGGAGTTTGAGACCAGCCTGGGCAACATAGCAAGACCCTGGCTTTACAAAAAAAATCAGCCAGGCGTGGTAGTGCCTGCCTGTACTCCTAGCTACTTGGCAGGCTGAGGAAGGAGGATCCCTTAAGCTCAGAACTTGAAGGCTGCAGTGAGCCATTCAATCACCACTGAACCCCAGCTTGGGTGACAGAGTGAGACCTTGTTCCCCCACCTCAAAAAAACCATAGGTATGCCCAAACATTTTGCTCTTAATAGCATAATTAAGATATTTTTATTTTCAGTGCAAATTTGTAATCTAGTAAATTGAAAAACTTTATGAACATTGAATTATCTGTGGAACTCAAAGGAAAAAGGATCGCTGTAATTTTATATTTTACATAAGAAAAGATTTGAACTGTTTTGCTTTGATCTATATTTTGTCATTTCATTGAGAGTAGAGAAAGAATGAATCACTTTTTACAAACAAAATATTTTTCTTTTCTTAATTTGACACCAGTATGAAACTTACCCAAGGTGTTTAAGTTTTTAAAATGTAAACTGAAGATTTTATTGTTATTAAAGTACCATTTTACCTGATGACTGCGAGGATTCAGCATAGTGCGAGGGAGTGGGTAACAAGTACCTAAAAGTGTACATAGGGCAACTAATAACTGTTGAAAGAATGATAGTGTCCTGTTTCTCAAACAGAATTTTATCTTACTACACAAGGAATTTAATCCAATTTATTCTATAGAGTTTCCTACTAGAATATAAGCTCCACGAGGCAGAGACTTTCTTTAGCTCACCATCCTATCCTCAGTACCTAGAATACTGAATGCTTAGGACATAGAAGGTTTTCAGAAAGTACTTAATGATTAAATATATGCTTAACACATTTTTTATAGTGGCAAAATATACATCACTTATGGGTTTGATATTGTTGTTGTTTTGAACCAAGATTTTGCTCTATCACCCAGGCTGGAGTACGGTGGCATGATCATGGCTCACTGCAGCCTCGGCCTCCCAATTGCAATCAATCTTCCCATCTCAGCCTCCTGAGTAGCTGGCTGGGACTCAGTATGCCAGTACACCCAGCTATTTTATTTTTTTTTTCTGAGATGGAGTCTTGCTCTGTTGCTCAGGCTGGAGTGCAGTGGCCTGATATCGGCTCACTGCAGCCTCCGCCTGGCAGGTTCAAACAATTCTCCTGCCTCAGCCTCCTGAGCAGCTGGAATTACAGGCACGCACCACCAACCCTGGCTCATTTTTGCATTTTTAGTAGAGACGGGGTTTCACCATGTTGGCCAGGCTGGTCCTAAACTCCTGACCTCAGATGATCCACTTGTCTTGGCCTCCCAAAGTGTTGGGATTACAGACATCAGCCACCATGGCTGGCTATCTGTTTTTTGTTTTTTTTGTTTTTTGAGATGGAATCTTGCTTTGTTGCCCAGGCTGGAGTGCAGTGGCACAATCTTGGCAACTTCTGCCTGTCAGGTTCAAGCAGTTCTCGTGCCTCAGACTCCAAAGTAGCTGGGACTACAGGCATGTGCCACCATGCCTGGCTAATTTTTATATTCTTTGTAGAGATGGGGTTTCACCATGTTTCCCAGACTGGTCTCAAACTCCTGGGCTCAAGCAGTCTGCCCGCCTCAGCTTCCCAGAGCTGAAATTACAACTCTGATTCTCAGGCTGAGATTACAGGCCTGAGCCACAGCTCCTGGCCCTAATTTATGTTTTAAGTAGCATTTTGTTCTGATTAGATGGAAGCCATATGCTCATTATAGGAATTTTTGAAACTATGGGTAAAAAGAACAAAAATTACTTGTATTTTGCCACTCCAAATAGCCATCTTTTAGGAATAGTTTTCTCTCTTTCTTTTTTCTATGCAAATATAACTAAATTGAGATGATACATATATATACATGTAGTATTGTGCCCTGCTTTTTCCCTTCAACACTTTCAAGTGAGCACTTTTGTAAATCATTAAACATTCCTTGAAAACATAATGTTGAAATGTTGTTAGTGTGATTTTGCTCAAAATTCACAGTAGGAGGTATATTTTATTTTGTGATTAAGGCCACACACACATACGTAATTGTTTAAAACAGTATTATAGGTAATGCATTCTGATTTTTTTTTTTTTTTTTTTTGAGTTGGAGTTTCGCTCTTGTTGCCTAAGCTGGAGTGCAAAGGTGCAATCTCGGCTCACTGCAACCTCCACTTCCCGGGTTCAAGCAATTCTGCTCCTTCTGAGTAGCTGGGATTACAGGCATGCACCACCACACCCAGCTAATTTTTTGTATTTTTAGTAGAAACAGGGTTTCACGATGTTTGCCAGGCTGGTCTCGAACTCCTGACCTCAGGTGATCTGCCCGCCTCGGCCTCCCAAAGTGCTGGGATTACAGATGTGAGCCATCAAGCCCAGCCTGCATTCTGATATTATCTGTTGTATTTTATTCTTTAAAATATGCTTGTTCCATCCCTTTGAATTGATTTTGCATTTCACTAATGGATTGCAGCCTGAAGTTGGAAAAATGTCTCTTGTATGAATATTCTGTGATTCAATTATGACCCTTTTATTGGACAAATTTGGTTCAGATTTTTGCCAGTAGATGTATTTAAAAGTGTATGTGACCGTATTTACAAAAGTAATTAAGGCTGACTGTAATAAATTATTCCCAAAGTACTAAAATGTAAGTCTTATCGGTTTGTTGTATATTTTTTCAGATTTTTGTATGCATTCATTCACTCTCTATGTCAATATCTATCTTTACACATTTTTTTCCCTAAACATAATGTGATTATTTTACAACTTTACATTTTTTAAAAGGGTATCATGGCTGTCTTTTCAGATCAACGTGTAAAGATTTACCCCATTCTTTTGTCTGCTGCATAGTACTCCATTACAGGTGGATCATAATTTAACTTTCCGATTATTAATGAAGATTGTGTTGCTTCCATTTTTTTGTATTACAAAGAGTGCTGCAGTGGCCATTCATATATGTAGATCTTTGTGCATACCTGCATATATTTTAGTAGAATAGATTTTCCTGGAATTGAGGTTGTTGAAATACAGAGTATGCATGCTTAAAATTTTTTTCTTAAATTCTTCAACTTATCGTTCAGAACATTTATATCAGTTCACTCCAACTCCAATAGTATAATATAAGAAAAAGGCTGGATGCTGTGGCTCATGCCTGTAATCCCAGCACTTTGGGAGGCCGAGGCAGGTAGATTGCTTGAGCCCAGTAGTTCGAGACCAGCCTGGGCAATATGGTGAAACCCCGTCTCCACAAAAATTAGCCAGGTGTAGTGGCACACACCTGTTTTCCTAGCTACTCAGGAGGCTGAGGTGGGAGGATCACCTGAGCCTGGGGAGGTCAAGCAGTAGATACTTTCCATTTTAATTTTTGCCAATCTGATGAGCAAAAAAAATGTGTTTGATTTGAATGTATTGGCTTGGCATCTTTACATATGCTTATTGGTGTTTTATATTTCTTCTGTGAATTACTTGTTTATATCTTTTATGAACTTTTGTATTTTTGTTATTGATTTGTAGGAAATCTTTATGTATTATGGATATTAGCCACTTGAGTATTATGTGTTACAAATGGCTTCTCCCAGTCTATAAGATGTCTTAAAACTTTACAAGAGAATCTTTTTCTATATAGAAGTTAAAATTTTTGTACTTGGTCACATTGGCTAATTTTTTTCTTTATGGCTTCTGGGATTCGTATTATGTTTAAAGGGAGGGTCTAAATGAGCTTGCCTACCTACTGTCTTCTGTGTTCCTCTAGATATTTATAGCTTTCTATGTTTATTGGGAATTTTTGTACTAGATACCACCATGTATAAATAGTTCAAATTGACATATCTATTACTTCTGATAAGTAAATAATTCTTTTAATTAGAAAGATTGAAAAGTTTGTGAAAGGAGTTCTAATTTTGTCAAAATGCTTAAATCGAAACCTGGAAATCTATAATGGTAAATGTAGTTGGCTAATGCATGAATATAAGATTTATAAATGATTGGTATAATGGTAGATATTTTTTGGATAGGAAAATATTTAAATAAAAGTACAGATTTCTTTCTTTTTTTTTTTTTTGAAACGGAATCTCACTCTGTTGCCCAGGCTGGAGTACAGTGTCGTGACCTCAGCTCACTGCAACCTCTACCTTCTGGTTTCAAGCGATTCTCCTGCCCCAGCCTCCTGAGTAGCTGGGATTGCAGGCATCCGCCACCACACCAGGCTAATTTTTGTATTTCTAGTAGAGACAGGGTTTTGCCACATTGTCCAGGCTGGTCTCGAACTCCTGACCTCAGATGATCCACCCGCCTCAGCCTCCCAAAGTACTGGGATTACAGGTGTCAGCCACCATGCCTGGCCGAAGAGTGCAGATTTCTAAGCAGTCTTCATGGCCAATCAGATTCATTTGAATTTAACTATGGGTATTTCACAAATTCTTACCTTGCTGACATTTTCGTCTTAGATTATAAGGGAAAAAATATATTTGTATGAGAAGTCTTGAGGAATATACACCAAATTATTAACAATTATTTTCTTGGGACCGGGCACGGTGGCTGACGCCTGTAATCCCAGCACTTTGGGAGGCTCAGGTAGGCGGATCACCTGAGGTCAGGAGTTCGATACTGGCGAAACCACATCCCTACTGAAAATACAAACATTAGCTGGGCATGGTGGTACACACCTGTAATCCCAGGTACTCGGGAGACTGAGGCAGGAGAATCACTTGAACACAGGAGGTAGAGGTTGCAGTGAGCCAAGATCACGCCTCTGCACTCCAGCCTGGGCAACAGAGCAAGACTCCATCTCAGTAAATAAATAAAATAAAAAACAGTGACTTTTTCTTGGGATGGTAAGATTTCAGATTTTTAAAAACTTTTTAACTTACTATGCTTTAAGTTTCTTTTCTAACAAAAAATGTTGTTTAGTAAATATAGAACAGATAAAGGATTTAATGAAGGGTACTGCTGCTCTGGATCTATTTATAGCCAAAGAGGAAGAATTGCTTGGTGGGTAGGAATGATAGAAACGTCTGGAGACAAAGTGACCATATTATTAAAGTTTATGATAGCTATGATGGAGAATTATAGAAGTAGCCACATGCATATATTGTCTAGATGGTAGGAAGAGGCTTTAAAAGAAATTGTCCAAAAATTAGTAGTCATGATCTTATGAGCTAAAACTAGGAAAGTTGGAAAACATTAAAACATAATTATATAATTATGCAGTTACAAATTATAGAAATCAGTGTTTTTTAAAAGGCAAGTGCAACTAAAACTACTGTGACTCCACTTGCAACAATCTTAACTCAAGTTTTTTTTTTTTTTTTTTTTGTGATGGAGTCTTGGTGTGTCACCCAGGCTGGAGTGCACTGGTGCGATCTCAGCTCACTGCAAATTCTGCCTCCCAGGTTCAAGTGATCTTCCTGCCTCAACTTCCCAAGTAGCTGGGATTACAGGTGCGTGCCACCATGCCTGGCTAATTTTTTTTTTTATTATTAGAGACGGGGTTTCACCAAGTTGACCAGGCTGGTCTCAAACACCTGACCTCAGGTGATCTGTCTGCCTGGCCTCCCAAAGTGCTGGGATTACAGGCATGAGCCACCGTACCTGGCCTTAACTTAGGTTTTAAAAGGATATTTATAAAAGTTGAATGTAGAAAAGTGACAAACATATAAGTGTGGCAGAATAATTAAAATTAAGAATTAACAGATGTGAGGAATATATTAAAGATCATTTTAAATATTTTACAATTATTTTCAGAAACAGGAATATGGAAAATATATGCTTTTTAAATATTAACAGCTCCTATTTTGTTTCCATATTTTCCATCAAGGAGAATAATCTTTATTCTGTAAAAACAACAACAAATCACTTGGTAAAGTAGAATTAAAGTCCAATATAGGTGAAATTAAGAAAGCATCTTAACTACTCAATATGACTTTGTTTCCTAACCTGAACTAATTATATCTGAGATTGCTATGAACTTGTAGGTAAGAAAGTTCAACTTTGAGGAATTATTGAGAATAGAAAAATGCCAGAGAATTGGAGGTAAGCAATGAGTAAGGACTTTGACAACATGTTGATCACATTCAGAAACGGCAAAGCTTGTTGGACCTTCATGCAAACAGTAAAAATAATTTGAAAGTCTGTAGCAACAAGGAGTTAACAGATTGGTTTAAATAAGTATAACTAAATATATAATCCTGCATTTGGGTTGGAAAAAAACAGTTGAAAGAAGAATTGATGAAGGATAAATAGCCTAATAGGAACATTTATGACAAAGGGAATTTTATTGTTGATAAAATTAATTAGGAATCAGCCATAAGATTTTGAATAATTGAATTGCCAAAATTCAATTATTGTAGTTTTCTGAATAAGGGAGGTTGGTTAGGCCTGGACCTGGCATGTATCCAGATTTAGGTACTACCTTTGAGAAAATTGGCGTATGTCCAAATGACAGCAGTATCAGCCCTTTCTCATGTGGCAAAGGAATTAAACTTAATCTAGCCATAAAGCAGCTCTGGGACCAATGATTACAGGAAGACATAAGCCCAAAAGAAGGAAGATTCTAGTGATTAGAACTGCCTAGAGAATAAACAGGATGCTTCGAGAGGCAGTAGTATATTTGTATAGTGGTTTTTTTGTTTGTTTGTCTGTTTTTTTGAAATGGAGTCCCGCTCTGTCACGTAGGCTGGAGTACAATGGTGTGATCTCGGCTCACTGCAACCTCCTACCCCCAGGTTCAAGTGATTCTCTTGCCTCAGCCTCCTGAGTACCTGGGATTACAGGTGACTACCGTCACGCCCGGCTGCTTTTTTTTGTAATTTTAGTAGAGACGAAGTTTCACCATGCTGGCCAGGCTGGTCTGAAACTCCTGTCCTCAGGTGATCTGCCCGCCTCAGCCTCCCAAAGTGCTGGGATTACAGGCGTGATCCACCATGCCCAGCCATATCCATTTTTAAAATTGGGTTATCTTTTATTATTTGAATTGTAAGAGTTCTCTGTATATTCTGGGCAGAAGTCCCTTATCATATATGCTTAGCAAGTATTTTCTCCCATTCTGTGAGTTCTTCACTTTCTTGATGGTATCATTTGCAACCAAAGATTTTCAATTTTGATATAGTCCAATTTATATATTTTTTCTTTTGTCACATGTGCTTTGGTGTTGCCTAATCCAAGGTCATGAAGATTTACTATGTGTCCTCTTAAGAGTTTTATAGTTTTAGCTTTTCATTTAGGTCTGAGATTTATTTTGAGATAATTTATGTATATAGAGGAGTTGGGGTCCAATTTGATTCTTTTGCAAGTGGACATCTAGTTATCCTAGCACCATATGTTAGAAAAACTGTTTTTTCCCTCATTGAATTGTCCTGGCACTCAAATTTTTAAAAGAATAGTATAACTGTTGTTTATTTATTTATTATTTATTTATTTTGAGACAGTCTTGCTCTGTTGCCCAGGCAATAGTGCAGTGGTATAATCATAGTTCACTGCAATCTTGAACTCCCAGGTTCAATTCTCCTGCCTCAGCCTCCCAGGGTAGCTAGATGTACCACACCTGGCTAAATTATATATATATATAAATTATATATATATATATATGTATACACACATATATATAGTAGAACCAGGATCTCTTTATGTTGCCCATGCTGGTCTTGAACTCCTGACCTCTAGTGATCTTCCTGCCTCAGCCTCCCAAAGTGCTGGGATTACAGGCATGAGCCACCTTGCCCAGCCATAACTTTTATTTTTTATAAAAAATATAATAAAACTATGGAAGATAGGAGAGAAAGTACAGTAACCCCTGCCCCCAATCTTAGGGGGATGTGTTGCAAGGCTCCCAGTGGATGCCTGAACTACAGATAGTACCAGACCCAGTTGCTGATTGTATCCATTGAAACACCTTTCAGTTCGTGTCTTCCACCCACAAATTTACTGCCTTTTCTATCTTAACTAAGCACTTATCACAGACTGTGGCTATAACTTTTGCAGTTTGAGGTGTGACAGCAAAACTAACACAAATCTCTTTTTCCTTCACAATTTCACGGGGTAGTGGGGAAGATTCATTCTTACCATAAATCTCAGCAACCTCAGCATATGATGTTTTTCTTTCTTGAAATCAAGAACTTTCACCTTTTCACTTTTTTTTTTTTGAGACTGAGTCTCACTCTGTGGCCCGGGCTGGAGTACAGTGGCGCAATCTCCGCTCACTGCAAGCTCCGCCTCCCGGGTTCATGTCATTCTCCTGCCTCAGCCTCCCGAGTAGCTGGGACTGCAGGCATGTGCCACCAGGCCTGGCTAATGTTTTGTATTTTTAGTAGAGATGGGGTTTCACTGTGTTAGCCAGGATGGTCTCGATCTCCTGACCTCGTGATTCGCCCGTCTCGGCCTCCCAAAGTGCTGGGATTACAGGCCTGAGCCACTGCGCCCGGCCACCTTTTCACTTTTAAGGAAGCACTTTATGGCTTCTCTTTAGCATATTAGAATTGCCAGCATCACTACTTTTGCAATTTGGGACCATTCTTAAGTAAAATAAGAATTCCTTGAATATAGACATTGCTATAGTGCTGCCTGACAGTTGATCTGATAGCCAACCTGGCTGCTAAATTACTAGCAGAGCCGGTAGCATGCACAGCATAGATACACTGGACAAAGGGCAGGATGGAGTGGGATGATGCAAGATTTCATCGGGTACTCAGAATGGTGTGCAGTTTAAAACTTATCAATTGTTTATTTGTAGAATTTTCCATTAAATATTTTTGGATTGCAGTTGACCATGGGTAACTAAAACTTCAAAAAGTAAAACCATGAATAAAGAGAGACTACTGTAATGCATAATTCTGCCACCCTTACACAACTTCCATATTATTGTTTTTGTTGTTGCCTAATGTTCCATCTGCAGGTTATACATAATTTAATAAGTCCCTTATTTTGAATATTTGAGTTTAATATTTATTACTTAAATAACATTGCAATCATAATCTTTGTGCATGAGTGATTAGCTTTCTATTGTGTAATTTTCTTTGATACATTTCTGAAAGGATTTCTTCTAAACTTACATTGAAAACCACTAGGTACTAGTTACATAATTTTGATTTTGAAAATTCTGGCCGGGCGCGGTGGCTCAAGCCTGTAATCCCAGCACTTTGGGAGGCCGAGACGGGTGGATCACGAGGTCAGGAGATCGAGACCATCCTGGCTAACACAGTGAAACCCCGTCTCTACTAAAAAAAAATACAAAAAAGCTAGCTGGGCGAGGTGGGGCGCCTGTAGTCCCAGTTACTCGGGAGGCTGAGGCAGGAGAATGGCGTAAACCCGGGAGGCGGAGCTTGCAGTGAGCCGAGATCCGGCCACTGCACTCCAGCCTCGGCGACACAGCGAGACTCCGTCTCAAAAAGAAAAAAAAGAAAAGAAAATTCTGAAGTAGGGGGTGTTGAATAAATTGGCCCATTTAACATTACAACAGCAGCTGATACTGACCTCTGGCTGTGGGTCAGGCAATGTGCCAAATAGCTGTGAGTATAATCATATTTAGTTCTTACTCAAATTGTATTGGATAAGGAATTCAAGGCTCAGAAAAGTTTGATAACTTGTCCAAAGTCATATAACTAGTAAATGGTAAAGATGGCATACAGGGCTGTGTGACTACCAAACCTCACTGGCTCCCATACTGGCCGTAAATAGTTATGATGGCAAGGTTCCTACAGTAATACATTAGATTAAATATTTTGTGCAGAAGTTCTCTGAATACACATGACTGAAGTACTAATGCATTATTGGCCCAAATTTTTCTTTTTTCTTCTTCTTCTTCATTTATTCATTTATTTATTTATTTATTTATTTATTTTGAGACAGAGTCTCCCTCTGCCTCCCAGGCTGGAGTGCAGTGGTGCGATCTCGGCTCACTGCAAGCTCCGCCTCCCGAGTTCACGCCGTTCTCCTGCCTCAGCCTCCCGAGTAGTTGGGACTACAGGCACCCGCCACCACGCCCGGCTAATTTTTTTTTGTATTTTTAGTAGAGAGGGAGTTTCACTGTGTTAGCCAGGATGGTCTCGATCTCCTGACCTCGTGATCCGCCTGCCTCGGCCTCCCAAAGTGCTGGGATTACAGGCGTGAGTCACTGTGCCTGGCCTCTTATTCTTTTTTTTAACCCATAGCCAACATGGTAGGCTTAATATTTGTTTGGTAAAAATGGAAATCTAAAAATGGATATTTCTCTGGAGATTTAATAATTTGTTATTCTTGGACCCCATAGACTAATCATTTTGTATTATTTCCATATGTGTAGCACTTACCATTCCAAAGAGTCTAGAGAGTGTACATAACCAATGCAGAAGTTATTTCACTTACGAGTACTTTAGTAAAGAAATGGGGCCGGGCATGGTGGCTCACACCTGTAATCCCAGCACTTTGGGAGGCCGAGGCAGGCGGATCACCAGGTCGGAAGATCCAGACCATCCTGGCTAACACGGTGAAACCCCGTCTCTACTGAAAATACAAATAATTAGCCAGGCGTGGTGGCGGGCGTCTGTAGTCCCAGCTACTCGGGAGGCTGAGGCAGGAGAATGGCGTGAACCCGGGAGGCGGAGCTTGCGGTGAGTGGAGATCGCGCTACTGCACTCCAGCCTGGGCAATAGAGCGAGACTCTGTCTCAAAAAAAAAAAAAAAAAAAAAAAAAAAAAAGAAATGGAAAATGAATTAGGAGTCTTTAATATCAACATGTAATTCTAAATTTCTTGATGTCTTAAAGATATAAATTTTAGTATGTTGGGAAGAATATACATAATAGTAGCATTTCTGATCCCGACATCTAGGTCCTATAAATGTATATTCAGTTAATACTGTTCAGCACTTAGTAGCTATTTCAATTGTAGAATTACTAACTGTGTTTAGTATTTGAAATAATTATCTTTTTTAAAATTTAGGAAAATAGAGATGGGGGATCTTGCTGTGTTGACCAGGCTGGTCTCAAACTCCTGGCCTCAAGCGCTCCTCCCATCTTGGCTTCCCACAGTGCTGGAATTACAGGTATGAGCCACTATGCCCAGCCTGAAGTAATTATCTACAACTCATAATTATTGCCACAGCCTGAAATATGAAGAGAAAAATCACAATTATAAAATGATGCCTAAAAAGAAATGGTAATTTTGAAATGTAATGGCCTAGAAAAAAACGGTTTTGGCCATGTTCAGAATTTTCTTTAAAACATGAAAATGCCAGTTCTATACAAATTCCTGTTGCAGGTTTCTATTTTTGCAGTCTTTCAGCACATCGAACTGTATAAACTCTTTTTTTTTTTTCCCCCTGAAACAGAGTCTGACTCTGTTGCCCAGGCTGGAGTGCAGTAGCCCGATCTCAGTTCACTGCCATCTCCACCTCCTAGGTTCAAGCGATTCTCTTGCCTCAGCCTCCCAAGTAGTTGGGATTACAGGCGCTCGGCACCACACCCAGATAATTTTTGTACTTTTACTAGAGACAGGGTTTCACCATGTTGGCAAAGCTGGTCTCGAACTCCTGACCTCAAGTGATCCACCTGCCTCGGCCTCCCAAGTACTGGGCCTGTATAAACTCTTTCCTTGATTTTCATCCAAAGAGTTAGAGTTTATACAGATTAACAAGGTGCCTGGAGGTATTTGTATGCCCTAGACAGAAGAGTCACTTCAGTCTGCTACAACAGTACTCTTTCACTATGGGTATAGTTTCACATACAATTGTGAGGGAAGAAGGTACATTTACTTAGCAGAAGCCATCCATTTTACCAAATGCCAAGTCCCTGAATTTACTTATTTAAACTAGTTTTAGTTGATCAGTTTTCATCTTCTTGGTAACATTTAAAAGAATGTTCAATTTGTTTCTGCTCCAATTACCTGCTGCTGTTTAGGAGGAGGTGGACAGAAAATAATTTCTCATAGTCAAGAATATAATAGCAATGAACGTATTTTTTTATCAGTGCAGAATTTAAAGACGTTAAGTCTGGTCCTCTTCCTTTTTCTGCCCCTCAGTCTCTAGCAACAATAGCAGGGAGTTAGGGCAGACAAATTGAATATTCCTTTTCATGCTATTATGCAGATTGAAACTGATCAACTAAAGAGTTAAATAAGTGAATTCAGTGACTTGACCTTTACTTAAAATGATTTTTGATAAATTTAGTCAGTGACCCAGAACTCACCTAAGCAGCCAGATCAGCTGAATTAATCCTAATAATGAATTGACAGATGCTTCAGTTACATTGCCTTCAGATCCTCAAAATTGAGAATATTCATAATGGCACATCACAAAATGGACTATCAAGCCTAACACATAAAACGTACATCTGTTTTGGACTGAAAGATTGACTAATAAAAGCAGTTAAGTGATCTTTTCTCTAGAAGTTTGTTTATACTGACTTCTACACCTCCAGCTCCACACTGTTACCAGAGCTCATAATTCTAAGAACATAGGAAACATTTTACTTTTCATTTCAGTATATCCAATAAATATTCTGCCTTGTTCCACATCAAATAGCACCTCTTTAGGTTTCTTCAGGCTCATACCTCATTCTTTTCCATTCCACCCCTATTTAGTTATTCATCCATTTTTGTCACTTTTTCCTTTGAAACTTGTCTCAGATTTAGTCTTCATTCTTGTTGCAGCCATCCCAGTTCAGTCTTCATTACTCATTGCCTTCTAACTTGTTTTTCTGATTACATTCTTCTTTCTAGTAGTAGGTTAAATTTACATTGCTTTCATCACATGTCTCCATGAGGTAATCCCAGGAACTCTGCAAAATTCACTAGCTAATCTCTGTCTTAACATAGGATGTAGTATCAGAAGAATCAGCTATGATCCACTAGTGCTTTTCTTGCTCACTTGACAGCTGCCTGCTATTTGAACAAAAGGCATCTTTATTTTCATTCTTTCTTGGATGACTCTCAGATGTGATCCTTTGCACATATATATGGATCACATCTGAGAGTCATCTATCTATCTATCTATCTATAAAATGCAAATACCTGCCTATTATTACCTTTTGATGGGACACACAAGAACACTGTTGCCCGTTTCAGACATTCAGCAAGCATTGTAGTTTAGTCCCATAATCTCATTTTATCAAGAAGCCTAATTTTATCAGGCTTCGGTTATCTCATTCTGCCACCAGAAAGTAAATTTCTTGAAGGCAGGCACTATAGCATTTTCATTCTAGCACAATTTTTGGCAGTTTTTATGTATTTTTGAAATTTTTATTGAATAAGTTAGTTGAGCAAACATTTATTGCATTTATTGAGGGCTTACTCTGTTCCAGCCACTGTGGTGACGTAAGTAGCACTGAAAAGGAGCAGATATGGTTCCTTAGCGTGATCATAGTTCATTACAGCTTCAAATTCTTGGGCTCAAGGGATCCTCTTGCCTCAGCTGCCTGAGTAGCTAGGACTACAGGTGTATGCCACCATGCCCAGCTAATTAAATTTTTTTTTTTTTGGTAGAGCCAGGGTCTCACTATGTTGCCCAGGCTGATCTGGAACTTCTGGCCTCAAGCAATCCTCCCACTGTGGCCTTCCAAAACTGGTGGCATGAGCCACCGTGCCCAGCACAGCTCCTGTCTTGAGTTTATGATCTAGTGGGAAAGGCAGGTATTAAACAAATACATGGCCAGTTATGATGGTCTATAATGGACATCATCAGTTCCTTCTCTTTATGTATATGCATGCTATTTTTCATGTCTAGAAAGAGAGTCTAATTCCCCTCTCCTTGAATCTGGGCTGATCAATAGAATATGGCAGAAATAAACATTTTGGAACTTTTGAGGCTAGACCTTAAAGCTGTAAAGCTTGTGTCTGGGTCTCTGGGAATACTTTTCTTGAGATAATCCCTCTTAAAACCCAGTCACTCTGTTATAAGAAGCCCAAGCCACATGGAGAGGCCTTGTGTAAGTAATGCCTATCAATAGCCCCAGCTGAACTTCAGTGGCCAGAATCAACTAGTCCTGTGAGTGAGCCATTGTGTACCTCCAGTCCAGTCCAGCCTTTAGATGACTTCATCCCCCCAATACCTTACTGCATCCATGTGTGAGACGATCTAGAACTATAGAGCTAAGCTTTGTCAATCCACAAAATCTTGAGAGAGAATGAATTTTTTTTTTTTTTTTTTGAGACAGTATCTAACTCTGTTGCCCAGGCTGGAGTGCGGTGGCGCCGCCTTGGTTCACTGCAACCTCCGCCTCCTGGGTTCAAGTGATTCTCCTGCCTCAGCCTCCCGAGTAGCTGGGACTACAGGTGCCCACCACCCTGCCCGGCTAATTTTTCTGTATTTTTAGTAGAGATGGGGTTTCACCATGTTGGCCAGGCTGGTCTCAAACTCCTGACCTCAAGTGATCCACCCACCTCAGCCTCCCAAAGTGCAGGGATTACAGGTGTGAGCCATCACGCCCGGCCTGAGAATGAATTGTTCTAAGCTACTAAATGTGAGTGGTTTATTATGCAGCAGTATAACACATTTTGGTTATCTAACCAGAATGTAAATTATCAGATTATCAGATATGAACAGAAATAAAAGGAAAACCTAATTTAGATGATTCAGAGATGGCAACCTACACTTGTTTAATAATGTTTTGTCTTTCTGCGCAACTCTGCATTTGGTGAGAGCAGATACTGTCCTATTTTTAACTCTATCCCCAGCACATGGCATATATGCTCAATATCTTCTGAAGTAATAATGAAGACCTTTGTTAGTGTCTCAGAGAAGTCTGTAACTCCAAAAAGGTTAAGAATTACACTATTAACAGCAAAACTTTCCTCTTTATCCACTTATATAGGAATACCACATCCTACCCAAGCACAAAATTCCAGGTTTTCTGGACTGAATACCTACACCCAGGATCCATGTGAATAGGGCAGTATTTTTCTGCCAGAGGTTATAGGTGATGCCTTTGAGTTTTGGGGATTTAATCATAATGGGCCACATCACATGTATGGAGGTTATGCAGGTAATGAGAGGGACTGGGGCTAAGGAGCACACAGGTGAGTCTACTTAGTGAAAGAAAACTAAGCCTCAGATGAAGTCTGTTATTCTATAAATAGCCCCTGTATTCCTTAACCCTTTTTCCCGTTACTCCTCACATGAACTTTCTGCTTAATTTCTTTCATTTTAATGTGTTTCAGGGAGTAATTCTCCTCCAAGGTTACACCTAACACTTTTCTTCCTTGCCCATTTCTTCCCTATACACCATCCTTATTCCCATCTCTGTGTCTTTCTTATTATGTGTTTCTCCCATTTTCTAGGGTATTTTTCTCTCTTTCTGCTCATGTAAATTTAATCTTTTGGGGGCATTTTAAGTCTACTTCACTGAAACTTTCCTTGAAGAATTCAAGTTAAATATGCCTCTCTTTCCTGAGCTTTTATTTTACTTATTTGTTCCCAAGACATGACTTTCACTGTATCTTGCCTTATACAATAATTATTATTATAGTAATAATAAGTATAATATATTGTAACTAATTATTATTACTGCAATAGTGATTACTATTATTTTTGAGACAGAGTCTGATTCTGCCACCAAAGCTGGAGTGCAATGGTGTGATCTCACCTCACTGCAATCTGTGCCTTCCGGGGTCAAGCCATCCTCCCACCTCAACCTCCTGAGTAGCTAGGACTACAGGTGTGCACCACCATGCCCTGCTAATTTTTGTGTTTCTTTTTAGCAACAGGGTTTCACCGTGTTGCCCAGGCCGGTCTTGAACTTCTGAGCCCAAGCGATCTGCCCACCTTGGGCTCCTAAAGTACTGAGTGCTGGGACTACAAGTATGAGCCACCGTGCCTGGCCCATATCATAATTATATAATTTTTCAACTCTTTCCTATGTAACATGGCTGTAAATACTTGGAACAGTGATCATTTTATTTTATAAGAATTTTACTCTTTTTTGAGACGGAGTCTTACTCTGTCACCAGGCTGGAGTGCAGTGGCACGATCTCAGCTCACTGCAACCTCCTCCTCCTGGGTTCAAGTGATTCTCCTGCCTCAGCCTCCCAAGCAGCTGGGATTATAGGCACTCGCCACCACGCCCAGCTAATTTTTGTATTTTTAGTAGATACGGGGTTTCACCATGTTGGCCAGGTCTCAATCTCTTGACCTCGTGATCCGCCTGCTTCGGCCTCCCAAAGTGCTGAGATTACAGGTGTGAGAGCCACTGCACCCAGCTGAATCTTACTACTTTTTAAGTGGGTGTTTAATAATTATGTTGGCTTGATAGATGCTCTGCTTTTCTTTTTTGTTCCATTTGAACTTGATTCTCTAATTCCTCTTGAACTTTCCTGATTTGTTATACTCCCTTCTTCATCTTTTAACCTTGAATCTTTGTTATTTCCTTGTTTGCTGATTCCGATGATCTTTCTGTCTCTACTATATGTAAATGTAATATATGCACACAAAGATATATACTACTATATATAATACACTAACATCACTTTTTTTTTTTTTTTTTTTTTTTTTTTTGAGACGGAGTCTCGCTCTGTCGCCCAGGCTGGAGTGCAGTGGCCGGATCTCAGCTCACTGCAAGCTCCGCCTCCCGGGTTCGGGCCATTCTCCTGTCTCAGCCTCCTGAGTAGCTGGGACTACAGGCGCCCGCCACCTCACCCGGCTAGTTTTTTGTATTTTTTAGTAGAGACGGGGTTTCACCGTGTTAGCCAGGATGGTCTCGATCTCCTGACCTCGTGATCCGCCCGTCTCGGCCTCCCAAAGTGCTGGGATTACAGGCTTGAGCCACCGCGCCCGGCCTACTTTTTAAAAAGTAAAATTTATGTACAATACAATGCGTAAATCTTAATTGTGCCATTTGATGAATTTTGACAGACGCATGTGTCTGCTAACTAATATCCCTATCAGAATTAGAACATTACTGCTATTCCAGAAGGTTTCCTCAAACCTTTTCCCAGTCAGTCTTCACCCATGCTGCCCAGGGGAACCATTACTCCTTTTTTCACCATATATTAATTTTGCCTATTCTAGAATCCCATGTAAACAGAATCATATAGTATAGACACTTTTGTGGAAAGCTTCTTTCAGGCAGCATGGTTTTTGAGATTCATTCATGTCATTGCATGTGTTCAGTTATTTCTTTTTATTGCTGAGTAGTATTTGATTGTGTGAATGTACCACAGCTTTTTCATTTGTTCGCCTGTTGATGAACATCTGAGCCATTTCCCATTTTTTTGGATACTATTAATAAAGCTGCTATGAACATTCTTGTGCAAGTCTTTTTGTGGACATGGCTTGTATTTATGTAAGGTAAATATCTGGGAATAGAAATGCTGGATCATTAGGTAGGTAGATATACATGTAGTTTTTAAGAAACTACCTGATGTTTTCCAAACTTGTTATACCATTTTATATGGCCATCAAAAATGTATGGGAATTTCAGTTGTTCCATCTCTTCACCAATGTTTGATGTGATCAGTCTTTTAATTTTTGGCTATTCTCTTGGCAAGTGGCACTTGTGTATTGAGGACAAATGTAAAAATAAATAAAATATGGCTCATCTCATGGGCATGTAATAGTATCTTGTACTTTTAATCTGCATTTCCCTGATGACTTATGATTTTGAGGATCTTTTCATGTGCTTATTAGCCATTTATATAACTTCATTTGTAAAGTGTCCAACTATTTTGCCCATTTTTAAATTGTTTGTATTTTTCCTTACTGAGTTATAGGAGTTCCTAACACATTCTGAATATCAGTCATTGTTGGATATGTGTTTTGCAAATATTTTCCTCTACTGTGTGAATTACCTCATTTTTTTTTTTTTTTTTTTTTGAGACAAAGTCTTGCTCTGTTGCCCGGGCTGGAGTGCAGTGATGCAATCTCAGCTTGCTGCAACCTCCACCTCCCGGGTTCAAGCGATTTTCCTGCCTCAGCCTCCTGAGTGGCTGGGTAATATTACAGGTAGGCACCACCATGCCCGGTAATTTTTGTATTTTTAGTAGAGACGGGGTTTCACCATGTTGGTCAGGCTGGTTTCAAACTTCTGACCTTGTGATCCACCCGCCTTGGCCTCCCAAATTGCTGGGATTCAGGCGTGATCCACCACACCGGCCCTTTTTTTTTTTTCCTTTTTACACAATAGTGTCTTAAGTCAGCAGAATTTTAAAAATTTGATGAATATCAATTTTTTTATTCTATTGTTATTGCTTTCCTGCCCCACTAAACTTTTGCCTATCCCCAAATTGCAAAGATGTTTTCCTGTGTTTTCTGTTTTCTTTTTTTTTGTTTGAGATGGAGTCTCACTCTGTCATCTGAGCTGGAGTGCAGTGGTGTGATCTTGGCTCACTGCACCCTCTGCCTCCCGGGTTCAAGTGATACTTGTATCTCAGCCTCTTGAGTAGCTGAGATTAGAAATGCACGCCACCTTGCGTGGCTAATTTTTGTATTTTTAGTAGAGATGGGGTTTCACTGTGTTGGCCAGGCTGGTGTCGAACTCCTGACCTCAAGTAATCTGCCCGCCTCAGCTCCCAAAGTGTTGGACTTACAAGTGTGAGCCACTGTGCTTGGCCCTGTGTTTTCTTATAGAAATTTTATATTTAGGTCTCTGATCCTTTGCAAATTAATTTTTGTGTATAGTATGAGATAAAGATTAAAGTTCATTTTTTTCCCCATCTAGATATCCAGTTGTTCTGGCACTATTTGTTGAAAAGACAATTTCCCATTGGATTGCTTTGGTTCATTTGTTGAAAATCAGTTGATAGTGCAAGTGTGGGTTTTTTCAGTGTTCTCTGTTTTGTTGATATACTTGTCTATTTATGACAGAATCATGCTGTTTTAATTACTATAGTTTCATATTAAGTCTTGTCTTTTTTCTTTTTGAGACGAGGTCTTGTTCTGTCACCCAGGCTGGAGTGCAGTGGTGCCGTCAGGGCTCACTGCAGCCTCCACCTCCAGAGCTCAAGCTATACTCTCACCTCGGTCCCGCCTGAGCAGCTGGGACCACAGGCGTGTGCCACCACACCCAGTTACATGTTTTGTTTTGTTTTGAGATGGAGTCTTGCTCTGTCGCCCAGGCTGGAGTGCAGTGGCACGATCTTGGCTCACTGCAACCTCTGCCTCCTGGGCTTGAGCGATTCTTCTGCCTCAGCCTCCCAAGTAGCTGGGACTACAGGCATGTGCCACCACGCCTGGCTACTTTTTTGTATTTTTAGTAGAGATGGGGTTTCACTGTGTTGGCCAGGCTGGCCTTGAACTCCTCATCTCAGGTGATCTGCCCGCCTCAGCCTCCCAAAGTGCTGGGATTACAGGCATGAGCCACCACGCTAAGCCAGATTTTTTGTATTTTGATAGAGATGGGGTTTCACCATGTTGTTCAGGCTGGACTCCAATTCCTGAGCTCAAGTGATCTGCCGGCCTTGGCCTCTCAAAGTGCTAGGATTACAGGTGTGAGCTACCATGCCTGGCCTCACATTAAGTCTTGAAATTAGGTAATGCAAATTATCCAACCTTGTTTCTCCAAATTGTTTTGGATTTTGTAGATCTTTTGCATTTCCATATAAATTTTAAAATCAAGTTTTCTGCTTCTACAACATTCCTGGTAGGAATATGAATAGGTTTACATTGACTATGTATATAAATCAATTAGCAAAGAAAGTAAATCTTATTGAAATATCTTTCAATCCATGAACATTATAAATATGTATGTACACATATAGATGGATGTTGAACTTTGTCAAATTTTTTTTTTTCCTGCATCTGTTTATTTGGATGAGTATATGGTTTTTGTCCTTTATCTGTTAATGTGGTAATTACCTTAATTGTTTTTTCAAACATTAAACCAACATTGCATTTCTGGAATAAACCTCATTTGGTCATGATGTGTTATCCTTTTTATATACTGCTGGATTCAATTTGGTACTATTTTGTTGTACATATTTACATCTTTGTTCATGAAGGATATTAGCCTATAATATTTTTCTTTCCTTCTCTCTTTCTTCCTTTTTTTCTTTTTGTAATTTCTCTGGCTTTGATATTGGGTTATTTTGGCCTCAAGAAATACTGAAAAGTGTCTCTTCTATTTTCTGAGGTTGTATAAGATTGATGTTATTTCTTTAAGTGTTTGACATAATTCCCAGTAAAACTACCTTGGCATGGGTTTTCTTTGTGGGGAGGTTTTTGATAACAAAGTCAATTTCTTTAATAAGCAAGGGGCTGTTGAGACTTTCTCTTTCATCTTATCCAAGTCTTTGTAAATGGTGTATTGTAAGGAATTTGTCTATTTCCTCTAATTTGTCAAACATATTGAGATAAAATTGTTTATAATAGTCTTTTATTATCCTTTTAAGGTCTGTAGGATCTTAGGTGATATTCTCTTTTATTCCTCACCTGGGTGATGGTCTCTGTTCTTTTTCTTGACCTGTCTAGCTAGAATATTATAAATTTTGTTGACTTTATCAGTTTCGCTGATCTTTTCAAAGAACCAACTTTTTTGGCTTTATTAATTTTTTCTGTTGTTTGCCTGATTTCTCCTTCATTGATTGCACTTCTTTATCATTTCTTTCCTTTTATTTACTCTGGGTTTACTCTGCTCTTCTTGATTTCTAATTTAATTCTACTGGGGTCAGAGAACATACCCTATATTATTTCAATTATTTTATTTTGACTAAAGTTTATTTTATTTCACAATATATTCTATCTTGGTGAACATGCCATGTACACTTGAAAAGAATGTGTATTCTGGCCTTGCTGGATGTAGTGTTCTATAAATGTTGATTAGGTCATGTTGGTTGTTAGAGTTTTTCAGATCGTATGTGATTTCATTGATATTGTTAAGTGAGAGAAGAGTGTTGAAATCTCCAATTATGATTGTAATTTTGTCCACTTTTTCCTTTAATTCTGTCAATATGCTTCACATACTTTGAAACTGTTATTTGACAAACATACATATTTATGATTGTTGTTTGTTTGTTCCTTATGAATTAATCATTTTACTTTTAGATAAATGTCCCTCTTTATCTCTGATAATATTGTCTTTTTCCCCTTCAGTTTTTCTTTTTCTTTTTTTGAGATGGAGTCTTGCTCTGTTGCCCAGGCTGCAATGCAGTGGCATGATCTCGGCTCACTGCAACTTCCACCTCCTGGGTTCAAGTGATTCTCTTGCCTCAACCTCCTGAGTAGCTGGGACTACAGGCACGTGCCACCAGGCCTGGCTAATTTTTTGTTTTTTTTTTTAGTAGAGACGGGGTTTCATTGTGTTAGCCAGGATGGTCTTGATCTCTTGACCTCGTGATCTATCTGCCTCAGCCTCCCAAAGTGTTGGGATTACAGGTGTGAGCCACTGTGCCCGGCCCCACTTCAGTTTTTTTTTAATTTTTATTTTTTTTGAGATGGAGGCTGGCTGGAGTGCAGTGGCATGGGTTCAAGCTATTCTCGTGTCTCAGCCTCCTGAATCACTGGGATTACGGGCACGTGCCACCACCTCCAGCTAATTTTTTGTATTTTCGATAGAGACAGGGTTTCACCATGTTTGCCAGGCTGGTCCTGAACTGACCCCAAGTGATCCACCCACCTTGGCCTCCCAAAGTCCTGGAATTACAGGCGTAAGCCATCATACCTGGCCTCCCCTTCAGTTTTATTGAGGTATGATTGACAAAAAATTATTGCCAAGGCCATTTGTCAAAGAACTTTCCCCTGTGTTTTCAACTGTAGTTTTATAGTTTCAGGTCTTATGTTTAAATTTTTAATCCATTTTGAGTAGATTTTCATGTATGGTTTTTTGCATAGGGATACCAGTTTTCCTAGTACCATTTATTAAAGACACTATCCTTTCCCCCATTGTATCTTCTTAGTGCCTTTGTTGAAGATTTGTTGACCATATATGTGTGGGTTTCTTTCTGGGCTTTCTATTCTGTTCCATTGGTTTCTATGTCTGTTTTTATGCCAGTGCCATACTGCGTTGGTTACTGTAGTTCTATAATATAATTTGGAATCAGGAAGTATGATGCCTCCAGCTGTGTCTTCTTTCTCTAGATTGCTTTAGCTACTTGGGATCTTTTGTTGTACTATTAATATACAAGTGTTAGGGTTGGTTTTTTCTATTTTTTGTGAAAAATACCATTGGAATTTTGATAGAGATTGCATTGAATCTGTAGATCACATTGGATTGTATAGATATTTTAACAATATTAATTCTTCCAATCCATGAACACAGGATATCTTTCCATTTGTGTTCTCCGTTTTTTAAATCAATGTTTTATAGTTTTTCAAATTCAGATATTCACTTCCTTGGTTAAATTCGTTCCTAAAACTATTTTATTACTTTTCATGTTACCATAAGTGGGATTTTTATCTTCATTGTTTTCATGTAGTTCATTGTTAGTGTATAGTAATGCAGCTGATTTTTGTGTGTTTTTTTAATCCTACAAATTTGCAGAATCATTTATTAGTTCTAATAATTCTTTTGCGGCGTCTTTAGGGTTTCGTATATGTAAGATCATGCCATCTGCAGACAGAGTCAATTTTACTTCCTCTTTCCTCGTCTGGATAGCTTTTATTTCTTTTTCTTGCCTGATTGTTCTAAATAGGACTTCCTAGTTCTAGTTTTGTTCTATGTTGAATAGAACTACGTTCTGGCCGGGCGCGGTGGCTCAAGCCTGTAATCCCAGCACTTTGGGAGGCCGAGGTGGGTGGATCACGAGGTCAGGAGATGGAGACTATCCTGGTTAACATGGTGAAACCCCGTCTCTACTAAAAATACAAAAAACTAGCCGGGCGTGGTGGCGGGCGCCTGTAGTCTCAGCTACTTGGGAGGCTGAGGCGGGAGAATGGCGTGAACCCGGGAGGCGGAGCTTGCAGTGAGCCGAGATCATGCCACTGCACTCCAGCCTGGGAGACACAGCGAGACTCCGTCTCAAAAAAAAAAAAAAAAAAAAAAAAGAACTACGTTCTAGTTTTGTACTATGTTGAGAAGAGATGGCAAAACTGAGGACCATTGTCTTCTTCCTGATCTTAAAGGAAAAGCTTTTAGCTTTTCACCTTTGAGTATGATGTTTAGCTGTGGGCTTGTCATATATGGCCTGTATTATATGAAGGTACATTCCTTATATACCTAATTTGTTGAAAGTTTTTATCAAAAAGAGGATGTTAAGTTTTGTTCAGTTTTTTTCCTGCATCTCTTGAGATGAGCATATGATTTTTATCCATTATTCTGTTATTGTGGTATATCACATTTATTGATTTGTATATGATGAACAATTCTTGCATCTCAGGGATAAATCCCGCTTGATCATGGTGCATAATCTTTTTAATGTGCTAGTGAATTTGGTTTGCTGGAATTTTGTTGAGGGTTTTTGCATTTATGTTCATCAAGGATATTGGCACTACTAACATTTCAAGCCAGATAATTCTTGTTTGTTGGAGGCCTTGTAGGATATTTAGCAGCCTACCTGGCCTACACCACTAAATACTAGTAGTACCTTTCCCTACTTCTAACAACCTAAAATGTCTCCAGACAGATGTCTGGAGGGCAAAATCATTTTCACTCAGAACCACTGTTTAGCAGTAGCCTGTACGACAAAAGTATACTGAAGAGTAGAAGTAACTTTATGGATTCCTAGATCAGTGTGTTCTGCTATCACTGTCTTCTAGGCTGCCAGGATTTATGCTTTTAATAGGGTAGTCTAGTACTACCTTGCCATTTTGTTCAGAAGTAAATGTGAATTTAAGTTTAATAGTAGTGTTTTAAAATATGTAATCCAAATATTCCTAATTTTTTATTTTATATATATATTTTTTAGGGACAGTCTTATTCTGTCACCCAGGTTGGAGTGTACTGGCATAAGCATAGCTCACTGTGACCTTGAACTCTTTGGCTGAAGCAATCCTCCTGTCTCAGCCTCTCAAGTAGCTGAGACTACAGGCCTGTGACACCATGCCCAGCTAATTTTTTAATATTTTGAAGAGACTCGGTCTCACTATGTTGCCCAGGCTGGTCATGAACTCCTGGCCTCAAGCAATCCTCCTGCCTTAGCTTCCCAAAGTGCTGGGATTACAGGCATAAGCCACCATGCCTGGCCTCCCAATATTACTTTAAATGAAGCTGCTTTTACTATTTAAAATGTTAAAGTCATTGGTTTTGAAAAATTTTTAATGTTTTCATCATTATAAGTGATATCTATCATAAGGTATTTTTGAACCTTGTTTTTATTATACTCATAAAAGTAATACATTAAAACAGATAATGGAATGTGCTCTTTTTTTTCTTCTTGCCAAAACATTATTCTCTAACTAGATGTCACCCAGCTCTTAGTGAATTATAAGTATAGATTCTCAATATTTTCATACACTTTTGGAAGACATGGAGATAGTCAGGGAAGGGGGATGGCAATTCAAGTGCATAAAAATAGTTTTCACTTTACATGTTGTGACTCACTTAAGTTTCATTATTATAATAAATGTTAAAGATATTCCATCTATTTTTTATAGTTTCTGAATCATTTGATCAGGTGTAATAGTTATTTGATATGAATAAATTTGAGAAAATATTATTTAAAATATACTCTGTCACAGAATCTTCCTGCCATTATTTTTTTAATTAAGTTCACTGCATTTTATTGATATATAACATTTTACTAATTTAATGGGGTACATATCATATTTTGTTGCATACATAGGATATGTAATGATCAAGTCAGGGTATTTGGGGTATCCATCTTGAGTATTTATCATTTCTATATGTTGGGAACTTTTCAAATTCTCTCTTTTAGCTGCTTTGAAATATATAATACATTGTTGCTAACTATAGTCACCTACTCTGCTATGCCTTCTGACAGTATTTTTGTACCCATTGACCAGTCTCTCTTCATCTCTATCTCCCTCCCACCCCGACCATACCCTGCCCAGCCTCTGGTATCTATCATCCTACTTTCTACCTCCCTGAGATTGCCATTTAAAAAATTTTATTTTTTTATAGATTTTTTAAAATTTCAATAGATTTTTGAGAACAGGTGGTGTTTGGTTACATGAATAAGTTCTTTAGTGGTGATTTCTGAGATTTTGCTGCACCAATCACCTGAGCAGTATACACTGTACCCAGTGTGTAGTCTTTTATTTATTTATTTATTTTGAGACGTAGTTTTACTCCTGTTGCCCAGGTTGGAGTGCAATGGCGCAATCTCGGTTCACCACATACTCCGCCTCCCGGGTTCAAGCGATTCTCCTGCCTCAGCCTCTTGAGTAGCTGGGATTACAGGCATGCGCCACCACACCCAGCTAATTTCGTATTTTTAGTAGAGACAGGGTCTCTCCATGTTGGTTAGGCTGATCTTGAACTCCCGACCTCAGGTGATCCACCCGCCTTGGCCTCCCAAAGTGCTGGGATTACAGGCATGAGCCACCACGCCCGGCCCGAATGTGTACTCTTTTATCCCTCATCGCCCATTATTACTGAGTGATGCCATTATCATTAAATAGATACACAGATTCACTTGTATGTACTATCATTTTTTTCAGATATTTCATAATAATAATATGTGACCTCACTAAAATAGCCCTAAATGGAAAAAAAGTCATCATACTAGTAGCATTATAGGAATTAGAAAACAATGTGTTGTTTCCTTTTCTGATCATCAAGGATCTGGAAATACTGTTTTTCTGTAATATGAAGAAAGCAAGTATGTTTCCTTGTATCTATCTAAAATCATCTCACTTATAGTTAAGAATAGAAAACCTAAAATGTATGATTTACTTCAATATGGATCCAGACCAGTTCTGGTAGCTTTTTAATATGAGGTTCAGGCTCTTCTGCTAATATATATATATAAATATATAAATATATATATATATATATATGTAGCATTTGATACTTAAATGTAGTAAGTACTGTCAATTCTCCTTTCCTCTGTGTCCTGTCTTGTGGAACTTAACTTGATCAATTTATATAAAAAGAAGACTTTCTTCTGAAAGTAGGGAGATCTCAGTTTTACAAATAAGCAAACATCTGGAATTAAAATAACTTGCTTAAGGTTGTGCAGTTTGTAGGAGCAAACCTAGGTCTTTTGACTCCAAAGTCTATGTTTTTTTTTTTCTTATCAATGCGAGAATATAAAGCCTATTATTACCTATCATTTTGCTGAGAAAATTAGTATGATTAGAAGGGTAAGCTATGTGGGAAAGGGATGAATGTAAAAAGTTAGTTGTCAACAGTATAAGGATTGAGTTGAAAGAATAATTAGATCTGTTTTCTAACCAATAAATGGTAAAAAAAAAAAAAAAAAAAAAAAAAGTGATAGTAAAAAACTTAATGTGTGAGAGTTTCCAGCCTTCTGCTCTTCCTCTATGTGCTAATGATAGTTCTACCTTTAATAATTCAATTTTTTCCCTTTCTCCTCTCTCCAACAAGGGCTCAGCATTTGTCAGACTAGATCTTTGGGGATTTGTAATACAGACTTGACTTGAGAGAGAGGGATGAGGTGGAAGGAATATGAAAGTGGCTGCTACAGGATAACAGGATAACCTAATTATCTTGTTTTGTTTTGTTTTGTTTAAATGGAGCCTCCTGCTATTGCCCAGGTTGGAGTGCAGTGGCGCAATCTCGGCTCACTGTAACCTCCGCCTCCTGGGTTCAAGCAATTCTCCTGCCTCAGCCTCCAGAGTAGCTGGGACTACATATGTGTGCCATCACGTCCGGCTCGTTTTTTTTTTTTTGTATTTTTAGTAGATACAGGGTTTCACCATATTGACCAGGCTGGTCTTGAACTTCTGACCTCGTGATCCACCTGCCTCAGCCTCCCAAATGCTGGGATTCCATGCGTGAGCCACTGTGCCTGGCCTTGTTTTGTGTTTTCTACTTCATACTCTGTCATGGTTACATTAAAAAAAATTTTTAGTAGAGGTCTTCAAATCTTACAGTGAATGCTGATACCTCCTAATTGTAGCAGCATTAGAAAATGTCTTATGATAACTGTTGAACTTGGATACATGAGATGTAATATGCTATTCTCTTTACTTTTGTGTATATTTGATACTTTCCATAATAAAATGATTTTGGGGAGTTTTTAAAAAGAAAATGTTTTAGTGAACATTCTTGATTGCTAGTTTCTTTCTTTATTCCTGGAATATCAGAACTATATCTTGTATATTACTATTGTGTATTTCAGGGTGCCTAACATAATGCTCATTCACTAAATAAACATCTGAGTTGAATTGAATATAATATTTAGTTGCTTAATTTTAAATGTAAGTTATACTTAAGTAGCAGTTAGTATGTAAAGTGAAAAATGTGCTTTTTAGTGAATTCTATAAAGGTGAGAAAATGTTCTGGAATTAGATAACAGTGGTGGTTGTGCAACTCTGTACTAAAAACCATTGAATTGTGTACTTTAAAAAAGTAAGCTGTGTGGTATGTGAATTACATATCAATTTTTTAAAAGGTAGTGTAAAAAAATACAAAGACAAGTCATAAACTGGGAGAAGATACTTATAACACAAATGACTCATAATAGAACTCTCACAAATGGATAAGGAAAAGACAGCCCTATAGATAAGCAGACAAATAAAACTAATGGACATTTCACAAAGAGAAAACACAAATAGGCAAGATACATTTTAAAAGATGCTTAACCTCATTTGAGATAGAGAGATGCAAATTATAACCTCGATGAAACAAGCATTTACACATAACAGACTTACAGAAATTAAAGAATTGGATCATCCCAAGTAGACAAAATGTGAAGGAACATGAACACTAATATACTGCTAATGAGATTCTTTAACTGGTGCAACCACTTTGGAAAGATGTTTTGGTGTTATCTGGTAAAACTGAAGATGCAAATGCCCTTTGATCAAGCAGTTCTACTACTAGCAGTGCATATGTGTGTTTATATGTGTATGTAATCTGTCCTTTCCCTATTGATTGTTAATACCACCTTTATCAAGTTATATTTTCATAGGTCCATTTCTAGGCTCTCTAGTATGTTAAATTGATGATTTGTTTATCCATGCAGCAATTTTATGCTGGCTTAATAACTATAATTTTAAAATAAGTTTTAATGCCTAGTAGGGTCATCTTCTTTCAGAATGTTCTTCAGGGATGTTTGGCTATTTCTGGTCCTTTGCTCTTCCATATAACCTTTAGGATCAATTTGTCAATTCTTTTGTCTTTTCGGGATTGTTATTGAAATTATATTGAATTACTTTGAATTGATAGGTCATTTTGAAAATAATTTTCCTGAATGTGTTTCTCCATTTGTTTAGGTCTATCTTAATATCTTTCAATCTAATTTTACAATTTTCTTTATAAACTTCTCATAG
Source organism: Macaca nemestrina (assembly GCF_043159975.1). Taxonomy (NCBI): domain Eukaryota; kingdom Metazoa; phylum Chordata; class Mammalia; order Primates; family Cercopithecidae; genus Macaca; species Macaca nemestrina. The sequence goes on along the minus strand of NC_092141.1, from coordinate 50,362,342 downwards.
TCTTTTGTTAGATTTCTTCCTGTGTATTTATGTGTATGTGTGTCTGTGTGTTCGTGAGATAGAGAGAGGGAGGGAGGAAAGGGGGAGTGGAGGGAGGAGAGAGAAAAAGTGTATAAAATTAAACATCAACTAAAAAAACAGCTTTATTGAGGTACAATTTACATACCATAAAATTTACTCATTTTATGTGTACAGTTCAATAATTTTTAGTAAATCTTCAGAGTTGTGCAATGATCACTACAATCTAATTTTAGAACATTTCTGTCACCCTAAAAAGAAAGCTGGTGCCAGTCACTCTTGGCACACTTGTTGGCAGTCACTCCTTGTTCCCATTCCCTAGCCTCAGGAAACCACCAATGTAGTTAAAAAAAACTTCTTTTAAGCCTTTTTAGTATGAATACAAGTTGACAAAATAGAACAGTGACTCTCAAACAACCAATAAGGACAATCTTCTAACTTCTCACCTGGATTGTTTTAAAACAAGTCTCATTTCTTCCATAAGTATGTCAATATGTGTCTCCAAGGTATGACAATTTCTTCTTAAATTGAAGTATAATTTTATTTTCATTATCACACCTAAAAAGATTAACAATTTTTTTTTTTTTAAGAGATAGGGACTTGCTCTGTCACTCAGGCTGTAAGTGCAGTGGTGATATCATAACTTACTGCAGCCTTGAATTTCTGGGCTCAAGCCTGCTTCAGCTTCCTGAGTAGCTAGAACTACAGGTGCAAACCACCACATCTAGCTAATTAAAAAAATATATATTTTTTAATACAGAAGGATCTTACTATGTTGCCCAGGCTGGTCTTGAACTCCTGGCCTCAAGCGATCCTCCCACCTTAGCCTCCCAAAGTGTTGGGATTACAAGTGTAAGCCACTGTACCTGGCCAAATTAACAACAATTTTTTTTTTTTTTTTTTTTTTGGAGATAGGGTCTCGCTTTGTTGCCCAGGCAGGAGTGTGGTGGCGTAATCTCGGCTTACTGCAGCCTTACCTCCCAGACTTAATCCTCCCACTCAGCCTCCCAGGTAGCTAAGACTATAGACATGCTCCACAAGGCTGGGCTAATTTTTGTTTATTTTTTTTCCCACAGTCTTACTGTGTTTCCCAGACTGGTCTCAAACTCCTGCAAGCAGTGCTCTGGCTCAGACTTCCAAAGTGCTGGGATTATAGACTGTGCCCAGCCCCCTTCGTTTTTTTCATTGCTACGTGTCTGTTGAAGAAACCAGATCATTTGTTGGTAGACTTTCTTACATTCTGGACTTGGCTAGTTGCATTCTTGTGATATCATTTAATATGCTTTTATATCATATCTTCTGTAAAAAGGTGATTAGTTCTAGAGCAGCACATGCTGTGCAGTTAGAAATACAAATTACAAATGCAAGTCACATAATTTAAAATTTTCTGGTAGCTGCATTAACAAAAGTAAAAAGAAAAAGGTGAAATTATCTTAATGACACATTTTATTCATCCCAGATATTAAAAATATTATTTCACCACGTAATGTACATAATTATTAGTAAGATATTTTACAGTCTTTTTTTTGTACCAACTCTTTGAAATCTGTTGTGTATTTTACATTTACAACATATCTCAATTCAAAGTAGCTACATTTCAGGTGTTCAGTAGCTGTGTGTGGCTGCCATATTGGATAGCAGAGATCTAGCGCTCTGATTTTAGGTTTGAGTTTTTGTCAAGAGTAATTCATATATGGTGCTGTGTACTTTTTTTTTTTTTTTTTTGAGACGGAGTCTTACTCTGTCACTAGGCTGGAGTACAGTGGCACGATCTCAGCTCACTGCAACCTCCACCTTTGGGTTCAAGTGATTCTCCTGCCTTAGCCTCCCGAGTAGCTGGGATTACAGGCACATGCCACCACACCCAACTAATTTTTGTATTTTTAGTAGAGACGGGTTTCACCATGTTGGCCAGGATGGTCTCGATCTCCTCACCTTGTGATCCGCCTGCCTCAGCCTCCCAAAGTGCTGGGATTACAGGCGTGAGCTACCGTGCCCAGCCGCTGTGTACTTTATATTGCATTTCAACAGGAAGCAAATAATATATTTCCTTTTTTGTGATGTTAAGATTGGTCCAAAAGTTCAAGTGCCGTCAGCCTAATCATTCAGTACCTGCCCCAGCCTTTCACCTTATGGTTTTAGCTGCCTTTGATGGTCTTTGGCTAGATTTATATTTCATTAGTGATTCACAATAGTGACTGTGTAATTCTTTCATTTCTTCTGCATCTAATAGCTGAACTGTTCTATGAAGAAAAATTTTTCTCATCAGTTGTTGTTCTACTGAAGCATTTTCTGTCATAGTTATTCTTTTTGTTATGAATTGTTATGGCCCACTATATGGTTGGTTTTCTACTCTTTTCTTTTTTTTGAGACAGAGCCTTACTTACTCTCTCACCCAGGCTGGAGTACAGTGGCACAATCTTGGCTCCCTGCAACTTCCACCTCCTGAGTTCAAGCGATTCTCCTGCTCCAGCCTCCCGAGTAGCTGGGATTACAGGCGTGCGCCACCATGCCTGGAAAATTTTTGTATTTTTGGTAGAGACGGGGTTTCGCCATGTTTACCAGGCTGTTCTCGAATTCCTGACCTCAAGTGATCCACCTGCCTGGGCCTCCCAAAATGCTAGGATTACAGGTGTGAGCCACCTCACCCAGCCTTGTTTTGTGAATTTGGATTGTGCATTTTTTATGTTCATTGGTACTTTATCTCAAGATGATTTTCATATTTTAGATAGCATTTTTAGGTGACATGTTGCAAGGTATTCAGGGTACATTAGTGTTCTATTTGCCTGGAATGGACGGTGTTAAATATTAATATTTTTATTTAATTCATTAGGGAAAAATGGGTGAACTAATATATCTAAAATACCATAAAATAAGACTCTGCCTTTTAACGTAGAAAGTTTGGAATTTGGGCCGGGCGCGGTGGCTCAAGCCTGTAATCCCAGCACTTTGGGAGGCCGAGACGGGCGGATCACGAGGTCAGGAGATCGAGACCAGCCTGGCTAACACAGTGAAACTCCGTCTCCACTAAAAAAATACAAAAAACTAGCCAGGCGAGGTGGCGGGCCCCTGTAGTCCCAGCTACTGGGGAGGCTGAGGCGGGAGAATGACGTGAACACGGGAGGCGGAGCTTGCGGTGAGCTGAGATCCGGCCACTGCACTCCAGCCTGGGAGACAGAGCCAGACTCCGTCTCAAAAAAAAAAAAAAGAAAGTTTGGAATTTATTCTTTGCACTATTGCCTCAAAAGTGACAATCTTCTTGGCAACCAAATTACATCTTCAAAATTTGTTATTAATTTGTATGCATTGTGCAATCTGAACAGAAGTGGTAGAAAAAAATGGAGACTTTTTTCTTTTGTATTGTTAACTGTTATGTTAAACTGTAGACGTCTATGTGACTGTGAAGTATCCTTTTACCTGCTTCAATAAAATGTTACTAATTATTAACAGGTACAAAGTGAATTAATTTGTGCTGTTTTTCTTTTTTCTTTTCTTTCTTTTTTTTTTTTTTTTTTGAGACAGAGTCTCACTCTGTCACCAGGCCAGAATGTGGTGGCGGGATCTTAGCTCACTGCAACCTCCGTCGCCCAGGTTCAAGTGATTCTCCTGCCTCAGCCTCCCGAGTAGGTGGGACTACAGGCGCGTACCACCACGCCCAAATAATTTTTGTATTTTTAGTAGAGACGGTGTTTGACTATGTTGACCAGGATGATCTCGATCTCTTGACCTCATGATCCATCCACCTTGGCCTCCCAAAGTGCTGGGATTACAGGTGTGAGCCACTCACTGCTCCCGGCCAATTTGTGCTGTTTCTCTAATGATAATTTTGTGTTTGCAATTCATATCCTTAGCTAGAAAAGAAAAAAAAAAAAATAAGACCTTGCTCATTAAATCCTAAAAGATAAGGAACTAAAAATAAACGCAGGACAGATGTCTCAGAATTCCATTTTATTTTTTAATTCTCTAATAAGAATAGAGATTTCTAATATAGTCTGTTCAACAACTGTATAATAGAATCCATAGCAGAAGATATGTCTAATAGTAGTTCTGTCATAAGAAAATGGTAGGAGATTGAAGTCTTTGCACATAATTTTAGTCCAAATGTCATCCGATCACCTCAGATGCCTAGAGGTATTTACTTTCTTACATTGTTTGAGGGATATATTTTTGTTTTAACCATGAATAGCACACACTGTTTTATTTTATTTATTCATTTATTTTTGAGATGGAGTCCTGCTCTGTCACCCATGCTGGGGCATGATCTCAGTTCATTGCAACCTACTCCTCCCAGGTTCAAGCAATTCTCCTGTCTCAGCCTCCTGAGGAGCTGGGATTACAGGCCTACACCACCATGCCCAGCTAATTTTTTTTTTTTTTTTTTTTTGGTGTTTTTTAGTAGAGATCAGGTTTTGCCATGTTGGCCAGGCTGGTCTTGAACTCCTGACCTCAAATGATCCACCCGCCTCAGCCTCCCAAAGTGCTGGGATTACAGGTGGGAGCACCGTGCCCAGCCACACACTGTTTTATTTGGTAGATTTCCTCAAGTCTTTTCAGAAGCAAGTGAAATACAAATCATGAAAAATGAAAAAGAATATCCTTCTTCCTCCCTTCAATCTCTGTGGCTCAGTCTTAAGGCCCAAACAGTGATACATGTTTGTTTTATGACAGTAGTCATAATAATTTGTGATGTGGCAGTGAGAGATGAGAGAAATATTTTGAATCACTGCCTACAAAATATGATGTTCATTGTTGTTCTCAAATTATTTCATATGTTTATTTTTTCTCCCCTAAAGAAAACCCAAGATCTTTTATGGCAGGGACTGTCTTCTACTTTTATGTATCTCTATCCTCTTTTTGTCAAACTTCAGGCCCCTGTAAATTTACAGCTTGTTTAAAACATTTTTGCCTTGGCTACCTTGTACAATGGGATCTTTTTAGCCTCTTTCTCATGAAAACCTCACACCTTGGAATTTCTCTTACTATTCATAGAAAAAGTATGCACATGGTGGAAAAAAGCTCAATCTAACTTGACTTCATAGGACTTCCATATTTAGGGAAAGACCCTAAGATGTCTTTCTGGATCATTTGCTTTTTGATATATCCAGATTGCTCGTTATCCCAATGAAAACAGATAAAGGAGGTTGTACTGTAATTAGCTAATTCTGTAATTCTTGCCAAGATAGTAGGGGTTGTTCATTGTGAACACATTCTGCCACAACAGCTGAGTTAGAACATTGTGTTTATTTGTGAGGGAATTTGAGCATGAACAATTTGGTTTAAAGATTAAATGGGGGAATAAATTATATTGATAAAACTGATGAAATATTTGATTAAAAATTACTGAGTTATACAGAGGAGTTTACATTGAAAGCATTAAATATATTGAACATTGTAGAAATTGAAAATTCTGTCTATATTTCATTTTGAAGAGTTTCTAACTTTCTTCTTGCCTTTTTGAGAAGTAGACAGATGTACTGGAGGCAACCTAGCTTGGTGTGATGAGCAACAGATTGGAACACAGAGCAGAACTAGGTGTACAGTGTCAGGAAGTCCAACTCGGTGGGTATTTGTTATGCACAAGGAACTTTGGCAGGCATTATAGTGGGAGAGGGTGGTTGAGGTGGATATAAGCATGAATAAGAAATAGTCTCCTAAATAATGTAAAATAATAATGTAATGGAAATGGAATTAGATAAGTAAATAATAGAAAATAGAATGAAACATGTTAAACAGAGTTTCCAATAACATGCTAAAGAAGAACACAGGAAAAAGCACTGAATATTGATTAGGGAATCAGAGAAGATATTAAGAATATGGCTTTTAAGTTGATTCTAGAAAAAGAGTAGTATTTTGTTAGATGGAAGATGGGAATAGGAGTGTGAAGGTCTTTTTGGAGGAACTGGTAAGTATGGAGGTATGCATTGCCAAGACACCAATTTTATTGAAGGATAAAGGAGAACATAAGGTCAAACTATCCGTGTTTAATATTTACTCTGTAATAATAATTAACATTTCTGTAATATTTTTATGTACACATTTGAGACTTCTAACAACAGCTAAGGGAGCTATGTATTACTACCCCCAATATATACATGGTCCTGTGTAATTTAATGGAAGGCTCTAGATTTGAAGGCTAACCTTGTCACTTAAAAGCTATATGACCTTGAGTATTATTTGATATTACTGAGTCTCAGTTTTCTCATCTACCAGATACAGATAATACCTTTTTCAGTAAATCATTTCAGGGCTGCTGCGAAGACTGTACAGTGCATTATTCCAGGGGTGGTGTTCACACAGACCAGGGGTTGACAATTTTTTTTCTGGAAAGAGCCAGATAGAAAATATTTTAGGCATTGCTGGCCATAAACCATAAGATAGCTCTCACAGCGACTCAACCTTGCTGTTATAGCACAAAAACAGCCATAGGCAATATGTAAACAAATGGGTATGGCTGTATTCTAATAAAACTTCATTTATAAAAATAGATTCTGGGCCAGATTTGGCCCACAGTTTGAAGTTTGCTGACTACATACGCCAGGATGTGAATGGTGAACCCTTGAGTTGTGCAATTCTGTGACACAGGTTGTTTTAAGGAATAAATTACTTATAGCACAGAAATATTTCTAGCTTAGTACATGTGAATCCTCAATGATAAAAGTCTATATACTTTTCTTTCTTTCCTTTTTGAAGTTATTGCCATTGAATTCTTGGGTAAACCACTTAAACTTTTGGCTTCTATTTACTTCAGAATTCTCAGTAGGGAAATAAAACTACCTTTTACCGGATTAACTGTAATTAGGTGTATGAGTTAGAGTGATAATAGCTGAATGTTGTTTTGAATTCCTTAAAGTCAATGTTAACTAGAAATTATAAGACATTGTTATAGCTGAGTGCCATTGTATTAGCAATCTTAACTACAACGTAACAGCGAACCTGAAGCCTAAACTGATGGCACTATTTGGTGTCTTATGTGATTTGCTGCTATTTGTAAGCTAAAATTTTTGCCTGGAGAATATTTATTGTTTTGGATTTCAGCATAATTAGCATATGGTCCTGATTTTGGTACCTACCACATAGTTTTTGTCAGACTGTCATTGCATCATTCTTGAAATATAGCTAATAATTGAAAAGAAAAAGTATGCATTCTCTTACAGATACCTAGAAAGAGTGAGGAGGATGTGAACATTCTTTTGCTCTTACTTATTATACCTCTGTTACTGCTGTTCCTTTCAAAGAATATTTTCTAAGGTGTTTTTTCCCTCAGTGCTTTGAAGTTTTCATATCAGATTACGTAAATCAAATGTTGATTATGTACTCGAGCTGATTTTGACATTGCTTTTCAGTCTTAGTTTAGGAATAACAAACTAATTGCAAGTTTTAGGATATTATATGCTAATCATTATTGTGAGGAGATTATGATATTGAACTGCCATACATAATTCTGTTCTCCTACTCTTAATGATAAGATAAATTTTTTACAGTTGTCATTTTAACTGTGGAATAAAGGATTTCCTATTTTCATATTTGAAAATATTTCCTTCCCCTTACTCCATATAGAAATATTACATACATTCTACCTGCATTATGATAAAAAATATAAAATAAAAATATTGTTACAATAAACTTTTTGATACAATAAAAAATTTTAATTATAATGCAGGTAGAATGTATATAATATTTCTTTCTTTCTTTTTTTATTTTTTTTATTTTTTTGGAGTTTGGAGTCTCACTCTGTGACCCAGGCTGGAGTGCAGTAGCATGAACTCAGTTCACTGCAACCTCCGCCTCCTGAGTTCAAGCAGTTCTCCTGCCTCAGCCTCCTGAGTAGCTGGAACTACAGGCTCATGCCACCATGCCCAGCTAATTTTTGTATTTTTAGTAGAAATGGGGTTTCTCCATATTGGCCAGGCTGGTCTCAAACTACTGACCTTGTGATCTGCCTGCCTTGGCCTCCCAAAGTGCTGGGATTATAGGCGTGAGCCACCATGCCCAGCCTGTATATAATATTTCTATATGGAGTAAAGAGGAGGAAATACTTTCAAATATGAAACCATAAAATATATATAACATAAGATTTATCATTTTAATCATTTTTGAGTATACAATTCAGTGACATTAGGTACACTCACAATGTTGTATAATCATCACCACCATCCATCTCCAAAACTTTTTCATCAGCCCAAATCAAACTTCATACCCACTAAACAATAACTTTCCATTTCCTCCTTCCCCCATCCCCTAGTAACCTCTGTTCAACTTTTCATGTCTATGAATTTGCCTATTTTTGGTCTAGGTACTGCATGTAAGTGTAACCATATAACATGTGTCCTTCTGTGCCTGTCTTATTTTACATAGCATAATGTTTTCAAGGTTCATGCATGTTGTAGCATGTATCAGAATCTTTTTTTCTTTTTGAGACAAGGTCTCACTCTGTCAGCCAGGTTGGAGTGCAGTGGCACGATCTCAGCTCACCGCAACCCCCACCTCTTAGGCCCAAGTGATCCTCCCACCTCAGCCTCCTGACTAGCTGGGCCTAGGGCACACGACCACCATGCCTGGCTAATTTTTTTGTATTTTTGGTAGAGAGAGGATTTTGCCATATTGCCCAGGCTGGGCTGGAACTCCTGAGTGGAAGCCATCTGCCTGCCTTGGCCTCCCAAGGTGCTGGGATTACAGGTGTGAGCCACCATGTCCAGCCTCAGAATTTCATTTTTTAATTACTGAATATTTTCCATTGTATGTATATACCACATGTGATTTATCCATTTATCTGTCAAAGGACACTTGGACATTTTCACCTTTTTGACTATTGTGAATAATGCCGCTGTAGAAATTGATATACAAAGTGTCTGTTGAGTCCCTGCTTACAGTTCTTTTGGGTATATGCCTAGGAGTGGAATTGCTGGATCATATGGTAATTCTATGTCTAATCTTTTGAGGAACTGCCAAACTTTTTCACAGTGGTATGCATTGTGCTTTAACAGATAGTTTGGGAAGACTTTTTATTGCCTTATATTTAAAATGTTTACTGTTTCATTTTAAAATAAGAAAATGTCTTGGAATTTCATAAATTGTTATTTGGGGGTAATGACATTTCTATATTTGCCTTTTTAGTACTTTTTAATTTTTCCAAATTTGAAATAATAAATACTGATTTCTTGGGCATACATTCACTGAGAAGTTAAAAAGATCCTTGCATTAAGCGAGTGAAATGTGCTATAAATAAATCATGCTACTTCTGTAACTATTAATAGTTAACACTTGGGATTCCCAAGCATTCTGAAACTTGTAGTAGTAACAAAACACTAGACTTTCCTTATGTATCTAGAAAATGCTTGCATTTCTCAAAAAGAATACACTCTAGTTTTTTTCTAAAGTTAAATCTGTACTGTATCTAGTTCATTATGGGTACCTTACTTGAAAAGTAAACAATATTCAACAGGAAAAAAATGAGACAGTGCTTAATAGCAGTTAAGCATTATGGAGTATTTACTATATGCCAGACTCCCTGCTAAGTAAGCACATTAATTTAACCTCACAACAATGCGTATTGGATAGGAGCTCTCATTGTCTTTATTTAACAAGTATGAAACTTGAGGCACACAACAGAGGTTTAACAGAGAGGTTAAATAAGTTGCCTATGGTCACACAAGTAACAGATAGTAGATTCATATTTAATTCAGAACATCTTTATCTGTCTACAAGCATATTTTAGTGACTACATGTTGGCACTGATGAAAATAATAAATAGATCTTTATCCCTATCTTTTGGAGTTTAGAATAAAGATGAGCCCAAAACACTTAATATTACTGTTGTAAGGGCATAGCTAAAAAATGGTAATTGGACCTTAATTATAGAGATTTGAGGGCTACTTATTCCCATATGTAAGCTTTACTTAGTGTAAACTTTTAATATAGACCCCAAGTTCATTATTTGCTTGGTATTTCAGGTACTGGAAACCCACATATGAACCAATGATAATTAGATCACCTAGATCTTGGTTTAAATTTATTACTGACACCACATACTTTTTGTTGTTTATTATTTTTAAGTGCTTCTCCCCTACTTTCTTGAAATGCTCTTGCTTTCTGGAAAAATCTCTTTATGTAAGCTCCTTAAGGGCAAGAATCTATGATAGTGCTTGGTACATAACTAGTACTCAATACGTATTTGCTGAATAGCCAGGTGCAGTGGCACGTGCCAGTAGCTGCAACTAAGTCAGGAAGCTAAGGTGGAAGGATCACCTGAGGTCAGACATTTCAGGCTGCAGTGCTCTATGATAGTGATGTGAATAGCCACTATACTCCAGCCTGGACAACATGGGCTCTGTGGCTAAAATAAGAAAAAATTTTGATGAATACATATATTGTTTCTCTTTATAAATCTTTATCAAATAACATGATGAAATCCAAAATTATAACTGTTGATATGGTTGTTGATCTCTGCCCCCCAATTTTCCACAGCCGTATTTCTATTTATTTATTTTTTTAGAGATAAGAGTCTCACTCTGTCGCCCAGGCTGGAATGCAGTGGTGCGATCTTGGCTCACTGCAACCTCCGCGTCCCACGTTCAAGTGATTCTCCTGCCTCAGCCTCTGGAGTAGCTGGGATTACAGGCAAGTGCCACCATGCCAGGCTAATTTTTTTTGTATTTTTAGTAGAGACGGGGTTTCACCATGTAGGCCAGGCTGGTCTTGAACGCGTGACCTCAAGTGATCCACCTGCCTCAGCCTCCCAAAGTGCTGGGATTACAAGCATGAGCCACTGTGCCCAGCCCACCATAGCCATATTTCTAATTACATTTTTTTTTCTTGAATATACAAGAAGTACTATAACTGTATTAATCCATGCTTGCATTGCTATGAAGAAATACCTGAGACTGGGTAATTTATAAACAAAAGAGGTTTAATTGGTTTATGGTTCTATAGATTGTACAGAAAGCATAGTGGCTTCTGCTTCTGGGGAGGCCTCAGGAAATGTACAATCATGGTGGAAGGCAAAGGGGGAGTAAGGCTTCTGGCGTGGTGCAAGTTAGAGAGAGGGCAGGAGGGAGGTGCTACACGCTTTTAAAGGACATGTCGGGGCCAGGTGCATGCAGTGGCTCATGCCTGTAATCCCAGCACTTTGGGAGACAGAGGTGGGTGGATCACCTGATGTCAGGAGTTTGAGACCAGCCTGGCCAACATGGTGAAACCCTGTCTCTACTAAGTAAACTACAAAAATTAGCCGGGCGTGGTGGTGGGCACACGTAATCCCAGCTGCTCGGGAGTCTGAGGCAGAGGAGGATGGCTTGAACCTGGAAGGCAGAGGTTGCAGTGAGCCGAGATGGCACCACTGCACTCCAGCCTGGGAGACAGAGACGGACTCCGTCTCAAACAAAAAATAAATAAATAAGAAAAATAAATAAAGGGCATATCTTAAGCGAGCCCTCACTAGTGTGAGGAGAGAACCGAGGGGATGGTGCTAAACCATTCACAAAAATCCATCCCCACCAGGCCCCACCTCCAACATTGGGGATTACAATTGGACATGAAATTCGGGTGGGGTCAGAGTTCCAAACCTATCAATAACAATGATAAAGGGCATGGATTTTTATATCAGACAGATCCTGATTTATATCAGACTGATTTATATCAGACAGAGCCAGAATTGATCCTGGCTCCACTTACTAATTTTGTGTGACCTTGGGCAAGGTACGAAACCTCTCCAACCTTAAGTTTCTCCTCAGGAAAATGCAGCTGATAATAGTACTCTCTCACAGGATTGCTGCCAGGATTAAAGAAGATAATAATAATATATGTGATGTGCTAAGCCATGTGCAGGACCCATTAAGGTACAATGAATTTTTGGTTTTTTGATTTCAAATTAGTTGAGATTCAACTGTAAAAGACATGATTGAAGTCCTAAAGGAGTGTGCTTTTTGGACCTACAAATAGAAAATATGTGCATAAATGACTTTAAAACACTGACAGACTATATGAATAAGTTAAAATGAATAAGGTAGAGATTGAATATACATCAATGACTATTATTTCATTATAGTGTCCAAATGGTGCTAGAAGCTCAACATAATTATTGTCCATGTGCTGTGATCTTATTTAGATATGCAAACAAATATTTTTAAATAAATGTATTTAAATTATATCATAAATAAATTACTTGTGAGAGTGAGTCATAATTAAGGATTATAGTAGCAATGGTCCTACTAATTTTAGATAAACAGATTGCTGTGTTATATGAACAACTAACCAACTAACTATGAAGACTGAATAGATACCAAATTCAGTTATAATAAAGTAAAACATAACTGGATCTGAAACATTTAATCATGGACCTAATTCCAGTTATAATGTATGATGTTTAAAGTATAAATGATAAGTTGTTCATGTGATTATTATTATATATAAATAATATTATAAACCTTCAGTTTAACTTCGTATTTTTCTAATTATCTGGAGAGGAGATAGGAGTTTACTAGAAAAAGAAGAAAGTGTTTTCATTTCAATATGAAGATTCCTACATTCAAGTCCCTTTTCCAACAGGCGCCAGTCAGAGATCAGAATAATGACACATTCTTTGGTATAGATACACACACTCTGGTTGTTTATGTTAGCTTATGGCAGGGCAGGAATTTGCCCAATATAATAGAAACAATTCCTTTCATTGAGAAGCAAATACTGGATAGCAAGGACCCTGGAAAACTAGTAGAAGACACAGGAATAGAGTAATAACCGAAGTCTTCTTTAACAATGAAGAAACTTATTTTGAGACTCCAGGGGGTTGGGGTAAGGGCTTTCCTGGGCTTACAACTCTATTGTTATTTGCTAAAGGCTGGGAGGGGAGTGGGCTGAAAGTATGAAAACTATTCTTTCCCAAATTTCTCCCCCATCTTGTCTAAAATGACCAATTATTCAACACTTATGCTCCTTTCAGTATAAACTAGTTTAATCAAGTAGCTTTTCTAATAACTAACTGAGATATATCAAGGTAATGAGATTTTGAAAGGCGATCAAGGAAAAAGCAAGAGATCGTTTTAAAGCATAAATTGTTGATGAACACAAAGCTTTAAGTGGGAGTTGGCAGCTTCAGGAAGGAATCTGGCAGGAAGAAGAACAAGATAGCCCAGATAGTGATGAGGATTACCAAAACGAGAGATGGAAAGAAGAATATAGTAAAGGAGTTGAACAAGTAACAACAGCCAAAAAAGTGAAAAGAGACCAAAGAAAAGGAGGCAGTGAAGCATAGCATTGAATGAAATAAGCATGCGACTAGGAGCAAGCATTATAAAATATGAGCATCAGTGTGGGTTGTTTACTTAGAAGTAAAATTGCTAAGTCTGATTTTTTTTTTTTTTTTTTTTTTTGACAAGTCCCAAGTATCTTTCTCCAAAACAAGAGGGAATACAAGCCGACTTCTGATTCTGTTACGGGTTGAGCTGATAATTATGGTTAGAACAACCTCTAGGTGTTTGCTATATTGTTAGCTAGTATGTAGAATGCTGGAAAATTGGAGCCAGTTTCTGTTGCCCATCTGTTCTGGTCTTATACTAGGATTAAATGTTTACTAAAAATAGAATGGGGTAACATTCCCAAAGGTGTACTCCATAGGCATTTGTAAACTTGCTCTTTTATTAAGATAATTCATGTTTTAAACACTGGTTGGCCGTGAATTGAAAATGTAAAGATTAGGATTTAATAGGTAGGTCTTTTCTGGAATAGATGATATGCTTTTTTTCTGTGGGGAAATTCTAATTACAACAAGCATAGGTTTAAGCCTCTGGCTGATAATTAAAGTTATGCTATCAGTCAGGTCTACCATACTGCCAGGACTTGCTATTGGAGAGAGAATAGATTGTAATAGATTCTGTTGTTCAGGGTCGGTGACAACTGAAGGCTGCCAAAGTCAGTTGCCCCACTCTCTCCTCTTTGTCATATGTAAGTGAGGCAGCAAAGTATTGTGAAAAAAATATGTCAAGAGAGCTGACTTATATGATGATTATTGCTCTTCTTGTTTGACCTGGGGCAAGCCCTTCTGAGCATAATTTTTTTTTTTTAATTTTCAAAATGAGAATAATACCTATTTTATCCAAGTGGAAGCATTATTGTAGGGTCAGACATTATAGTGTATGTGAGCACTTTTTAAACTATAAAGACAACATATGAAAATGAGGTTTTCATTTCTATAACCTAAGAATTGTTTCTAGTTTAAGAGAGGCTGAAATGGACATATTCCTGTCATGTAGGCATTTCTCATAAATTTTTCAAGGAATGGAATGGGCAGGAAAGGAACTGTGAAAGTAATAGGAAAAGAATCATGTGGGTATTTACATGAAAGACAGACTTACTTGAAATTCTAGGCACAGGAATGGTTTCTCAGGATTGTGATTATGCTATTCTCTGAAAGATTTAAGTGAAAGGGCAAAGACCTTATTTATGATTAGATATGTTTTATATCAAAATATAACAGCAATGAATATAGAAGAATGGATCTTATGCATCTATAGTTATTCTTTGAAAATAACATTGCTGGCTGCTGTCTGAATCACCTGTTGTTTAGTTATTTTTTTTCCCTTAGGAAATTGTGTTTTGTATATTTTTAATTATTGTAAAATATCTGCAAAATTAATCTGTACCACAGGAAAGATAAAAAAGAAAAACATCTGTAAAATTAAACGTTGATTAAATTAAATATGGACGAGGTGCAAAATTTAAATTTAATACAAGTTTAATGGACTATCCCCAAATATATGGATGTATAGGATATTATTTATGTTTTTAAAACATGAGTTAGAGGAAGGGTTGGAGAAAGGGTTTGAAAGATGAGCACAAAGATGAGTATCTCAATTCAAGGTAGAAAATGTATGTAACAATTACCAGTCAATACGTGTATTTATATATAATTTAAAACTTTTTTTCTATGAGAAAAAATCTGTAGGTTGTCCTAAATATAGCAGTCTTAATCTAAATAATCTATTGAACCAATACTTTCTGAGACTCTACATAGGCACAGATCCTATCTGAGAAGCTGCTAATCAACTGCTACACTACTGCAGAATAAACCTTTTATTTTTATAATTTTGTGTACTCAAAAGCTTATATCAGTGAAGATAGATATTTCTTCAGTCTAATTACTATTAATTATTTTAATGGAATCAAATAATCACTTTGAAAAGAGGAAAGGTTCAGTTGTAAAATCTTTATTCTACTTTTATTAATGAATTTAGGTTGCTTTAACTGTTAATAAATGTTGTTTTACGTAATGTTGTTGTTTCCTTCTTTTTGTGTATGTGGGGTTTTTTTTTGCTTTTTTTTTTTTTTTTTTTGAGATGGAGTCTCGCTGTGTCACCCAGGCTGGAGTGCAGTGGTGCTATCTCGGCTCACTGCAACCTCTGCCTCCCGGGTTCACGCCATTCTCCTGCCTCAGCCTCCCGGGTAGCTGGGACTACAGGTGCCCACCACCACGCCCGGCTAATTTTTTGTATTTTTTTTTTTTTTAGTGGAGACGGGGTTTCACTGTGTTAGCCAGGATGGTCTCGGTCTCCTGACCCCGTGATCCATCCGCCTTGGCCTCCCAGAGTGCTAGGATTACAGATGTGAGCCACTGCACCCAGCCTGCTTCTTTGTGTTTTATCTTGCATTGTGTTACTGTGGAGAGAAGCAATTGATTTAAAATATCTGGCTGATGCAAAGGCATAAGACTGATACAATGGACTTTGGGGACTTGTGGGGAAGAGTGGGAGTGGGGCGAGGAATAGAAGACTACAAATATGGTGCAGTGTATACTGCTTGGGTGATGAGTGCATCAAAATCTCCCAAATCACCACTAAAGAACTTACTCATATAACCAAACACCACCTGTACCCCAATAACTTATGTAAAACTAAAATTAAAAAAAAATGAAGGCTTGACCTATCGATTCACACACACACAGACACACACACACACATACACACACACACAAATAAATAGAATGAAATATCTGGCTGAGTGCAGTGGCTCATACCTGTAATCCCAACACTTTGGAAGGCTGAGACAGGAGGATCCTTTGAGCTCAGGAGTTCAAGACCAGCCTGGACAATATTAGTGAGACTGTCTCTACAAAAAGTTAAAAACAGACAAAAACTTCTGAATAAAATATCTAAGCGTTTTTCAATTTTGAAAAAACTTAACAGTTTAGAAAGCTTTGTGTTAATATTGCTGGTTTTTTTTTTTCAGGAAACAATGAAATGAAAATGTATTTTTTTAATTCTCTGTTTTTGTTGTTGTTGTTGTTGTTTGGAAACAGTCTCACTTTGTTGCCCCGGCTGTGGTGCAATGGTACGATCTCAGCTCACTGCAACTTCCACCTCCTGGGTTCAAGCCCAGCCTCAACCTGATTCTTCAGCCTCAGCCTCCCAAGTAGCTGCGATTACAGGCATCTACCACCATGCCTGGTTAATTTTTGTATTTTTAGTAGAGACGTGGTTTCACCATGTTGGCCAGGCTGATCTCAAACTCCTGACCTCAAGTGATCCACCCACCATGGCCTCCCAAACTGACGGGATTACAGGCATGAGCCACCACACCCAGCCACATTCTCTACCTTATTCTATATAGTTTTACTACATTTTAATATTTTAGATATAAATGTAGAAATTATAGTTTTAGTTTTAATGGTTCATGATATTTTTCTTAAATTTATTCAGAGCAAATGAAAACTGCTTTTATGCCAGGCACAGTGTGGCTCATGCCTGTAATCCCAGCACCTTTGGGAGGCTGAGTCAGGCGGATCACCTGAGGTCAGAAATTCCAGATCAGCCTGGCCAACATGGCGAAACCCCATTGTCTACTAAAAATACAAAAATTAGCTGGGCGTGGTGGTGGGCAGCGGGCTTGTGTAATGCCAGCTACTTGGGAGGCTGAGGCAGGGAGAATTGCTTGAACCTAGGAGGCGGAAGTTGCAGTAAGCCAAGATGGTGCCATTGCATTCCAGCCTGGCAGCCTGGGCAATAGAGACAGACTCCATCTCAAAAAAAAAAAAAAAGAAAACTGCTTTGATGTCTTATATTATGAAAGAAATTTAGCTGGACAGATACAGCTGTTGCATTTATAAATAGCTTCAGATATCTCCACCAATAAAGGGTTTATTCAAGTTGTTATGGCAACTAAAATTCAGCAGAACTTCAAAGATAAACTATATTGAAGGAAGAGGTACATTAACTGTACATTTAATCAAATTATACAATAAAATTGTTGCTTATATCATTTTAGATAGCAATAAATTAGTTTAACATGTCAATGTAACTTACTATTTTTAATGTACAAAGATTTTTTTTTATTTTTTATTTTTTTTAGATGGAACCTGGCTCTGTCGCCCAGGCTAGAGTGCAGTGCCACGATCTCAGCTCACTGCAACCTCTGCCTCCCAGATTCAAGTGATTCTTCTGCCTCAGCCTCCTGAGTAGCTGGGACTACAGGTGCGTGCCACCACGCCTGGCTAATTTTTTTTTTTTTTTTGTATTTTTAGTAGAGACGGAGTTTCACCGTGTTAGCCAGGATGTTCTCAATCCCCTGACCTCGTGATCCGCCCTCCTTAGCCTCCCAGAGTGCTGGGGTTACAGGTGTGATGTACAAAAGTTTTGTTACTAATTTATCTGTGTGGGTTTTATATACTTTTAAGGAGCTTTACTTATAGGAATGATGGATCATGCTGACCCATTTAAACTCTCTTTCTCGGTCTTCTTTGTAATGAGTTGCATGCTTATTTAGATTTGCTGGCTAGGGTTGAGGGTACATTTTTGAGTCAGTGGAATATAGAAAAGCCTGCATTCAGCTTTAAGTCCGTGATTTTTTTTTTTTTTTTTTTTTTTTTTTTGAGACAGAGTCTTGCTCTGTCACCCAGGCTGGAATGCAATGTCACGATCTTGGCTCACTGCAGTCTCCGCCTCCTGGGTTCAAGCGATTCTCCTGCTGCAGCCTCCCAAGTAGCTGGGATTATAGGCACCTGCCACCATGCACAGCTAATTTTAGTATTTTTAGTAGAGATGGGGTTTCACTATGTTGGCCAGCCTGCTCTCGAACTCCTGACCTTAGGTGATCCACCTGCTTCAGCCTCCCAAAGTGCTGGGATTACACGCATGAGCCACCATACCAAGTGCTGGGATTACAAGCATGAGCCACTACACCCGGCCAAAGTCTGTGATCTCACCCCAGTGTTTTATCCAACTTAACTACCCGGTTATAATCTTTTAAGCCATTCAAATATGTAGATCTATTCAGATATTCTGTTACAGTGGGTCTAGGAATGGGACATGAGAACCTGTAAGTTTTAAAAATAATTGGCCGGGTGCCGTGGCTCATGTCTGTAGTCCCAGCACTTTGGGAAGGCGGGCAGATCACTCGAGGTCAGGAGTTCAAGACCAGCTTGGCCAACATGGTGAAACCCCGTGTCTTCTAAAAATACAAAAATTAGCCAGGTATGGTGGCGGGTGCCTGTAATCTCAGCTACTCAGGAGGCTAAGGCAGAAGAATTACTTGAACCTGGGAGGCAGAGGTTGCAGTGAGCTGAGATCACGCCACTATACTCCAGCCTGGGCAATAGAGTCTCAGTCTCAAATAATAATAACAATAATAATAATATTTATTTTTATTCAATGTAATATGTATATAATTTTTTTAAGTGAAATAGTGTACTGTAAAGCATATACTAAGAACAGTCTCTTACTTTTCTTCTTCATTACAACTATTTTAATTTTCTTTTCTTTCTTTTTCTCTCTCTTCTTCTCTTTTCTCTTTTTTTACATTGGGACTGCAACAGCACAGGAAGCAACTGTTTTTAATTCTTTTGTTTGTTTGTTTGTCTTTTTGAGACAGAATTTCACTCTTGTTGCCCAGGCTGGAGTGCAATGCCACGATCTTGCCTCACTGCAACTTCTGCCTCCTGGGTTCAAGCGATTCTCCTGTCTCAGCCTCCCTAGTAGCTGAGATTACAGGCATGTACCACTATGCCCAGCTAATTTTGTATTTTTAATAGAGACAGGGTTTCTCCATGTTAGTCAGGCTGGTCTCGACCTCCTGACCTCTGGTGATCCTCCTGCCTTGGCCTCCCAAAGTGGTGGGATTACAGGCATGAGCCACTGTGTCTGGCCTATTTTTAATTCTTTGTTTCTTCTGGGATTTACCTGTCTCTAAAAAATATTTCATTTGCTGTTTGTTGTTTTTTAAATTATAGACAGTAACTCTGTTTTTTATTTTAGAAGATAAAGATTTAACAGTCTTATACAACTCCTGCTACCACTTACTTTTCCTCACTAACTCCCAGTATAATCATACCATAACTTTAGGCAAAATAATGTTTACATTGTTTGAATTATGCATATATTGTTTACAACTGAGCCACTATATACTGTGTTTACATTTTCTTTTCTTTCCTTTCTTTTTTTTTTTTTTTCTTGAGATGGAGTTTCACTCTAGTTGCCCAGGCTAGAGTGCAATGGTGCGATCTCAGCTCACTGCAACCTCCACCTCCTGGGTTCAAGTGATTCTCCTGCCTCAGTCTCCTGTGTAGCTGGGATTACAGCCATGAGCCACTGTGCCTGGCCCATGTTTACATTTTCTTTCTTGTATAACCTTTTGTTTTTCCTGGAGTTAATAATTTACTGTTTTCCATTTGTTTAGTTTTCTATGTATCTATTGTCCTTTATTTTCTGAACTCTGCAGTAGAAACATAAAAACCACTATCAGTATAGTTAAACATCTTGGATAATCTTTTTTTATAAGGCTTTCATCTTGGAACTTTGCATCTACCTGTTCCAATCCAGACTGTACGCACTCTAGACCTTATGTACAGCTGACATTCAGGAGCTCTACCATGATCCTTGTGGTTCCTGATGCTTCTTTTTCATTAAAGCCTCAGTTTTCTGGTTTTCATTTCTTTCTGGGTTTCTTTTCTCGTTTTGCTGGTGGACATCCTTTACTAGTCTTCTTATAAAAGATTCATGGTTAGAAAGCAGGATTAGTTCTCTTAAAAAAACAAATAAGATTCATGGAAGTTAATTTTTTTCAGGTTTTGTTAACCTGAAATATCTTTATTCCACTTCTCCACTTGATTGTTAGTCTAGTTGGGTACAGAATTTCAGGTTAAAGGCCAAGCCTGGTGGGTCATACCTATAATCCCAGTACCTTGGGAGGCCAAGGCAGGGGAATTGCTTAAGGCCCAGGAGTTTGAGGACTGCCTGGTCAACATAGTAAGACCCTGTCTCTAAAAAGAAAAATTAGCCAGGCATGGTGGCCCATGCCTATAGTCCTAGCTACTTGGGAGGCTAAGGCAGGAGGATCACTTGAGCCCAGGAGTTTGAGGCTGCAGTGAACTCTGATTGAACCACTGCACTCTAGCCTGGAAATCAGAGCAAGACACTGTCTAAAAAAACAAAAAATAAACAAACAAAAAAATTATGTTAGAAAATTGTTTTCCCATAGAATTTCAAAGGCATTAGGCTATTGTCCCTCAGCTTTCACTGTTAGTATTATTATTATTATTGTTATTTGAGATGGAGTCTTGCTCTGTCACCCAGGCTATAATGCAGTGGTGCAGTCTCTGTTCACTGCAAGCTCTGCCTCCTGTGTTCACGCCATTCTCCTGCCTCAGCCACCTGAGTAGCTGGGACTACAGGTGCCCACCACCACACCCGGCTAATTTTTGTATTTTTAGTAGAAACGGAGTTTCACCGTGTTAGCCAGGATGGTCTCAATCTCCTCACCTCGTGATCTGCCCACCTCAGCCTCCCAAAGTGCTGGGATTGCAGGCGTGAGCCACTGCGCCCAGCCTTCACTGCTATTATTGAGAAAGATGATAGCATTCTGATTCCTGATCCTATTTGTGTGTGGTTTACTTTATTTATCATTATTATTTTTTGAGACAGAGTCTTGCTCTGTCGCCCAGGCTGGAGTGCAGTGGCACAATCTTGGCTCGCTGCAACCTCTGCCTCTGGGTTCAAGCAATACTCCTGCCTCAGCCTCCCAAGTAGTTAGGACTATAGATGCGTGCCACCATGCCTGGC
This sequence comes from Macaca nemestrina, assembly GCF_043159975.1. Lineage (NCBI taxonomy): Eukaryota > Metazoa > Chordata > Mammalia > Primates > Cercopithecidae > Macaca > Macaca nemestrina. Next base: position 50,341,286 of record NC_092141.1, on the reverse strand, counting down.
TAATTTTTGTATTTTTAGTAGAGACAGGGTTTCACCATGTTGGCCAGGCTGGTCTCAAACTCTTACCCTCAGGTGATCTACCTGCCTTGGCCTCCCAAAGGGCTGGGATTACAGGTGTTTGCCACCGCACCTGACCTGTATGTGACTAACTTTATCTTTTTTTTTTTTTTTTTTTTGAGATGGAGTCTCACTCTTGTCACCCAGGCTGGAGTGCAGTGGTGCAATCTCGGCTCAACTGCAACCCCCACCTCTTGGGTTCAAGTGATTCTCCTGCCACAGCCTCCCAATTAGCTGGGATTACAGGCGTGTGCCACCATGTCCGGCTAATTTTTTGTATTTTTAGTAGAGACGGCGTTGCACCGTGTTAGCCAGGATGGTCTTAATCTCCTGACTTCGTGATCCACCCGCCTCGGCCTCCCAAAGCGCTAGGATTACAGGCGTGACCCACTGCAGACTTACATTATCTTAAAGCTTTTAGTCTCTTCTCTTTTAGCCAGCATTTTGGGAACTGAGTAAGGGAATACAGCTGTTTATATGTAATTTTTCACATAGTATTCTTAATTTCAGTAAGGTGATTTACTTCAGTCCCTGACTATATACCTTGCATATTTGAATATAAGGCTATTCTGTTTCAATTAATCAGAAAATAAACATTTTCTTTCCTGCCATGTGAGGGAGGTGCCTTTGTTTGGTTGCATGGGAATTTAGAAGAAGAGTATCTTAGGTATTTCTTCTATATAATTTCAATGAATTGCTGCAATGTTTCCAACACTTCTCCTTATACCTGCTGTCTGAGATAGCTACTATCTCCAGTTCCTTAGATTCCTGGAGTTCTCTGATGAGAACCAGCTAGATTATTGGTGTCATCCCCCCATTGGACAGTTTGGATTCAACTTTCTCTGTTCTGGTATGTTAAGGTTGCTACTCCTTCATTCCCTTTCTTGCTTTCAAATATTTGTTAATCTTTTTTGTCCACTATCGTTTCTTCCATGTCTTTCTGTTATTTTAATTTCACATTTCAGGAGGTTTCTGAGATAAATGCATGTGTGCAGTCTGCTATTTTAAATCAGAAGTCCTGAAAGAACGTTATTGCCAGTGCTTTTATTGTTTCTGTGATAGGCACTGTGTTCCAAGGTAGCTCATTTCCTCTTTGGTAAGCACTGTTTTTTAGTGTCTGCTTATCTTGCTTGAAAGTCTTTTTCTCTGTAGGACTATTGATCCTAATTCTTACACCTTAGAGTATTCCAAATAAATCTGTTGTCTTCCACATGGTAACCTTTCATAGACTTAAAGACAGTATTAGAACTTCAGTATTTTTTCTTCTCTAGCGTAGACATAACCTAGTTCCTCTATTTGATCCTCAGAAAATATAGTTTCAAATTTCTTCACTATCCTGGTCACTCACTTCTGAATTAACTGTTCTAAAGTATGATACCTAGAATTGAGAGCAATATTCCAGGTAGAATCTAACCAGCACAGACTAGAATAAATTATTATCATTTTCTTTTGAAATATTGTTGTGATAAAAAAAAAATAAACCCAGCACTACTGGTATGTTCTGCAAAGGGAAGAGTTTCTCAATTTTATCTGCTTGAAATTAAAGAAAAAATGTAAAGCTTCTACTACTTCTATATATAGATATGAAACATACAATGATTTGGTTTCTTTTTTTTTTTTTATTAGAACAATTGGTGCTCCTTTTTGAAAATAATCTGGAGTGTAGGTTGAGAATTAAGATGTTCTGCATAATAACATAACAGGAATTTTTAAAGTTTAATTTTGAAATTTTTTAGACTCATGTAGAAGTTGCAAAAATAGTACAAAGAGTTCAGATGTACTCTTCACCCAGCTTCCCCCAATGACATCTTATATAACCACAGTATAATTATCAAAATCAGAAAACTGACATTGGTACAATACTATTTATTAACTAAACTACTGACCTTATTTGGATTTCACCAGGTGTTTGTTTGTTTGTTTTTTGAGATGGAGCCTCACTCTGTTACGCAGGTTGGAGTGCAGTGGCGTGATCTTAGCTCACTGCACCCTCGCCTCCCAGGACTGCACACTCGCCTCCCAGGTCCAAGTGATTCTCCTTCCTCAGCCATCTGAGTAGCTGGGATCACAGGCATACATCACTACTCCTGGCTATGGCTAATTTTTGTATTTTTTTCTTTTAGTAGAGATGGGGTTTCACCATGTTGGTCAGGCTGGTCTTGAACTCCCAGCCTCAAGTGATTCACCTGCCTCAGCCTCACAAGATTTCACCAGTTATTACATACAATCCTTTAAAAAAAAAACGGGAGTTGTATGTAGTTCTACAGGATTTTATCACATATATAAATTCATATGATCATTATCACGTTTGGGGTATAGAACTCCAGAAGAAACTCCCATGTGCTAGCCATTTATAGTCACACCCCAATCCTAACCCCTGGCAACCACTGATCTGTTCTCCATCACCATACTTTTGTTACTTTGAGAATGTTATATAAGTGGAATCATCTAGTATGTGACCTTTTGAAACCCAATAGTTTTTCAACAGTTACCTCACCGCCCCCTACAGAAGTCTTTAGTTTCTATTGTTGCCATCTTTATGTTCATGAGTACCCCATGTTTAGCTCCCACTTATAAGTGAGAATATGTGGTATTTGGCTTTCTGTTCTTGCATTAATTCACTTAGGATAATGGCCTCCAGCTGCACCCATGTTGCTGCAAGGGACATGATTTTGTTCTTTTTTTATGGCTGGTGTATATGTACCAGATTTTCTTTACCCAGGCCACATTTGATGGGCATCTAGGTTGATTTCATGTCTTTGCTACTGTGAATAGTGCTGCAATGAACATGTGAGTGCATATGTCTTTTTGATAGAACTATTTGTTTTCTTTTGGATAGATACACAGTAATGGGATTCCTGGGTCGAATGGTAGTTCTGTTTTTTTTTTTTTTTTTTTTTTTGTTTTGTTTTTTTTGAGACAGAGTCTCGCTTAGTCGCCCAGGCTGGTGTGCAATGGCGCGATCTCGGCTCACTGCAAGCTCCGCCTCCCGGGTTCACGCCATTCTCCTGCCTCAGCCTCCCGAGTAGCTGGGACTACAGGCGCCCGCCGCCTCGCCCGGCTAATTTTTTTTGCATTTTTAGTAGAGACGGGGTTTCACCGTGTTAGCCAGGATGGTCTCGATCTCCTGACCTCGTGATCCACCCGCCTCGGCCTCCCAAAGTGCTGGGATTACAGGCGTGAGCCACCGCGCCCGGCCACAGTTCTGTTTTAAGTTCTTTGAGAAATCTTCAAACTGCTCTTCATAGTGGCTAAGCTAATTTGCATTCTCACCAACAGTGTGTAAGTGTTCCCTTTTCTCCACAGCCTTTCCAACATCTGTTGTTTTTTGACTTTTTAATAATAGCCATTCTGGCATCTGACTGATGTGAGATGGCATCTCATTGTGATTTTGATTTGCATTTCTCTGATGATTAGTGATGTGGAGCATTTCTTCATGTTTATTGGCCACTTGTATGTCTTCTTTTGAGAAGTGTCTGTTCATGTCTTTTGCCCATTTGCAAGTGTTTTGTGGTTCTTGTAGAGACATTTCCCCTCCTTGCTTAGATGTCATGATTTTGTTTGTTTTATTTTTATTTTTTGGTGGGATGGGGGGTATGACTATTGTAAATGGGATTGCATTGTTGACTTGTTTGTCCACTTTTTAATTGGACTGCTTACTTATTTACAGTTGAGGTTAGGGATTTCTTATTTATTCTAGATATAAATTCTTTGTCAAATATATGTGATTTGCAAATATTTTCTCCCAATCTGTGGCTTCTTTTCTCATTTTCTTAATATCTTTCACAGAGGAAAAGTTTTAATTATGATGAAGTCTAATTTATTAACTTTTTGGGTGGTACTTTTGGTGTCATATCTAAGAACATTTTCCCTAAATTTAGGTCACACAGAATTTCTCTTGTTTTTTCCCTAAGAGTCTTATAGTTCAACATTTGATAAAATTATGCATTTGAAGTTTGTTAATTTTGGCATAAATTGTGAGGTTTAGATCAAGGTCCATTTTGTCTCCTACAGGAGACTAGTTGTGCCATCACCACTTGTTAAAAAGACTATCCTTGCTTCATTAAATTGCTTTTATACCTTTGTCAAAAATTAGTTATCTGTACAAATGTGAGTTTATTTTTTACTCTTTTTTGTTCTATTGATCTATGTGTCTATAGTAAGTCTTTAAAAAGCTAATGTGATTACCCTTATTTTATTCTTTTTTTTCAAAATTCTTTTAGCTATTCTAGTTCCTTTGCCTTTCCATATAAATTTTAGAATCGGTTTGTTCATATATAAAAATCTGTTAGAATTTTTATAGGAATTGCATTAAACCAACTGCAGATCAATTTTGAGAGAATTGACGTCTTTGCTCTGTAAAGCCTCCGAATCCATGAGCATGCCGCATCTCTCCAGTTATTTAGGTCGTTAAAACCTTTTTTTGGTCAGACACAGTGACTCATGCCTGTAATCCCAGCACTTTGAGAGGTTGAGGTGGGAGGATCACTTGAGCACAGGAGTTCGAGACCAGCCTCAGCAACATAGTGAGACCTCATCTCTACAAAAAATAGAAAAATTCGCCAGCTGTGGTGGTGCGTGCCTGTAGTCCCAGCTACTGGGGAGGCTGAGGCGAGGTGATTGATTGAGTCTAGGAGGTCAAGGGTATAGTAAGCCATGATTGTGCCACATTGAGTCTGGGAGGTCAAGGATATAGTAAGCCATGATTGTGCCACATTGAGTCTGAGAGGTCAAGGGTATAGTAAGCCATGATTGTGCCACTGCACTTTAGCCTTGGTGACAGAGCAAGACCCTGTCTCAAATAAAATAAAATGAAATAAAATAAAATAATCAGTATTTTGTAGTTTTTAGCACAAAGATCCTGTGCATGTTTTGTTAGATTTATACCCAAATTTTAATTTTTTTTTTTTTTTAGTGTTATTGTAAATGATCTGGGAAATTGTATTACCTGTGATATTTTTGGACCTTCCCACTATAGCTTTATATTTTATTAAAACATATAGTTTTGACTGAGTGCAGTGGCTCGCACCTGTAATCCCAGCATTTAGGAGGCTGAGGTAGGAGGATTGCTTGAGCCCAGGAGTTCAAGACTAGCCCAGGCAATATAGTGAAACCTCTATCTCTACAAAAAATTTTTAAAAATTAGCTGTGCATGGTGGTGCATGCCTGCAGTCCCAGCTACTCAGGAGGCTGGGCAGGAGGATTGCTTGAGCCCCAGAGTTTGAGGCTGCAGTGAGCTATGATCATGCTACTGCATTCCAGCTGGGTAACAGAACAAGATCCTGTCTCAAACAACAAAATGAAACAAAAACAAATGGGGCACTCGCTTTAGCAGCACATATACTAAAAATGATACAGAAAAGATTAGCTTGGTCCCTGCACAGGGACGACACTCAAATATTACATATTATAGTTTAAAAAAAAAAGGAGAAACTGAGACTTAGAACAGTCAAGTACTTAATTGCCTAAGGTTACAAAACTGGTAAACAGTAGAGCTGGGATTCAAACCCAGGTGTGGCTTTAGAATCTCTAACATGATGTTAATCACTATACTATGCTGCCCAGAGCAAAACCATCCTGATATACTCTAGTGGCAACTGTTTTGTAAGTTTTGGGTATATATTTTTGCTCAAAAAGTGACAAGACTACTAACTTTATCTTTTATGTTACCCAGATTAAAATTCTTTCAGTAAAAAATGAACTATATAAAATATTAAGATTAATATATTTCATCATCTGCCTTCTTATCTAAGTCAAAGAATTCCCAGGGGGCCTGGCGTGGTGGCTCACACCCGCACTTTGGGAGGCCAAGGTATGAGGATTTAATGAGGCCAGGAGTTCAAGACCAGCCTGGGCGACAGAGTGAGATCCTGTCTTTACGAAAAACATTTTTTTTTTCTTAAGACCGAGTCTCACTCTGTCGCCCAGGCTGGGAGTGCAGTGGTACGATCTTGGCTCACTGCAACCTCTGCCTCTCAGGCCCAAGCAATTCTCTTGCCTCAGCCTCCTGAGTAGCCGGGATTACAGGCACACGCCACCACACCTGGCTAATTTGTGTATTTTTAGTAGAGACGGGGTTTCACCATGTTGGTCAGGCTGGTCTTGAGCTCCTGACCTTGAGATCTGCCCGCCTCAGCCTCCTAAAGTGCTGGGATTACAAGGCGTGAGCCACCATGCCTGGCCACAAAAAAAATTAAGATCAACTGGGTTTGTTGGTGCATGCCTTTAGTCTTAGCTACTCCAGAGGCTGAGATGGGAGGATCACTTGAGCCCAGGAGTTGGAGATTATGGTGGGCCATGATGGTCCCACTGCATTCCAGCCTGGGCAACAGAGTAAAACTCTGTCTCTTAAAAAAATTTTAAAAAATAAAAAAAGAATTCCCAAGATATACAACTGTCATAGAATGAGAATAAACACACACACACATTAAACCTCTCATTATCCCTAATAGTTACAAACTGATTTTATTTCTATTTAAGATTACTCAGAAAAAATGTATTGGACTTTTAATTTATGTTAAGAAATTGTTTTAAAAGGCCATCAGAAATTCTATTAAAATCATGAGGCTTTTTTTTTTTTTTTAGACAGAGTCTTGCACTGTCACCTTGACTGGAGTGCAGTGGTACAATCTCTGCTCACTGCAACCTCTGCCTCCCAGGTTCAAGTGATTCTCCTACCTCAGCCTCCTGAGTCGCTGGGATTACAGGTGCCCACCACCTGTAGGTGCCCTGCTAATTTTTTGTATTTTTTAGTAGAGACAGGGTTTCACTGTGTTAGCCAGGATGGTCTCAATCTCCTGACCTCAGGTGATCCACCCGCCTCGGCCTCCCAAAATGCTGGGATTACAGGCGTGAGCCACCGCGACCGGCCCATGAGGCTTTTATAAATTATATATGCTACACATTTGCTAATTTAGACAATGTAGTATGCTGTTTATAGAAGTTGGCAGCATTGGAGAAGTTAGTCTTGACTCTGTCTCATCTCCAGCCAGGGCTCTTAGACTGTCCCAGAGAAGGTGATGATCACTGACAATAACATGTTGATAAATCTTTGAAGCCTTTCAACTAAGAGAGTCCTGTGGAATCTAAACATAGATCTTATACCTGTCACAAAAACTAACTTAAAATGGATCATACACATAAATGTAAAATGCATAACTTATAAGACTTCTAGAAGATAACATAGGAGGAATCTAGTGACCTTGAATTTGGCGATGAGTTTTAGATACAACTCAAATAGCGTGGAGGAAAAACATTGATAAAATTGACTTTAAACTTGTGTTCTGGGAAAGACAGTAAAGGGAGTTAAAAGGTAAGTCACAAACTGGGAGAAAATCTTTATAAAACACTTGTCTGATAAAGGACTAGTATCCAAAATATACAAAAAACACTTAAAATTCAACAATAAGAAAGTGAACAACCCAATTAAAAAATGAGCAAAAGATCTGAACAGATACCTCAATAAAGAAGATGTAGAGACAGCAAATAAATACATAAAAAGATGCTCAACATCATTTGTCTTTAGGGAATTGCAGATTGAAACAATGAGATACCATTAAAGTCTGTTAGAATGGCCAAATTTAAAAACTGAAAAGCTGGTGAGGATGAAATGCCGGTGAGGATGAAAAACAAAAGAAACTCTAATCTTTGCCGCTGGAAATGCAAAATGATACAGCCGCTTTGGAAAACAGTTTGGCAGTGGTTTACAAGAAAGATAAACATATTCTTACCATATGATCTAGCAATTAATCACATTTCTAGGCGCAATAGACATACCCAGTTGAGTTGTAAACTTAAGTCCACACAGAAACCTGCAAAGGAATGTTTACAGCAGCTTTATTCATAACTGCACCCAAACTGGACGCAATAAATTGTCCCTCAATAGGCGAATGGATGACCAAACTATTGTGGTACATTCATACAATGGAATGTTATTAAGTGATCAAAAGAAAGGAGATATTAAACCAGGAACAGACATGGAGAAAACATAGATGCATATTGTTAAGTAATTGAAAAACCTATATACTCTAACAATTCCAATTATATAACATTCTGGAGGAGGAAAATTATGATGGCAGTAAAAAGATCAGTGGTTGTCAGGGGTTGTGGAGAGTAGTAAGGGAGGGATGAATAGGTGAAGCAGAGTGGCATTTTAGGGTGGTGAAACTATTCTGTATGCACTGTAATGATGGATACATGATATTATGCATTTGTTAAAGTCTGTAGAACTTTACAGCACAAAAAGTCAACCTCAGTGTGTACAAATTTAACAATAGCTGTCGGAGGTAGGCATGGTGGCTTGTGCCTGCAATCCCAGCTACTTGGGAGGCTGAGGTAAGAAGATCACTTGAGTCCAAGAGTTCAAGTCCAGCTTGGGACTTGAGTTCAAGTCCAGCAACATGGCAAGACCTTGTCTCTAAAAAAAGAAAAAAAAATTTTTAAGAAAAAATAATATAATTCAGGAGGTCATGGGATTTGGGAAAGAAAGCAGACTGTGACAAGAGCATCTAACTATATTACAAATATATGAAACAACCTCACCGAAACGGATGGGGAGAAAAGTGCTCCCATAACTTTGAAAATGACTGGAGTCTGTAAAACTAAAGGCTAAAGGAACTGTATAAGAGTACTTACTCAAGTTGATACAATTTTTTTGCATGGGTTTATAGGTTAATAAATGCATTATTGCTATACTTGTACACTAACATTGAACAACTAAGAAAATAGACAGCAGATAGTGGGAGCCAGGTTTCTCACTGTTGAAGTGGAAATTTTACAGATCAACAAGGGAGGAAGCTAGAATGACCCATGGTAATGGATTAGCATTGAAGGTACTACAAGAGCTCATATATAGTTAGATAGTTGCATGTGGAAATTTTTATAGATGGGTATGTGCAGAAGTTAGTATATACATACTATAAAGTTTGGAAGTTTACAACACCACCACCACTTTTGACTCCAATTGTAAGTTTAGGGGTCCCCAAGATCACCCTCAGGTTGAATAATTCCCTAGAAGTACTCACAGAACTCACTGAAAGCTGTTATATTTACAGTTATGGTTTATTACAGTAAAAGGATAATAAAACCAGCCAAGGGGAGAAGAGTACAGGAGAATTCCTCATGTGAAGCTTCCAGTTTCTTCTCCTCGTGGAGTAATAGACAGTGGTAACTTCCCCCAGCAACAATTTGTGACAACACGCTAGAAGTATTACCAACCAGGTAAGATCATCAAGCCCTGGTGTCCAGAGTTTTTGTTGGGGCTTGGTCACATAGACGTGATTGACCACTCACATGGCTGTTTTTTGTTACAGATACCACATGGCTCAAAACCTCCACCATTAATTACATTGTTAGGATAGGCTATCTGGCATGGCCTAAAGCTCCCAGGTTCACAAGGACCCACTTTTCAGTTAGGCATTATAGGGGCTTAGAGAATACACCCCTGGAGCCAAGGGCAAAAGCCAGACCAATTCAGTAGTAACAAGTACACCTAGTGCTCAGATCTTGGTTTCTAATATGATTCTTCAGTAAGAGTAACCAGGACTCCTTGGAGAAATGGCTGATTCCAGGGATGGGGTAGAAAATGTACAAAACCAGCCTGGGCATCTTGTAGTGGCAGAAAGTAAGAAAGTGCTAAAGAAAAAAAAAAAAATCACTGTGAGAGGTATATAAAAGAAGCCAAATGAAAGAGCACCCAATGGGAAAATTTAGAAATATTTGAGCAAAATAAATGAATGAATACCATACTATTGTATTATAACCTGAAGTATAACGTAAATATTCATGATTGTGGTGGGTTGCAGCTAATTTGGGCCAGCGTCATTGGTGGTAAAATAATTTGCTGAAACAGCCGTGAGTTAAAGAAAGTAAGTGTATTAGAGAGAAAGTATATTGCAAGGAAGCACTGGGCAGCACAGCAGAGAAGAAGCTGCCTGCAAAGAGGCGGGGCTGGAGGAAAGTTTTATAGGATGGAGCTGGAGGGACTACATGTAGAACGAGTTATTTGGGAACAGGATATTGTGCAAACAGGGTGTTTGTAGTTAGCTGTTTCTCAGAACAATTGTTCTCCTCCACCCTGGGGCACCCCCCTTGTTGTTGCTAACTTATCAGGACTCCACAATGAGTTCATACTGATATATAAATAATTGGATACATTAATAAATGGAAGTGAATAGACAAATCTTTCCGTATGGAATAATGCTAATTAAATTATGTAGATACTCCATCCTAAGGACAGGGAGCATAATTCCCCACTTCTTAAGTGTGCACTGTGCATAGTGACTTCCTTCTGAAGAGTCCCTTATGAAAAGTGGGGAATGGGAGGAAAGAAATAACTTGATGGGAGAGACCTGACAAACACACCTTCAAACCAAGTGATCATGGTCAATATAAACAGACATAAATCATGTTGATATCATATATACCCTCAATATGCTATGATGAAAAATGGCACTTTAAAATGGCAATTTATCTCTGTGATCTTTGTCACAAAAGTCTATAACACCAATCTAACCATGAGAAAAACAAATTCTTTTTTTTTTTTTTTTTTGAGGCAGAGTCTTGCTTTGTCACCCAGACTGGAGTGCAGTTCAGTGGTACAACCTTGACTCACCGCAGCCTCCACCTCCCAGGTTCAAACAATTCTCCTGCCTCAGCCTCCCGAGTAGCTGGGATTACAGGTGCACGCCACCGTAACCAGCTAATGTTTGTGTTTGTTTGTTTGTTGATTTGTTTTTTGTTTTGAGACAGAGTCTTAACTCTGTTGCCCAGGCTGGAGTGCAGTGGCATGACCTCGGCTTACTGCAGCCTTTGCCTCCTGGGTTCAAGCGATTCTCCTGCCTCAGCCTCCTGAGTAGCTAGAACTACAGATGTGCGCCACCACGCCTGGCTAATTTTTCTATTTTTTAGTAAAGATGGGGTTTCACCATATTGGCCAGGCTGGTCTTGAACTCCTGACCTCGTGATCCGCCCTCCTCGGCCTCCCAAAGTGCTGAGATTACAGGCATGAGCGGCCGTGCCTGCCAATTTTTGTATTTTTAATAGAGACGGGGCTTCCCCATGTTGGGTAGGCTGGTCTCAAACTCCTGACCTTAAGTGATCCACCCACCTTGGCCTCCCAAAGTACTGGGACTACAGCCGTGAGCCACCATGTCCGGCCTGAGAAAAATAAATTCTAATAGAGGGCCATCCTACAGTATACCTGACCAGAACTCTTTAAAACTGTCAAGATCCTCAAAAAGAGAGTCTGAGAAACAGTCACAGCTAAGAGATAACTAAGGAGACGCGACAAGTAAACGTAATATAGAGGCATCCTGAATGGGATATTGGAACAGAAAAAGGACGTTAAGTAAAAACTAAGGAAATCAAACTATGGACCAGTTAATAATAACTTTTCAGTATTCATTCATTAATTGTAATGAGTGAGCCATACTAACGTAAGCTGTTAATAATAGGGGAAAATGGAAAATGTGTGTGTATGTTGGGGGGTATATGAAAATGCTATACTATCTGCTCAATTTGTAAATCAAAAACCCATTTGCCAGGCGCAGTGGCTCATGCCTGTAATCCCAGCACTTTGGGAAGCCAAGGCAGGTGGATCACTTGAGGTCAAAAGTTTGAGACCAGCCTGATCAACATGGTGAAACCCCGTCTCTATTGAAAATACAAAATTAGCCAGGTTTGGTGGTGCATGCCTGTAATCCTAGCTACTCCGGAGTCTGAGGCAGAAGAATCTCTTGACTCTTGGGGGTGGAGGTTGCAGCGAGCCGAGATCGCACCATTGCACTCCAGCCTGGGCAACAAGAGCAAAAACTCTGTCTCAAAAAAACAAAAACAAAACAAAACAAAAAACTATTTAGAATGTTTTGATTTTAAAAATAATTATAATTTTAAAAACTGTAGAACAGGCCAAGTGCAGTGACTCCCGCCTGTAATCCTAGCACTTTGGGAGGCCGAGGCAGGCGGATCACAAGGTCAGAAGATCGAGACCATCCTGGCTACACGGTGAAACTGTCTACTAAAAACACAGAAAAAATTAGTTGGGCATGGTGGCAGGCGCCTGTAGTCCCAGGATGGAGAATGGCGTGAACCTGGGAGGTGGAGAACCTGGGAGGCGTGAACCTGGGAGGCAGGAGAATGGCGTGAACCTGGGAGGCGGAGCTTGCAGTGAGCTGCGATTGCGCCATTGCTCTCCAGCCTGGGCGACAGAGCGAGACTCCCTCTCAAAATAAATAAATAAATAAATAAAATTTAAAATAAAAAACTAACTGGGCTTGGTGGTGCACATCTGTAGTCCCAGCTATACTCGGAAGGCTGAGGCAGGAGAATTGCTTGAACCCGGGAGGTAGAGGTTGCAGTGAGCCGAGATCGCACCACTTAGCCTGGGCGACAGAGAGAGACCCTGTCTAAAAAATAAAAATAAAACTGTAGAATAAGGTTGGGCACAGTGGCTCACACCTGTAATCCTAGCACTTTGGGAGGCCGAGGCAAGCGGATTGCTTGAGCCCACGAATCTGAGACAAACCTGGGCAACATGGTGAAACTCTGTGTCTAAAAAAATAATAAAAATGTGTATATATATAATATATATGTGTGTATATATATAATATATATATATGCATAATTTAGCTGGGCGTGGTGGTGTGTGCCTAGAGTCCCAGCTGCTCAGGAGGTTGAGATGGGAGGATCAACTGAGCCCTGAAGGTTGAGGATGCACTGAGCCATGATCATGCCAGTGCACTCCAGCCTGGGCACAGAGCTAGACTCTGTCTCAAAAAAAAAAAAAAAAAGAAAAAAAATTGTGAAACAATGGTTGTAGGGGAAATGACGTATGAAAAAGTGATTTGTCATAAATGGGATCCCCTAAACATACAATGTAAACAAGTATCTGACCTTCAAAGGAGGGTACAGAGTATGCTTTGCAAGTCTTTAGGCAGAGCATTATAATTTTGTCACATACCTTTCTATACGTCATATAGAGTTAAATACAGAGATATATTATTTTGGGAATTAAGTTCTTAAGAATTATAATACTATTTTTTGAGAAATGTATTTCAACTGTCATTTTACTGAAGGACTGGAGGTCCTGGGATATTAGAGAATTTCACTTATTACAAAGATTAAAAGCAAACATGATAAATATTTACAAATATATTGAATTATTATCTGAATTTATTGTGAAGATTTTCTAATATGATGAGTTGATTTTAAAAGTTACCAAGGATTTCTGGTATAAAAAATACAATAGCTAATTGTAATTTATATTTAAAATGGGTGTGAAAGTGAATAATAAAGGTAACAGTAAAAGGAAGAAAATAAAATTATAATAAAGAAGAGAACATAATGCTTACAGATTAAAAATGATATAAAGGGATAACTTTTCAGAAGAGATTAAAAACTATCTAGAATAATATAATATACATTGTGTGACTGCTGGATTTTATGAGTACATTCTTCAGCCTCTTACTTAGTTTGTAAAGAAATAGTGACTGTTTCCCTCATTAATGGCAAGTGTAAATAGCCGAGGTGGGCGTTCAAAGACAATTTACCACCTCCCTACATGGGGCTTTGGAAGGTTGTCACTAAACTAATTATTTCCATGAAAATGTGTTAATGGAATTTCACGGTTGAGTCTTACTTCTACCTAGAGTCTTTTGTAGAGGCAATATATTTTATAAAACTGCATGGAGAAAGATATAAGCAATCAATCTTTAGAGTAGTAGACTTTTGTAAAAACATGATTGCTATTGTATTTGTACCCTAATAAGAAATCTAGCAGTCTTCTAGCAAAGAACATCACAAGAGCTTACAGAAAATTTGTTTTGAACTAAGAGACTAAAGAGACATAGAGACCAAATTTTTAAAGTTAAAATATTTCTGTCGATAACCTTTTATTCAAGTATTATTGAGTGTTATTTTCATTAGATAATGGCACTGGCTTCTCATATATATTGCATATAGTATTGCAGTCTGGGAATTGCAGTCACTTTCCTCCATTAGAGTAAGCTCTACCTGTGTCTGAATGCCCAGTCTTAACAGTGTTGCTAATCACTTATGGGAAATGTGTGACCAAGTCTACATTTGCTGGAAATTTCTGACATTGTAAATATTTGGATATATTGTTGTAATCATCAATTAGTATTTTCAGGAAGGAACCAGGGGTAACATATAGCAACCTAGCAAGTGGATTTACTTTTACAGATTCATTCCTCTATTATTCTGTTCATGGTTCATGGGTTTTTTTTTTTTTTTTTCAGTTTCTTTTATTGTGGTAAAATATACATAACAAAATGTTCTGTCTAGGCCGGGCGCGGTGGCTCAAGCCTGTAATCCCAGCACTTTGGGAGGCCGAGGCGGGCGGATCACAAGGTCAGGAGATCGAGACCACAGTGAAACCCCGTCTCTACTAAAAATACAAAAAATTAGCCGGGCGTGGTGGCGGGCGCCTGTAGTCCCAGCTACTCAGGAGGCTGAGGCAGGAGAATGGCGGGAACCCGGGAGGTGGAGCTTGCAGTGAGCCGAGATCGCGCCACTGCACTCCAGCCTGGGCAACAGCGTGAGACTCCGTCTCAAAAAAAAAAAAAAAAAAAAAAAAAAAAAAAAAAAAAAAGTTCTGTCTTACCCATTTTTAAGTATACAATTTATTGGTATTAAGGTATTAAGTACATTAATATTATTGCACAACTATCACCACCATTCATCTCCAGAACTCTTTTCATTTTGCAAAACTGAAACTTTCTATCAATTAAACAGTAACTTCTCATTCCTTTCTCCTCCTAACCCCTGGCAACCATCATTCTGCTTTTTGACTCTATGATTTTGACTACAATAAATAACTAATTTAAGTGGAATTATACAGTATTTATCTTTTTGTGACCAGTTTATTTCAGTTAACATGATGTCCTCATCAAGGTTCACTCATATTGTGGCATATATTAGAATTTATTTATTTTTGTTTGTTTGTTTGTTTTTGAGACAGAGTCTCACTCTGTTGCTAGGGTGGAATGCAGTGGCGCGATCTTGGCTCACTGCAAGCTCCTCCTCCCAGGTTCATGCGATTCTCCTAGCTCAGCCTCCCGAGTAACTGGGACTACAGGTGTGCGCTATCACACCTAGCTAACTTTTGTAATTTTAGTAGAGATGGGGTTTCTCCGTGTTGGCCAGGCTGGTCTCGAACTCCTGACCTCAGGTGATCTGCTGACCTCGGCCTCCCAAAGTGTTGGTATTACAGGCGTGAGCCACCGTGCCCGGCCAAAATTTATTTCCTTTTTAAGGCTGAATAATATTCTGTTGTATATATGTACCACATTTTGCTTATCCATTCATCAGTCAATTGATACCTGGGTTGTTTCCATGTTTTAGCTACTGTGAATAATGCTGCTATGATAACAAATGTTATGATTATAAATGTATAAGTATCTCTTTGGGACCCAATTCTTTTGAGTGTATACCCATAGAATTGCTGGGTCATTTGCTAATTCTATTTTTAACTCTTTGAGGAAACTGTTTCCACAGTGGCTGTACTATTTTACATTTTCTTTTCTTTTTTCTATTATTATAATTTAAGTTCTAGGGTACATGTGCACAGCATGCAGGTTTGTTACATATGTATACATGTGCCATGTTGGTGTGCTGCACCCGTTAACTTGTCATTTACATTAGGTATATCTCCTAATGCTATCCTTCCCACCTCCCCCCACCCTATGACAGGCCCTGGTGTATGATGTTCCCCAACCTGTGTCCAAGTGTTTTCACTGTTCAGTTCCCACCTATGAGTGAGAATATGCAGTGTTTGGTTTTCTGTCCTTGTGATAGTTTCCTCAGAATGATGGTTTCCAGCTTCATCCATGTCCCTATAAAGGACATGAACTCATCCTTTTTTATGACTGCATAGTTTCCATGGTATATATGTGCCACATTTTCTTAATCCGGTCTATATCATTGATGGACATTTGGGTTGGTTCCAAGTCTTTGCTGTTGTGAATAGTCCCACAATAAACATACATGTGCATGTGCCTTTATAGCAGCATGATTTATAATCCTTTGGGTATATGCCCAGTAATGGGATTGCTGGGTCAAATGGTATTTCTAGTTCTAGATCCTTGAGGAATTGGCACACAGTCTTCCATGATGGTTGAACTAGTTTACAGTCCCACCAGCAGTGTAAAAGCGTTCCTATTTCTCCACATCATCTCCAGCACCTGTAGTTTCCTGACTTTTTAATGATCGCCATTCTAACTGGTGTGAGATGGTATCTCATTGTGGTTTTGCTTTGCATTTCTCTGATGGCCAGTGATGATGAGCGTTTTTTCATGTGTCTGTTGGCTGCATAAATGTCTTCTTTTGAAAAGTGTCTGTTCATATCCTTTGCCCACTTTTTGATGGGGTTTGTTTTTTTCTTGTAAATTTGTTTCAGTTCTTTGTAGATTCTGGATATTAGCCCTTTGTCAGATGGGTAGATTATAAAAATTTTCTCCCATTCTGTAGGTTGCCTATTCACTCTGGTGGTAGTTTCTTTTGCTGTGCAAAGCTCTTTAGTTTAATTAGATCCCATTTGTCTGTTTTGGCTTTTGTTGCCATTGCTTTTGGTGTTTTAGTCATGAAGTCCTTGCCCATGCCTATGGCCTGAATGGTATTGCCTAGATTTTCTTCTAGGCTTTTTATGGTTTTAGGTCTAACCTTTAAGCCTTTAATCCATCTTGAATTAATTTTTGTATAAGGTGTAAGGAAGGGATCTGGTTTCAGCTTTCTACATATGGCTAGCCAATTTTCCCAGCACCATTTATTAAATAGGGAATCCTTTCCCCATTTCTTGTTTCTCTCGGGTTTGTCAAAGATCAGATGGTTGTAGATGTGTGGTATTATTTCTGAGGGCTCTATTCTGTTCCATTGGTCTATACCTCTGACCAATACCATGCTATTTTGGTTACTGTAGCCTTGTAGTATAGTTTGAAGTCAGGTAGCATGATGCCTCCAGCTTTGTTCTTTTGGCTTAGGATTGTCTTGGCAATGTGAGCTCTTTCTTGTTTCCATATGAATTTTAAGTAGTTTTTTCCAATTCTGTGAAGAAAGTCATTGGTAGCTTAATGGGTATGGCATTGAATCTATAAATTACCTTGGGCTGTATGGCCATTTTCACAATATTGATTCTTCCTATCCATGAGCATGGAATGTTCTTCCATTTGTTTGTATCCTCTTTTATTTCGTTGAGCAGTGGTTTGTAGTTCTCCTTGAAGAGGTCCTTCACATCCCTTGTAAGTTGGATTCCTAGGTATTTTATTCTCTTTGAAGCAGTTGTGAATTGGAGCTCACTCATGATTTGGCTCTCTGTTATTGATGTATAGGAATGCTTGTGATTTTTGCACATTGATTTTGTATGCTGAGACTTTGCTGAAGTTGCTTATCAGCTTAAGAAGGTTCTGGGCTGAGACGATGGGATTTTCTAAATATACAATCATGTCATCAGCAAACAGGACAATTTGACTTCCTCTTTTCCTAATCAAATACCCTTTGTTTCTTTCTCTTGCCTGATTGCCCTGGCCAGAACTTCTAACACTATGTTGAATAGGAGTGGTGAGAGAGGGCATCCCTGTCTTGTGCAAGTTTTCAAAGGGAATGCTTCCATTTTTTGCCCATTCAGTATGATACTGGCTGTGGGTTTGTTATAAATAGCTCTTATTATTTTGAGATACATCCCACCAATACCTAGCTTATTGAGAGTTTTTAGCATGAAGGGCTGTTGAATTTTGTCAAAGGTCTTTTCTGTGTGTATTGAGATAATCATGTGGGGTTTTTTTGTTTTTTTTTTGTTTTTTTTTGTTTTTTTTTTTTGAGACGGAGTCTCGCTCTGTCGCCCAGGCTGGAGTGCTGTGGCCGGATCTCAGCTCACTGCAAACTCTGCCTCCCGGGTTCCCGCCATTCTCCTCAGCCTCCCGAGTAGCTGGGACTACAGGCACCCGCCACCTCGCCCAGCTAGTTTTTTGTATTTTTTAGTAGAGATGGGGTTTCACCGTGTTAGCCAGGATGGTCTTGATCTCCTGAACTCATGATCCGCCCGTCTCGGCCTCCCAAAGTGCTGGGGTTACAGGCTTGAGCCACTGCGCCTGGCCAATCATGTGGTTTTTGTCTTTGGTTCTGTTTATGTGATGGATTACGTTTATTGATTTGCGTATGTTGAACCAGCCTTGCATCCCAGGGATGAAGCCCACTTGATCATGGTGGATAAGCTTTTTGATGTGCTTCTGGATTCAGTTTGCCAGTATTTTATTGAGGATTTTTGCATTGATGTTCATCAGGAATATTGTCTAACATTTTTTGTTGTGTCTCTGCCAGGCTTTGGTATCAGGATGATGTTGGCCTCATAAAATGAATTAGGGAGGATTCCCTCTTTTTCTATTGATTGGAATAGTTTCAGAAGGAATGGTACCAGCTCCTGTTTGTACCTCTGGTAGAATTCGGCTGTGAATCCGTCTGGTCCTGGACTTTTTTTGGTTGGTAGGCTATTAATTATTGCCTCAATTTCAGAACCTGTATTGGTCTATTCAGGGATTCAGCTTCTTCCTGGTTTAGTCTTGGGAGGGTGTATGTGTCCAGGAATTTACCCATTTCTTCTAGATTATTTGCATAGAGGTGTTTACAGTATTCTCCGATGGTAGTTTGTATTTCTGTGGGATTGGTGGTGATATCCCCTTTATTATTTTTTATTGCGTCTATTTGATTCTTCTCTCTTTTCTTCATTAGTCTTACTAGCAGTCTGTAAATTTTGTTGATCTTTTTAAAAACCAGCTCCTGGATTCATTGATTTTTTGAAGGGTTTTTTGTGTCTCTATCTCCTTCAGTCCTGCTCTGATCTTAGTTATTTCTTGCCTTCTGCTAGCTTTTGAATGTGTTTGCTGTTGCTTCTCTAGTTCTTTTAATTGTGATGTTAGGGTGTCAATTTTAGATCTTTCCTGCTTTCTCTTGTGGGCATTTAGTGCTATAAATTTCCCTCTACACACTGCTTTAAATGTGTGCCAGATACTCTGGTATGTTGTGTCTTTGTTCTCATTGGTTTCAAAGAACATCTTTATTTCTGCCTTCATTTCGTTATGTACCCAGTAGTCATTCAGGAGCAGGCTGTTCAGTTTCCATGTAGTTGAGTGGTTTTGAGGGAGTTTCTTTTTTTTTTTTTGAGACGGAGTCTTGCTCTGTCACCCAGGCTGGAGTGCAGTGGCCGGATCTCAGCTCACTGCAAGCTCCGCCTCCCGGGTTTACGCCATTCTCCTGCCTCAGCCTCCCAAGTAGCTGGGACTACAGGTGCCCGCCACCACGCCCGGCTAGTTTTTTTTGTATTTTTTAGTAGAGACGGGGTTTCACCGTGTTAGCCAGGATGGTTTCGATCTCCTGACCTCATGATCCGCCCGTCTCGGCCTCCCAAAGTGCTGGGATTACAGGCTTGAGCCACCGCGCCCGGCCTTGAGGGAGTTTCTTAATCCTGAGTTCTAGTTTGATTGCACTGTGGTCTGAAAGACAGTTTGTTATAATTTCTGTTCTTTTACATTTGCTGAGGAGTGCTTTACTTCCAACTATGTGGTCAATTTTGGAATAAGTGTGATGTGGTGCTGAGAAGAGTGTATATTCTGTTGATTTGGGGTGGAGAGTTCTGTAGATGTCTTTTAGGTCTGCTTGGTGCAGAGCTGAGTTCAATTTCTGGATATCCGTGTTAACTTTCTGTCTCGTTGATCTGTCTAATGTTGACAGTGGGGTGTTAGAGTCTCCCATTATTATTCTGTGGGAGTCTAAGTCTCTTTGTAGGTCTCCAAGGACTTGCTTTATGAATCTGGGTGCTTCTGTATTAGGTGCATATATATTTAGGATAGTTAGCTCTTCTTGTTGAATTGATCCCTTTACCATTATGTAATGGCCTTCTTTGTCTCTTTTGATCTTTGTTGGTTTAAAGTCTGTTTTATTAGAGACTAGGATTGCAACCCCTGCTTTTTTGTTTTGTTTTGTTTTCCATTTGCTTGGTAGATCTTCCTCCATCCCTTTATTTTGAGCCTATGTGTGTCTCTGCATGTGAGATGGGTCTCCTGAATACAGCACACTGATGGGTCTTGACTCTTTATCCATTTTGCCACTCTGTGTCTTTTAATTGGAGCATTTAGCCCATTTACATTTAAGGTTAATATCATTATGTGTGAAGTTGATCCTGTCATTATGATGTTAGCTGGATATTTTGCTCGTTAGTTGATGCAGTTTCTTCCTCACATTGATGATCTTTACAATTTGGCATATTTTTGTGGTGGCTGGTACTGGTTGTTCCTTTCCATGTTTACTGCTTCCTTCAGGAGCTCTTGTAAGGCAGGTCTGGTGGTGACAAAATCTCTCAGCATTTGTTTGTCTGTAAATAATTTTATTTTTCCTTCACTTAGGAAGCTTAGTTTGGCTGGATATGAAATTCCAGGTTGAAAATTCTTTTCTTTTTTTTTTTTTTTTTTTTTTTTTGAGACGGAGTCTCGCTCTGTCGCCCAGGCTGGAGTGCAGTGGCGCGATCTTGGCTCACTGCAAGCTCCGCCTCCCGGGTTCACGCCATTCTCCTGCCTCAGCCTCCCGAGTAGCTGGGACTACAGGCGCCCACAACCGCGCCCGGCTAATTTTTTGTATTTTTAGTAGAGACGGGGTTTCACCGTGGTCTCGATCTCCTGACCTTGTGATCCGCCCGCCTCGGCCTCCCAAAGTGCTGGGATTACAGGCGTGAGCCACCGCGCCCGGCGAAAATTCTTTTCTTTAAGAATGTTGAATATTGGCCCCTACTCTCTTCTGGCTTGGAGAGTTTCTGCCAAGAGATCCGCTGTTAGTCTGATGGGCTTCCCTTTGTGGGTAACCCAATCTTTCTCTCTGGCTGCCCTTAACATGTTTTCCTTCATATCAACTTTGGTAAATCTGACAATTATGTGTCTCAGAGTTGCTCTTCTCAAGGATTATCTTTGTGGCATTCTCTGTATTTCCTGAATTTGAATGTTGGCCTGCCTCGCTAGGTTGGGGAAGTATTCCTGGATAATATCCTGAAGAGTGTTTTCCAACTTGGTTCCATTCTCCCCATCACTTTCAGGTACACCAATCAGACGTAGATTTGGTCTTTTCATGTAGTCCTATATTTCTTGGAGGCTTTGTTCATTTCTTTTTACTGTTTTTTCTCTAAACTTCTTGCTTCATTTCATTCATTTGATCTTCAATCACTGATACCGTTTCTTCCACTTGATCAAATCAGCTACTGAAGCTTGTGCATTCATCACGTAGTTCTCGTGCCATGGTTTTCAGCTCCATCAGGTCATTTAAGGACTTCTCTACACTGTTTATTCTAGTTAGCTATTCATCTAATCTTTTTTCAAGGTTTTTAGCTTCTTCGCGATGGGTTCAAACATCCTCCTTTAGCTCAGAGTAGTTTGTTATTACCAATCATCTGAAGCCTTCCTCTCTTAACTTGTCAAAGTCATTCTCCGTCCAGCTTTGTTCTGTTGCTGGTGAGGAGCTGCGTTCCTTTGGAGGAGAAGAGGCACTCTGATTTTTAGAATTTTCAGCTTTTCTGCTCTGGTTTCTCCCCATCTTTGTGATTTTATCTACCTTTGGTCTTTGACGATGGTGATGTACAGATGGGGTTTTGGTGTGGATGTCCTTTCTGTTAGTTTTCCTTCTAACAGTCAGAACCCTCAGTTGCAGGTCTGTTGGAGTTTGCTGGAGGTCCACTCCAGACCCTGTTTGTCTGGGTATCATCAGCGGAGGCTGCAGAACAGCAAATATTGCAGAATGGCAGATGTTGCTGCCTGATCCTTCCTCTGGAAGCTTCATCTCAGAGGGGCACCCGGCTGTATGAGGTGTCAGTCGGCCCCTACTGGGAGGTGTCTCCCAGTTAGGCTACTCAGGGGTCAGGGACCCACTTGAGGAGGCAGTCTGTCTGTTCTCAGATCTCAAACTCCATGCTGGGAGAACCACTACTCTCTTCAAAGCTGTCAGACAGGGACGTTTAAGTCTACAGAAGTTTCTGCTGCCTTTTGTTCAGCTATGCCCTGCCCCCAGAGGTGGAGCCTATAGAGGCAGGCAGGCCTCCTTGAGCTATTGTGGGCTCCACCCAGGTCAAACTTCCCAACCACTTTGTTTACCTACTCAAGCCTCAGCAGTGGCGGACACCCCTCCCCCAGCCTTGCTGCTGCCTTGCAGTTCAATCTCAGACTGCTGTGCTGCAGTGGGTGAGGCTCCATGCACGTGGGACCCTCCAAGCTAGGCGTGATATATGATCTCCTGGTGTGCCATTTGCTAACGCCATTGGAAAAGCGCAGTATTAGGCTGGGAGTGTCCCCACGGCTTCCCTTTGCTAGGAAAGGGCATTCCCTGACCCCATGCATTTCCTGGGTGAGGCGATGCCCTGTCCTGCTCTGTGGGCTGCACCTACTGTCTGATAAGCCCCAGTGAGATGAACCCAGTACCTCAGTTGGAAATGCAGAAATCACCCATCTTCTGTGTTGCTCACGCTGGGAGCTGCAGCCTGGAGCTGTTCCTATTTGGTCATCTTGGAACCCCTATTTTACATTTTCAGCAGTGCACAGGGTTCTGATTTCTCCACATCCTTGCCAATGATTGTTATTTTCTGTTTTTCTGATAGTAGCCATCCTAGTTAGTATGTACCTCATTATAATTTTGATTTGTGTTTTCCTAATGATTAGTGATATTGAACTTTTTTTTAAATGTGCTTTATGACCATTTGTACATCTTTTTTTTTTTTTTTGAGACAGAGTCTCACTCTGTCACCAGGCTGGAGTGCAGTGGCATGATCTTGGCTCACTGCAACTTCCACCTCCTGGGTTCAAGCGATTCTCCTGGCTCAGCCTCCTGAGTACCTGGGACTACAGGTGCATACCACCACACCCAGGTAATTTTTATATTTTTAATAGAGATGGGGTTTCACCATGTTGGCCAGGATGGTCTTGATATCTTGACCTTGTGATTCGCCTGCCTTGGCCTCCCAAAGTGCTGGGATTACAGGCATGAGCCACCACGCTCAGCCTACCATTTGTATATCTTCTTTGGAGAAATGTCTATTCAAGTCATTTGCCCACTTTTTAATCGGGTGGTTTGGTTTTTATATTGTTGAGTTCTGTATTAACTCCTTGTCATGTATATGATTTGCAAATATGTTCTCTGATTTTGTGGGTTGTCTTTCTCCTCTGTTGATAGTGTCTTTTGATGCACAAAATTTTTAAATTTTCATAAAGTCCAGTTTGTCTATTTTTTTGTTGTTGCCTGTATCTTTGGTGTCATATCTAAGAAAGCATTGCTGCATCCAAGGTTTTGCTTTCTTCTTTCTTATGTTTTTTTAAATAATAATTTTATAGTATTAGGTATTACATTTAGGTCATGGAGCCATTTGGGGTTAATTTTAGCATATAGTATTAGGTAAGGTCCAATTTCATTCTTTTGCATGTGGATATCCAGTTTTCCCAGATCCGTTTGTTGAAAAGACTGTCTTTTTCTCCACTGAATTGTCTTGACACCCTTGTCAAAAATCACTTAACCGTATATGCAAGGATGCATTTCTGGACTCCCTATTGTATTTCGTTGTTCTACGTATGTGTCTGTCTTTATGTCAGTACTATTCTGCTTTGATTACTGTAGCTTTGTAGTAACTTTTGAAATCAGAAAGTGTGTCCAGGCATGGTGGCTCACCCCTGTAATCCCAGCACTTTGGGAGGCTGAGGTGGGTGGATCACCTGAGGTCAGGGGTTTAAGACCAGCCTGGCCAACATGGTGAAATGCCATCTCTACTGAAAATACAAAAATTAGTTGGGTATGATGGCACACGTCTGTAATCCCAGCTATTCCTCAGGAGGCTGAGGCACTAGAATCACTTGAACCTGGAAGGCAGAGGTTGCAGTGAGCCAAATCGCACCACTGCATTCCAGCCTGGATGACAGAGTGAGACTCCGTCCCAAAAAAAGAAAAGAAATGTGAAGTGTGACTCCTCCAGCATTGTTTTTCCTTTTCAGGATTATTTTGGCTATTTGGAGTCCCTTGAAATTCCATATAAATATTAGAATGAGTTTGTCTATTTCTACAAAAACCATTATTTGGATATTGATAGAGATTGCATTAAATCAGCATATCACTTTGGATAGTATTGACATCTGAACAATATTAACCCCTTCAATTCATGAACATGGAATGTCTTTTGTTTATGTCCTCTTTAATGTCTTTCAAAAATGTTGTAGTGGTTTTCATTGTATTGCTTCTCTGGTTAATACCTGAGTATTTTATTCTTTTTGGTGCTGCTATAAATAGAATTGTTTTCTTAATTTCCTTTTCAGATTGTTCACATTTAGTGAATAGAAATGCAACTGATTTTTGTGTGTTGACTTTGTATCCTGCCACTTTGATGAATTTGTTAGTTTTTTTTTTTTAAGACGGAGTTTCACTCTTGTTGCCCAGGCTGGAGTGCAATGGCATGATCTCTGCTCACCACAACCTCGCCTCCCAGGTTTAAGCGATTCTCCTGCCTCCGCCTCCCGAGTAGCTGAGATTACAGGCATGAGCCACCATGCCCAGCTAATTTTGTATTTTTAGTAGAGACGGGGTTTCTCCATGTTGGTCAGGCTGGTCTTGAACTCTCAACTTCAGGTGATCCGCCCGCCTCGGCCTCCCAAAGTGCTGGGATTACAAGTGTGAGCCACCACACCCGGCCGAATTTGTTAGTTCTAACGTGTGTGTGTGTTTGTAATCTTTAGGATTTTCTACATATAGGATCATATTATCTGTAAAGAGATAATTTTACTTTTTTCTTACTAATTTGGTTGCCTTTTACTTCTTTTTCTTGCCTAATTTCTCTGACTATTACTTCCAGCACTCTGTAGAATAGAAGTAGACAAGCAGGCAACCTTGCCTTGTTCCCAATCGTAGAGGAAAAGCTTTTAGTCTTTTCATCATCGAATGTAGTGCTTTTTGTGGCTTTTTTATATATGACTTTTATTATAGTGAGGCAGTTTCCTTCTATTCTTAGTTTTTTTTAGTGTTTTTATCATTACAGAGTTTTTCGAATTTTGTCAAACATCAATTGAGATGATCATATGGGTTTTTTCCTTCATTTTGTTAATGTGGTGCATTACATTGTTTGATTTTTCATGTGTTGAGCCATCCTTACAGTTCAGGAATAAGTCCCATTGAGTCATGGTGTATAATTATTTTAATATGCTGCTGAATTCTGTTTCTAGTATTTTGTCTCATGGTTCACGATTTTCAACAAAGTGAGATAAATTATTTAAAATGGTATAACATGAGGTCACAGGGCAAACTGCTGCTCACAAAATTGGAGATACCAACAGGTGAAAATAGAGAATCACAGCTTAGTAAAGCAGAAACCCACAAGTAGCAACCTGTGCAGGTACCAGTATCAAGGTAGGGAAATCTGAATTGTAATTGATGTATTCCTGGAAACTCAAGTGCAGACAACTCTGAGAGTTAAAACTTTAGGGGAACCCAGTCATATGGGTGCTCTGACACTTTTGTGAGTTTTACCTCCAAGAGCTCTATCAAATTCTCACAGTGAATATCAAAGAAAAATCCCCATGTGTTTCTGGAAGGGAAAGGGGAAAAGGAACCATGTGGAAATACACCAGAACACTTTGCTCTTCTTAACAAGGTCTCCCCTAAGGAGAAGCTAGTTAATTAAATAGAATCTAACCTGCTAGGGTTTTGTTAGAGCCTAACTGACCTGGGATAAGCTGCATACCCAACTCCAGCCCACTCTATACATCCTGCCCCAACAAAGGGCTAAGGAGTGGGGTAGACTGAGAAGCAACATGAAGTTCACAGTCTGGAGTTACAGGCTCAGTGAAAGACAGAAACCTAATGATAGGACTATAGAATGCTTTTCCTTCCTCCACATCTTGCTACCACATTACTAAAGGCCTATTTATAGCAATTCCTTTTACCCAGTACATCATGTCTGGCTATTAAGAAAAATTACAAGACATACTAAAAGGCAAAAACACAGTTTGAAGAGAGAGAGCAAGTATCATAACTAGATATGGCAGGGATGTTGGAATTATCAGACCAGAAATTTTGTAGCAAGTTTTAGGACCTACTTATAAGTTAGGACCTTAAAGATAAATTTTTTAAATATATAGAGAAATTTCAATTATAGATGAATTTTAGTTCACAATAGTAAGAAAGCATCCTACATTTCTCAGCTTATGAAGCAAATTATCTGCAGTATTACTGAGTCCTTTAGAATTAATCTTTTTGGTTACTAATTCTTGCTTGATGGACATTAGTACCAGCCCAGTGAGTCTTCTCCTATGGTGCAGTATGAATTCTTTTAGACAACACAGACTAGATGTTTATTGCTATACAGGTTTACCAAAGCAATATGTAGAAGATATATAGGGAAAATTGTTATGAATAGCATGCTGAATAAACAAATAGCCAAAATCAATAATGTACTTAATATGGTCATGGAAATTGAACTTTGGTATTTCCAGTGAAATCAAACTTTTGAGGTATATGTTATCTGTGAACTTGTATGTATTTAGATATCGCAGTATCTAAAAACTTACTCCATTTAAGTGGTAATTGTGAAATATTTTTTTATTTTGCTAATAATTCTCTGGAAAATATTAATCTTGAGTTCTGTATTCTAATGTTTAGTAATGTGTGTTCATTTTATTTATTTTATTTTTTTGAGATGGAGTTTTGCTCTTGTTGCCCAGGCTGTAATGCAATGGTGCGATCTGGCTCACTGCAGTCCCCACCTCCCGGGTTCATGCAATTCTCCTGCCTCACCCTCCTAGAAGCTGGGACTACAGGCATGCACCACCACGCCTGGCTAATTTCATATTTTCAGTAGAGACAGGATTTCTCCATGTTGGTCAGGCTGGTCACGATATATGTTCATTTTGTGTCTTCCAACAATTAAGAGAAAATTACCTGAATGGTAATTGTTATGGGCTGAATTGTCTCCACAAAATTCATATATTGAGGTTTTAATCCCCAGCACCTCAGAATGATATAGAACCCTTAAGGAGGTAATTAACGTTAAGTGAAGTCATTAAGGTGAGTCCTAATCCATTATGACTGGTCTCATTACAAGAAGAAAAGATTAGGGCACAAATAGAGAAAAGACCACATGAAGACAGAGGGAAAAGATAGCAATTTATAAGCCAAACATAGAGGCCTCAATAAATCGATCCTGATGACATCTGGATCTGGCACTTCTCATCTCCAGAACTGTGAGAAAATGTTCTGTTGTTAAGTCACCCAGTCTGTGGTACTTTGTTATTGCAGCCCTAGCAAACTAATACAGTAATGATAGTAATTTTCCCCATAGGGAAATTTTCTTCTCTATATGGAAGTTTTTTTAAGATTAAAAATTTGGAAATAATTTTAAATTTACAGAAAAGTTGCAACAATAGTCCAGAGAACACCCGTATACTCTTTACTCAGTTTAACCTATTTTTTGCCCCATTTGCTTTATACTTTGTCTCTCTGCTTATTCATATATATATATATATATATATATATATAATTTGAACCATTTGAGAATAAGTTAAATACACTATGCCCTATTATCCCTAAATACTTCACTACACACTTCCTAAAAATAGGGACATGCTTTTACATAACCACAGTACATTTATTAATTTCAGAAAATGTAACATTGATAAAGTACTTTAAATCTGTTGTCCACATTGAATGGAAGTTTTTTTGTTGTTGTTTTGTTTTTTTACTTTGAATCACTGAGGTTGTTTTTGTTTCATTTTGTTTGCTACAATAACATAGTGGTTTTTGTTTGTTTCTTTGTTTTAATTTGTTTTCCTGGGGCATAATGGCTCAGTGGCAGTACTATGTGGGTAGCAGTTTTATCAGACTGAGTTTAAATTCTGCCTTTACTTGCTTGGTTGATTGATCTTGGGAAAAATTATTTAACCTCTCTGTGCTTCAGTTTCGTCACCTGTAAGGTTAATAGGGTTACTGAGAGAATTAAATGAAAAAATATGTAACAGCTTTTAGTAAAGTACTTGCCATAAATTAAGGATTTTTATTATCTATCCAAATCCTTTTTTAGGCAGTAATTTTTCCTATAGGCTTAACAGTGAAATGTTGCTGCTTTCTTTTGCCGTCAGAAAACAATACCTAAAGTTCTACTTTGAAGCTCTCTAGTGAAACTTCCTGGAACAGCACACAACAGACGATTTTAAAAAGATAAATAAATTAGAGATGATGTCAGCAGATCATTCAATTCTCTAGCCACCTTTGGTTTAAAAAAATTAATTCATAAAACTTCCATTATTTTAATAGTTGCAGGAAACTAGTCTGTCAAAGCAGATAATATAGGTAAAGTTCCGTCCAATTGTTTACTGTAAACTGCTACTCCCTACATATTATACTTTGTTCACTAACAAATATTTTGAAAATTTTTTCATTCTTTTCTCAGGCATATAAACAATGTCACCCAAAGAATTGAGAATGTTTTGGAGTGTTTTCACTTCCATAAAAAATATCACTGTTACTAAATTCAATAGATGTGATTGAGAATATAATGCTCTTAATTCCTCCTTAACCTTCTTTATAAAGCCACTAAATGTTTTTAGAGTATTTTGCAGAATCCTTATTTTTTTATACTTTTTATTTTAGTTTAGCTTTTTAATCAGCATATAATTGTCCATATTTATGGGATACATAGTGATGTTTTGATACATATAATATATAGTGATCTTACCAGGGTAATTAGTGTACCTATCATTTCAAACATTTATCATTTCTTTGTGTTGGAAACATTCAATATCCTCCTTCTAGTTATTTGAAACTATATGTTATTGTTAACTATAGTCATCCTGCAGTGATATAGAACACTAGAACTTACTCCTCCTATATAGCTGTAATTTAGTAGCCTTTAAGAAATCTCTCTCTATCCCTCTCTTTCTCCTCCCCTTCTCAACTTTTAATATTTTCTGTCCCACTTTTTACTTCCATGAGATCAATTTTTTTTTAGCATCCAAATATAAGTGAGTATATGCAGTGTTTAACTTTCTGTTCCTGGCTTACTTCACATAACATAATGTCTTCCAGTTCCATCCATGTTGCCAAAAATGACAGGATTTTATTCTTTTTCAGGCTGAATAGTATTTCATTGTGTATATATACCACATTTTCTTTATTATCTATTGTTGGACACAACAACATATGTTGGCTATTATGTATTTCCATATGTTGGCTATTGTGAATAGTGCTGGAATGAACATGGGGTGCAGATACCTCTTTGACATACTGATTTTGTTTCCTTTGGATAAATGCCCAATAATATGATTGCTGGATCATATGGTAGTTGTATTTGTAACTTTTTGAGGAACCTCCATATTGTTGTCCAGATTGGCTGAAAAGCCATTACATTTTTTATTTGCATTAGTTATGTCATTGTCAACTTTAAATAATGAGATTCAGAAAATGTGATTAAGTATAGCATTTATTCAAGTGTGAAACTTGAGGATAGTCACATAGGAAACACAGGCTTCAAAGAAATGGGGTTAGTGTTCCAAAGTGGGAAAGTTGAGGTTTCACTTATATAGGCAGTTAACAGGGTTGCAACATTTTTCATACAGGGTCAGTACCTATGTTATGGCAACTTGATTGGTTACAATTTGCTACGTTTCAAAGAAGATCAGTTCTGCATTCTGTGAGAAGGGGTGATGATCTGAGGGGATCTTATCTCTGGTGCCACAAGACCTTTCCTGATCATTTACAGGAAAAAACAGAAGATGCAACTGCATGCTACATGACTCAGGCCACATAGCCACAATCCTTTCAAGGCTCAAAATAATTTAAAGTTACAACAGCTTTAAGTTTAAATTATTTGCATTTTCCCCTTTTGATCAGTATCATTTGAAGAAACCATCATAGGTAAACTCAAATGGTTTTGGCTTCTTTTATTTTCAGGAGCTCAGTCTTCCATTGCTAGGAAGGCTTATTGCTAGACAGTCATGTCCCATGGCAAGGAGAATTTGTCAGACTATAAAGCAAATGGAGTATAGGCCACATGTAGAGCAAGGAGGTGACTTTGTGACTTGAGTCAGGCTACACAGCTGCATCTTCAATTAAAGTAATTCATTGAGCAACCTTTTTTTTAGTCTTTTCAGTTGTGTGTTGACTCCATTACAAACAAATGCCAAAGTAGCAGTAAGACAAAAACAGGACAAAACACAACAAATGATAATTCCTAGAATAAGTAACAACTTCTGCTACCATGTTTCCCAAGATCCAAACCAGCTGCCTGGCCAATAGGTCAGAGAAGTGTTGGATCTCAAAGGTTGGTTTTTTGGGTTTTCATATCAGCCATTAATTTAGTGATGTTTTCTGATTCATCTGGGTTATAGACATAAGACTCAATTTTTATGATAGCTCAGGCTTCCCCTTGGGCTGCAGTATATCTAAAGCCATATGGTTCCACAATACAGCTTTTCTTTTTTTTTTTTTTTTTTTTTTTGAGACGGAGTCTCGCTCTGCCGCCCAGGCTGGAGTGCAGTGGCCGGATCTCAGCTCACTGCAAGCTCCGCCTCCTGGGTTCACGCCATTCTCCTGCCTCAGCCTCCCGAGTAGTTGGGACTACAGGCGCCCGCCACTGCGCCCGGCTAGTTTTTTGTATTTTTTAGTAGAGACGGGGTTTCACCGTGTTAGCCAGGATGGTCTCGATCTCCTGACCTCGTGATCCGCCCGTCTCGGCCTCCCAAAGTGCTGGGATTACAGGCTTGAGCCACCGCGCCCGGCTATACAGCTTTTCTCATAGGACCAACTTCATTGTTCAATAATGAGATACTTGTGTGGCTCTCATTTAGGGCCTTTTGGTGTGTGTAATTGGTTAGGGTCTCTACATGCCAGATGACATCCTCAATACCCAGTTGTGGCAGAAAGATGGAAACTAAATAATCTTAACAGTAGAATTCAGAACAATTCAATGAGATTGTAAATAAGGAAGATTTGCAGACTTTGAAAGGGTATGAACTATTAGACCTTATGCCCAGGCATAGCTCAAAGAATACTGTCCTAACCATCCTGAGAGTAACCATGGCCATGGATTGATGTCACACAGCCAATATAGTCCATTTGGAGCTAGCCAGTAAATACACAATGCCCATTCAGTGGCATGCCAATCAGTTATTTGTAATATAATGATGTGCATACAGTGTTCCTTAGTTTTCCATCCCATATTTCTAGTGGCAAAGGTGGTTTCATTATTGGGCCATGTATCTTCAGTTTGCTCCTTTTGTTCTCAACATAAGGGAGAAAGCTGATGAAGCTGACCAAAAGAGAGGGTTATGCCAGATAAAACAGTCCCAAATTTGTGTTGTATCATCCCCAATTCAAGTTGTCTCATTTTTCAGTTAACAACTTGATTTCAGTTGGGGCAGCACTAGCATTAAAGCTAACATACTGGCTTTAGGCCACACGCGGTGGCTCATGCCTGTAATCCCAGCACTTTGGGAGGCTGAGGCAGGCAGACAGCCTGAGGTCAGGAGTTCATGACCAGTTTGACCAACATGGTGAAACCCTGTCTCTACCAAAAACACAAAAATTAGCCAGGCATGGTGTGCATGTAATCCCAGCTACTCAGGAAGCTGAGGCAGGGGAATTGCTTGAACCAGGGAAGTGGAGGTTGCAGTGAGCCGAGATCACGCCACTGCACTCCAGCCTGGGCGACAGAGGGAGACTCCGTCTTAAAAAACAAAAAAACGAAAAGCTAACATACTGGTTTTATCTACTGAAAAATCTCTTCCCATGCCCCTTGCTTTATAAAGTATTATCAATAGGCCAGTGATGTACGTTATCCTTAGTCATACTAAGTATTAAGCACTGATGATTGCTTTTGAGAAGCACGGATATATTTCTGGTCTTCTATTACGTCTTGTCCTTGGAAAGGCAATACCCACCATGGTTGACCAGATCCACTGGAAAGGTGCATGAGGCTACGTATCCAACAAATGTTTTCCTGTAATCTATCAGCATGGTCTTGAGCCCATTGCAAGAAGACATTTGCTTCATAGACAAGAGCTGGTGATAGCAACAACAAAACATAAGAACAAGGGATGAAAATAAATTTAGTGGGAACTTGCAAAGGATGATCTTCTCCATCTATTATGATTATCAATATTAAGAGTTCATTTAGATACAGGCCTGGTTCAGTGTCTTGGGAAAGCTGACTACCTCAGATGCTGTCTTTTTCTTGTCCTTGTTGGCTCTGGAGAATTTCAATTTTAGATCACTGGCTTGAGATGAAGTCCAAATTGACAAAGTGACTTTTTTTAAATGGGTGACGAGTATCCAAGAATTGATTCCTTTTAGTTTAGCAGCACAAGGGTTAGTTAGGTGCACTTGATAAGATCATTTCACCTTGGTTGGAGGGAGTCCTTTAAAAGATGCTGTTTCTGACTGGGCACAGTGGCTCACGCCGGTAATCCCAGCACTTGGTGAGGCCGAGGTGGGTGGATCACTTAAGCCCAGGAGTTCGAGACCAGCCTGGGCAACATAGCGAAACCTCATCTCTATAAAAAATACAAAAAATTAGCCAGGCATGGTGGCATGTGCCTGTAGTTCCAGCTACTTTTAGGGAGCTGAGGCAGTAGAATCGCTTGAACTCAGGAGGTTGAGGCTGTAGTGAGCCTAGATTGCACCACTGCACTCCAGCCTGGGTGACAAAGTGAGATGCTTAAAAAAAATACATAAATAAAAAGCTGCTGTTTCCAATAGACAAAGACTCCTGGTTGAAGTCCTTGGTCCTTGGGTTCTTTGTCTTCCAGGAGCTCACAGTGGAAACTTTTACTCAATTACAGTTTTTAGTTAGCTGCCTTACAAGGCCATTACAATAAAAAATATATATATCCTTTTAATACAATAGATTCACAGTTTCCTGGAGTCAATTTCATAGGTCTGCCTGTTTCAAATGGAGACAGCTAGTATTTATCAAAAGGGATTGATCTTAGGCTAAGCAAAACCAATGGAAGAGCTTTTGGCAAAGGAATTTTAAAAGCCTCAGTTAATTTTGCCAATTTAGTTTTGATTATTCTGTTTGTGTGTTCCACTAACCCAGATTACTGGGGGCAATATGCATAATGGAAATGTTGGAGAATAGGTTAGATTTTATATATTGACTGGATTATTTGTCCGGTAAGATGAGTACCCCTGTTGCTATGAAATTCTAGAGAAAACTCCCCAATTTGAAATAATTTTCCCTAAGAATTTTACTTACTGCTAATACTGTTGCTCTTCTGCATAGAAATGCTTCTATCCAAGGAGAAAACATATAATTCATTACTAGAATATGTTTGTATCCTTGTGATGGTGGTAGCTGAATAAAATATAGTTGTCCTACCTTGAAGGGGCTTTCAGGTAGAAGAAAATGACTTTGATTGCTATGTAAAGGTTTCCCTGGATTATGTTTTGGGCAGATGTGGCAATGATTATATAACTAGATACCAATCCACAGTTGGGGAAGGCCTCCAATAATACTGTTTTCCCCAAATAATCATTTTATTAGGGCACCAATGAGTTAAATCATGTACATAAGTTCAGAAAGTTGACTGTAATTTGGTTGGAAGTATGGGTAGATCATTTGGTCCATACCATAGCCCAGTCTTGGAGGAGTATGTTTCCCCTTTTGTTTCCCAATTTTCTTGTTCTTTTTTGGAGCTTAATGTTGAGCTAATTTTATGTCAAAATCAAATGCTTTCTTAAAAGCTAAAAATGGGTTGATTTTCTTATTCAAATACACTTAGAGTAGCCCTTTTTACTATATTATCTGCTAAATGATGTACTTTACTTTCCGGAATGTCTGACTTTGAATGGCTTCAGATCTTGATAATGGCTAATGATTTGGGCAATAATATGGCTTCTAATAATTCTGAAACATGGTGTCCATTTTTAATGGACAGATCAGAAGAGGTTAAAAATCCTCTTTGTTTTCTGGGCATGATGGCTCACGCCTGTAATCCCAACACTTTGGGAGGCCGAGGCAATGAAACACAAGAGTTCCCTTGACAACTTTGTGAGACTCATGAAGGGGTGGCTTGTTTTCTCAGCCTGCAGCTCTGAGCCCTTCATGGGAGTAAGAGCATGCAGGTGAATGGATGCAGGAGCCAGGGCAAACGAATGCTGGTACCAGCCGGCCACTTCTCTCCAGTGGGAGCAGGCCCTGTGTGGGCCCCACAGCAGGATCCAAGCGTGTTCATTGCTCTTTTAGTTCTGCCATCTGGGAGGGAGTGCCGGCAACCCCTAGAGCCCCAGAGGGCATGTCACTAGCTCAGTAGGCTTTTTGCCTCATTGTGAGGGGCAGCTGCCCTCTGCCAGTGAGGGCAAAGGGCCAGTGTGACAGCCTTTTTGGGTTCCTGCACCCAGTGTGTCCCAAGATCTTGTCCAGTGCCCAAGAGGAATGAGGTCACAGACTTGAAGGATGGTGAATGCAGATATTTTATTGAGCATAGAAAGTGGCTCTTAGTGGGCTGGGGAGCTGGAAAGGGGATGGAGTGGGAAAGTGGTCTTCCCCTGGAGTTCAGGCATCCTGACCAAACTCCTCTCCCACCATCCCCAGCTGAACTCCTCTCTGACTGTAGTCTCTGATGTCCAGCTGCTTCTTCCACTCTCAATGTTCAGATGCTTCTCTCTTCTGTGTGTCTGCTAAGTTTGGGGTCTGGGGTTCTTATGGATGCAGGATAGGGGGTGTGATGGGCTAAAAGGGAACATTCAGGTGGGAAAATGGGGATGTGAAGTTCTCATTTAGGGCTGCAGGTCCAGGCTTGAGGGTGAAACCCTTGCCAGGGACCCCACCCTTTTCTATCTAGTATTTCCCTGCCTCCTGTGCATATCAACAGAAGGATCACTTGAGCCCAGGAATTCAAGACCAGTCTGGGCAACATAGTGAGACCCTGTCTCAAAAAAAAATTATCTTTGTTTGCATACCACTCCAAAGTCATGAGCTACTCTGACAGCATATCTGCTGCCTGTATAAATATTTGCAGTTATTCCTTTTGTCCATGACAAGCTCTAACTAATGCTATTAACTCTGTTTATTGAGCTGAGGTTGCTTTTGGAAGATGAGAACTTTCTGTTTCCTCAGTTAAGATACGATAGCATAATATGGTTGGGTGCGGTGGCTCACACCTGTAATCCCATCATTTTGGGAGACTGAGGTGGGTGGATCACCTGAGGTCAGGAGTTTGAGACCAGCCTGGCTAACATGGTGAAAACCCATCTCTACTAAAAATACAAAAATTAACTGAGCGTAGTGGCAGGTGTCTGCAGTCCCAGCTACTCGGGAAGCTGAGGCAGGAGAATTGCTTGAACCAGGGAGGCGGAGGTTGCAGTGACTTGAGATTGTGCCACTGCACTCCAGTCTGGGAGATAGACCGAGACTCTGTCTCAAAAAAAAAAAAAAAAAGATTATGCAATCCTGGGCCAGCCATGGTGGCTTGTGCCTGTATTCCCAGCACTTGGGGAGGCAGAGGTGAGGCAGGAAGATCATTTGAGCCCAGAGTTTCAGACCAGCCTGGGCACATGGTGAAACCCATCTCTGCAAAAATTCGCCAGGTATGGTGGTGCACACCTGTAGTCCCATTTACTCAGAAGGCTGAGGCAGGAGGATTGCTTAAGCCTGGGAGGTTGAGGCTGCAGTGAGCCGTGATTGCAGCCCCTGCACTCCAGCCTGGGTGACAGAAGGAGACCCTGTCTCAAAAAACAAACAAACAAAAAAAAACAAAGATTCTTTGTCAGTTTTCAAATAGTTTATCTCCCCTTTTTAGACTATCAGTCTCTTAATTGCCTATTATATTGTGGTAAATAGTTGTTAGCTAGACAACAGCAAATGTGCACTTTCAAAGGCATGATTGTTAGGTGAAAATTTACATCCCTAGGGCACAGAACTTAGATCTAAACACCATTATTTGCTGAAACAAAGAAGGCCATAGGTAAAGGGCCAGACAAGACAAGATTGCCAGGTAGTTTTAAACAGAGGTAAGGTTTCTTATGTAAACTTTAAGCCAATGTCTTCCCCATCATATTTCTTGTGGTTTAGATGCAGAGAGGGAGATATCCTTACACGTGGAGATTTTCTTTATAAATGCAGATCTCTTTCACAAAGAGTTTCTAAATAGCCAGCTAAATGCCAGAAAGTTGTATTTTGGAAACCAATCTAGTTAGATAGGTAGCCCTTTCAACTTAGCTTTTTTCTTGATTAGATTACTAACTTCAGGGTGGAGCCCTTAAATGAATAGGTCAAAGAAAGCATGCAGTTTATAGGACATATATTTAAATATGTGAAAATTAGACACAGCTGGAAGGCAGAACATGTAGATCCCCTCAAATCAAGGAACTCATTTTTACATTGAATCCTAGGTCTTCAAAACTAGGGAAATGCCACAGGATTGGACAGTGCAATGCTTCTACAGTGCCCCTTGCTGCAAGGACATTCCCCCAAGACTGGTGGGTAGCCCAACATTAATCAGCTACTCTGTGATCAGCCCATCCTCCATGGGAGTCTTACACCTTAGTGGCAACTATTTCCATAGACCCTAAGGGTCAAAATCACTCTTTTCTTATCTATATGCAGGAAGAAATGAGTAGTCTCCTGCAGTAATAACCACTCATTGTAAATGCTGTCAGCTGCTCAGCTACCTCCGTAGCTGCAGTCCTCACCAGTGACTTTCAGCTATTGCATACTCAAAGGTCATGTTCTCTCATAGTACAAAATAATCCCTGGTATCCCCAAAAGCCAAAGAGACAAGGGAGAGAGAGCAACTTTTTAGACCTGAGAAAAACCTTCTGTGGGTCTTGGGACTCCACAAAGAAAGCAAAAGACCCCAAAAGGTGGGTGTGCAGTACCTTTTTCTATGTTCCTTAAGGGGTTTCAGGACCACTAGAAGTCTCCTCTAGATTTCTTCATTTGATATCAAAGATGACAAAAGGAAGGAGGAACAGAAGTAGAAGGAAATTGATAAATAAATCTTAGAGGAGCCAAATTGGGGGGATTTTATTTTTTCTTTTTTGAGATGGAGTCTTGTTCTGTCACCCAGGCTGGAGTGCAGTGGTGTGATCTCGGCTCCCTGCAACCTCCATCTCCTGGGCTCAAGCACTTCTCCTGCCTCAGCCTCCTGAGTAGCTGGGATTACAGGCATGTGCCAGCACACCCGGCTAATGTTTGTATTTTTAGTAGAGACAGGGTTTCACCATGTTGGTCAGGCTGCTGTTGAACTCCTGACCTTGTAATCCGCCCACCTTGGCCTCCCAAAGTGCTGGGATTACAGGCATGAGCTACCATGCCCTGCCTGGATTTTAAGCTTTTCAAAAGGCAAAAATCATATTACTCAAAATTATTACTACCAGATGTTGAAGAATAGCTATATTATTAATTGCTATTAGATTCTGTACAAATTTCTAACCTCTACCATTAGATTTTCTTATGGGAAGGATTAGAGTGTTACATGGACTTGTACAAGGAATAATCAAGCCTCTTTTTATATAATCCAAAACTACAGATCTTACTCCCTTTAAGGCCTTCAATCTTAGAGGGTATTGCTTAAGGTTTGGGAAAGATTTTGATGGCTCTATCTGGATTTTGATTGGAGGAGCTAAGATAATTTTCCTGGTATCAGTGGAGAATTTTGACTACAACTAATCAGGCACTACTTTTAACAGTGCTTCTAGTTCTTTATTATTTAACAATTTAGTATCCTCTATGGCAATACAAATTGCAATTGAAAGGATCAGATTTGGAAAAATTTTTGTGTCTCACAATTTTGTTTTACCTTCTAATTCTAAATACACTTCCCCCTTTTGAGAAGAGATACGGATATTATATAATTTAAAATATTTATCCTTATCAAATGCATGGGGGCTGAGGGAACTAAGAGGAAAACATGTGTTCCCTCTAGGGAACCTAACTGAAAAACTATAGGTTGAGATTTATATGCTGTTATAGGAGTATTTGTTATACCCACATCTGTATTGGTTTTTGACTCCAAGGAATGAGACTTTGTAAGAAGGTGGGATTTATTATTGATAATGTAACTCTGGTGTCATTAAGAGCTTGTGTTTGGGGCCAGGCACAGTGGCTCATGCCTGTAATCCCAGCACTTTGGGAGGCCAAGGTGGGTCGATTGCTTGAGTTCAAGAGTTTAAGACCAGCCTGGGCAACAAGGCAAAACCCTGTCTCTACAAAAAATACAAAAGGCAAAACCCTGTCTCTACAAAAAATACACCAGCCATGGTGGTGCACACCTGCAGTCCCAGCAACTCAGGAGGCTCAGGCTTGAGTTAGGGAGGTGGAGGTTGCAGTGAGCCAAGATTGCACTACTGCAATTCAGCCTGGGTGACAGAATGAGACCTTGTCTCAATACAAAACAAAACAAAACAAATAAAAACAAAAACAATGTAGGCCCTCGCTAACAATATTTTTCAAAAAACTTTTTTTTTTTAATTTTTAAAGAACTTGGTTTGTTTTCCACTTAAAATTATTTCAGTTACTCCTAAGGTATTAGTGAGGAGAAGAGGGAAGTTCCCTCTTTTGATTTCCTCAGGGCACTCCTATTCTTCCTTTTCTTTGGCCTGTTTTCATTCTTTCCATTTTAATTTTCTACAATCCTTTGTGAAATGTCCCGGCTTTTTTTTTTTTTGCAGTCATTGCAGTGCAGGAGATTGGGTAGTTTTGGAGTTTAAAAAGGCTTTTTAGGGTTTATAATTGGTTGGACAGTTGTTTTAATTGTAAACTCATGACCTTACTTGCTTTCCTTCCCTGTTTAACTTCCCTTTCCTTTTCTTCCTTGGTTAGGGTATGGGACATATATTCAGCAAAATAAACTAGATAATGAGTTTGAAGGATAACTAACTGGTGCATTGTTTCTTTTTTATAATTGCTAATTCTTAATTTAATCCATTTATACAGTTTGAGTTACAAGGCCAGGCACTATGGCTCACATCTGTAATCCCAGCACTTTGGGAGGCCAAGGCGGGCAGATCACCTGAGGTCAGGAGTTCAAGACAAGCCTGGCCAACACACTGAAACCTTGTCTCTACTAAAAATACAAAAAAAAATTAGCCAGGCATGGTGGCGTGCCAGCTGTAGTCCCAGCTACTCAGGAGGCTGAGGCATGAGAATCACATGAATCCAAGAGGCAGAGGTTGTGGTGAGCCAAGATTGTGCCATTGCACACCAACCTGGGTGACAGAGTGAGACTCCGTCTCAACAACAAAAGTTTAAGTTTCAGAAAGTATCATTTTGGTGGTTAGCATAACTTTATTCAGATAGACCTGAATATTTTTTAATGTTTTTTTCCCCAAATCTTTCATAGTATGACATCAAAGGTTTGATATAGTTTGGATATTTGTCCTGTTCGAATTTCATGTTGAAATTTGATCCCCAATGTTGGAGGGACTTGGGAGATGTTTGGCTCATGGGGGCAGATCACTCATGAATGGCTTGGTGCCATCCTCACAGTGATGAATGAGTTCTCATTCTGAAGAGCTGATTGTTAAAAAGAGCGTGGCACTTCCCCTCAATTGCTTCCTCTCTTGCCATGTGATCTCTGCACACCAGCTCCCCTTCTCCTTCTGCCATGGGTGGAAGCAGCTGGAGGCCTTCACCAGAGGCAAATGTTGGCACCATGCTTCTTGTACAGTCTTCAGAACTGTGAACCAAATAAACCTCGTTTCTTATAAATTACCCAGCCTTAGGTATTCCTTTATAGCAACACAAAGACAGACTAAGACAAGGCTCATGAAAATTTTGTTGATGTTGTATTTTGTCCCAATCAACCACTTTTTGAAAAACTAAGGTGATAGCATCTAGTAAAGCTTTGGCAGTGTTGCAGGCCCATTCACAATCTGCTTCAAAATCTGTGGAAGTTCTCTAAAGGATTTCTCTAATGTGCCTTTGCTATCCTATTTGGCTTTATCAAAGATGAACGAATTGATATAAGTCAGAGAATCTGGGATTGAAAGTTTAAATGTTTAATTCAAATTCTCTAGCAAATCCAGTAGAATCCTGAAGAGGATCAGGAAATTATTTAATTATACCTTTAAGTTCTACCTTTGAGCGTGGTTGATAAAAGAAGTAGGTTGTCTTCTACTAGACACAGGGTATTCCCTAAATGGAGCCAGTACAGCAGGAGGAAGAGGAAGGGAAGGTAGTCTGATAGACAAGGAAGTTCTGACAATGAGGGACAAAGAGAAGAAGGAGCTGAAGGAGAAGAAGAAATGTCAGCAGGGTTTTTCAATTCAAAATTATTTTAGACAACTTTTTCATTTCCTCTTGCAAAGAAATGACTTTATCAAGCTTCTAAGTACCATTGAAAATAGCTCTCCCAGTTATTTTGTTTTATTTTAGAGCCAGCTTTTATTTTGGATTCAGGGAGTACCTGTTATATGGGTATACTGTGTGATGCTGAAGTTTGTGGGTGCAAATGATCCCATTACCCAGGTAGTGAGCATAGTACCCAATACGTAGTTTTTTAGCCCTTGCCCACCTCCAAATAGTTCCCAGTGTTAATTTTCCTCTTGTTAGGTTCATGTGTACCTGATGCTTAGCTCCCAATTATAAGTGAGAACATGAAGTATTTAGTTTTCTATTCCTGTGTTAATTCACTTAGGATAATGAGAGCTGGCTTTTTAAAAATTGAGTATGCGGAAAAACTAGTTTAGGTATTTCAAAGGCACCCCCATTTTGGC
Organism: Macaca nemestrina; assembly: GCF_043159975.1. Lineage (NCBI taxonomy): Eukaryota > Metazoa > Chordata > Mammalia > Primates > Cercopithecidae > Macaca > Macaca nemestrina. Next base: position 50,300,507 of record NC_092141.1, on the reverse strand, counting down.
CACTGTAATTTGGGGTCATTGCAAATTATGCATGACCAATGTTCTAAATATTTACATGAAGATGTGCCGTAAGTATTAAACATGAATCCAGCTTACGTTTCTAGTGGTGGATCTCTTCATCAGGAGGAATACTTGGTTTTAGATGCATGATTACCCAGACTTTAGATTTTCCTCTTGAATGACCAAACTTAGGTGGGAGATATTTTGGATTAAGTGTGCTGCCTGTGGGAATAGCCCCTCCAGGTGGCACCCTTGAGTTGGTTTTTCCTTTTTATGTGTTTTGGTGATCCCAAGAGGCTTGGGTGCTTAAGGCAGTAGGTGATCAGCTGTTATGTGTGCTCATTTAACTATGCAAGGTTCCCTTTATGGTTTTTGTTCGTTTGTTTTTAGACAGAGTCTTGCTGTGTCACCCAGGCTGGAGTGCAGTGATGTGATCACAGCTCACCGCAGCCTTGAATTCCTGGTCTCAAGTGATCCTCTCTTGTTTCAGCCTCCCAAGTAGCTGGGACTACAGGTGCACACCACCACACCTGGGTAATTTCTTATTTATTTTTTGTAGAGATGGAGTTTCACTCTATTGCCCAGGTTAATACTAAACTTCAGGGCTCAAGTGATCCTTCTGCCTTAGCCTCCCAAAGTGCTGGGATTGATACAGGCATAAGCCACTGTGCCTGGCTCTGTATGCTCTTCTTAAGGGATTTCCTGTAAGACTGTTTCATATCGTGAACAATGAGCTCCAACACTCCCACAAAGACCTCAGTAGCCTAAGGTGCCTTCCAGTTTGCAAGAACTGTGTCTTTCATCTTTGGGACTTATTTTGTCCTCATAAAGAGCCTTTTGTAATTTTAGTTACTCAAGAAGAAACTTTAGGCCAGGCACAGTGGCTCACACCTGTAATCTCAGCACTTTGGGAGGCTGAGACGGGTGGATTGCTTGAGCCTAGGAGTTTGAGATCAGACTGGACAATATGGCAAAACTCTGTCTTTACAAACAATACAAAAAATTAGCCAGGTGTGGGGGCGCACACTTGTAGTTCCACCTATTTGGGAGACTGAGGTGAGTGAATCATCTGGACCTGGAAAGTTGAGGCTTCAGTGAGCCATGGTCACTGTTACTGCACTCCAGCCTGGGCAACAAAGGGAGATCCTGTCTCAAAAAAAAAAAAAAAAAAAAAAGGAAGAAGAATATTTATATTTGTCAGTTGTCAGTTGAACCGAGCTTCAGAATCTGGTTAGTTTTAAAATTACAAATTTTGCTTAAGTCACAAAGATTCATTTCCTCTTTTCAAAGATAAACTGTTTTCTCCCTGACCAAAGTTTCAAATGAGATAAAAAGTTATAGAAATTCTAATGAAGCCAGGCATGGTGGTTCACACCTATAATCCCAGCACTTTGGGAGGCTGAGGCAGGCAGATCACCTGAGGTCAGGAGTTGGAGACCAGCCTGGCCAACACAGTGAAACCCCGTCTCTACTAAAAATACAAATTTAGCTGGGCATGGTGGCACGCACCTGTAATCCCAGCTACTCCATAGGCCGAGGCAGGAGAATTGCTTGAACCCAGGAGGCGGAGGTTGCAGTAAGCCAAGATTGCACCACTGCACTCCAGCCTGGGCCACAAAGTGAGAATCTGTCTCAAAAAATAAGTGAAAGAAAAATAAATAAATTTAAAAATAATGTTTGAAACTCTACCAAGCTGGGAGGTTCAGACCCTGAGAGATGCCTTACCAGAGATTTCCGTTGACTCCAGCGAGATTGGGTGAATGAAAGTCATTTGTGTTGGTACCAGCATTCTGGTTGTCAGCAAAGTGACAGATATCACTGGAGGTCTGCTTTGAGTCCCTTCGTGGTGACCAAAATGTCAACCTTAAATAATGAGATTCAGAAAATATGACAAAGTATAGAGTTTATTTAAACACAAAGTATGGTCTGATCACTGTCCGTTTGTTTTTGTGGGCTGGTTGCTGAAGAGTCAGAGTTCTGTCTTCATGTATAGTCTGGTCATTGTCCATTTGTATATCCTCCAGTCCCTTGCTACTAAAAACAAATAAAAAATGACAGCCACCTGGGAAACACAGACCCCAAACGCAAGGGAGCAAGTGTTCCAAAGTGGGGAAGTTGAGGTTGCATTTATATAGGCAGTTAACAGGGTTGTAACATTTTTCCATGCAAGGTCAGTCCATATGTTATATGTTATAGTTTGTTACATTTCAAGGAAGTATTAGTTACAGTTTGTTACATTTCAGGGAATACTGCTTTAACATTCAGTGAGCAGGGGTGATAATCTGAAGAGACCTTAAGCTGCAAGGCTTTTCCTAGTCACTTACAGGAAAAAGCAGAACTTGCGGCTGCATGCTACTGACTCAGGTCATGTAACCACATTCCTCTCAAGGCTCAAAATAATCTAAAATTCTGCCAGCTTTAAATTTGAATTATTCAGTTTCACACCATCATAGGCCTAAGTTCACATTTTATTCAAAACAACTTCAATGTAGTATAGATAAATTTTCATAACTCTTTGTAAGTTGATATGATTTATCTCTTTAATATTAACGAAATTTAGGAATTACCTCCTGATGTTTGCTGCATATATATACACACAGATTGATGGCAAATATTTTATTGCACTATTTAGTTCTATATTATACTATCAACATTACTGTTTTTCTAAAATAAAGCAGAATCTTTTCTTTGTTTTAAAATGATCTCAGTTCCCAAGGAAGAAATTACACCAATTTGAGTCTGAAATATCAAACATTGAAGAATATAGAATTTATTTTCTAAGCAGTGGAAAACCGTGTATCTAATGAAGCAAGTTGGTTCAGATGGGGTAGCTGGCAAACAGAACAAGAGCTATGTAGAGGTAGCCAGACTGAAACTTGATCTTGGTTGGAGTGGAACAAAATGCTCAAAATGCTCATAGTATTATTACAATTTTTTTTTTTTTTTGAGTCAAGGTCTCACTTTGTCACCCAAGCTGAAGTGCAGTGGCACAATCATAGCTCACTGCAGCCTTGATCTACCAGGCTTAGGTGATCCTCCTGCCTCAGCACCCCCAAGTAACTGGGACTACAGGTCCGCATCACCATGCCCAGCTAATTTTTTTTTTGGTAGAGATGGAATTTCGCCATGGTGCCCAGGCTGGTCTTGAACTCTGAGCTTAAGGGATCTGCCCACCTTAGCCCCTGAAAGTGCTAAGATTATAGGAGTGAACCACAGTGCCCAGCCTTGCGTTAATTTTCTTTTTGCATGATTTTTACACTACTATGAAAATAAGCAAAGGCCACCCAAATGAGAATCAACAGAATTCATTTATTCAAATCATGCAATAACAAGGAAGTCAGCCAATATCACTTTCATTGGGCAGACTCAAAAAGGAGTAGGCAAGTTTTAGAGTGAAAAAAAGATGTTAAAGCATGCTCTAATTGGAGGTTGTTGGCATGGGGAAGTTGAAGGCCATCTATCTAAAAGCAGAGCATCTAAGGGAATTAATTCAGGAAACATAGTTGGCTTTCTCTGGTTGGCCTTGAGTTGAAAGCATGTAGGAGTTGGGGCACAAAAATAGAGAAGCTGGCAGTCATTGATCCAATCCTCCCTGTCCTGGGGTGATTGCTGCCAAGATTGTAATTTGGATTTCCAGGCTGGTTGCTGAAGAGATTGTAGGTCAGAGTTCTGTCTTCATGTATGGTCTGGTCATTGTCCATTTATATATCCTCTAATATCTCACTACTGAAGAACAAATAAAAATGATTTGTGTTTTATAATTTAATGGAAGAATATATTCATGTAGTTTTGAGAGATTTAAAATTCTAATAGTTACAGAAATCTTCCCAGATGGAAATAATATTTCATGTCTGGGAATATAAGATGAATTATGTTAATACTGTAAGGTATCTTTGCAAAGTTCTTGTTATACAGGTAGAAGTGGATTCTGGACCTCAAAGATATATCAGTTATAATAAATAATACGTACTTATGTGGTCTTTTGAGAAATTATAACCTGATTTGGACTACCTCAGAAAGATTGGGCATTTTCTCCATGACTTATTGGATAATTGGGACTTTTAAAGATGTAAGAAAGAAAGTTACTAGTATATCACCATTGGAAAGTCCTCACATTGCAATTTTCTATAGAGAAAATTGGTTGGCAGTGATGAAGATTATATTTAAGTTTCTACAGTTTTTTAAATTAAATTTTTATTTTGAGAAATTTTCAAATACAAGTATTTTATATAAAAATTATACAGCATCAATAGATAAAGCTGAAGTATCGTTTATCCTCTCCCCTCCTGCCCCATTTTCTATCCCCTTTCTTCCTGTAAGAGGCAACCTCTCATGAATTTGGTGTATGTCCTTTTAACTCATAAAATCATTATTTCTAAAAACAATGTAATTGCCCTTACTTGACTAATTATAAACACAAATGTGGAAGGTTTGAAAGACTTACTTTCTAGATTCTTTTAGATTAGTGAATTATGATAATAAGCCTGAAAAACATAACATTATTCACCAAGTAATTCAACCAAGTAACATATATTCTATGTCAAATAGCATATTGTCTTTGTATTGGTATTAATAGATCTAATTAGTGGCAGGCATCTAGGTCTCTCAAGGAAGGAAGAAGGAGAATTTTGGGAAAAGAACCAATGAAAGAAAGCACAGATTGACACTTTGTGAAATGTGTAAAAGTGAGTCAGAGAGTTTCCTCTTGATCTTGACTGAAAGTATAGCTAGGTCTCAAGTTTGCTTTGATCTTTTTTTGCCTGGCCCCTACAGAAGCAATGCTTTTTCTTTGTTTCAAAATGAATGGGCAAATATATATACTATACTTGTCAATCTCAGTGTTTTAAGTATTGCCAATTTGACACCAGTGTGGCAAAACAAAGTTCAGTTTGTTAAAAGTTTAATTTATTCTCCAAATATAAGTTGCTTCTGTTTTATAAATACCTACATAAAAAGCTTAAGTCCCAGCAATAATTTAATAGAATCCTATGCATCTTGTTTTAAATACTCCTATGATTCACGGACAATCACAGTCTATGAACAAAAACCTATATTTAGTAACTATTTGAAAGGTACTGTAATTAAGTCTGTTTTAGTTCTAATCATTACTAACATTGTGGATAATGCAGGAAAGGGGAAAAATACAGCTCATCAAAGAAGAGACCCATGAGATGGATATAGCTAGTTTAATCATAGTAAAAAAAATCCCAAGGATGTTGACACATCTGTACTATCATTAATGAGAGATATAGTACAGAGACTTCGTCTGAAAAGGATGACTTCATGGAGTATCAATGACTTTACATCTCTTCAAAGGATAAAAAGAGTTTATGTTTTTCTGGTGTCTGAATGTTTTATCTTGTTACGTTGACTGCATAATGAGTACTATGGTTTGTGATTTAAATGTATTATGAACGTAATTTTTTCTTTGCATCTAAAATTTTGTTTTTGGCTTAAGGAGGAACCTAAAATGCTATTCATTCACTGGTAGTATATCTGTGATTTTAGCATGTTCTATAAAATTTCATCTCCAAGGATAAAAATTTTCTTATATTTGTACATAAGTAAAACTTTTATGATCTTGATTAATTTTTAAAGGAGTTATACTTTTGTTATCCTTAACTTTTAAATTGGATTTTAGAGTATTTTCTTTGTGTTAATAGGCAGAAGACTATAGCCTTAATTTTATCAGTAGATTAGGAAGCATTTTCCTGTATTTAATCTCTATATTGCTTTCAGTTTTTGGCTTTCTTGAAGGTAACCAAAATGTCAATTACTAGGGAATTCTGCAACCTGAGAGTGATATTTTGAAATCTGCTATAATGACATAAAGATGTATTTTTTGATATTTTTATAGGAAATGGAAATACTGGCAAACTAAAAATACTTGTTTATGGCTACTTGTTATTTCTGATCCTCTTCCTGAAATGTAAGGAATTAAAACTTAAACATTTTATTTATGGAGTGGTAAATTAGAAACTGATAGTAAATCAGAAGACTGAAGATAATTAAAACATTATAATATTGGGAAAGTAGCTAAAGAAGACCTTGGAAAATTATTATTAGATGTCTTCAGGAAGTGGTTGTATAAAATATAGCTGTGAGATGACAAATGTGCATGTTGAATTAAATAGTTACTTATTATTTCTAAAATCTATGGCATTTGAATTTAAGATGATGTTTCAAATATACATAAAATGTTTTGTTTTAAGATTTTACACTGTAACAAAACTATTTGCATAGCCAACACATGTAGCCTTGGTACCTCATTAGGTAAAGTGGAGTTTTTTCCTCATTGTTAATGAAAAGGATAAGTTTCCCTAGAAAAGAGCAAAAAGGAAAATAAGATACTGCTTTTAAAATTATCTTATTTAATTCCTATTTTTCAGAGGATAGCTGGCTCACATATTATGTTTCTAAATTTATCAGTTCCCTGCCAAAGAAGCAAATACATCTTTACAGTGATTTATAGGTTGCTAGGAGTTTTCTGGTCCATATTTACAAAAAAAACCTCAATTTCTAAACAAATTGTATTCTAAAAGTTTGTTTTAAAATGTATTTTAGAATTTTTGATATATTTTTTCCACAGAAAGAATTATAAATGGTAGGTTCCTAGGCAAGTCCACAAAAGTATTTTTAACCCATAAAGTAGTGAGGAATAAAGATTTGTTTTAAAGATTTTTATATTGAATTTAATGCTGGCAATTTAAGGAAAGTAGGTAATTTAGATCACAGGATTGGGAAACTTGTATGGAAATTCTAAAGAGGACTTCTGGATACATTAAAATTGGCTTCAGAAACTACTTCTAATTTTTTGTCAAAACTCCCCACTATCTTTTGCAAATGCACTACTGTTCTTGGGATTAATAGCTCACAAATGGAACAATGAGAGAAATTTTCTTTGAGTGGTTAGGTACAGCTGAAAGAGGGATTATGGTAAGAGGATCCATAAATAATAAGAATTTGATAATGTGAGTTATATCTCAGTGAAGCTGTTATTTAAAAAGTAAAAAATATTATAAGCTATGGTTCTGTTTAAAAAGAAAAAAAGTAAAAAATAAAAATAAGAAAATAAAAAATAAAAGCGTGAAAGGGGAAATAGCTTCTTGTGACTAAACTTCCAAATAACAAAAGAGTGGCTTTGCATTACTTACTTGTTTGTATTTGTTATGATAAATGTCAAGTAAGCCATTAGTTTACTAAATTCAGTAAAAAACCTTAATCTAACAGCTAGAGAAAGAAACAAATGGCAAATATAGAGCAGATGATCTTTTTTTTGTTTTTTCTTTTTGTGAGACGAAGTTTTGCTCTTGTTGCCCAAGCTGGAGTGCAGTGGCGCGATCTCGGTTCACTGCAACCTCTTCCTCCTGGGTTCAAGCGATTCTCCTGCCTCAGCCTCCCGAGTAGCTGGGATTACAGGCACGTGCCATCACACCTGGCTAATTTTTTGTATTTTTAGTAGAAATGGGGTTTCACCATGTTAGCCAGGCTGGTCTTGAACTCCTGACCTCAGGTGATCCGCCCACCTCGGCCTCCCAAAGTGCTGGAATTACAGGTGTGAGCCACCACGCCTAACCGGAATAGATGATCATTTAAAAGCTAAGAATATTTTATGAATTGGAAGATTAGTTTAGAGTATTATAAAATATAGCCTAGAAAATTATGAAGAAAACTAACTTTTGCTGGCCAGGTGCAGTGGCTCACGCCTGTAATCCCAGCACTTTGGGAGGCTGAGGTGGGCGGATCACCTGAGGTGGGGAGTTTGAGACCAGCCTGACCAACATGGAGAAACCCAATCTGTACTAAAAATACAAGATTAGCCGGGTGTGGTGGCTCATGCCTGTAGTCCCAGCTACTCGGAAGACTGAGGCAGGAGAATTGCTTGAACCCGGGAGGCGGACACTCCAGCCTGGGCAACAAGAGTGAAACTGCATCTCTAAAAAAAAAAAAAAGAAAAGAAAACTAACTTTTGCTCTTCTAAAAGATATGCCAAACTTCAATGATTTTATTTTCCTCACCTTGCCACTTATTTTTCCTCCTTTTGTCGTTCAGGACTTTTGCTAGAGATGACAGTAGGATGTCTCTGCAATAATCCAGACACTGGAATTTGGCAGTTAGGAGGCATTTTAGTCTTTAGACTACTCAATTTACTCTATATTGAATAGAATTTTTAGTGAAGGATCTTAATCTCATATTCTGTTTCACAAAATGTACATCACAGCGTTTGCTCACAGAATTAGGAACACATTATTTTTAATAACTTTGAAGCAAAAGGCTACTTGTAGTGCGTCATTATCTCCACATACATATATATGTAATATTTATAATATTTTATGTATATAAAAGACATGGTCTCACTATGTTTCCAGACTGAACTTGATCAAACTCCTGGACTCAAGCAATCCTACTACTTCAGCTTCTAGAGTAGCTTGAACTACAGGTATGTACCACTGTGCTTGGCTAATTGTTTACTCTGTATTTTTCCCCATGAAGTTAAAACCTAAAATGAGGATATCATTTAGGAACAAAAGATCAGGTGCTGAGATTTACTTTTAAAATATTTTGGCTTCAACTTTATTCCCACACACATTTCCAGAACCCTTGGGCTTTGTAGGAGTGGCAAAACTCCACTTCCATCCTTTTAGGGTCCCAGCTGGGTCTGATAATTAAATTGACATAAGACATAAGACATTAACTGGAGAAAAACATACAAATGTACTTAATACAAATTTTACATGGCATGGGAGCCCTCGTAAGGAAGTGAAGACCCAAAGAAGCAGTTAGAGTCAATCACTGGTATACTGAATTGTACAAAATAGTAGCTGTGAAAAAGCAGCTAAATTGTGTGGGGAGGCTTAAAAGATAAGAGTTATTTTAACAAGGTCTGTACAGAATTCTTTTGGTCTCAACTTCATCCTAGAGGATAAGGATATTTTATTCCTTTTGGTATAGGAAGGGTGTCTTTCACATGGAATTTCATCTCCTGCTTTTAAGAAACAGAAAAGAGGCTAGAAGGATCTTTTTGCACCTGCTGCTTTTCAAGTGCATTTAATTCAAAATAGTCAATATGTCAGAGTGGTATGTTTTTAACTCCTTCAGCTTAAATGGAAGATTCATGTTTTCTTGAAAAAATTGGGAATATGAAGTTTCCCGCAGAATTCTACAAAGATGTATAAACATATGAACTTTATCAGAATAGGGCAGTGAGAGTCTGAAACAATCTTTCAGGGAAAATCTGACGATATCTCCTGAACATGTATGTAATCTTTTGGCTAGACTCACAGACTTCTTAAAAAGTATGATGGTAAGGAGAAAAATTTTTCTTCTGATTCTGTTGTAAAAGAGTTTGTTTGTTTGTTTGTTCGTTTTCTTTTGAGAGAGGATCTTCCTCTGTCACCCAGGCTGGAGTGCAGTGGCACGATCTCGGCTCACTGCAGCCTTGACATCCAGGGCTCAAGTGATCATCCCACCTCAGTCTCTTGAGTAGCTGGGACCACAGGCACATGCCACCACTCCTGGCTAATTTTTTTTGGTATATTTTGTAGAGATGGGGTTTTGCCATATTGCCCAGGCTGGTCTCAAACTCCTGAGCTTAAGCAATTTTTTTTTTTTAAGCTGGTGATGGTTCACAACTTGTGATACCTAAGTTTGTGTATATATCAATAATGTATATAAACAACATGCAATATTCATTTCCTATATATTTTATTCTATGTTAAGTTTTTTGGAGGTAACTTTGTCTACTCAGCAAGTAGAGTGTTACACAGCAAGTAAAGTCATTATTGTTTCCTTTAGTTTAGTCTTGCTTTGTTTTTGTAATCCTAATTAAGGATAATATTCACTTCCTATCCAGAGATGATACCAATCCTTTTTATTCTGCTTTTCACTTTCGCGTTTCCTTCTTTTTCTTTCTCTTTTAAAACTTACACAGTCATACATGAAAACCCTGTCATTGCAAAAACTTCCAAATACAGAAGGCTGGGTGCAGTGGCTCATCCCTGTCATCTCAGCACTTTGGAGGCCGAGGCAGGTGGATCGCCTTGAGCTCAGGAGTTTGAGACCAGTCCAGGCAACATGGCAAAATCCTGTCTCTATAAAAAATACAAAAATTGGCCAGGTGCGGTGGCTCACACCTGTAATCCCAGCACTTTGGAAGGCTGAGATGAGTGGATCACAAGGTCAGGGGTTCAAGACCAACCTGGCCAAGATGGTGAAACCCTGTCTCTACTAAAAATACAAAAAATTAGCTGGGCATGGTGGCGAGTGCCTGTAATCCCAGCCGCTTGGGAGGCTGAGGCAGAAAATTGCCTGAACCCGGGAGGTGGAAGTTGCAGTGAGCCAAGATCCCGCCACTGCACTCCAGCCTGGTGACAGAGTGAGACTCCATCTCAAAAACAAACAAAAAAAGAAAAATTAGCCAGGCATGATAGTGTGCACCTATAGTCTAGTCTTAGCTACTCAGGAGGCTGAGGTGGGAGGGTGACTTGAGCCCAGAGACGGAGGTTGCAGTGAGCTGAGATTGTGCCACTGCATTCCAGCCTGGGTGACAGAGCCAGACCCTGTCTCAAAAAAGAAAAGGAAAGAAAAGAAAAGAAATATAGGCCAGGCATGGTGGCTCATGCTTGTAATCCCAGTACTTTGGAAGACTGAGGCCGTTGGATGACTTTAGCCCCAGGAGTTTGAGACCAGCCTGGGCAAAATAGTGAAACACTGTCCCTACAAAAAATAAAAAATTAGCTGGGCTTGGTGGCCTGTGCCTGTAGTCCCAGCTACTTGGGAGGCTGAGGTGGAAGGATCACCCGATCCCAGGGAGGTTGAGCCTGCAGTGAGCCATTATCATGTCACTGCACTATGGCCAGAGTGACACAGTGAGACTCAGTCTCAAAGCAAAAAAAAGAAAAGAAAGAATTATAATAAAAAGCAGTGTTACCTTTTTCCTTTCCTCTTCTATCTTATTCCCCTCTCCAGAAATCACTACTTTGATATGTTTCATTCAAAATCTTTTTCTGTTTATTTACATACTATTTCCATATAAAGAAACATGGTTTTCAGGGGTTTTTCCTCCTTTTATATAAGTGGGGTCATACTGTCTATATTTTCAGCAACTTGCATTTTTTTTTTTTTTTTTGAAGACGACGTTTTGCACTTGTCGCCCAGGCTGGAGTGCAGTGGTGCGATCTTGGCTCACTGCAACTCCTGCCTCCTGGGTTCAAATGATTCTTCTTCCTCAGCCTCTCGAGTAGCCAGGATTACAAGTGCATGCCACCACGCCTGGCTGATTTTTGTATTTTTAGTAGAGACAGGGTTTCACCATGTTGGCCAGGCTGGTCTCAAACTCCTGACCTCAAGTGATCCGCCCGCCTCAGCCTCCCAAAGTGCTGGGATTACAGGTGTGAGCCACTGAGCCTGGCCTGCATTGTTTTTCAGTTAATGAAATGTAGAGGTCTTTCCATAGCAATACTGCTATTTAACTATAATAACCACTTCATAATGTTCCACAGAGGTTTATTTAACCATACTGAACTGATGGACAGTTAAGGTTTTCTGTTTGTCATCACAATTCTCAGATTTTCTCCTCTCCTGTCTATTTTTTCTCTTTTTCTGTTTTATTCTGTTCTTTCTGAGATTTCCTCAACTTTGTCCTTCTCTTAAGATTTCCGTTTTTGTTATTTTTATTCTTTATTTTTGAAATGGAGTTTCACTGTTGTCACCCAGGCTGGAGTGCATTGGTGTGATCTCGGCTCACTGCAACCTCCACCTCACGGGTTCAAGCAATTCTTCTGCCTCAGCCTCCCCAAGTAGCTGGGATTACAGGTGCCGGCCACCATGCCCAGCTAATTTTTTTGTATTTTTAGTTGATACAGGGTTTCACCATGTTGGCCAGGGCTGGTCTTGAACTCGTGATCTCAGGTGATCCACCTGCCTTGGTCTCCCAAAGTGCTGGGATTACAGGAATGAGCCACCGTGCCCGGCCTGTTATTACATTTTTAATTTATAAAAGTTTTTCTTTGTGTGCTGAATTTTTTTAAAAATTTTGTTTGTTACAGATATCTCTTAGAAATAATTTTTTTCCTAGTGTTTTCTTTTGCCTGCATAGTTTCTTTCTACCAGATTGCTTTCTTTTCTTTTGATAATTTTTGTCTCTATTTTCCAAATAACAGGCTTTCTTTAGGTATCTGGTAATTCTTAGCTGCCTGTTCTTAAGTAAGAATAGGTTAATAAAAGCCGATTGGGAAGCCATGTACTTCATGGATGGGGCTTGTAGATTTTCAGTTTTACTGTAGGATGACCTGCTTAGAACACATTTGTTAGGGAACCTTCTGGCTTCAACCCGAATTTACCAAAAAAAAAGTTTTCTAATCTACTGGGCTCAATAGAGTGGGGGAAGAGGGCTTCTGATCTTAGAATTCAGCATTCACCTATGCATAAGGTCACTTAGTCTCCTTGTTTTTCAGAATGACACCTGCATCCTCTACTGTACCTGGTGTCCTCTAATCAAGAGATGCCCTGTTTTATCCTCTCCAGGGAATAAGCTGCAGACTTCTGCTATGATTGATTGGTTAGGGAGAGATGCTCACCTGGAGATGTGGAATGGAGGAAGGAAATCTAAGGATCTAACAGCTTCTTAAATATCTTTCATCCAATTTTTCTTATTTTATCCATTCCACTCCCCACTTACCCCCAGTTCTACAGGTCCATAGTCTTGCCAATTCTTATGCCTTTAGAAAATTCTGTGGTATATATTGCTTTCCTCACTGCCAGTTTAGAACTTGGCTCACTCAGCTTTCCTCACTGCCAGTTTAGGACTTGGCTCTCTTTGGTCTGCTAAGTCAGTTACCACTCTGTCATCTACTTTCTGATTTACAAAAATCTGTTGCTTTTTTTCTTCTTCTCCTTTCCTCCTCATCCTTTGGGATTATGTATTTTAAAATTTGCCTTAATTTTTGTTTTAGTAGGGTTTCTGAAAGGAGTACATTGAATGTACATATTAAATCTGCCCTCTTACCTTGGGAGTCTCTTATGTTATTTCTTTGATAGAGAGGCTGCAATACATAGTAATTGAGAGTATGAGTTATAGCACCAGACTGCTTGGGTTTGACCTCTGACTCTGCCACTTACTAGCTATTAGATTAACCTCTACATTCCTATTTTCCTCATCTGTAACATGGGGGATAATACCTACTTTGTTGGGTGACCAGATAATTAATTAATTAGTTAATTAAAATTAACTTATGTAAAGGACTTAGAGCAATGCCTTACACATAGGATACCCTTAATGAATATTCATTATTAATATTATCTTCCCTCTCTTTTCTCTGTCTTATTTTCCTAGAACTCCTGTTAGTAAAATATTAATCTCCTTAGATTTTCCTTGAAGTATCTTATTTTTCTTTCATATTTTTCATCTCATGTGTAGTTATACTTTCTTGGGAATTCTTGTAACCTCTGCTTAATGTCTCATTTTAACAATATTATTTTATTTATTTATTTATTTATTTTGAGACGGAGTCTTGCTCTGTCACCCGGGCTCGAGTGCAATGGCATGATCTCAGCTCACTACAACCTCTGGCTCCCAGGTTCAAGCAATTCTCTTGCCTCAGCCTCCTGAGTAGTTGGGAATAAAGGCACGTGCCACCACGCCTGGCTAATTTTTGTATTTTTAGTACAGACGGGGTTTCACCATTTTGGCCAGGCTGGTCTCATACTCCTGACCTCAGGTGATCTGCCCGCCTCGGCCTCCCAAAGTGTTGGGATTATAGGCGTGAGCCACTGCACCCAGCCAACAATCTTATTTTAAATATCAAATAGCTCTTTTGACATCTGATTTTAATCTTTCATGTTAAAGGATTTTCTCACATGTCGGATGACCTTTGGTAGTTTGTGCATATTTATTTTAAATAGATTAAAAGCTCTTTAGGAATAAAACTAATTGTGGAGTAAGTAAGGAATAAGCCTTACTTTTGGGTGTTAGGATGGACATTATTATTATTATGAAGAGGATCTTTTCTCTCAGATTGTGCAGTGCCTCCAAAAAGACTTACAATTTCTGGCCTGGGCAATAAAGTGCAAGTGTTTTGGGTCATTGGTGGGGTGGAGTGGGAGAGTGGGTAGGGGAATTAAGTCCCACGCCTTGGTATTTAAAGAAATCCCTTTGTTTTCTATCTATCTGTCCTACGTCTACTCTCTATTCTGCCTAGTGTCCTCAAGTCTGCAACATGCCTCTTCAATTTCTCTAGAGGATAAACTGCCATTCTCCAACCAAGTCAGGGGTGTGTACACTTAGCTGCTGGCATTCTACACATGGGAGTAGGGAGGAGAATCAACTGTTCACATACACAGACTCTTATCTTGGTTTTTCACTTTGTGCTTCCTCTTCACACACTTGGTACTTCCAAGGTCAGAGGCTTTCCTAGATTCTTTGGGGACAAATTGGCTTTCTTCTCACCAGTGTCCCCCTTTGTAATTTCCTGAGATTATAGCTTCCTCCACTGTAATAAGTCAGATACCACTCCTCCATTTGTTCTCCCTTTCCCAAAAATATGTTATCCACTGTAAAACATGCTATGTACTCTATCTTCTGTTTGATTGTCCTTGAGAATTTAAACCTTTTAAATTATGTTGCATCATTTTATTAGGGGAGTGGAGAAACACATATGCTTGATCTTCCTTTTCTTTTTGACAGAAGTCATCAGATGAATGTTACTTTAAAATATTATTGCATTTAACTATACTATTTAATTATATAAGGAGCTGTCTTTCCCTAGTACGCCTGGAAAAAGTAGGCCAGATTTGTTCATATAGATGTAGAGTCTGGCTGCCATGACCACACCCTCCTCCTTATAACAAGCCAAGTGGTAGTGAACAAACTCAGGTCACAGGATCCTGTGGAAAGAGTTTGAATTCCCACAGCCAGGGCAGGTTCCTTTACCTATGGTTAATGTTCTAGAGCTTGACTTTCCCCATCTCTGCTAGAAACAGACTTTACTCAGCCACAATTCCATTTTTTTTTATTTCCTCTTTTGCCTTTACTAGCTTCAATTACTGGCATTAATTGAGGATTCCTCTTTTCTGACACACAAGAAAGATAAGGTCCATTTGGTACACTCTAAACATCCATACAGTGGAATATTACTAAGCAATTAAAAAGAACAAATGATGCATGCTTCAACATCTATGAACTTCAAAAACATTATGCTAAGTGAAAGAGCCACATGCAAAAGATTACATATGAAAGGTTCAGAACGAGCATATCTATAGAGATAGAAAGCAAGTTAGTAGTTGCCTGAGGCTGGGATGTCTAGTGGTGGGGAGGCTGTGCATGTGTGGGGGCAAAGGGTATATGGGAACGCTCTGTACTTCTCCTTCAATTTTGCTGTGAACCTAAAACTGCTCTTAAAAAGTCTATTAAAAATATATTTTTAAATGTCCTCAAATAGGAATTACACTTTAAATTATAAAAATGTTACCACTGCATATATAAAGCTCTGTGCATCCTAGGTAGCAAATTTAAACACAATTACTATAGCATTAATTATTAAATTATTGGGATTTAGGCTTATTGACCTCATACCTCCTAAGTGAGGTGAGGCCTTTTTTTTTTTTTTTGAGATGTAGTCTCACTCTGTTGCCCAGGCTGGAGTGCAATGGTGCAGTCTTGGCTCACTGCAACCTCCACCTCCTGGGTTCAAGTGATTTTCCTGTCTCAGCCTCCCAAGTAGCTGGGATCATAGGTGCACACCACCATGCCCGGCTAATTTTTGTATTTTTAGTAGTGGCGGAGTTTCGCCACGTTGGCCAGGCTGGTCTCGAACTCCTGACCTCAGGTGATCTGCCCACCTCGGCCTCCCAAAGTGCTGGGATTACAGGCGTGTGCCACCTCACCCAGCCTGATTTTTATTCTTAAAAGTAGAGATCTGAAATAAGTGAACACATGAATGATGTGGCTATCTGGGTGAAAAGCTTTCTAGGCAGAGGAATCAATAAGTGTAGAGACAGTTAGGTAAGAGAAGGCTCAGCAGGTTTGAGGAATGACAGAGAGATTTGTGTGACTTGGAACAAAAGTGAAAGAATAGTATTAGAAAACAAAATCAGAGAGCTGGCAGTGTATTAGATCAAGTAGGGTCTGGTAAGCCATGGTCAGGATTTTGAATTTTTCCCTGAGTGAGATGGGAAGGCAATAGAGGATTTGAGCAGAGGAAGGACATGATCTGATTTGCATTTTTAATGGATCACTCTGGGTGCTGTGTGGAGACTAGAGTAGGAGGAAAGAAGGTAGAAAAGGGGAAAGAATTAGTAGTAGTTAGTTGTCCAGGTGAGAAATAATGATGGCTTAGACCAGGGAAGTAGTCTTGGAGACAGTGATAAGTGGTCAGGTTCTGGATATATTTTGAGAGAAGAAACAATAGGATTTGTTTATGTGGTGTATGTGAAGGGAAGAATCAAGGAAGGATAAATTCAATGATTCTGACTTGAGCAACTGGAAGAATGGAATTGCCACTTACTAAGATGGAGAAGAGCAAGCTTAAAGGGAAAAATCAAGAGATTGGTTTTAGACCCTTAAAATTGCCTATTCAAGTGGAAATATTGAACATGTATGATTGGATATAAGAACCTGAAGTTCAGAAGAGCGGTATGACTGGAAGATACAAATTTAAGCATTGGCTATAAGTAAATGGTATCCATGGAACTGGCTTTACAATTACACACTATACATACAATGAAAACTTCTGTTTTTTTTTTTTTTTTTTCCTTGCATTAGGGAATATTGATGTCTTGTTCCCTTTTGGACTCTTCTCTCTTTTTTTTTTTTTTTTTTTTTGAGACAGAGTCTTGCTCTGTCACTCAGGCTAGAGTGCAGTGGTGTAATCTCGGTGCACTGCAACCTCCACCTCCTGGGTTCAAGTGATTCTCCTGCCTCAGCCTCCCGAGTAGCTGGGATTACAGGCACCCGCCACCGCTCCTGGCTAATTTTTGTATTTTTAGTAGAGACGGAGTTTCACCATCTTGACCAGGCTGGTCTCAAACTCCTTACCTTGAGATCTACCTGCCTCAGCCTCCCAAAATGCTGGGATTACAGGTGTGAGCCACCACACTCAGTCAGGACTCTTCTCTTTAAACAATGATTTTCACCCTCATTTATTTCCTGTTTTAAAATAGTATTTGAAATCAGCAGAAAACTTTTGGCATTGTCAACCTCATCAGTTTCTGCCAATTATCTTCCAAAACTACAAATGGATATTTAAAATTCATAATATGTAGCTCTTTATTATTAGATAGTTGAATGTCATTTAAGAGGTGCGGGCCATTCAGCAAGAGATAGAAGAAGTGTCATTATGAATTTAAAATGTAACATTTTAGACAGGTATGGGTTTATGGCATCATTCTCAATCATGACTTCAGGGTCTATGTGTTTTCTTAGATTTGTTTCTTTTTTTAATTTTCTTTAATATAAAGGAAATGTGAAATTGTGAATTATGTTCTTCGAAGTTATTAGAATCATTATAACAGGAAGTGTTCATATTAAAAAGTCTTTATCAAGACCTAATATTAAATTGTATAACTTGCTTGTTCTACTTTTCTATAAAGATTAACCTTATACCAGCTTAACTTCTTAAGGATATTACTTGCTTCTTTTTTATTATAATGAGCAAGTCTGTGTGTGGGAGTTTATATGGTATTTGTTCATTGGAATCACTTTCAGAAAATCACAGTTCAGTTCTGTTAATTGATTGAGGAAAGCTTTTTAAAAATCATTTTAGGCCGGGCGCAGTGGCTCACGCCTGTAATCCCAGCACTCTGGGAGGCTGAGGCGGGCGGATCACGAGGTCAAGAGTTCAAGACCAGCTTGGCCGACATGGTGAAACTCCATCTCTACTAAAAATATAAAAATTAGCCGGGTGTGGTGGCATGTGCCTGTAGTCCCAGCTACTTGGGAGGCTGAGGCAGGAGAATCGCTTGAACCCAGGAGGCGGAAGTTGCAGTGAGCCGAAACCATGCCACTGCACTCCAGCCTGGCAACAGAGTGAGAGTCCATCTCAAAACAAAACAAAACAAAACAAAACAAAAATAATCATTTTAGATTTTTTTCTACTGCAGTTGTAATTTACCATACTGCTTTTGCCACTATCCACAATTATACTTAGTAGAAATACTAAATTGTTAAAATTGTGCCACATCTGCTTCTGTATATTTCTACTCTACTCTTATATGGTTGCAAGTATATAACTATCTTTATGTGAGATATTATTGCCCTTACTAGAAACCTCAAAATACCTCATAATACCATGCTTATTTTTAAAGTGATGGTTTTAAAGGCTATGCATGATAAGATGTCAGTTATCTTCAGTATAGTTGGTTATTCATTACTTATTCAGGATGAGGTAATATGCTATGTGTATCTAATCAAAGTAATCAGTGGTTTCTGTAAATAAATTGTATTTGACGAAACGTGTTAATTAGTAAATAAACACACAGTTGCTTCTCAATTTACAGTAGTTATGTTCTATAAAGTTACCACAAACACTGAATCAGTGAATATAGAAGCATTGCTCCTAGAGGAAATAGAGGGTTAGGTTCCTGTGAGCCTCTGTTCATGACGTTTTTATCAACTGGTCAATACAACCTTGTTTTATGTGTGTTTCTGCTTAAAGATACCTTATTAAATATCTATTGTTGATTCATTAACACTGAACTCAAGGCCAAGAGTTAAGGTTATTTAACACAACTATTTTTTTTCATAAGGCACCTCATAACCTTGTTATGCATCGGAACACTAGATAGCATATCAGCATTATACATGGGGAATGTTGTAAACAGCAAAGTTATCAGCACAAACCATAAAAATATGAAAAACATAGCGTGAAAGAGACGGAGAAAAGGATACTATGAGAGCTAAAACAAGAAGGCGAAACAAACATCACTTTGACCTGAGCTGGGAATGTGTTATGCTTCAGTTAACTCGAGTTTTTGCCACTCTGTACATGTCCATGAATTACTGTGAAAGTATTGACTTAGGGGTTACAAATAAATTTTAGTGACTGTGTGGATTAGAAAATACAGACCCTGCATATAATGAGGATCAACTGTATGTATGTGTGTATATAAACATACACACACATATATATATACATGAATGTTTTTTCATTCCTGCCTGGAATGCATTTTAATCTCTTTTCTATCTGTTGTATTCTCACTATTCAGCTCCCAGCTTGGATGTTATCCTATCTCAGAAACCTTTCCCAGCTCTCTTAAATACTCTTTGAGTATTATCTCATATCCCTTTGTACATGCCTTGTATAATATTTTTCACATTTTGTGTTAATTCTTTACCAAGATTCTTTAAACTGTGAGCTCCATAATGGCAAGGACCTTTTCTCATTTACCTCTGTATCCTTAGTACTTAACACAGGGACTAACACGTAGTTAAAATTAAATAATTTCTTTTCTTTTTTTGAGACGGAATTTTGCTTTTGTTGCCTAGGCTGGAGTGCAATGGCGTGATCTCGGCTTTCCGCAACCTCTGCCTCCCCAGTTCAAGTGATTCTCCTGTGTTAGCCTCCCGAGCAACTGGGATTACATGCACCACCACGCCCAGCTAATTTTGTATTTTTAGTAGAGATGGGGTTTCTCCATGTTGGTCAGGCTGGTCTCAAACCCCCGACCTCAGGTGATCTGCCCGCCTCAGCCTTCTGAAGTGTTGGGATTACAGGCATGAGCCACTCGCGCCCGGTGAAATTAAATAAATTTTAAACGAATGAATCAGTAAGCCTCTCTGCAAATGGATTTATTATTATTATTATTATTATTATTATTATTATTATTATTATTTTGAGATGGAGTCTTGCTCTGTTGCCCAGGCTGGAGTGCAGTGATGCAACCTTGGCTCACTGCAACTTCCACCTCCCGGGTTCAAGCAGTTCTCCTGCCTCAGCCTCCTGAGTAGCTGGGATTACAGGTGCATGCCACCATGCCCAGCTAATTTTTGTATTTTTTTAGTAGAGACGGGGTTTCACCATATTGGCCAGACTGGTCTCAAACTCATGACCTTGTGACCCACCCACCTCAACCTCCCAAAGTGCTGGGATTACAGGCGTGAGCCACTGCACCTGGCCAGATATATATCATTTTAATGAGTCTTTCTTAATTAAAAATTGCAGACTATATGAAATGGAAATAGTTACACATTTTATACCACATTTTATACTCATGATCTCTATTTTTGTTGGTTCTTTTTCCTTTGGATGAAGCTGCTCTATTTGGAAAGGAACATATATTGAACCATATAATCAGTTTTTCTATTATATTTTACATTTTTTTCTTTTTTCTTTTTCTTTCTTTCTTTTTTTTTTTTTTTTTTTTTGAGACAGAGTCTTGCTCTGTCACCCAGGCTGGAGAGGCAGTGGCGAGATCTCAGTTCACTGCAACCTGCACCTCCCAGGTGCAAGTGATTTTCATGCCTCAGCCACCCAAATAACTGGGATCACAGGCATGTGCCACCATGCCTGGCTAATTTTTGTATTTTTAGTTGAGACAGGGTTTTGCCATGTTGGCCAAGCTGGTCTCAAACTCCTGGATTCAAGTGATCTGCCTGCCTTGGCCTCCCAAAGTGCTGGGATTACAGGTGTGAGCCACCGTGCCTGGCCATGTTTTACATCTTTCTATAAAACAAAGACTGAGCACAGAAATGCACTAGGCTCTGTGCCAAACTATACAGATTCTAAACTGCAGAGGGGAAAATTTATACTTAGGTAAAAATTAGGATACATGCTTGTGTTATATTTTAATTTTGAAATATTTCAAGGCCGGCATGGTGGCTCATGCCTATAATCACAGCACTTTGGGAGGCTGAGGTGGAAGAACTCCTGAGACCAGGAGTTCAAGACCTGCTTAGGCAACATAGTGAAATCCTGTTTCTACAAAAATAATTTTAAAAATTAGCCAGATGTGGTGGCAAACACCTGTAGCCCCAGCTACTTGGGAGACTGAAGTGGTAGGATCCCTTGAGCTCAAGAGTTCAAGTTGCAGTGAACCATGATCACACCACTGCACTCCAACTTGGGCAACAAATCAAGACCCTGTCTCAAAAAAAACAGAAAAATCACCAAAAAACAAAAATAAAGTCTATGTATTTATTTATTTTGAGACGGAGTCTCGCTTTGTTGCCCAGGCTGGAGTGCAGTGGTGCAATCTCAGCTCCCTGCAACCTCAAGCTCCTGGGTTCAAGCAATTCTCGTGCCTCAGCCTCCCAAGTAGCTGGGATCAACAGGTGTGTGCCACCACACCTGGCTAATTTTAATAAAGTCTATTTAAAAAAATTGATTCAAGAGGCAAACTTAATAAAATTAGTGATTATTACCATTTTATCAAGAACATTCTTAAGTGACGCTGGATTTAAAGCATTTATTTTTCCTGCAAGTGAATGATAGTAAAAAGTGTCATGACTACTAGTATAGTTTGGTGACACTGTATGGATTTGGATTTGTGTTCAGGTGCCAGCAGTTTTACCCATAACTGATTTTGCACCATCAGTGAAAGTGTCACCACAATAACTTCTTAGTACTATTATGAAAATAGTTTTGACTGTTTTCAAGAAGGATCTTAGGGACCCATAGAGCTCCCTTCAAGAGCTTCATTGAGCCTTCCCATGCATATTTTCCACATGTGAGTGTATAAACACACACACATACATAAACACACAAACACACATACACACATTATTTAAATACATTAAACCATTATAATTGTTCAATGTGTTTTTGAAAAAAGTATACCCCATATTCTTTTTACAACTTATATTTTCTGTATTTGAAATTTATTTGAGTTGATATATTTAGCTCTAGATCATTCATTTCAACTGTTGTGGAGTAAACCATTGTTTGATAATACAGACATTCCTCATTTTATTGTGCTTTGCTTTATTGCTCTTCACAGATGCTACATTTTTTCACAGATTCAAGGTCTGTGGCAACCCTGTGTTCAACAAGTCCGTTGGCACCATTTTTTCAACAGTATGTGATCCCTTCATGCCTCTGTCACATTTTGGTAATTCTTGCAATATATCAAACTTTTTATTATTATTATATCTGTTATGGCCATCTGTAGTCGGTGATCTTTGATGTTATTATTGTAATTTTGGGGAGTGGCACCACAAACTGCACACATATAAGGCAGCGAACTTTATAAATACTGTGTGTTCTGACTATTTCACCAACTGGCTATTTCCCCATCCTTTTCTCCCCTTTCCCTGGGCCTCTCTGTTCTCTGAGACACAACACTATTGAAATTAGGCCAATCAATAACCCTACAATGGGCTAAGTGTTCAAGTGAAAGGAAGAGTAAAGTCTCTCACTTTAATTCAAAAGCTAGAAATGATTAAGCTTAGTGAGGAAAACGTCAAAATCCAAAATAGGCCAAATGCAAGGGCTCTTGCACTAAAGTTACGTAAGTTGTGAATGCAAAGGAAAAGTTGTTCAAAAAAATTACTCCAGTGAGCTCATGAATGATAAGAAAGTGAAACAGGCCACGTGTGGTGGCTCATGCCTGTAATTCCAAAATTTTGGGAGGCTAAAGTGGGAAGATCACTTGAGCCCAGGAGTTTGTGACCAATGCTGGCAACAGTGAGACCCCCATCTCTACAAAAAATTAAAAAAAAAAAAAAACAGCTGAGCATGGCAACACGCACCTGTACTCTCAGCTACTCAGGAGGCTTAGGTGGGGGTACTGCCTGAGCTGGGAGATGGAGACTGAAGTGAACCATAGCCACACCACTGCACTTCAGTGACAGAGCGAGACCCTGTCTCAAAAAAGAAAAAGAAAGCGAAACAGCCTTATTGATGATATAAAGTTTTAGTGGTCTGAAGAGAAGATTGAACCAGAAGCAACATTCCCTTAAGCCAAAGCCTAATCCAGAGCAAGGCTCTAACTCTCTTCAATTGTACAAAGTATGAGAGAGGTCAGAAGCTTCAAAAGTCTGGCCAGGCGCGGTAGCTCACGTTTGTAATCCCAACACGTTGGGAGGCCGAGGTGGGTGGATCACTTGAGGTCAGGAGTTCAAGACCAGCCTGACCAATATGGTAAAACCCCGTCTCTACTAAAAATACAAAAATTAGCCAGGCATGGTGGTGCACACCTGTAGTCCCAGCTACTCGGGAGGCTGAGGCAGGAGAATTGCTTGAACTTGGGAGGTGGAGGTTGCAGTGAGCCGAGATTGCACCACTGCACTCCAGCCTGGGCAACAGAGCTAGACTCCATCTCAAATAAATAAATAAAAAGAAGCTGCAGAAGTCTAAAGCCAGCAGAGGTTGGTACGTGAGTTTAAGGAAAGAAACCAGCTCCATAACTTAAAAGTGCACAGTGAAGCAGCAAGTGCTGAGGTAGACCCTGCAGCATTATCCAAAAGATCTAGCTAAGATCATTTATGAAGGTGGCTACACTAGGCAACAGACTTTCAATGTAGGCAAAACAGCCTTCTATTAAAAGAAGATGCTATCTAGGACTTTCATAGCTAGAGAGGATAAGTCAGTGCTTGACTTCAAAGCTTCAAAGGACAGGCTGCCTCTCTTATCAGGGGCTAATGCAGCTGGTAACTTTAAATTGAAGTTCATCCTCATTTAACACTCTGAAATTCCTAGGGCCCTTAAGAATTACACTAAATCTACTCTGCTTGTGCTCTGTAAATGGAACTGAAAGGCCTGGATGACAGCACATCTGTTTATAGCATGTTTTACTGAATATTTTAAACCCACTGTTGAGACCTACTGCTCAGAAAAAAAAGATTCCTTTGAAAATGCTACTGCCAGCTGGGCGCGGTGGCTCAAGCCTGTAATCCCAGCACTTTGGGAGGCTGAGACGGGCAGATCACGAGGTCAGGAGATTGAGACCATCCTGGCTAACACGGTGAAACCTCGTCTCTACTAACAAATACCAAAAAAAAAACTAGCCGGGCGAGGTGGCGGGCACCTGTAGTCCTAGCTACTCAGGAGGCTGAGGCAGGAGAATGGCATAAACCCGGGAGGCGGAGCTTGCAGTGAGCTGAGATCTGGCCACTGCACTCCAGCCTGGGCAACAGAGCAAGATTCCGTCTCAAAAAAAAAAAAAAGAAAAGAAAAAAAGAAAATACTACTGCCAGTTGATAATGCACCTGGTCACCCAAGAGCTCTGATGGAGATGTACAGGGAAATTAATCTTTTCATGTCTATTAACACAACATCCCCATTCTGCAGACCATGGATCAAAGAGTAATTTTGATGTTTAAGTCATGTTTTAAGAAAAACATTTTATAAGGCTATATTTGCCATAGTGATTTCTCTAATGGATATAGGCAAATAAGTTGAAAACTTTCTGGAAAGGATTCACCATTCTAGATGCCATTAAGTACATTTGTGCTTTGCCACTGCTGAGTCATGCACAGGCAGGGGCTCAGCTATGTTCAAGATTAGGCTTCACCTGTAGCCCACCACCATGGCTGAGAAAGTCATTGCTGCTGAAGATGTAATGGATGTTAAGAATACAAGGTTGAGGACAGTGGCTCATAGCTGTAATCCTAGCATTTTGGGAGGCTGAGGCAGGAGGATCATTTGAGCCTAGGAGTTCCCAACCAACCTGGACAACACAGCAAGACCTTGTTGCTACAGAAAATTAAAAAATTAGCGAGGTGTCAGCTGGGCACGGTGGCTCATGCCTGTAATCCCAGCACTTTAGGAGGCTGAGGCAGGTGAATCGTGGGTTCAGGAGTTCGAGACCTGCCTGACCAATGTGGTGAAACTCTGTCTCTACTAAAAAAACACAAGGATTAGCCAGGTATGGTGGTACACGCCTGTAATCCCAGCTACTCAGGAGGCTGAGGCAGGAGAATCACTTGAACCTGGGAGGCAGAGGTTGCAGTGAGCTGAGATTGTGACACTGCACTCCAGCCTAGGGGTGACAGAGCGAGACTCCATCTCAAAAGAAAAAATCTACAAAGAATCTACAAAGAACTTAAACAAATTTACAAGAAAAAAATCAAACAACCCCATCAAAAAGTGGGCAAAGGATATGAACAGACACTTTTCAAAAGAAGACATTTATGCAGCCAACAGACACATGAAAAAATGCTCATCATCAATGGTCATCAGAGAAATGCAAATCAAAACCACAATGAGATACCATCTCATACCAGTTAGAATGGCGATCATTAAAAAGTCAGGAAACAATAGGTGCTGGAGAGGATGTGGAGAAATAGGAATGCTTTTACACTGTTGGTGGGAGTGTATACTAGTTCAACCGTTGTGGAAGACAGTGTGGCTATTCCTCAAGGATCTAGAACTAGAAATACCATTTGACCCAGCAATCCCATTACTGAGTATATACCCAAAGGATTATAAATCATACTACTATAAAGACACATGCACACGTATGTTTATTGCAGCACTGTTCACAACAGCAAAGACTTGGAACCAACCCAAATGTCCATCAATGATACACTGGATTAAGAAAATGTGGCACATATACACCATGGAATACTATGCAGCCATAAAAAAGGATGAGTTCATGTCCTTTGTAGCAACCTGGATGAAGCTGGAAACCATCATTCTGAGCAGACTATCGCAAGGACAGAAAATCAAACACTGCATGTTCTCACTCATAGGTGGGAATTGAACAATGAGAACACTTGGACACAGGGCGGGGAACATCACACACTAGGGCCTGTTGTGGGGTGGGAGGATGGGGGAGGGATAGCATTAGGAGAAATACCTAATGTAAATGACGAGTTAATGGGTGCAGCAAACCAACACGGCACATGTATACATATGTAACAAGCCTGCATGTTGTGCACATGTACCCCAGAACTTGAAGTATAATATAAAAAGAAAATAAAGTAAAAACAAAAAAGAATGAAAAAAAAATTAGAGAGGTGTCATGGTGTGCATCTATAGTTCCAGCTACTCAGGAGGCTGAGGTGGGAGGATTACTTGAGCCCAGGAATTTGAGGCTGCAGTGAATTATAATTGTGCCATTACACCCCAGTCTGGTGACAGAGCCTGTCTCCAAAAAAAAAAAAAAAAAAAAAAAAAAACTATTTCATAAGAGGTGCTGAAGACCGCCCTCAAGCATGATGACCTATCACATAGAATTTGCAAAGCTGCCAAAACCTTAGATAAGGCTTTGTGTGCTTGCATCCATCTGTGATGAGCCTGTGTATGTCACGTTGGCGGAGGCACTTCGTGCTGAACACTGTATCACCCTAATTAAGGTTGACCAGAAAGTAGGGGAAAAGGTAGGCTTCTGTAAAATTGACAGAGGGGGAAAACCTGTAAAGTGGTTGGTTGCAGTTGTGTAGTAGGTAAGGACTATGGCAAAGAATCTCAAGCCAAAGGTGTCATCGAAGAGTACTTCAAATGCAAGAAATGAACCCATAAAACTACAGCTCATGGTCCTCAAGAAAAAAAAGAAAATTCATGATCCATGAGAGGAGGTTAAAATATCAACATTAACAGAAATTTGGAAGAAGTTGATTCCAACTCTCATGGATGACTTTGAGGGGTTCAAGACATTATTGGAGGAAGTAACTGCAGATTTGGTAGAAATAGCAAGATAACTAAAAGAGAGAGAATTAACAGTTCTACCCTAAACAGGATACAGTGGTGGGCACCTGTAGTCCCACCTACACAGGAGGCTGAGGTAGGAGGATCACTTGAGGCCAGGAGTTCAAGACCAACCTGGGCAACATAGTGAGACACAGTCTCTAAAAAAAAAAAAAAGGGATGAGGAGTTGCTTCTTATGGATGAACAGAGAAAGTGGTTTCTTAACATGGAATCTACTAGTGTAGGTGATGTGAGCATTGTTGAAGTAATAACAAAGGATTTAGAATATCACATAAAGTTAGTTGATAAAGCAGTGGCAGTATTTGAGAGGATTGACTCCAATTTGAAAGAAGTTCTACTGTGGGCAAAATGTTGTCAACCAGCACTGTATGCTGCAGAGAAATATTTTGTGAAAGGAAGAGTCAATAGATGTGGAAAACCTTACTGTTGTCTTATTTTAAGAAATTGCCCTGGTCGGGCGTGGTGGCTCACGCCTGTAATCCCAGCACTTTGGGAGGCCGAGGTGGGTGGATCACGAGGTCAGGAGATCGAGACTATCCTGGCTAACACGGTGAAACCCCCTCTCTACTAACAATACAAAAATTAGCCGCGTGTAGTGGTGGGTGCCTGTAGTCCCAGCTACTCGGGAGGCTGAGGCAGGAGAATGGCATGAACCCGGGGGGTGGAGCTTGCAGAGAGCGGAGATCGCACCACTGCACTCCATGCACTCCAGCCTGGGAGACAAAGCAAGACTCCATCTCAGGAAAAAAAAAAAAAAAAGAAAGAAAGAAATTGCCGCAGTCACTCCAACTTTCAGCAACCACCACCTTGATCAGTCAGCAGCCATCAACGTGGAAGCAAGACCTTCCACCAGCGAAAAGCTTATCACAGGGCGGGCGCGGTGGCTCACGCCTGTAATCCCAGCACTTTGGGAGGCCGAGGCAGGTGGATCACGAGGTCAGGAGATCGAGACCGTGCTGGCTAACACGGTGAAACCCCGTCTCTACTAAAAATACAAAAAAATTAGCTGGGCCTAGTGGTGGGCGCCTGTAGTCTCAGCTACTTGGGAGGCTGAGGCAGGAGAATGGCGTGAACGCGGGAGGCAGAGGTTGCAGTGAGTGGAGATCGCGCCACTGCACTCCAGCCTGGGGGACAGAGCGAGACTCTGTCTCAAAAAAAAAAAAAAAACTTATCACACTCTGAAGGCTCAGATGATCACGAGCATTTTTTAGCCATAAAGTATTTTTAAATTAAGGTATGAATATTTTTTAGACATCATGCTATTGTACACTTAATAGACTACAGTATAATGTAAACATAACTTTTATATGCTCTGGGAAACAAAAAATTTCATGCAGCTCACTTTATTGCAATATTTTTACTTTGCAATAAAGCAATACTTGCTTTATTGTGGTAACCTGGAGCTGAACCCACAGTAGCTTTGAGGTGTGCTTGTACTATAGTTTCTTTAACCTGTTTCCTTATTGATGTAATTTTGTTCCAGTTTGGAGCTATTACAAACAACGTTGCAATGAATACTCTTGTTAATGTTTTCTTATGCACCTGTAAATTTTCTTTAGTTACGCTTGGGAGTAGATTGCTGGATCTAGGTTATGCTCATCTTGAACTTTATTCTATAGGGTATACAATGTGCCAGACATAATTCTAAGTATAAAATATAAATATAAATATGTACCTCATTACTATCCTTTGAGATAAATATTATTTTCCCTATTTTACAGATTGGGAAACTAAGACACAGAGAGATTAAGTCACCTGCCCAAATCACATAGCTAGTAAGTAGCAGATCCAAGCAATTTCCAAAATCCAGGCTTTTACCACCACGTCAGATGCTTTACATTTTGGAAATGAATGCATGTATTTTCCTGCTGTATGCTTATCTAATCTCTTGAATTCTTGGTTCTTTTTCAAAGTTTGATGTGGTTAAATCAAGGAGGAAAATATTCACTAGAAATATTATCATTATAAAAAATGTGAATATGATCAATGTAAGCCACCACCTTGACTTTGATCAATAGTCAGGAAACTATCAATGTTCTTCCCCTTTTGAAGAAATTATATTGCATTTTTTGATCATATAACTACTGAGGGTTTTCTATTAAAAAATAAAAAATGGGCTGGGTGTGGTGGCTCACGATTGTAATCCCAGCACGTTTGGAGGCTGAGGCAGGCGGATCACCTGAGGTTAGGATTTTGAGACCAGTCTGGCCAACATGGTGAAACCTCGTGTCTACAAAAAATACAAAAATTAGCCGGGCATGGTGGTGTGTGCCTGTAGTCTCAACTACCTGGGGGGCTGAGACAGGATCACTTTAACCCAGGAGGCAGAGGTTGCAGTGAGCCAAGATTGCCCTGCTGTACTCCAGCCTGGACAACAGAGCGAGACTCTGTCTCAAAAAATAATAAAATAAGGCCGGGCATGGTGGCTCACGCCCGTAATCCCAGCACTTTGGGAGGCCGAGGTGGGCGGATCACCTGAGGTTGGGAGTTTGAGGCCAGCCTGACCAACATAGAGAAACTCTGTCTCTACTAAAAATACAAAATTAGCCAGGCGTGTTACATTACATGCCTATAATCCCAGCTACTCGGGAGGCTGAGGCAGGAGAATTGCTTGAACCCAGGAGGCGGAGGTTGCAGTGAGCCAGGATTGCGCCATTGCACTCCAGCCTGGGCAACAAGAGTGAAACTCCATATCAAAAATAAATAAATAAAATAAAATAAAATATCAAAAATGAATCTAAAATATAATTATTTTATAATTGCTAAAAATTCCTGCTCTGGAATGTAGCTTAATATTTCAGACTACTGATTGTATCATACATTAGTAATAAAGATTTAAAAAATGTTCTAAATTATGGAAAGTGAGGTAAAGGAGAAAATATGAAAAAATAATAGATCTGTATACAGAGTTATAGAAGTAAGCTCTTATTTCTGTGCATAGTTTAATGCTGGTTGGAAATTTCAGAGTGTTATAAGAGTGTAAGAATTTTTTTCATTCTTACTGCTAAAATAGGGTTGCAGTCAAATTAATTTAAAGTTTGTTATAGATCTTTGTGGGGGAAAAATGAAGGAAGATAAATGTTTGTGGTTTTTTTTCCTTCTGTAAGTTCTTCAGCTAAACCAGCTATGCTGCACTGTATGGGTGGATTTAGGATGCTAGGGATCCCTCATCATTTTTTTTAAATAAAATACACCCATTAAGTATCATTTATTTAGTCTAACATGTGGGATGTGAAGCATTTGCCACAGAAGTCATTTGTCTCTGTCTATGAATAGGCCTTCCTAGGGAACACTTGATGAGATTGGTTTTCTCCTGACTCCTTTAATGTTTTGTTTGCAGTTCCTGAATCCAAATTATAAATTTATCTTGCAATATTATACTTTTTATGATGATGAACTTCTTACTGACAGTAACAATCAACTGCCGTCATTGTTTTGCCTCCAAAGAAAAACTTAGTCTTTCAAAATACAGAAATTTTAATCATTCAGATATAGAGGTTTTGAAGCACAAAAATATAAATAATGAACAATGGAAAATATTTACTAAAGTATATTAGAAATATATAGATCCATATTGTCATGTTTAGTTGGATAACATCACAAATTTTATGTGCAATATATATAAAATTATTTTACTTCCTATAAATTAAATTAAATTTAACTTTGAATTGCCCAATCTGGTAAAATATAGATTCGTATCAGTCATTATGGGAACACACAGAAACGAATATGTTTCTTCCTTTCCTTCCTTGGTCCCCTCCAACCCATGAGTAGCACAAAAACCTAAGAATCTTTTAGGAAAAAAGAAAACAAATAGGAGATGGGCCCACCTGTCTGCAGTTATCACCATCATGGACTGATACCCTTATTGAATAAGTTCATGCTTCAAGTCCTATGACATTACTACTTTTCTGGTCAAGCTTAGGCATGAGAGTCTCTGTTGATTGTGAACCCCCAGTAACTACAGTCCAGCCTCCCAAGGTACTCCACGTAGCCATTCTTCTTTGAGGTCTTGCCATTTCCTTGGAGAATAGCCAGGAAGTAGGATTCAGATCACAACTATCCCTGGTGTTGCTGAACATTTTTCCAATTTGGGCAAGTTGGGTTTAGCAGGCTATTTCCCAGTCTCCCTCACAGTTCTCAAAGCTTTTGCTTTGAGATCTTCCATAGATCTTCCGTAGATAATGGAACCTGAAGACCTGGTTACCTGTTTAGAATGAGGAAAGGGAAAAAGAATTGGAGAACACATGAAAATTAAAATCTTATATTGTCCTGCCACACTGACACACACACACACAGACATAAACGTACCACTTTTCTGCCTAGTCCCAGCATCTGGGTTGTTCAGTTTTTATTGAGCACTTAGTAGGAAGAGGGCCTAGAGTATTATAGATTAATCTGTATTTGTGAATAATTGAGAACTGACTAATAAAATGGGCAACTTGGATATTATGTTTACTTCTTGTTGTAAAAAACAGAGTAAAGCTTTGTGTTACCTAGGGTTCTCCCCTCTTCCCCTGCCAATTATTAGAAAAGTAATCTAATATTTTCCAAATAAATATATAATTGTGGAGGACTTTCAGTAGACACTAAAGGATAGCAAAGTAGCACAAATCTATAATGAAACCAGATCTGATAGTATTATGACTTTTACTTGAATTTGAAATAATTTCAAAAAGAGCCAAAAATTATTATTGAGATCTATACTATTCTGAAAGCTGAGATAGAGAAGAAAGTTGAATATATGTCCCTACCCTCAAGGATCTTGCAGATAGTGAAAAATATGTAAATAAATTTATAATTATGACATAAATTAAAAATGTGCTATGAAAGTATAGAAGTGGAAGAAAAGAAGTTGAAGTCTTTCTTATTTAACATTTTGCTTAGCAGGGTTGGCATGTACTATCATCTTTATTTGCCAGATGAAGAAATTTGAGTTGAAAGAGATTATCTTGCTCAGTTATACAGAATAAGTGGTATAGTAGTACATTCCTAATGTATAAGTGATCAGAGACTGCAGAAATTATTTCTAACAAGGGTAATAATTTTTATAATACTGCCTGACATTTTTACACTTTGAATCTGATTTATAAGATTATCTTTCAACCTACTTGATTCTGCAGAGAATTTGAAAGGTCTTCTCATAGGTAAACTACTATCCTTCTCTTAAATTATCTGCTTGTCTAGAAGATATCTGCAAAATAACTTGCTGGGATTTTGGTTGGGGTTGTGTTGAATTTATGGATCAAATGGGAAGAACTGGCATCTTGACAATATTGAGTCTCCCAATCCATGAATATGAAATATTTCTCCATTAAGTTAGTTCTTTGATTTCTTTCACCAGAGTTTTGTAGTTTTCCTTATATTACATCTCATATATATTTTGTTAGCTTTATACCTACATATTTCATTTTGGGGGGTGTTAATGTAAATGGTGTTGTATTTTTAATTTCACATTCCCCACTTATTTATTGCTGGTGTATAGAAAAGTGATTGTTTTATATTAACAATTTCTCCTATAATTTTGTTATAATTCCTTGTTAATTCTAGGTGTTTTTGACTCTTTCAGATTTTCTACATAGTTATGTTAGTTTTCTACATGTTACAGTTTTATTTCTTCCTTCCTAATCAGTATACCTTTTAATTCTTTTTCTTGTCTTATTGCATTAACTAGGATTTTAATTATGATGTCAAAAAAGAGTAGTGAGAGGGAACATCCTTGCCTTGTTCCTGATCTTAGTAGGAAAGCTTCTAGTTGTTTACCATTAAGTGTGAAGCTAGCTGTAAGTCTTTTATAGATATTCTTTATCAAGTTAAATAAGTTGCCCTCTATTTCTGGTTAACTGAGAATTGTTATCATTAATTGTTGTTGAATTTTATTAAGTGCTTTTTCTGCATCTTTTGATATGATCATGTGATTTTTCTTTTTTAGCCTTTTGATATGATAGATTACATTAATTGATTTTTAAATGATGCATTAATTGATTTTTTAATGTTGCATCAATTTTGCAAACCTGAGATAAATCCCACTTTTTGTGATGTATAAGTCTTTTTATACGTTGTTGGATTTGGTTTGCTAATATTTAGATGAAGATTATTACCTCTTCGTTCCTGAAGATATTGGTCTGTAGTTTTTTTTTCTTGTAACGTCTTTGTTGGGCATTAAAGTAATGGTAGTCTCATAGAATGAATTAAGTTAGCCACTGCACCCAACCTATTTCCCTTTTTTAATTTTCAATTTTTGTGGGTTAATAGGCATATAAATTAATTAATAGGTATATTAATTTGTATTAATAGAATGAGTAATGGTTGTCTCATAGAATGATTTCTATCTTCTGAAAGAGATTGTAGAGAAATAGTACAATTTATGCCTTAAATATTTGGTAGAATTCTCCAGCAAACCTATCTGGTTCTGGTGCTTTATATTTTGGAAAGTTATTAATTATTGATTCAATTTCTGTAATCAATATATGCCTATTTGGATAGTTTAATTCTTCTGTGTGACTTTTGGCAGATTGAGTCTTGCAAGGAATTGATTCATTTCATCTAAGTTATCAAATTTGTATGCATAGAGTTGTTCATAGTATTCATTTTATTATCCTTTCAATGTCCATGGGATCTGTAGTGATGTCTCATCTTTCATTCCTGACAGTAGTAACTTGCATCTTCTCCTTTTTTCTTAGTTAGCCTGGCTAGAGGCTTATTGATTCTTATTGATTTTATTGACCCTTTCAAGGAACCAGCTTTTAGTTCCATTGATTTTCTCTATTGATTTCCTATTTTCAATTTCATTGATTTCTGCTCTAATTTTTATTATTTCCTTCACCCAGGCTGGAGTGCAGTGGCACCGTCAGGGCTCGGTGCAGCCTCAATCTCCCAGGCTCAAGTGATCCTCTCACCTCAACCTCCCAAGTACCTGGGACTACAGGCGTGTGCCACCATGTCCAGCTAATTTTTGTATTTTTCGTATAGACAGGGTTTTGCCATGTTGGCCAGTCTGTTCTCAAACTCCTGGGCTCAAGTGATCTGTCTGCCTCAGTCTCTCAAAGTGCTGGGATTACAGGTATGAGCCACTGTGCCCAACAGATTTCCCTTTTTTAATTTTTAATTTTTATGGGTACATAGTAGGTATATTAATTTTTATTATTTATTTTCTTCTGCTTATTTTGGGTTTAATTTACTCTTCTTTTTCCAATTTCCTAATGTGGAAGCTTAAATTATTTATTTTAAATATTTTTTTCTAATATATGCACTTAATGTTACCAATTTCCCTTTAAGCACTGCTTTCACTGTATTCCACAGATTTTAATAAGTTGTGCTTTCATTTTCATTTCGTTCGAAATATTTTAAATTTCTCTTGAAAATTTTTCTTTGATCCATGTGTTTTTTAGAAGTGAATTGTTGGCCAGGCGCAGGGGCTCACGCCTGTAATCCCAGCACTTTGAGAGACCAAAGTGAGTGGATCATGAGGTCAGGAGATCGAGATTGTCCTG
This sequence comes from Macaca nemestrina, assembly GCF_043159975.1. Lineage (NCBI taxonomy): Eukaryota > Metazoa > Chordata > Mammalia > Primates > Cercopithecidae > Macaca > Macaca nemestrina. The sequence continues at coordinate 50,266,431 of NC_092141.1, read as the reverse complement.
GCTAACACAGTGAAACCCTGTGTCTACTAAAAAAAAAAAAAAAAAAAAAAAAAAATTAGTCAAGTGTGGTGGCACATGCCTGTAGTCTCAGCTACTTGGGAGGCTGAGGCAGGAGAATCCCTTGAACCCAGGAGGCGGAGGCTGCAGTGAGCCAGGATCGCGACACTGTACTCCAGACTGGGAGACAAAGTGAGCCTCCATCTAAAAAAAAAAAAAAAAAAAGAAGTGAATTGTTTAATCTCCATGTATTTGGGGATTTTCCAATTATCTTTCTGTTATTGATTTCTAGATTAATTCTGCTGTGATCTGAATAAGACATTGTATAATTTTTATTCATTTAAATTTGTTAATGTATGTTTTATGGCCCAGAATGTGGTCTATCTGGATGAATGTTCCATATGAGTTTGAGAAGAGTGCGGGCCAGGCGTGGTGTCTCACGCCTGTAATCCCAGCACTTTGGGAGGCCGAGACGGGCGGATCACGAGGTCAGGAGATCGAGATCATCCTGGCTAACACGGTGAAACCCTGTCTCTACTAAAAATACAAAAAATTAGCTGGGCGCGGTGGCGGGTGCCTGTAGTCCAGCTACTCAGGAGGCTGAGGCAGGAGAATGGCGTGAACCTGGGAGGCGGAGCTTGCAGTGAGCCGAGATTGCACCACTGCACTCCAGCCTGGGGCACAGAGCGAGACTCCGTCTCAAAAAAAAAAAAAAAAGAGAAGAGTGTGTATTCTGCTGTTGGATGAAGTAGTCTGTAGATGTAAATTATATTCAGTTGATGGATGGTGGTGTTGAGTTCAACTACGTCCTTACTAATTTTCTGCCTGCTACATTTTGTCCATTTCTGATAGAGGGATGTTGAAGTCTCCAACTATAGTAGTGGATTCATCTCTTTGTCCTTGCTGTTCTACCGGTTTTTGCCTCACCTATTCTGATGCATTCTTATTAGACACACACACTTAAAGGATTATCATGTTTTCTTGGGGAATTGACTCCTTTATCATTATGTAATGCCCTTCTTCAGCCTTGATAACATTTGTTGCTTTGAATTAAGTATCTACTGCTTTCTTTTGATTAGTGTTATCATGGTATTTCTCTCCATTTTCTTTTATCTATATGTGTCTTTAAAGTGGTTTTCTTGTAGACAACATATAGTTGGGTCTTATTTTTTCATTTAATTTGTCCATTTAGACTATTAATGTTCAAAGTGATTATTGATATACTCGATTATTTACCATATCTGTTACTGTTTCTATTTGTTGCCTTGTTCTTTGTTTCTATTTTTGTCTTCTTCTCTTTTTCTGCCTTTTTTTTTTTTTGAAACAGTCTCACTCTGTCGTCCAGACTGGAGTGCAATGGCATGATCTTGGCTCACTGCAACCTCCACTTCCCAGGTTCAAGCAATTCTCCTGCCTCTCCTGAGTAGCTGGGATTATAGGCAACCGCCCACCATTCCTGGCTAATTTTTGTATTTTAGTAGAGATAGGGTTTCACCATGTTGGCCAGGTTGGTCTGGAACTCCTCACCTTGTGATCTGCCTGCCTTAGCCTCCCAAAGTGCTGGGATTACAGGCATGAGCCACTGCACCCGGCCTGTTGTTTCAGTTTAATATTTTATGCTTCAGTTTACTCTTTTATAGCATATAAATTATGCTTCTTTTTATACTTTTTTTTTTTAAGGCGGGGTTTTGCTCTTGTTGTCCAAGCCAGGAGTGCAATCACATGATCTCGGCTCATGATTTCTTTCACCATCATAATTTTTCCATGTCAGATTTTTCTCACTGTCATAATTTATGCAAAGGTGGTTTCAATATTACCATCTACCTCTTACCATTTCCCCTAATTTTAACATCTTACATTATCCTGGTGTGTTTGACAAAACTAAGAAGCCAACCAGCATTTGTTCATTACTGTTAACTACATTCCAAACTTACCTTGTATTTCAGAAACTTTTCCACTAATGTTCTTTTTCTGTTCCAGGATCCAATCCAAGATACTACATTGCATCATGTTTATTTATTCTTTTGCAGTCTATGACAGTTGCTCAATCTTTCCTTGTTTTCTGTGAGCATAACAGTCTTAAGAAGCTCTAGCTATATGCTTTATACGATGTTTTTCAATTTGGGCTTATCTGATAATGTTTTCCAAAAGACTAGACTGGGGTTATAGGCTTCTGGAAAGAATACCACAGAAGTAATATGCCCTTCTCCAGGAGGTAGTGTTAACCCCTATCCCCAGTCTTGAGTGTGGGCTAACTCACTTTCTAAAAAAGAAAGTGGAGAAAGCTGGCAAATACTACCATAACCAAGTGATCAAAGTTAGTATCACCACCAGTGGTATTATGTTGATATGATGTGATGAGTCCAGCAAATTTTGATGTAGAGATAACATGTGAACAGGACCTGATTTTAGAGAAATCTTTGCCCACTTTACAATTTTCCATAGACTAAACTCATTAAAAAATACACATAATCTATAGCAAAGTTATTTTAAGTCAAGATTTTTGACATTTCTCCTTATCTTCCATAATTATTTATTACTTAGTACCCAAGGTTGTTGTCATTTTGTAGTGTCCATATGGGGGAGAGGAAAAAAGAGAGGAAGAGAGAAGGAAGGGGCAGACTTTGGTTGTTTTGCTGCTTTTCTAGTAATCCACAAATACATCATATCAGTGGTTGTAATTGTTACCCGTAAGGGGTCCCAATGCAGACCCCAAGAGAGAATTCTTGGATTTTGTGCAAGAATTCAGGGCAAGTCCACTGTGCAAAGATAAAGCAAGTTTATTAAGAAAGTAAAGGAATAAAAGAATGACTGCTCCATAGACAGAGCAGCCCCGAGGGCTGCTGGTTGCCCATTTTTATGGCTATTTCTTGATTATATGCTAAACAAGGGGTAGATTATTCATGCCTCCCCTTTTAAATCCTATAGGATAACTTTCTCATGTTACCATGGCATTTGTAAACTGTCATGGCACTGATGGGAATGTAGCAATGAGGATGACCAGAGGTTACTCTTGTTGCAATCTTGGTTTTGATGGGTTTTAGCCACCTTCTTTACTGCATCCTGTTTTATCAGCCAGGTCTTTAAGACCTGTGTCTTGTGCCAATCTCCTCTCTCATCCTATGGCTTAGAATGCCTAACTGTCTGGGAATGCAGCCCAGTGGGTCTCAGCTTTATTTTACCCAACCCCTATTCAAGATGGAGTTGCTCTGGTTCAAATGCCTCTGACACAATGACCAAAGACTGTATTGAATCACGTATGGTCAGTAGATTGTTAGTTTGTAAAAGCCCTGAATCTTACATCTTTATAATTCCCATTTAACTCAGAGCTGGGTATATTACGTGCCATTTTTATAGCCAAATAGTTTTATTTTTGTTGCAAATTTAAGGGATTTTTCAAATGTTTATCTCTATTAAAATGCATTGTAGCTCGGCCGGGCGTGGTGGCTCAAGCCTGTAATCCCAGCACTTTGGGAGGCCGAGATGGGCGGATCACGAGGTCAGGAGATTGAGACCATCCGGGCTAACACGGTGAAACTCCATCTCTACTAAAAATACAAAAAAAAAAAAAAAAATTAGCCGGGTGTGGTGGCGGCCGTCCGTAGTCCCAGCTACTCGGGAGGCTAAGGCAGGAGAATGGCGTAAACCCGGGAGGTGGATCTTGCAGTGAGCTGAGATCCGACCACTGTACTCCAGCCTGAGTGACAGAGCGAGACTCCGTCTCAAAAAAAAAAAAAAAAAATGCATTGTAGCTTACCTTGTACTTTGCCATGTGGAATAGAATTAATGCTCAATTAGTAGTTAGAAGATTTGTTTTCTAAGTCCCACCCCATTACTTCCTACATATAACTAGGGCTAATTCACTTAACTCAATTTTCTTATCTATAAGATGGATATAATCATACTTCATCTTTAGCTATGCCTACTATTCAGCATGCATTCTCAGAGTTTTTCCATTTAAATTGTGTTGTGTTTTTTCTTGTTTGTTTGAAACAGGGTTTCTCGCTATGTTGCCCAGGCTAGACTCAAACTCCTGCTCTCAGGTGATCCTCTCACCTCAGCCTCCCAAGTAGCTGGGACTACAGACACATTCCACTGCATTTAAATAGATTTTAAAGGCCATTAAATAATTTGGAAAAAAATAATTTCAAGCATAGCATTCCTAACAACTAAGCTGCTATTAGCTGCTCCTTACAGGTTGTTGTAAAGTTTAAAAGAGAACGTGTACATAAAGACAATGTCTGGCACATAATAAATTTTGAATAAACAGAAACTAATAGGCTAGAGGTAGAATTTTCTGTTGTCCTGTTTCCCTGATCCCATTTAAGTAAATATATAATTAATCCTTGTTCATTCTTCATAGGCCTTTGCTTATGAATTCCTGTCAATAAGAAATTATAGCTTGGCCGGGCACGGTGGCTCACGCCTGTAATCCCAGCACTCTGGGAGGCTGAGGCGGGCAGATCATGAGGTCAGGAGATCAAGACCATCCTGGCTAACACAGTGAAACCCCGTCTCTACTAAAAAATACAAAAAAGTAGCTGGGTGTAGTGGCAGGCGCCTGTAGAGGCTGAGGCAGGAGAATGGCATGAACCCAGGAGGCGGAGCTTGCAGTGAGCCGAGATCCGGCCACTGTACTCCAGTACTCCAGCCTGGGAGACAGAGCAAGACTCCGTCTCCAAAAAAAAAAAAAAAAAAAAGAAATTATAGCTTAAGGATGAGCTTGCTGTCATTAAAAAAAAGAAAGTATGGCCTTGCACAGTGGCTCACACCTGTAATCCCAGCTACTAAGGAGGCTGAGGCAGGAAGATCACTTGAGCCTGAGAGGTTGAGGCTGCAGTGAGCCATGATCACACCACTCCACTCCAACCTGAGTGACAGAGCGAGACCCTGTTTCAAAAAAGAAAGAAATTATGACAGAAGCTAACTAATCAGATGTTGGGGATACTATAGAGAGAATTCCTACCTGAAATTGAAAGTTGGCTAGATGACTTCTGTGGTTCCTTCCAATTATATGATTTTGCTTTAATGCAATTAGTACCTATCTCTCAGGGTTTAACTGAGAGCTTTAACTAAGGACTAACTGAGATAGTATATGTGAAAACCATTTGTAAACATAAAGTACTATATAAATATGTGCTATTATTATATAAGACTAGTAAACTAGTCAACAGAGATTCCCTCAGTAACTATAAGAACTATCTGTGGCAGGGCATGGTGGCTCACACCTGTAATCTCAGCACTTTGGGAGGCCAAGGTGGGTGGATTGCTTGAGGCCAGGAGTGTGAGACCAGCCGAGCCAACATGGTAAAAAAACCCCCGTCTCTACTAAAAATACAAAAAGTATCCGGGCGTGGTTGTGCATGCCTATAATCCCAGCTACTCTGGAGGCTGAGGCATGAGAATCACTCGAACCTGGGAGGCAGAGGTTGCAGTGAGCTGAGATTGCACCACTGCACTCCAGCCTGGGGAACAGAGCGAGACTCTGTCTCAAAAAAAAAAAAAGAAAAAAGAAAAAAAAAACTATCTGTATTCATTGAAAATTAAAAGATACACATAATGTATTGAGGTTTTTGTTTGTTTGTTTGTTTTTTGGTGAGGCCTAGAATTTATTATAATTGTTGCCATTGTTTGTTATCTATTTATGTTTGTTTTCTTAGCTAAGAGGATTGTAGCACTTTTTTATATAGCATACATTCTCCTATTTCTTCCACTCCATTTACTACTCTGTGACAGTTTTTCCTAAGGCAATGCCCAGATGTGTTGTTGTGGTTAAGGTTATAATTCAGCATTTCCATCAAGGAGACATCTTTTTGAAAACTATTTGGAAATAGACAATAGCTCTCTGCAATCAAATTCACACAGCTTGATGCCACTACTGTTGGTTTAACTTAAGCAACACAGTACCAATTTTATGGTGAATTCAGAAGAGAAGCTATTGCTGGAAAGTAAAATGACTTTGGGCCCTTCTATAGTATCTACTGCCAACTATTTCTTCTCCTCATTATGGATAATACATACTTTGTACTGTTGTGATTCTTCTGCATGGAAAAAAGTTTTATTACCCTTTTTTTTTTTTTTAGTTTTGACATTTTTCATTTACTGACGAGATCAGATCTTTTCAAAGTCAAACTATAATTTTATTCTTTAGTTCCCTATGGAGTAGCATTTAAAGAAAATCATGGTAAATTACTGTATTCTTAGTGGGAAGTTTATTTTACAACTATAAATAAAAGCATTTTCCTAGATATTTTCCAAGGAATTCCTGAAAATAGTTTCTCAGATCTTTCTCAGTATTAAATGTCAGGCTGAGATTCTCATTTTGTCCCTAGTTGCTGTAATTTTGTTACTTCCCCCATCAGCATTCCCATTTCTTTTAATTTTTTAAATTCTTTTGGTTTATTTTCTGAGTTTAACAGTGGGGAATCCATTTGACTGTGCTCACAGCAGGTAGTAAGTACTATGGTAGACAGTGGATTGGTTTCTTTGGATGGTTAAAGAAATAAGAAAGTAATTAAACTTTTCTGAAGCTGCCAACTGTATTGGAGGTTTGGTGTACATTTAAGGCTTATTTAAAAATAGTTCTTTCAGAAGCTGAACATTTAACCAGTAGAATTCCTAAGGGCATATCCTTTTTATCAGGTAGAGATTACTTAGATTACTGGAATTTGTGTCAAATAGATTTCCTCTTTCATATAAGGCTAAGTCTAATGCTGTACTATCTCATTCTGATTTGTAATGGTAATTTATGATCTTTAGTAGGGTGCTTTTTACCTACCATAAACCCCCAAATATAGCTTTTTAAAATAATGTATGCTTTAAAAATACATGCATCTTGTAATCCTAGCACTTTGGGAGGCTGAGGCTGGCGGATTGCCTGAGCTCAGGAGTTTGAGACCAACCTGGGCAACATGGTGAAACCCCATCTCTACTAAAATACAAAAAATTAGCTGGGCTACTAAAATACAAAAAATTAGCTGGGCATGGCGGCATGCACCTGTAGTCCTAGCTACTCAGGAGGCTAGAGGTTGCAGTGAGCCAAGATCGCGCCAGTGCACTCCAGGGTGGGCAACAGAGGGAGATTCCGTCTCAGTAAATAAATAAATAAATAAATAAATAAATAAATAAATAAATAAAATAAAAAAACAGGCTTCTAAAAAACTGAATAAGAAATGTTTATTCAGTTACTTTTAAAGATGCAGAATTAGCCAAAAATAAATAAATAAATAAATAAATAAAATAAAAAAACAGGCTTCTAAAAAACTGAATAAGAAATGTTTATTCAGTTACTTTTAAAGATGCAGAATTAGCCAAATCTTTGCTTCTTGAACTCAAAATCTAAATCTAGATAAAATGCAGAAAAGGGCGACAGTTATGAGGTCTAAAATTTTATCTACATAAACTGGGATGTTGACATGTTTAAAACCCCAAGCATTCTGTACTGAACCATAAATGGAAGCAGAGCTATAGTCTTCAGATTTATAATTTTCACAGTGGTTTGATTCAGAGTGCTTTGAAAAGGTAATTTAAATTTGAATTTAAATTTGAAAGGGAGAAATGCCTTAAGGTTTTTTATGGCTCTCAGAAGATAATGGATAGGAATAGTCATTGTATGTGAGAGAAGGAAGAAAACCATAAGAGAAATGTGGCATTTAGAAACATGTACTAAACCTCGTGGAAGAATAGAAACTGATAGATGGAAAGAGGTAATGCAGGAAAATATGCAGTCATTGAACTTGAAAGTTCTTGAATAGTTAACATTCAGCTTTCATCTATTCATTTAATAAATATTTACTGAGTACCTTCTGTGTGGTTTTTGGCACCGTGGTTTTAAGCAGATAAGTGTCAATGACATAACTAATTTTAAACTTTTTGTTTTGAAACCATTTTAGATTTACAGCGAGTTGAAAAGATAGAGGCTGGGCGTGGTGGCTCACGCCTGTAATCCCAGCACTTTGGGAAGCTGAGGTGGGAGGATCGCCTGAGGTCGGGAGTTCAAGACCAGCTGACCCACATGGAGAAACCCCGTCTCTACTAAAAACACAAAAAATTAGCTGGGCGTGGTGGCGTATGCCTGTAATTCCAGCTATTCAGGAGGCTGAGGCAGGAGAATCACTTGAACCGGGGAGGCAGAGGTTGCGGTGAGCTGACATCGCACCATTGCACTCCAGCCTGGACAACAAGAATGAAACTCTGTCTCAAAAGAAAAAAAGAAAAAAAAAAGAGAGTTCTTTCTCCCAGGTGCTATATGATTTTTGTACATTAATCAAAACTACCATTGGTACTGACATTTTTTAAAGGACATATCTGGCTCTTGCTGGCAGAATAAACTATGGCGTCAGGAGAGGGCAGGGGAGAAGCAGGAAGATCAGTTAGTAGTTGATGACATTAATCCAGGGGAAGCATAGTAATGATGGTTTAGACTAGGGGGCTATCTATAAAAGTGGTAACAGGTAGTCGGATTTTGAAGATAGAACCAAGAAGATTTGCTGATGGATTGGATTTGGGATGTGAGATACGGAGGAATCAAAATGACTCCAAGATTTTTGGAAAGGAGTCATTAAAAATGGAAAATGAGTTTTAGCACCAACATTTACTGTCCTTCCCTACACACCAACCTTACTGTCCTTCCCTCCACACCAACCTTACTGTCCTTCCCTCCACACCAACCTTACTGTCTTTCCCTCCACAACTCTTTAAAACTTTTAGTTATTTCAGTATCTACACAGGCAATCCTTCAATGCTCAGATATCTATGTTTCTTGACCTCCTCACCTCCAATGATCTTGTCTTCCCCCTCAATTTAGTCACCCGCTCATAAAATTATCCTCTAGGCCATGTCATTACTAATAACTAAACCTTCATTTTAAGCATTCTACTCTCCTCCCACAACTCCTGTCTTTCCAGCCCTCTCCCTGTAGTATATGGACTTCAACAATTTTAACTGCAACAGGACCTTAGATCCATTTTCCCTGTGATCTTCACTACCCTCCTTCCTTGGCTCATTATTAAAAGGAGGCAAATGGAAAAATAGAGTTACTACTATTTATTGAAATAAGGAAGTTTATAGGAGAAATGGGTTTGGTGAAAAGGAGGTTGAGAATTAGGATTTTGTTTTAGGACAAATAAGTTTAACAAGTTTGAAATGAGCATTAGATATCCAAGAGCAGTTACTTGAGTATAAGAGCCTGGTGTTCGAATCAGAGGTTTGGACCAGAAACATACATTGGGAGTCATCAGCATATAGATAATATATAAAGATATGGGACATGATGAAACCTATTAAATGGATAGAGATAGAGAAGAGGTCAAGGACTGAACTCTGGGCATTATCATTTTTAGAGGTCAGGAAAAGAGAAACCAGTGAACGAGATCAAAAGAAGCATCTAATAAAGTAGAAAGAGAACCAAGAGAAGTGGTGACCTAAAAGTGAAACAAAAAGGTTTCAAGGTGGAGAAAAATCATTTCTGTCGTATACTGCTGATGGTGCAAATAAAATGAAGATGAGAATTGACCGTTGGATTTGGCAGCATAGAAGCCATTGTGACTTTAATAAGAGCAGTTTCAGAAAAGAACTGAGAATTAGAGTCTGAATGGAATGAGTTTCAGAGACAATGGGAATAAAGAAGGTAGAGACAGCAAGTACAGATTGCTCTTTCATGTCTGATTGTAAAGGGCAGCAGAGACATGGGACTTTGACTGGGGAGGTGAAATGTTGGTCAAGAAACCTGTATTTTAACATTGGAAACATTCTTTGCTGATGGGAAATGTCTAGTAGAGAGGGATAATTGATAATGTAAGAGAGAAAGACAATTGTAGGTTGGTGAGAGGGGATAGAATCCAGTAGATGTGGCTAGGTGCAGTGGCTCACGTCTGTAGACCTAGCACTTTGGGAGGCTGAGGTGGATGGATCGCTTGACCCCCGGAATTTGAGACCAGGCTAGGAAACATAGTGAGATGCCATCTCTACAAACAAACAAACAAACAAACAAAAAGCAACAGCTGGGTACCTGTGAGGTAGGAGGATCGCTTGAACCTGCCTGGTTGAGGCTGCAGTGAGCCGTGATCATGCCACTGCACTCCAGGCTTGGGTGACAGAGTGAGACTCTATCTCAAAAAAAAAAAAAAAAAATTTAGTGAATCAGCAGAAGAGATGGCCTTAGATAGGATTATGGACAATTTTACCATTGTATAGGAAGAAAGAGTGTGGCCGGGCACGGTGGTTCATGCCTGTAATCCCAGCACTTTGGGAGGTGGAGGCGGGTGGATTGCCTGAGGTCGGGAGTTCAAGACCAGCCTGGCCAACATGGTAAAACCCCATCTCTACTAAAAATAAAAAAGTAGCCACGTGTGGTGGCATGCACCTGTAGTCCCAGCTACTTGGGAGGCTGAGGCAGGGGAATCGCTTGAACCCAGGAGGCAGAGGTTGCAGTGAGCTGAGATTGTACCACTGTACTCCAGCCTGGGTGACAGAGTGAGACTCCATCTCAAAAAAAAAAAAGAAAAAAAGAAAAGAGTGTATGGGTACAGATGCACATATTTTAGTATATATTTAATATGATGAGAGCTTATGTGAGTTATAATTTCTATTTTTTCAATGAGGAGAGGGAGGGAGAAGAGTTGATTTTTTTTTTAAATACAATAAGTTAAGTAACACTAAAGGCTCCTTAAAGTTAGTAGTAATGAATTAAAGGAAGCCAAGTCATTATGTTTGAATTTTACTTTGGTCACATTCAGCTGTTTGAATGCTGCAGTGGCACGATCATAGCTCACTGCAACCTCAAACTCCTGGGCTCAAGGGATCCTCCCACCTCAGCCTCCCATATAGCTAGGATTACAGGTGTGTGCCACCACATCAGGCTAATTTTTGTATTTTTTTTTGTAGAGATGGGATATTGCTATGTTGCCAAGACTGGTCTTGAACTCCTGGCTTCAAGCAATCCTCCTACCTTGGTCTCCTAAAGTGCTGGGATTGCAGATGTGAGTCATTGAGCCCAGCCTCTTACCTTATTCTTTTTAATGGCTGCATTGTATTCCATTGTATTTCACCAGTGCCCTATTGAGAATTTTTTTTATTATTATTTCTAAGTTTTCATTGTAGTGAACATCTTTAAATATATGTCTTGAAGTCCTTTTTTTTTTTTTAAGACAGAGTCTCGCTCTGTTGCCTAGGCTGGAGTGCAGTGGCGTGATCTTGGTTCACTGCAACCTCTGCCTCCCGGGTTCAAGTGATTCTCCTGCCTCAGCCTCCTGAGTAGCTGGGACTACATGTGCACACCACCACACCCAGCTAATTTTTGTATTTTTAGAAGAGACAGGGTTTCACCATGTTGGCCAGGATGGTCTTGATCTCCTGACCTAGTGATTGAAATACTTTTACAGCTATATAAATAGAATAAATTTCTAATGTTAGGTTGAAATAAATGTGAATTTTGAAAAATATTAGGGCCAGGTGTAATGGCTCACACTTGTAATCCCAAGACTTTGGGATGCCAAGGCAGCTGGATCACTTGAGGCCTGGAGTTCAAGACCAGCCTGGCCAACATGGCAAAATCCCATCTCTACTATAAATACAAAAATTAGCTGGGCATGGTGGTGCACACCTGTAGTTCCAGCTACTTGGAAGGCTGACATGGAAGGATCACTTGAGCCCAGGAGGCAGAGGTTGCAGTGAGCCGAGATTGCACCATTGTACTCCAATCTGGGTGACAGAGTGAGACCCTATCTCAAAAAAAAAAAAAAAAAAGAAAGAAAAGAAAAGAAAATATTAGGTGGATAAACGATGTGGTGGCGCCACTTATCATCCCAAAGCTTTGGGAGGCAGAGGCTGGAGGATCACTTGAGGCCAGGAGTTTGAGACCAACCTGAGCAACATAGTGGGATCCCATTCCTAAAAAAAGTCATTTGGACTGGGCATGGTGGCTCACACCTGTAATCCCAGCACTTTGGGAGGCCGAGGTAGACAGATCACCTGAGGTCAGGAGTTTGAGACCAGCCTGGCCAACATGGTGAAACCCTGTCTCTACTAAAAATAAAAAATTAGCTGGGTGTGGTGGCATGCGCCTATAGTCCCAGCTACTTGGGAGTTTGAGGCAGGAGAATTGCTTGAACCTGGGAGGTGGAGGTTGCAGTGAACTGAGATCGCACTACTGCACTCCAGCCTGGGTGATAGAGTGAGACTTTGTCTCAAAAAAAAAAAAAAAAAGAAAGTCATTTGGACATGGTGACTTGCACCATAGTCCCAGCTACTCAGGAGGCTGAGGAGGGAGGATTGTTTGAGCCCAGGAATTCAAGGTTGCAGGGAGCTATGATTGCATCACTTTACTCCAGCCCGGGTAACAGAGCAAGACTCCCTCTTTTTTTGTTGTTTTTGAGACAGAGTCTCTTGTCACCCAGGCTGGAGTGCAGTGGCATGATTTCGGCTCACTGCAACCTCCATCTCCTGGGTTCAAGCAATTCTGTTGCCTCAGCCTCCCAAGTAGCTGGGATTACAGGCGTGCACCACCATGCCTGGCTAATTTTTGTATATTTTAGTAGAGACAGTGTTTTATCATGTTGGCCAGGCTGGTCTCGAACTCCTGACCTCAAATGATCTGCCTGCCTCGGCCTCCCAAAGTGCTGGGATTACCGGCGTGGGCCACCGTGCCTGGCCAAGACCCCATCTTTTAGAAAAAGAAAAAAAGGAAGGAAAGGAGGGAGGGAAGAACAAAGGGACAGAGGGAAGGAAGAATGAAAGGAAAGATGGAAGGAAAAATTAGGTATACCAAATTTTTCTTTAAAATTATTTGTCTGAGTGCTGTGGCTCTACAGAAAATTAAACATTTTCTGTATTTTATCCCAAGTAGCTGGGTATGGTGGCACATGCCTGTAGCTCCAGCTGCTCAAGAGACTGAGCTGAGAGGATTGCTTGAGCCCAGGAGTTCAAGGTTACAGTTAGCTATGATCACACCACTGCACTCTAACCTAGGCAACAGAGTTTAGTCCAGTAGCATGGGTTTCTTTTTCTTTTTCTTTTTTACTTTAAGTTTCGGGATACACGTGAAGAACGTGTAGGTTTGTTACATAGGCATACGTGTGCCGTGGTGGTTGCTGCACCTATCAACCCCTCATCTAGATTTTAAGCCCCACACGTGTTAGCTATTTGTCCTAATGCTCTCCCTCCCCTTGCCACCCACCCCCCAACTGGCCCCGGTATGTGTTGTTCCCCTCCGTGTCCATGTGTTCTCATTGTTCAACTCTCACTTATGAGTAAGAACATGCGGTATTTGGTTTTCTCTTCCTGTGTTAGTTTGCTGAGGATGATGGCATCCAGCTTCATCCATGTCCCTGCAAAGAGCATGATCTCATTCGTTTTTATGGTTGCATGGTATTCCATGGTGTATATGTACCTCATTTGCTTTATTTAGTGTATCATTTTTGGGCATTTGGGTTGGTTCCATGTCTTTGCTATTGTAAATAGTGCTGCAGTAAACATACGTGTGCATGTGTCTTTATAGTAAAATTATTTATATTCCTTTGGGTATATACCCAGTAATGGGATTGCTGGGTCAAATGGTATTTCTGGTTCTAGATCCTTGAGGAATTGCTACACTGTCCTCCACAATGGTTTAACTAATTTACATTCCCACCAACAGTGTAAAAGCATTCCTATTTCTCCACAGCCTCACCAGCATCTGTTGTTTCTTGACATTTTAATAATTGCCATTCTGACTGGTGTGGGATGGTATCTCATTATAGTTTTTATTTGCATTTCTCTAATCATCAGTGATGTTGAGCTTTTTTTCGTATTTTTTTGGCGGCATAAATGTCTTCTCTTGAGAAGTGTTTGTTCATATCCTTTGCCCATTTTTTGAAGGGGCTGTTTTTTTCTTTCTTTCTCTCTCTCTCTCTTTTTTTTTTTTTTTTTTTTTTTGAGATGGAGTCTCACTCTGTCACCCAGGCTGGAGTACAGTGGCATGATCTCAGCTCACTGCAACCTCCACCTCCCGGATCCTCCACCTCCTGGGTTCACACCATTCTCCTGCCTCAGCATCCCGAGTAGCTGGGACTACAGGCGCCCGCCACCACGCCTGGCTAATTTTTTGTATTTTAGTAGAGACGGGGTTTCACCATATCAGCCAGGATGGTCTCGATCTGCTGACCTCGTGATCCACCCACCTCAGCCTCCCAAAGTGCTGGGATTACAGGCGTGGGGCTGTTTTTTTCTTGTAAGTTTGTTTAAGTTCTTTGTAGATTCTGGATATTGGACCTTTGTCAGATGGGTAGATTGCAAAAATTTTCTCCCATTCTGTAGGTATAGCATGGGTTTCAAAGAGTTTTGAGGGAGAAAGAAGGGACACTGATCTGTAGGTGGCAATAAGGAGCAAGTCCCTAAAAAATAAATAAATAAATAAATAAATGATTTTATTACCTTGCATTCTCATCAACAGTGTATGGATGTCCTAATTTCTCTATACTGTTCCTCCTCCCCTCCTCCAACTGGGAATTGTGCGTTAATGTTAAGTGGTTTGTGTTAAGCTAAATTGCAAAGTATTGGCTGGGTGCAATGGCTCATGCCTGTAATCCCAGCACTTCTGGGAGGCTGAGATGGGTGAATCACTTGAGGTCAAGAGTTTGAGACCAGCATGGCCAACGTGGTGAAACCCCACTTTTATAAAAATACAAAAATTAGCTGGGTGTGGTACACATGCCTATAGTCCCAGCTACTCAGGAGGCTGAGGCAGGAGAATCTCTTGAATCCAGGAGGTGGAGTCTGCAGTGAGCCGAGGTTGCACCACTGCACTCTAGCCTGGGTGACAGAAATTAAAAAAAAAAAAAAAAAAAAAGGCAAAGTATTCTAATTGGTTTATTGGTTGTCTCTGATGAATAGCACTGAAAGAGGAAGGAAGGGTAGTATTGCTTTTCATTATAACTCCCTTTGTATATTTTAATTTTTAATTATGTGCTGGTTATATGAATCATTTAAAATATGTGTGTGTGCATGTGTGTGTGTGTGTTATAGTGTGTATATGTAAAGAAGCGTAGTCAAATAATATGATACTCTTAGCGTCCACAACCAATTAATTGTGCTGTGCTGCCAGATTGTTTTCCATGTGTGTGTTCATTTCCTAATAAACTTTGCCATTTCTATTTAAAAGTAGCTTGAGATTTTAAGATAAGCTGTTTTTTTTTTTTTTAAATTACTGTTTGTATGGCATTTGTGGAAACTGGATTGTCTTCAGTGTAATATAACAAAAACAATTAGCTATTGGGGCTAATATAAAACTGCAATGGTATCTGCAACTTCAGAGTTAATATGTTTGCATTCATTAAAACCTAACTTTTCTAACTGAATTGACTATAATATGTAAATGTTATAAACTCAAATATATAAAATAAATGTGCACCTAAAAACAAGTTATTATAACATGAAAATTAAACTCTTGATTTAAAAAATATTGACTAGCCGGGCGCGGTGGCTCAAGCCTGTAATCCCAGCACTTTGGGAGGCCGAGGCGGGTGGATCACGAGGTCAGGAGATCGAGACCATCCTGGCTAACACGGTGAAACCCCGTCTCTACTAAAAAATACAAAAAACTAGCCGGGCGAGGTGGCGGGCGCCCGTAGTCCCAGCTACTCTGGAGGTTGAGGCAGGAGAATGGCGTGAACCCGGGAGGCGGAGCTTGCAGTGAGCTGAGATCCGGCCACTGCACTCCAGCCTGGGCGACAGAGCGAGACTGTGTCTCAAATAAATAAACACAAATATTGACTAACATTGAATTCAGAGACTTTGTGTTTTCATTTTAACTCACTATTTTTTTAAATCTGATAGAAATTTGTCAGAACATAACGGACTTGTAATAAATGTCTTTGCTTTAAAATATATTCATTTTTATACTTTAGAGATATATTACTGACTTTTAAACTTTTTTTTTTTTTTTTTTTTTTTGAGTCAGAGTCTCGCTCTGTCGCCCAGGCTGTAGTGCAGTGGCACGATCTTGACTCACTGCCAGCACCGCCTCCTGGGTTCACGCCATTCTCCTGCCTCAGCCTCCCAAGTAGCTGGGACTACTGGCGCCCGCCACCACGCTGGGCTAATTTTTTTTGTATTTTTTTAGTAGAGAGGGGATTTCACCATGTTAGGCAGGATGGTCTCGATCTCCTGACCTCGTGATCCGCCTGCCTCGGCCTCCCAAAGTGCTGGGATTACAGGCGTGAGCCACTGCACCTGGCCGACTTTTAAACTTTTTAACTAGTGATAGAGTATTTTCAGTGTTTTGGCCTTCTGCAGCTACCTTTCCAAAAAAATAGTGGAATCTTAGTTAAGTGTTTTGGTTGCAGTTTCCTTTACTGTTACCAGTTACCCAAAATAGATGTATCAATCAGGGGCCTTTGTTACTATAGCAGTGTTACCTCGAATAAATTCATTTAAGGCCAGGTGTGTTGGCTCACTCCTGTAATCCCAGTACTTTGGGAGGCTGAGGCAGGCAGATTACTTGAGCCCAGTTCAAGACCAGCATGGGCAACAAAGTGAGACCCTGTCTCCACAAAGCATTTTTTTGTTTGTTTGTTTGTTTTTTGAGACAAAGTCTAGCTTTGTCGCCCAGGCTGGAGTGCAGTGGCGCCATCTTGGCTCACTGCAAGCTCCGCCTCCCGGGTTTACGCCATTCTCCTGCCTCAGCCTCCAAGTAGCTGGGACTACAGGCCCGCACCACCATGCCCAGCTAATTTTTTGTATTTTTAGTAGAGACGGGGTTTCACCGTGTTAGCAAGGATGTACAAAGCATTTTAAAAATTTAAAAATTAGCCAGGTGGCCAGGTGCAGTGGCTCATGCCTGTAATCCCAGCACTTTGAGAGCCCGAGGAAGGTGGATCACCTGAGGTCAGGAGTTCGAGACCAGCTTGGCCAAGATGGTGAAACCACTAAAAAACACAAAAATGAGCTGGGCGTGGTGGCAGGCACCTGTAGTCCCAGCTACTCTGGAGGCTGAGGCAGGAAAATCGCTTGAACCTGGGAGGCAGAGGTTGCAGTGAGCCGGGATCACACGACTGCATTCCAGCCTGGGCAGCAGAGCAAGACCCCATCTCAAAAATAGAAAAGTAGCCAGGCATGGTGGTGCCTACCTGTGGTCCCAGCTATAGGAGAGGCTGAGGCAGGAGGATCACTTGAGCCTAGAAGGTTGAGACTGCAGCAAGCTGTGTTCGCACCACTGCACTCTAGGCTGGGTGACAGAGCGAGACCCTGCTTCCAAAAGAGAAAAAAAAAGATTTGCTTTATCTGGCAGATACAACCAGAAACAAAAAAGCTTCTCACTATGGAAAAATGTACTACTCTAGCATTCTTACACTGTTGTCAGGACTACTTGACATTCGAAAGAAATCATTATATGTATTATAAGTTATATTACTATTATGTTATCCAAACTCTTAAAGAAGGTATTTGGTTACTACCTAAAATCACAACAAGATACTACTATACACCCTCAGAGTTGCTAAAATTAAAAAGACTGACACCACCAAATGCTGGTGAAGATGTGGAACAACCAAAACTCTATACATTGTCAATGGGCATGTAAAAAGGATATAACCACTTTGGAAAAAGGGCTGGCCGTTTTGTGTAAAACTAAACACGTACCTTCCCTGTGACCCAGCAATTTCATTTCTTGGTATTTGCCCAAGAAAAATGAAAACATATGTCTACAAAATTACTCACACATGAATTTTAATATAGCTTTATTCATCATAGTCCCAAACTAGATACAGCCCAAGTATTCATCAATAGGATAGGAGAATAATTGAACTGCAGTATGTTAATAAACTGGAAAACTAATCAGCAATAAAAAGTAATTATTATTGGGATGCAATAATATGATGAATCTCAAAAATATTTTGCTGAGTAAAAGGAGCCTTACATAAAAGAAAACAGGCTATATGAATCCATTTATGTGAAGTTCAAGAAAAGACACATTAATCTATGATGAAAAAATGAGAACAGTGGGAGATTGAGAGTGAGGACTGACTGGAAAGGAGGATGATGGAACTTTCTGGAGTAATTATGATGTCCTATATCTTGGTAGGGTTTGGGGTTACATAGATAAATGCATTTGCCAAAATTCAATACATGCATATAGAACATGTATTTTATTATATGTAAATTTTACTAAAGCCTGTACAAAATTTTGAATTCTAGTTAATAACATGCATATTTGCAGGGGGAAATGTACTGATATCTGCAGGGTGCTTTAATATGCATGAGAAATAAGATGCATTGATGGATTGATCAATAGATAGCAAAATATTAACAGTAGAATCTAAGTAGTGGGTATATGAATGTTTACTGTAAAATCATTTCCATTTTTCTGTACATTTGAACATTTGTATAATAGAATACTGAGAAGGAGAAAAAAAGCATTCGATACCCTCAGAAGCAATTTTTTTCCTTATGTATTCCATGAAGAGAAGTAGAGTCAGCAATAACCCCTGAAAGTTAAGTTACCTGCTTATTATGTTTCTGGCTGGATATAAGTTTTCACAGAACCAGTCTGAGATACAACTGGGTTTCTTTATGTTATCATGTTATCTTGTTTTACATACATATTTGGGAAGTTAGATTATTTATTCTCAACTCATCATGTAAAATTCTGTTAGCTTTGGAAGGTCTTAAAAATGAGATACACTGTCATTATTTCCAATATCAGAAATTCTTCCTGCTATCTCTGTTTTGAAAATTGACTTGTTTTGTCTATGGCCGTACCACCCTGAACGTGCCTGATCTCGCCTGAAAATTTACTTGTTCTATCACAATTTATAAGAATCAAGTGGCCGGGCGCGGTGGCTCAAGCCTGTAATCCCAGCACTTTGGGAGGCCGAGGCGGGCGGATCACAAGGTCAGGAGATCGAGACCACAGTGAAACCCCGTCTCTACTAAAAATACAAAAAATTAGCCGGGCGCGGTGGCGGGCGCCTGTAGTCCCAGCTACTCAGGAGGCTGAGGCAGGAGAATGGCGGGAACCCGGGAGGCGGAGCTTGCAGTGAGCCGAGATCGCGCCACTGCACTCCAGCCTGGGCAACAGCGTGAGACTCTGTCTCAAAAAAAAAAAAAAAAAAAAAAAAAAAGAATCAAGTATCTGGACTGGGCGCAGTGGCTCACGTCTGTAATCCTAGCACTTTGAGAGGCTGGGGCAAGTGGATCGCTTAAGTCCAGGAGTTCAAGACCAGCCTGGGCAACATGGGAAAACCCCACCTCTACAATAAATTAAATAAATAAATAAATACAAAGAATTAGCTGGATATGGTGGCACACGCCTGTAGTCCTAGCTACTCTGGAGGCTGAGGCAGGAGGATCACTTGAGCCCAGGAGGTCGTCTGTAGTGATCTGTGATTGTACCACTGCTCTCCATCTTGGGAGACAGAGTAAGACCCTGTCTCAAAAAAAGAAAAGAAAAACTGAATAATAAAAAACAGCTGATGAAAGTTGTAATAAAATACATTGCCTTGAATGACAGAAAAACGTAATCTTATAAACCCTTTGGTAAAACTAGAACACAAAGCAGAGATAGGTCAAGGAAGATTTGGTGCAGAATATAAAGCCTTAGGTAACAGAGCTTAGGAAATAAGCTAAAGAGAAAAAAAATTGTCAGTGAAATAATGGGCATATTGGAAGTGCAAAAGGAGAATACACACTTCTAGAAAACATAGTAAGGGATGTAGGAAACTAGAGAAAAAAAATGAGCAAAATGAAATGCAAATTAACCAAGTGTTTAAAAGGAATAGAGAACCCAATGTAAGATGTAGAACATGGATAAAGTAGAATAATTGTCTCTGAAGAATAAAGCTCAATAGAAAATAACATTTAAAGATATTTTTAAAGGAAACTATTCAGAAACAAATGCAGACTTGAGGCCAGGCGTGGTGGCATATTCCTGGAATCCCAGCACTTTGGGAGGCTGAGGTGGATGGATCACCTGAGGTCAGTTCAGGATCAGCCTGGCCAACATGGTGAAACCCTATCTCTACTAAAAATAAAAAATTTTAAAAAAAGAAAGAAAAGAAAAAAGCTGGGTGCAGTGGCTCACGCCTGTAATGCCAGCACTTTGGGAGGCCAAGACGGGCAGATCACCTGAGGTCGGGAGTTCGAGACCAGCCTGACCAACGTGGAGAAACCCCGTCTCTACTAAAAATACAAAATTAACCAGGCATGGTGGTGCATGCCTGTAATCCCAGCTACCTGGGAGGATGAGGCAGGAGTATCACTTGAACCCGGGAGGCGGAGGTTGCGGTGAGCTGAGATCGTGCCATTGCATTCCAGCCTGGGCAATAAGAGCGAGACTCTGTCTCAAAAAAAAAAAAAAAATTAGCACGGTGGCGCATGCCTGTAATCCCAGCTACTCAGGAGACTAAGGCAGGAGAATCACTTGAACCCAGGAGGCAGAGGTTGCAGTGAGCTGAGATCATGCCATTGCACTCCAGCCTGAGCGACAAGAGCAAAACTACGTCTCAAAAAAAGGAAGGAAGGGAAGGAAGAGAAGGGAAGGGAAGGGAAGGGAAAGGAAGGGAAGGGAAGGGAAAGAAGGAAGGAAGGGAAGGAAGTGAAGGAAGGGAAGGGAAGGGAGGAAGGAAGGAAAGAAGGAAGGAAGGAAGGAAGGAAGGAAGGAAGGAAGGAAGGAAGGAAGGAAGGAAGGAAGGGAGGGAGTAAGTCAGGCAGACTTGAATCTATAGATTGAGAGCGTACATCATGAGCCAGGGAAAATGTACATAGAACAATTATAAGGCACAACCTAGTCATGTTATTGGACTCCAAAAATTAAAGAATGACTCCAGAAAAAAAAAGAAAAAAACATATGAGAGGGAAAAAGATCTGGACTGACTTCAGAATTCTCCTCAGTAAATTTCAGTGCCAGAAGACTGTAGGCTTTATAGACTTTATCTATAGTCTTCAAGAAAATGACGTGTAATCCAAGGTTTTATATCTAGCTTACCTGTTATTTAGGTAAAAAGGCAACAGATGTTTTTGAACATTCAAGAACTCAGAAAATATAATTTCCCTGATACCTGTACCATGCCCAGCCAGCCAAACAAGTGATAAAGAAAATGTCCCAAAAGACCTTATGTGAGCATGCAATCCATAAGATTCATGTGGGGCTTACTATTCCAGAAGAGAATTTACATGTTATAAGCTCTGACAGTGTAGATATTAAATGACCCTAAAGAATTGGGAGGGCTGGGTATGGTAGCTCATGCCTGTAATTTCAGCATTTTGGGAGGCCACAGCATGAAGAATACTTGAGGCCAGTAGTTTGAGACCAGCCTGGGCAACAAAGCAAGATCCTGTCTGTATTCAAAAATAAATAAAAATAAAGGATTGGAAGGATAAGGAAGAGAGATAGTAGAAGTTGCTAAAACTAGCAGGAGGGCCGGGCGCAGTGGCTCACACCTGTAATCTCAGCACTTTGGGAGGCCGAGGTGGATGAATCACTTGAGATCAGGAGTTCAAGACCAGCCTGGCCAACATATTGAAACCTCGTCTCTACTAAAAATACAAAAATTAGCCGGGGATGGTGGTGGACACCTGTAATCCCAGCTACTCAGGAGGCTGAGGCAGAATAATCACTTGAACTTGGGAAGTGGTTGCACTGAGCCAAGATCACACCACTGCACTCCAGCCTAGGCAACAGAGCAAGACTCTGTCTCAAAAACAAACAAATAAATAAACAAACAAATAAACAACTAGCAGGAGGATATACTCTAGTAAAATCTAAGAACTAATTTATTAAAATAAATTTAAAAAAACAAAAACAAAAACAAAAAAACATGGGATCTGGGAACAGGTGATCTAGCACAGAAGGGCTCCATAAGGAAGTTCCAGGATATCATTTTTATACCAGGCCTAGGCCAGGGAGTTTTCTAGGAAAAAAAAAGAAGCAGGCCTAGACCAGGGAGTTTTCTAGGAAAAAAATAAGGACTGGTTTATATGAGCATATGAAAAACGTTATTATTGAATGGCATGCCACAATGATGTTGGAGCTTTTGGAAAAAGAATACTGATAGGTATGTTGGAAACAAAGCAAATGAAAAAAATAAAGCAGTTAACAACTCTAGGAAAAGCAAAATACAGTCAGGCACCCCACAACAACATTTTAGTCAATAGCAGGCCGCACATACAATGGTAGTCCCATAAAATTATAATAGAGCTACCCTGCCCTATACAGATGTACCATTTTTATCTGTTATACCATATTTTTACTGTACTTTTTCTATGTTTAGTTACACAAATACTTACCGTTGTGTTAAAACTGCATACAGTACTCAGTACAGTAACACACTGTGCATGTTTGTCTCTAGGAACAATAGGCTGTACCCTATAGCCTATGTGTGTAGTAGACTATACCATCTGGGTTTATATGAGTATGCTCTGTGATGTTTGCACAATGACAAAATTGCCTAACGATGCACTTCTCAGAACGTATCCCCATTAAGTGACACATGACTGTCACTTAAGAACTCCTTTCTTGTACAATTAGTCTGCTGTTCAGCAGTTCACACTATTTGTATGGCTATAATAATATTTTTTTTGAAATAAAACTGCACACATTTAATAGTATTGCTGTTTTGTATCCTGCTTTCATCCACTTAACATCTTTTTTCTTTTTTTTTTTATTATTATTATACTTTAAGTTCTAGGGTACATGTGCATAACGTGCAGGTTTGTTACATATGTATACTTGTGCCATGTTGCTGTGCTGCACCCATCAACTCGTCATTTACATCAGGTATAACTCCCAATGCTATCCCTCCCCCCTCCCCCTGCCCCCCTCCCCATGATAGGCCCCGGTGTGTGATGTTCCCCTTCCCAAGTCCAAGTGATCTCATTGTTCAGTTCCCACCTATGAGTGAGAACATGCGGTGTTTGGTTTTCTGTTCTTGTGATAGTTTGCTAAGAATGATGGTTTCCAGCTGCATCCATGTCCCTACAAAGGACACAAACTCATCCTTTTTTATGGCTGCATAGTATTCCATGGTGTATATGTGCCACATTTTCTTAATCCAGTCTGTCACTGATGGACATTTGGGTTGATTCCAAGTCTTTGCTATTGTGAATAGTGCCACAATAAACATACGTGTGCATGTGTCTTTATAGCAGCATGATTTATAATCCTTTGGGTATACACCCAGTAATGGGATGGCTGGGTCATATGGTACATCTAGTTCTAGATCCTTGAGGAATCGCCATACTGTTTTCCATAATGGTTGAACTAGTTTACAATCCCACCAACAGTGTAAGAGTGTTCCTATTTCTCCACATCCTCTCCAGCACCTGTTGTTTCCTGACTTTTTAATGATCGCCATTCTAACTGGTGTGAGATGGTACCTCATTGTGGTTTTGATTTGCATTTCTCTGATGGTGAGTGATGATGAGCATTTTTTCATGTGTCTGTTGGCTGTTTGAATGTCTTCTTTTGAGAAATGTCTGTTCATATCCTTTGCCCACTTTTTGATGGGGCTGTTTGTTTTTTTCTTGTAAATTTGTTTGAGTTCTTTGTAGGTTCTGGATATTAGCCCTTTGTCAGATGAGTAGATTGCAAAAATTTTCTCCCATTCTGTAGGTTGCCTGTTCACTTTGATGGTAGTTTCTTTTGCTGTGCAGAAGCTCTTTAGTTTAATGAGATCCCATTTGTCAATTTTGGCTTTTGTTGCCGTTGCTTTTGGTGTTTTAGACATGAGGTCTTTGCCCATGCCTATGTCCTGAATGGTACTACCTAGGTTTTCCTCTAGGGTTTTTATGGTATTAGGTCTAACATTTAAGTCTCTAATCCATCTTGAATTAATTTTCGTATAAGGAGTAAGGAAAGGATCCAGTTTCAGCTTTCTACTTATGGCTAGCCAATTTTCCCAGCACCATTTATTAAATAGGGAATCCTTTCCCCATTTCTTGTTTCTCTCAGGTTTGTCAAAGATCAGATGGCTGTAGATGTGTGGTATTATTTCTGAGGACTCTGTTCTGTTCCATTGGTCTATATCTCTGTTTTGGCACCAGTACCATGCTGTTTTGGTTACTGTAGCCTTGTAGTATAGTTTGAAGTCAGGTAGCGTGATGCCTCCAGCTTTGTAAATAATATTTTTTTAACACTCACTGATTTAACCAAATATTGGGAGAATTGAGGGAGAGGAGAGTTGTGTATGTGAGAACAATTGCTAAAACTTCATGTTGGTGAAATGATATTGTTAATATTGATAAAGCAAGAAATTAAAAAGAACTAAGATGTCTTCTACCATGGGGGGAAGATAATAAATCTGATATTTAATATTGATAAATTAAGAAATATCAATATAAACATTTAATTTAGAAAGATGGAAACAGGCTGGGCATGGTGGCTCACACCTGTAATCCCAGCACTTTGGGAGGCCAAGGTGGGTGAATCACCTGAAATCAGGAGTTCAAGACCAGCCTGGCCAACATGGGAAAACCCCATCTCTACTAACAATACAAAAATTAGCTGGGCATGGAGGCGGGTGCCGATAATCCCACCTACTCAGGAGGCTGAGGCAGGAGAATCGCTTGAACCTGGGAGGCGGAGGTTTCAATGAGCCAAGATCGCACCATTGCACTCCAGCCTGGGCGACAAGAGCGAAACCCTGTCTCAAAACAAAAAAAAAAAAGAGAGAAAGATGGAAACAGGGAGAATGACTAGAAGAGTTGAAGTTGGTAGCCTCTGGAGCTTAGAGAAGAATGGGGAAGTGTCTTTCATTATAAGTCTTGTAATAGTACAATTTGACTTTTTAAAGGAGGTGACTACAATATTTTGACAAAAATAAAAATAATTTAACCAATGAGGGATTATTTCTCTGTGTAATGTGCACAAAAAGTTATGTAAAGCTATTTACTGAAGCATTATTTATTTGGTATTAATTACAAATTATATCCTATAGGTAACAACTCAAGATTATGTTATATGGTACACTGTTTTATAAATATATTTATTTTCTACTCTTAAGGAACATTCATTCTAAGGAGTTAGGGAATGGCTTAAACATACATAAATCAGAAAAATAGTAGTTTACCCATTCAGCAAATATGTATTGAGCACTGTGTGCCAGGCACTGATCTGGGCACTAGGCATCAAAAAGAGACAAAAGCATCTGCAGTCTAGTGGAGGAGCAGTGGAGACATAAACAGTAAACAAAATGGCGTGACTGGGCGCGATGGCTCAACCTATAATCCCAGCACTTTCAGAGGCCAAGGCAGGCGGATCGCTTGAGGTCAGGAGTTCAAGAACAGCCTGGCCAACATGGTGAAACCCTATATCTACTAAAAATACAAAAATTAGCTGGGCATGGTTGTGGGCACCTGTAATCCCAGCTACTTGGGAGGCTGAGGCAGGAGAATCACTTGAACCCCGGAGGCAGAGGTTGCAGTGAGTCGAGATCATGCCATTGCACTCCAGCCTGGGCGACAGAGCAAGACTCCATCTCAAAAAAAAAAAAGAAAAGAAAAATTAAAAAAAATGGCTAGACTGGGCCAGGTGCAGTGGCTCACGGCTGTAATCCCAGCACTTTGGGAGGCTGAGGCGGACGGATCACAAGGTCAGGAGTTCACGACCAGCCTGGCCAACACAGTGGAACCCCGTCTCTACTAAACATACAAAAATTAGCTGGGTGCGGTGACAGGTGCCTGTAATCCCAGCTACTCAGGAAGCTGAGGCAGGAGAATCGCTTGAACCCGAGAGAGAGAGGTTGCAGTGAGCCGAGATATGCCACTGCACTGCAGCCTGGGTGACAGAACTAGACTCCATCTCAAAAAATAAATAAATAAATAAATAAATAAATAAATAAATAAATAAATGGCTAGGCTGTATTAGAAGTTGATGATGTCTATGCAAAAAGAAAAAGACATATGGCATAAGAGGATTCGGAAATGCAGGGAGAAGAGGGGGAACCATCAAAGGAGACTGAGAAGACAGAACCCTGGGAGTAATATAGGAGAATGTGACGTTATAGAAGCTTAGAGAATAAAGTGTACCAAGGTAGACGACATGATCAGTAGTCAAATGCTCCTGAGTGAAGTGGACCTGAGAATAGACTATTGGATTTAGCAAAAGGAAGGTCACTTATGTGATGTTGACAAGAGCTGTTTCAGTAAAGATGTGCTATCTAATTTCTTCTCGTCATGAAGAAAGGATGACAAGAAAGATAGTTACCACTAAGACCTCTTATTTTTGTGATCTTATAGCAGTAGTGGTAGTTTAATCTTTGGTAAATTTGTAATATCTAGATTGCTATTCACAGAAGACTTAGGATAACTGGTTTTGCTTGCATGTCAACCTGATCAGTGTGACCAAATGGTTGGTAAGATTATACTGTTAGCAGCAGTAGGGAATGAGATTTCTGTTGTGAACCCCAAACCCAGAACTGCAGGAACTAGTCCTTTGGTAGGTTACATTATTTAGGTATAGAAAAGCTAATGAAGAGAATCAGTGGTGTGTGGG
The DNA here is from genome assembly GCF_043159975.1 of Macaca nemestrina. Taxonomy (NCBI): domain Eukaryota; kingdom Metazoa; phylum Chordata; class Mammalia; order Primates; family Cercopithecidae; genus Macaca; species Macaca nemestrina. The sequence continues at coordinate 50,239,973 of NC_092141.1, read as the reverse complement.
CATTGCAATCAGTTGACTCCAGGTGGCATTCCTAGAGGTTGCTATAGAAAGAAAGAAAATAGCTTAAATTCAGTCCCGATTTTAATTCTATATAGTCCACTAAGAAAAAGAATACTAAGTCAGGTGGAGAACTTGCCTTCATTATTTTTAGCTTAATGTGTTATTCTAGATTTAGAATACATATGATTAACTGGGGTGAGGGGATAATCAGAAATTCAATATTTAACTGCTGTCATCCTAGCAAGGGCATACTGAGTAGACAGCATCATCATAATATGTGGGCTGAGATGAGGCTGCTCCAGACGAGTCTCTCTCAAAGTTAATTGATGGAAACTTCCCACCTTCAAGAATTTTTATTACCTTAGTAATGCTATGCCAAGACTGCTGAAACACAGCTGTGGGTGCTGTGCAGACGCCCACATTGCCAATGTCAGGAAGGATGTACTTTTAAACCTCTAATTTACCTAATAATGTCGTTAGTGATTTGTGTAGGTTTGGCATTGTGATGAAAATGCTTCCTGTCTTGGTTTATAACAAGAATTCAGTTTGCAGTCTTAAAATGTATATTGTCTTAATATGCATGTGGAAGATACTAACAAGTCAACTTACAAAAAGATCTGACTAAAATACTATCCTGTCCATCTAAAGGAACTTATTATCCACCCATGGTATTTGAAAATGAATGCAAATTAAATGTTTTTATTCTGTAATAATCTATTTATCTGTTGTGGTTCCTGCTTTATAACAAGATGGCAATATTCAGTGCTGAAAGAGAGCCAGCTTTCATATTCAATCTAATCTGACTCCTTTCCTATTCTCTAATGGAAAATATGAATTGATTGGATTGATGTCAGCCTATATAGTGGAGATGGAATAAGAAGCTCTTGTAAATAAATATTTTAAAAGAGGTAGGAAATAGCACTTTCTTGTTTCAAATGTAACATTTTATAGTAACAATATTGTTTTATATGACATTTATCATGTAGGCCTGTCTCTTTTTTTTTGTTTTTTTGAGATGGAGTCTCACTCTGTCACCCAGGCTGGAGTGCAGTGGTGCCATCTTGGCTCACTCCAACCTCCACCTCCCCGGTTCAAGCGATTCTCCTACCTCAGCCTTCCCAGTAGCTGGGATTACAGGTGCCCACCACCACGCCCATCTAAGTTTTATATTTTTAGTAGAGATGATGTTTCACCACCTTGACCAGGCTGGTCTCAAACTCCTGACCTCGTGATCCACCCACCTCGGCCTCCCAAAGTGCTGAGATTACAGGTGTGAGCCACTGCGCCCGGCCATAGGCATGTCTCTTTAAGAAAACAAATAATACTGGCCAGGCGTGTGACTCACGCCTGTAATCCCAGCACTTTGGGAGGCTGAGGCGGGTGGATCACCTGAGGTCAGGAGCTCAAGAACAGCCTGGCCAACATGGTGAAACCCTGTCTGTACTAAAAACACAAAAATTAGCTGGGCGTGGTGACGGGCACCTGTAATCCCAGCTACTCGAGGGGCTGAGGCAGCAGAATTGCTTGAACCTGGGAGTTGGAGGTTGCAGTGAGCTGATATGGCGCCACTGCACTCCAGCCTGGGCAACAGAGTGAGACTCCATCTCAAACGAAAGAAAGGAAGAAAACAAATAATACAAAATGTGAAGGATTCTTTCCTAATGGATTCACTGCAAAGATTGATTGCATTTATCAAAATAAATATATATTTAATGTTTCAGAATACACCCACAGCATAAAGCAGAGTATTCCTAATTATTTATAGTAAGAATATATAGCATTTGTTTCCACTCTAATGGACTATGTGAAAACCTTTTTTTGGATCTGAAGTGTGTTTATACTTTTAAGCTGCCTTTGTCCCATCTTTGAAATTAAAAATCCTTATTTGGAATAGAATTATAGAAGTAGAATTTTAGACCTGGAATTGACTTTAGAGTTACTTTATTCTAACTTCTTAATTTTCTAGTTGAGGAAATCGAAACCCAGAGACTTTAAGCACCTTTTCTAAGGTTACCCAGCTATAACTAGAACCCACCTTTCTAACTCCTTATAGTTCTGCTATAATTTCTAACTCCTTATAATTTCTGCTACTATAGTCAAATAGTAATTAAATGGTAAGTTGGCAGAAGTTTTAGGTCTCTCTCGTGTGTGTGTAACTATATATTTTCAGGCTCCAAAGTCAATTGTGGTCTGTAATTATTCTTCATATATATGTTTTTATCTTTGTAGTTACATGGAGAAATCACAGTGTTTAAATTATAAGTTAAAGTGATTTCTGAGTATCTGAGATATCTATGAATATATAAATAATAGTCTTTAATATATAGGTAACAAGGACCCATATATGATTAAGTCCTGCAAGCACTATAGGTGAATGAAATGCTAAAGATTCTCCTATGACTGGGCCCCGTTATGAAATTTAAAGAAATCAGTACTTACCTAGAGCATAAGAAATGAACATGCCCAGTACTCATAGGCTGTCTATGCTGATACACTAAATCTTTTTTTTTTTTTTTTTTTTTTTTGAGAGGAGTTTTGCTCTTGTTGCCCAGGCTGGAGTGCAATAGCACCATCTTGGTTCACTGCAACCTCCACCTCCTGGATTCAAGCAATTCTTCTGCCTCAGCCTCCAGAGTAGCTGGGATTACAGGTGTGTGCCACCACGCCTGGCTAATTTTTTGTATTTAGTAGAGAGGGGGTTTCACCATGTTGGTCAGGCTGGTCTCGAATTCCTGACCTCAGGTGATCACCCACCTCGGCCTCCCAAAGTGCTGGGATTACAGGCATTCGCCACCACGCCTGGCCCACTAATTCTGATAATGACTTAAATGGTTCCCATAATGATTTAACATCTGTCTCCTGCTTCAACCCGGTCCCCAGATACTAAAACAAACTGAAATAATTTATGTAAGTAAAGTACTGAACTATTAAAGGTTATTAGAATGCAGTTACATTTTTATAATTCAAAATCTTCCACCAAGCATGTTTTCAGCTGTGGCTATTTTTGAAGTAGAATTGAGGAAGCAAGATAAATATCTGGAGGATAAAGATGATGCTAACCAATATGAGCTGCAGGAAAGAACAGTCAGAACATTCATGACTATAAGTTTTGTGGGGGTTTTATGTGTGTTTGTAGAACACTTATTGTTAGCTTAAAGCAAGCAAGACCCCATGCTTTGTTTACAAAGCTCAATTTATGAAGTTTTAATAAAGCCTGGATTTTTGCTTTACAATTTATAACATCAAGAAAGTCAGTATACACAGAAATTCAGATATGTATTCATGAACATAAATAGCTTTAATTAAGTGGAATGTGTTACTTATGTGACTAAACTTAAAAATTAAAACTAAATGGGCCCCTCATTAATGATTTTCAACATTGTTTAAAAAGTATGTATAAAATTTTTATATGCCTTAGACATAAAATAGGCAAATATTTTATTTCTGTCTATGAATATAGAAAATTTATACTTTGATACCTAAAACAAACAAGAAAGCATCAAATTGGTATGTATGGAAAAAATTTCCTTCTGTTCTTGGGATGTGAATTGCTTGAAGATAAAAATGGAAAGCACTTCAAAATATCTGTTTATATACATAAAAAGAAAAGCATTATTCTTAGACTATATTTGAGAGTCCTAACAAGATTAATTTGACTTGGACACAGAGTGCCCCAAAATGATACTGTAAATATTAAGGAATTTCTAATCATATTGCAGTTCCACAGTGTTCTCAACACAATGACATTTATAAGCCTAGTACTCCAAACTGCCATGAGTATTGGCTCTCTTTTGATATTTGCTATGCTTATTACATTTGCCAAACTTTAAAACTTTCTGTATCAGGATCTTTCAAGCATTTTAAGAGAAATGATGAAAGAAAGCAACTTGCTATGTTATTATGATGTTAGTCACTCCTAGTGATTCTCTTAAAATGACAGGCATTAATGATAAGCTTTTATTTGAGGTGTATCAAACATTCTCTGATGTGACTGCTTTAAAATATATTTGCAATTCTGATTTTTCAGAAATCACTTCCAACTCAAAGTCAAAACCGTAAGAAGTTATTCATGCTAAGTGTTCAGCTTTCTGACATGTAGGAATAACTGATGTGGGTGAAGCATCTAGCTTGATGTTTTATATCTAGCTATTAGTCAGCTAATCCTCCTCCCTACTTCACTGAAAATATTTTCATTCTGTCTGACAAAAGGTAAAAAAAATTATATTAACTGTAACTAAAAATGTATTGCAGATGACACATTAATGAGACTAATGTTTCTTGCCTTATTCTCTAAACTTTTCATTTCTTATATTTGGTGAATCTACATCCAGATAGTTTAATAATTACACAGAAGTTATCCTTTTCTTTTGGAACTCTGATGGAACAAGATTACAATAAAGGTTTTCAGATCATTTTTGTTTTTTGGAGTTTTTTTTGAGACAGCCTCACTCCATCACCCAGACTGGAGTGCAGTGGTGTGATCGGGGCTCATTGCAACCTACACCTCCCAGATTCAAGCGATTCTCGTGCCTCAGCCTCCCACGTAGCTGGGGTTACAGGTATGTGCCACTACGCCTGGCTAATTTTTGTATTTTTAGTAGAGACAGGGTTTTGCCACATTGGCCAGGCTGGTCTCAAACTCCTGACCACAGGTGATCCACCCACCTCGGCCTCCCAAAGTGCTGGGATTACAGGCATGTGCCACCACACCCGGCCCAGATAATTTTTAATGTAAATTTAAAAACAACCCAGTAAATTCCATAACTATATACTAAAAGTTCACATAGGTAAAACATTTGGAATGCATCCAGTTAATCAGAGTAAGACATGACAGAAATGTAAAGATAAGCAATTTTTACAAAGAGACTAGGTCTGTGAAGAAACATTTTGACTCATCAAGAAAAATTCAGTTAATCTCCATAGCATGGAAGGAGACATGGTAACATTGTTTATAAAGCATTTGAATTGTAAAGGGATCCCATCAATTTATTTCATAATTGTTAAAGGGTAGTAGCTTTTAAATTTTTTTCATCATATTTCAGTATATACTTACCTACATATATATATGTGAAACAATACTTTACCTCATGCACCTTATTCTATTTTCTTTGAAAAATGCTGGTCATGCCAGGTGCAGTGACTCGCGCCTGTAATCCCAGCACTTTGGGAGGCTGAGGCGGGCGGATCATGAGGTCAAGCAATCGAGACCATTCTGGCCAACATGGTGAAACTCCGTCTCTACTAAAAATACAAAAATTAGCTGGGCGTGGTGGCATGTGCCTGTAGTCCCAGCTACTCCGGAGGCTGAAGTAGGAGAATTGCTTGAACCCGGGAGGCAGAGGTTGCAGTGAGCTGAGATCGTGTCACTGTACTCCAGCCTGGTGACAGAGTAAGACTCCATCTCAAAAAAAAAAAAAAAAAATGTTAGTCATAGGCCGGGCACGGTGGCTCACGCCTGTAATCCCAGCACTTTGAGAGGCCGAGGCGGGCAGATCACCTTAGGTCAGGAGTTCAAGTCCAACCTGGCCAACATGGTGAAACCCCGTCTCTACTAAAAATACAAAAATTGGCTGGGCGTGGTGGCACGCGCCTGTAATCCCAGGTGCTCAGAAGGCTGAGGCAGGAGAATTGCTTGAACCCGGGAGGCAGAGGTTGTAGTGAGCCAAGATTGTGCCATTGCACTCCAGCCTGGGGGACAAGAGCGAGACTTCATCTCAAAAAAAAAAAAAAAAAAAAGATGCTGGTCACAATTCATACATTTATTTAATTACCCACTAATGGATCATAAACTGCAATTTGAAAAATACTGATGAATAGCTGGGTGCAATGGCTCACACCTGTAAGTACTTTGGGAGGCTGAGGTGGGAAGATCGCTTGAGAGCAGGAATTCAAGACTAGACTGGGCAACATAGTGAGACTATGTCTCTAAAAACCAAAAAAGGGGGCATGGGTCATGGTGGCTTGCACCTGTAGTCGTAGCTCCACAGGAGGCTGAGGTGGGAGGATTACTTGAGCCCAGGAGTTTGAGGCTGCAATGAGCTATGATTGCACCACTACACTCCAGTCTGGGCAACACAGCAAGACTCTTGCCTCAAAAAAGAAAAAGAAATATTAATGAATAATCAAATAATTTTCTCATTTTTTTCCTCGAAGACATAGAATGTAAGCATTGCCATTTTATGTATTCCTGAACCACTCACTTATTTGGACTTATCTAGACCTCCTTATCAAAAATTGCATCGGCTCAAAAATCTTGTACACAAGCATCCTGCTCTCAAACTACAACATTCTGCCCTAGATTTTGTGCCCAAGTACTCCCACTTACAATTCTTTAATTACATTTAGACTACATTGATTTACAACTCAAGTCTGTTCTTTAAGATTTTAGTATCTTAAAAACATATTCAATTCTGCCTGATGCAGTGGCTCTCTGTAATCCCAGTTACTCAGGAGGTTGAGGTAGGAGGATCTCTTTAGCCCAGGAGTTCAAGGCTGCACTGAGCTATGATTGTGCCACTGCACTCCAGCCTGGAAAACAGAGCAATATTCTATCTCTAAAAATAAGTTAAAAAAAATTTTTTTTTAAAGATACCAAATCTCTAGCCAAAGATGATTGAATAAAATAAAAAGTGAATAAAAAAAAGATAACAAATCTGGCAGGGGGCAGAAATTGCAGTGAGCCGAGATCGTGCCACTATGCTCCAGCCTGGGTGATACAGTGAGACCCTGTCTCAAAAATCAAAAATGAAAATTCCAAATCTCCATTTCTCTCCTTCACTTTATAGTGCTACCTTGCAAAACCCCAAATCCTTCTTGTCAGAGACATTTCTCTAAAACTGAAATAAAAAACAAAACAACAAAAAAGAAAACACACAAATAAAAACCAAAAACGAACCTCGAATAAACCGCCAATCTTGCAACTCTTGATGAACTAGATGGTTCTTTCTACCTATGCATGTGCCAACATAGATGAAAAAGTCATGCCATCAGAAAAACTGGTTTTATTTAAAAATTATCTCAAACTTCCCACAGTCTCTTAGCACTGTGTGACAGTCCTACTACTTTCTGATATGACTATTTCATATCTACATTGACTTCATCCCTCCTCCTCCCTTTCTACCCTCATGACCTAGTTTGTGATTTAATACAGTGGCTCTCAAAATTTGGTTCCCAGACCAGCAGCATGAGTTCATGTTTAACTTGTTAAATATGAAAATTCACAGGCCTCACATCAGGCTTACTGAGTGAGAAACTCTGTGGATGGGGCCCAGCAATCTGTGTTCTAAGAAGCCCTGCAGGTGATTCTGATACATGAGAAAGTTTTGAAAATGGATCTTGCCTCATACTTCATTGAGAAGTCCTTCTTTAGAATGTAAGCTCTAAGAGGGCATTTTTTTTTTCTTTTTGGTTTATATATATCCTGAGCACTAGAACAGTGCCTGGTAGGCCTCAATAAATATTTGTTGTTTCAAATCATTAAATGGGAATACCCGTCATTTCCTGCTAACATCTAAAAATGTACCTGCGTCTGTATTGATTTTCTTCTTTTTCCAACTAAGGAAATGTGCCTCATCCTACAGTCAAATTCCACACCATCCTAAAACAACAAAGACTTTCCCTTTCTCCCATCCCCTATCAGTTACTGCCCCATATCTCTGTTTCCCCTCTGTGCCAAACCTCCCTGCCCCCCACTCCGTAACCCATTCTAGCCTGATTTTCACTTTTACTATTCAATGGTTCTTGACAAAGTCAGTAATTTTTTTATTGTCTTTACTGAGATATAATTCACATAATATAAAAGTTACCCATTTAAAGTTTACAACTAACTGATCACAACTGGTCATAGTTTTCTTTGTTCCTTCTCTACTCCCACTGCTTCACATGACTCGCCTTTTTAAAAAAGTATACAATTCAAGAATTTTAATATAGTCACAGTTGTTCATCCATCACCCTAAGTTCCAGAAAATTTTCATCACCCCAGAAAGAAACCCCCTACCTATTAGCAGTCACTCCTCATTCCCACCATCCCTCCAGCCCTAAGCTACCACTACTCTCTACTTCTATAAATTTCCTATTCTGGGCTTTTCATATAATTCATGTTATAGAATTACAAATTCTATAATAAGTGGTCTTTGTGAGTGGCTTCTATTGCTATCCATAGTGTTTTCAAGGTTCATCCACATTGTAGAAGGTATAAGTGCTTCATTCCTTTTTATGGCTAATATTCCATTGTATGAATATATTGCATTTTATTTATCCATCAATTGATTGACACTTGGTTGTTTTTACTATTTGGTGATTATAAACAATGCTGCTATGCACATTAATGTATGAGTTTTTTGTGGATATATGTTTTTATTTCTCATGCATATATACCTAGAAGTGGAATTGCTGGGCCGGCCATATGGTAACTTTATGTTTAAAATGTTAAGGAACTGCCAAAGCAGCTGTACCACTCTTTTTTGTTTTTTTGAGACGGAGTCTCGCTCTGTCGCCCAGGCTGGAGTGCAGTGGTGCGATCTCGGCTCACTGCAAGCTCCACCTCCCGGGTTTACGCCATTCTCCTGCCTCAGCCTCCCAAGTAGCTGGGACTACAGGCACCCGCCACCTCGCCCCGCTAGTTTTTTGTATTTTTTAGTAGAGACGGGGTTTCACCATGTTAGCCAGGATGGTCTCGATCTCCTGACCTCATGATCCGCCCACCTCGGCCTCCCAAAGTACTGGGATTACAGGCTTGAGCCACCGCCCCCGGCCTACAACTGTACCACTTTACATCTCCACTAGCAATGTACCAGAGTTCCATGTATCCATATAGTTGCCAACACCTGTTATTACTAATTGTCTTTTTTGTTATAGCTATTTTATTATAGCTATCCTAGTGGATGTGAAAAGGGGAAGAAAAAACCTGTTTTTCTATACAATCACACACTTCTTTTTTTTTTTTTCAAGACTGAGTCTCACTCTCATACAGTCTGGAGTGCAGTGGCATGATCTTTGCTTACTGCAACCTCCACCTCCCGGGTTCAAGCGATTCTACTGCCTCAGCCTCCCAAGTAGCTGGGATTATAGGTGTGCCACCACACCCAGTTAATTTATGTATTTTTAGTAGAGACGGGGTTTCACCATGTTGGCCAGGCTGGTCTCGAACTCCTGACCTCAGGTGATCCTGTGATCCCAAAGTGTTGGGATTACAGACGTGAGCCACCTTGCCCAGCCTCACCCACTTCTGACAGTTAATGTGTGTGGGGTTTTCCCACCAACCAATTCTCTGTTCCTTCCTGGACATCAATTAGGTGTCTTACAATTTAACTCAATTCTGACACTAATTGCCTGGAGTTACAACAGACCCCACAGGATACAGGCTCAGTCCTGCAAGATGCCCCACCTCAGATGCCAGTTAAAAGTCTGGACCTCCTCAACTTCTGACCAACTGGTTATAAGTCAAGGGTTCATACAACCTTCTCCCAAGTTAAATAATTTGCTATAATGTCTTAAAAATTCAGGGAAACATTCACTTATGTTTACTGGTTTGTGAAAAGATATTATAAAGGATACAAATGAACGGCCAGATAAAGAGAGATACACAGTGTGAGGTCCTGAAGGGGAAGGATCCCAAACATAAGAGGTTCTGTTGGAGGTGGCACATAGTTACGTTCACCAAACCAGAAGCTCCCAAAATCCCACCTTTTAGGGATTTGCATGGAGGCTTCATCATGTAGGCATGTTCAAATAATTAAGTCAATCTCCCATCTCTCTCCCTTCCCTAGAAAATGGGAATAGGGTTGAATATTGCAGGCCTCTTGTTATGGGTTGGTCTTTCTGATGACCAATTCCCATCCTGAAGCTATCCAGTAGCCCACCAAGAACTGCTTCGTAAGACCAAAAGGCATTCATAGACTATACAGGAAATTCCAAGCTCTGACATAGAAGCTGTATGTCAGAAACCAGGTTCAAAGACTAAATATTAGAAGATGCTTCCAGTACCCCTATCATTCAGGAAATCAAAAGGGTTTTAGGGGCTCTGTGTCAGGAATCAAGGCAGAGGACAAATATATATTTCCAATTATTGTCACAGATATTGCACATCTTTTCATGTGCCTATTGGCGGCCATTTGTATATCTTCTTTGGAAAAAAGCCTATTCAGTCCCTTTGGGTTGTCTTTTTATTATTGAAATATAAAGATTCATTACATATTCAGGATACTAGTCTCATTAGATACATGATTTGCAATTTTTTTTTGTTTTGAGATAGGGTCTCACTATCTCTTGGGCTGTAATATAACGATGATTATGGCTCACTGCAGCCTCAGACTCCTGGGCTTAAGCGATCTTCCTGCCTTTCCTGCCTCAGCCTCCCAAGTAGCTGGGACTACAGGTGTGTCCACCATACCCAGCTATTTTTTTGTTGTTTGTTTTTGAGACAGGATCTTGTTAAGTTGCCCAGGCTGGTCTCAAACTCCTGGCCCCAACCTTACTGTTGCAAAGTGCCAAAATTACAAACATAAGCCACTATGCCTGGCAGATTTGCAAATATTTTCTACCAGTCTGTGGGTTGTCTTTTCACTTTACTGATTTGTGATACAAAAGTTTTAAATTTTGATGTAGTCCAATTTAACATTTTTTTCTTTTCTGCTTGTGCTTTTGGTGTCAGATCTAAGAAAACCATTGCCTAATCCAAGGTCATGAAGATTTACTCTAATGTTTTCTTTTAGGAGTTTTATGTAGTTTTAGCTTTACATTTAGGTCTGTGATGCATTTGGCGTTAATTTTTGTTTATAGTGTAAGGAAGGGATCCAACTTGATTATTTTGCATGTGGATATCCAATTTTTCCAGCACCATTTGACCATTTGACCATTTGACCATTTCTTGAAAAGATAGTTATTTTTCTGTTTTTGTGTTTTGTTTTGTTTTGTTTCTTTTTAGATGGAGTCTTGCTCTGGTGCCCAGGCTTGAGTGTGGAGTGCAGTGGCATGATCTCAGCTCACCACAACCTCCGCCTCCTGGGTTCAAGCAATTCTTCTGCCTCAGCCTCCCGAGTAGCTGGGATTACAGATGTGTGCCACCGTGCCAGCTAATTTTTGTATTTTTAGTAGAGACAGTGTTTCACCATGTTGGTCAGGCTGGTCTTGAACTCCTGATCTCGTGATCTGCCTGCTTCAGTCTCCCAAAGTGCTGGGATTACAGACGTGAGCCACGCGCCTGGCCTTTTTTTTTTTTTTTTTTTTTTTTTTTTTTTGAGACAGTCTCACTCTGTCACCCAGGCTGGAGTACAGTGGCGTGATCTCAGCTCTCTGCAACCTCTGCCTCTTGGGTTCATGCAATTCTCAGGCCTCAGCCACCCAAGTAGCTGGGATTATAGGCGTGCACCACCACACCCAGCTAATTTTTGTATTTTTGGTACAGACAGGGTTTCGCCATGTTGGCCAGGCTGATTTTGAAGTCCTGGTCTCAGGTGATCCACCCACCTTGGCCTCCCAAGGGGCTGGGATTACAGGTATGAGCCACTGCACCTGGCCTTTTTTTTTTTCACTTATTTGACCTCTCAGCAATTGACAGAGTTCACTACTCTCTCCTTCAAATACTCTCTACTATCTCGGTTCTCCTTTTACAGATTTTGCCATTTCTCTTTAGTTTTTATAGGTCCCTTATCTTCTACTAAGCTTCTAAATATTGGGTTTTCAGTTATTGTCACTGTATTGTGAGTTACCACAAAACTTAGTGGCATAAAACAATTATTTATTATGTTCACAGTGTCTTTCAATCAGAAATTAAAACTGGGTAAAGCAAGGTCACCTTATCTCTGTTCCAACTGGGGCCTCAGTTGGAAGACTCAGGCTGAGGGACTGGAATCATCTGAAGGCTTGTGAACTTACATGTCAAGCAATTGATAATGGCTACTGCCGGGGGACCTCAGGCTACATCCACATGAACCTGTTCATGTGGTTTCTCACGTGAGCTAGTTTGGGATTCCTCGTGGCTTGATGGCTTGGCTGAGTATCAAGAGCAAGTATCCAGAGGGAGACAGAGGAAGAAAGAGGAAGCCATGGCCTTTTATGAACAAACTTTAAAAGTCATACAGTATCACTGTTGCTACATTGTTTTCATCTGAGTAGTCACCACACCTCACCCATGTTTAGGTTAGGAAGGGAAACAGACTCTGTTTTTTTATGGGGAATGGCAAAGTTCTAAAATAGCATGTGGGACCAGGAATGTTGTTGTGGCCTTTTAAAAAATAATCTGCCACAGTCTTTTCTGGCCACACAATTCACATCCTTCCCATGTGCTAAGTACACTCACCCACATCCCCTAAGATTTCCCAAAGTCTAATCCCATGATGGCATTAGGCTCTGGCTTGAGATCCAAGATCTCACTGAGGCCAAGACCGTGGCAGATAAGATTTCTTAGGTAAGGTTTCTTCCCTTAAAAAAAAAAAAAAAAAAAAAAAAACCTCCCATAAAAGTTTAATTTTTATGTTTATCAAAATTTATACTATATTAGATCATTTGTGTATCAATAATTATACTGATAATGCAATGAAAAAGAAAATGTTTAACATTGGAGCCTTATGGTCACAGGAAGTTTTTAAAAATTTAACTTCAATTTTCATAGATATTTTTACTGCAGAGACATATTATATACTGCTTTGGCTGAGTCCCATAAGTTTTAGTATGTTGTGTTTCTGTTTTCATTTGTTTCAAGGAATTAGTCAATTTCCTTCTTAATTTCTTCCTTCACCCATTGGTTGTTTAGGAGCATGTTTTTTGATTTCCATGTATTTGTGTAATTTTGAATGTTTCACTTGTTGGTTTCCAGTTTTATTCCATTGTGGTCAGATAAGATACTTGATATGACTTCAATTAAAAAAAATGTATTTAGCCTTGTTCTGTGTCCTAACATATAGTCAATCCTGGAGAATGTTCCATGTGCTAATAAAGAGAATGCATATTCTGCAGCTGTTGCGTGAAATGTTCTGTAAATGTCTGTTAGGGCTATGCTATGGTTTATCTGATGTTTCTTTGTTGATTTTCTGCCTAGATGATTTCTCCAATGCTGAGTTGGGGTTGAAGTCCCCAACAGTTATTGTATTGGCATCTGTCTCTTCCTTTAGATCTAATAGTATTTTCTTTATGAATATGGGTGTGCTGGTCTTAGGTGCATGTATATTTACAATTGTTATAGCTTCTTGATTTGATCCCTTTATTACTATATAATGTCCTTCTTTGTCTCTTTTTATAGCTTTTGACTTAAAGTCTGTTTTAGCTGATGTAAATATAGCTATTCCTGCTTGCTTTTGGTTTCCATTTGCGTGGAATATCTCTTTCCATCCCTTCACTTTCAGTCTGTGTATGTCCTTACAGATGAGGTGAGTTTCTTGTAGACAGCATATAATTGGGTCTTGTTTTTGTTTTTGTTTGTTTTGCTTTTGTTTGTTTTGTTGTTGTTTAAATTCATTCAGCCAGTTTCTTTTAATTGGGAATTTTATCCATTTTACATTCAAGATTATTATTAATAGATGAGGACTGGCCGGGCGCGGTGGCTCAAGCCTGTAATCCCAGCACTTTGGGAGGCCGAGACGGGTGGATCACGAGGTCAGGAGATCGAGACCATCCTGGCTAACACGGTGAAACCCCGTCTCTACTAAAAAAAAAATACAAAAAACTAGCCGGGCGAGGTGGCGGGCGCCTGTAGTCCCAGCTACTCGGGAGGCTGAGGCAGGAGAATGGCGTGAACCCGGGAGGCAGAGCTTGCAGTGAGCTGAGATCTGGCCACTGCACTCCAGCCTGGGCTACAGAGCGAGACTCTGTCTCAAAAAAAAAAAAAAAAAAAATAGATGAGGACTTATTCCAGACATTTATTGATTGTTTTCTGATTATTTTGTGTAACCTTTGTTCCTTCCCCTCTTATTATTTATTTTTGTAGTTGGGTAGTTTTCTGTAGTGATAAGATTATTTATTCCTTTCTCTTTCTCCTTTGTCTGTTGGCTCTCCTGGTGAATTTTATAATTTCGCATATTTTCATGGGGGCAGTTATCATCTTTTTACTTCCAGGTGTAAGACTCCCTTGAATGTTTCTCCTGGACTGGACTAGTGGTGATGTTCTCTTATTTTTTGCTTGTCCAGGAAAGATTTTATTTCTCCTTCATTTTTGAAGAATAGCTTTCCTGGGTATAATATTCTTGGCTAGCTGGGTTTTTTTTCCTTCTATACTTTGACTATATCATCCCTTTCTCTCCTGGCCTGTGAGGTTTCTGCTGAGAAATCTGCTGCTAGTCTACTGGAAATTCCCTTATATGTGACTTGATGCTTTTCTTTTGAAAAGGAATTCTCTTTTAGAATTATTTCTTTGTCTGGCCGGGCGCGGTGGCTCAAGCCTGTAATCCCAGCACTTTGGGAGGCCGAGACGGGCGGATCACGAGGTCAGGAGATCGAGACCATCCTGGCTAACACCGTGAAACCCCGTCTCTACTAAAAAATACAAAAAACTAGCCGGGCGAGGTGGCGGGCGCCTGTAGTCCCAGCTACTCGGGAGGCTGAGGCGGGAGAATGATGGGAACCCGGGAGGCGGAGCTTGCAGTGAGCCGAGATCTGGCCACTACACTCCAGCCTGGGTGACAGAGCAAGACTCCGTCTCAAAAAAAAAAAAAAAAAAAAAAGAAAGAATTATTTCTTTGTCTTTGCCTTTTGATGATTTGACAGCTGGGTGTGGTGGCTCATGCCTGTATTCCCAGCACTTTGGGAGGCCAAGGCAGGTGGATCACCTAAAGTTAAGAGTTTGAGACCAGCCTGACCAACATGGTGAAACCCTGTCTCTACTAAAAATACAAAAATTAGCTGGGCGTGATGGTGGGTGCGTGTAATCCAAGCTACTCTGGAGGCTGAGGCAGGAGAATTGCTTGAACCCGGGAGACAGAGGTTGCAGTGAGCCGAAAATTACACCATTGCACTCTAGCCTGGGCTACAAGAATGAAACTCCATCTCAAAAAAAAAAAATTATTTTTTGACTATAATGTGCCTTAGAGAAGACTTGTTTGGGTTGAATTTATCTGGGAACTTTCCAGCTTCCTGAATCTGAATATCCATGTCTCTCCCAAGACCTAGGAAGTTTTCAGCTATTATGTCATTAAATATATTTTCTACACCGTCTCTCTTTTCTTCTCCTTCTGCAATGCCCATAACGCAATTATTTGTTTGCTTAATGGTGTTCCATAAATCCTATATGCTTTTTGCATTCTTTTTTCTTTTCTTTCTTTTTTTTTTCTGCCTGAATTTTTTCAAAATATTTGTATTCAAGTTCAAAAATTTTTTCTTCTGTTTAGTCTAGTCTGCTGTTGAAGCTCTTTATTGTATTTTTTATTTCATTCATTGAATTCTTCAGCTCTAAGATTCCTAGTTGGTTGTTTTTTTATGATATCTCTTTGTTGAATTTCTCTGATTTTTGTTAACTGTTCTATATGTATTATCTTGTATCTCACTGCATTTCCTTAAGATGATTATTTTGAGCCACATGTGATGGCTCATGCCTATAGTCCTGGCTCCTTGGGAGGCTGCAGCAGGAGGATTACCTGAGTCCAAGAGTTCTGGCCTGTAGTGTACTATGCTAATCTGGTGTCTACACTAAGTTTGGCATCAATATGGTGACCTTCTGGAAGCAGAGAACTATCAGGTTGCTTAGGGAGGGATGAACCAGCTCAGGTCAGAAATAGAGCCGGTCAGCCAGGTGTGGTGGCTCACACCTATAATTTCAGCAATTTGGGAGGCTGAGATGGGTGAATTGCTGGAGCTTGGGAGTTCGAGACCAGCCTGGGCAACATGGTGAAACCTCATCTCTATAAAAAATATGAAAATTAAGCTGGTGGCTCATGCCTGTAGTTCCAGCTACTTGGGGGGCTGAGGTGGGAGGATTGCTTAAGCCCAGGAGGTGGATGTTGCAGGGAGCCGAGATTGTACCACTGCACTCCAGCCTGGGCAACAGAGTGAGACTCTCTTAAAAAAAAAAAAAAAGAAAAGAAAGAAAGATAAATGGAGCAGATCAAAACACCTATGCCGATTAATAGTAGCATCATGCCTGTGAATAGCCACTGCACTCCAGCCTGTGCAACATTGTGAGACCTTCATCTCAAATTTTTAAGAAAAGATTATTATTTTGAATTCTTTTTCTGGCATTTTACATATTCCTTATGATTGGAGTTTGTTCCTGGAAAATTATTGTGTGCATTTGGAGGAGTCATGTTTCCTCAGTTTTTCACATTTGATGTGTCCCTATGTTGATTTCTACACATCTGGTGGAACAGTCACCTCTTCCAATGTTATGGAGTAGCTTTCATAGGGAAAGATTTAGTCATGTGGATGGGTCTTGGGGTGTCATTTGGATGGCTGCAGTGGCTATGGTTCTAGGTGGACACGGTGGTGTAATTTCTTTTGCTATAATCTGCACTAGCGATGTTTGTGAGTGTCCCAATGGCCTAGGCTGTTAGAGTTTATGGCAGCAGTCATGTAGCTTTACTGGGGTTGGGACCATTGGACTATTTCTTAGGTCAGGGACATGTGTATGCACATCATGGGTTGACCAGCTTGGGGTCTAGCTTGCTGAGGCTGTGGCCATGGACTGTTACTCTGGCTGGGGGCACATGTGCATGGCTGCCCAGCTTGGAGGTATGACAACCTGGGGTGGGACCTCCAGGCTGTTCCTCTTCTGGGTGCAGGCACACAGTTTCTTGGCTAGCATGGGGTCATATCCACTGGAAGAAGACCTGCCAGCCTGTTTCTCAGGCCCTGGGCATGGGCAGGCCTAGGGTCATGTCCTCCAGGAATGGGCCTGTAAGGCTGTTTATCAGGTTATGGGCATGCGAATGTTACTGCTTGGGGGTGTGCCTGCTGGTGGTGGCTCACAGAGCTGCTTCTCAGGCCCAGGACACAGGCACATGGCTGCTTGGATGGCCTAGAGGGATATCTGCCAAGGGTAGCCTGTGGGGCTGGAGTACTAGTTTTTTGTTTTCTTTTTGTATGTTTGTTTGTTCGTTTGTTTTGAGACAGAGTCTCGCACTGTCGCCTGGGCTGGAGTGCAGTGGCATGATCTCAGCTTACTGCAACCTCCACCTCCCAGGTTCAAATGATTCTTCTGCCTCAGCCTCCCTAGTAGCTGAGATTACAGGTTCCCGCCACCACACCCAGCTAATTTTTTTTTTTAATTTTTAGTAGAGACAGGGTTTCACCCTGTTGACCAGGCTGGTCTCAAATTCCTGACTTTGTGACCCGCCCACCTCAGTCAGCCTCCCAGAGTGCTGGGATTACAGGTGTGAGCCACCACCCCTGGCCTGGAGTGCTAGTTTCTTAATGACAGCTCCTTAACTATTGTTCCACTTGACTGAAAACCTGTGAACTAAAGAGGCAATTTATCTACTCCCTTTCCCACTATAACCCAATATACAATGGTGTGGCATAGGATAATCTTCTCGTTCCCAGAGGGGGAAGCCAGGAGGCACATAGAGATCACTGATCTAGAGCAATTCTCTTTTTATGTTTTCTTCCTATATGATTGTCTTAGTCTGCTTTGAATTGCTATAAAGGAATACCTGAAGCTGGGTAAATTATAATGAAAAGAGGTTTATTTGGCTCACAGTTCTGCGGCTGCACAAGAAGCACGGCACCAGCATCTGCTTCTGGTGAGGGCTTAAGAAGCTTCCGCTCATTGCAGACGGCAAAAGGGAGCCCTCATGTGGAGATCACATGTTGGGAAATGAGAGAGAGAGGGTAGGAGGTGCCCAGCTCTTTTTAATTTAATAATCAGATCTCACAGGAACTAATGGCACAAAAATTAACTCATTACCACAAGGACTACACCAAGCCATTCATGAGGGATCTGCTTCCATGACCCAAACCAGGCCCCACCTTGAACATTGGGGATCAGATTTTAACATGAAATTTGAAATACCGAAACTGTATCAGTGGTCTTTTCTATTGCTGTAGCTTTAAATATCATTCATACATTTGCAAGTTCCAAATTTCCTAACATCTCAAATGCCAGACTAGAATATCCAGTTAACCATTTGACACCTTGACTAGGACATCTCAGATATTTCCATAGTTTTTTTTTTTCTTTTTTTTTTTTTTGAGACAGAGTTTTCACTCTTGTTGCCCAGGCTGGAGTGCAATGGCACGATCTCGGCTCACTGCAACCTCCACATCTCGGGTTCCAGTGATTCTCCTGCCTCAGCCTCCTGAGTAGTTGGGACTACTGAGGAGGATGGATCACCTGAGGTCAGGAGTTCGAGATCAGCCTGGCCAACATAGTAAAACCCCATCTCTACTAAAAATACAAAAATTAGCCAGGCATGGTGATGCACGCCTGTAGTCCCAACTACTTGGGAGGCTAAGGCAAGAGAAAATAGCTTGAACCTGGGAAGCAGAGATTGCAGTGAGCCAAGATTGCACCACTGCACTCCAGTTTGGGCAACAGAGCAAGACTCTGTCTCAAAAAAAAAAAAAAAAAAAAAAAAAAAAAAAAGGTTCTGTATAAATTGTATTCCCTCTGCCCGGAGTATTCTCTCCTAACTTCCCACTCCCACGTAACTGAGTCTTTTTCATCCTTTAAGGTGTTGCTTTCCTGACCATTCCATCTAAGTACATACCCCTCTTTATTATTCTCTGTCATTGTATCCTGTTTGTTTCCTCTATAAAACTTGTCCTGGGCTGGGTGCAGTGGCTCATGCCAGTAATCCCAGCACTTTGGGAGGCCAAGGTGGACAGATCACCTGAGGTTGGGAGTTCAAGACCAGCCTGACCAACATGGAGAAACCCTGTCTCTACTAAAAATACAAAAATTAAAATTGCCAAAATAAGACTCCATTGTTTTATGGTTTATCAGTAATTAAACTATTTACTTCCAGGCAGAAGACAAGCACTAGAGTTAGATATCTAAGTGTTGTATGAAAAAAAAAAGGCATTTTGCAAATGTAGAATGATATCTGTTCTGTCAATGAAACCTTTGCCAATCCTGTAAATGACTTTGTGTTAACTGTTAAGAATCCATACTTTTATGACTTTAAAAATTTAAAGTTTACTGGAAATTGGATTTAAAAGTGTATGTGTAATTCTTAAATTATACATTCATTTTGAAATTAAAAAAAAAAAATACAAAAATTAGCTGGGCGTGGTGACACATGCCTGTAGTCCCAGCTACTCGGGAGGCTGAAGCAGGAGAATTGCTTGAACCCAGGAGGCGGAGGTTGCAGTGAGCCGAGATCACACCATAGCCCTGGGCGACAGAGCAAAACTCCGTCTGGCGACAGAGCAAAACTCCATCTAAAAAACAAACAACAAACAAAAAAAAACAAAAAAAAGCGTATCCCACTTTTAAGTTATATCCTATTAGTTTGTCATCTGCCTGTAGCTCCTATAGGTAAGGAGCCATGTCTGTGTTATGTATCAATATATACCCAGTGCCCAGAGTGCCTACTCAATAAATATTTATTGAATATTGTTTAAAGGTATAATTTTGTTTTGAGACAATGTTCTAATTAATATGTAATTATTAGTAATGTTAAATGTATTACCTCCTAATTCTTTTGCTGAAAATAGCCTTTTTTTCTTTCAGTAATTGCCCTTCCTTTTTGGCTGCTGCTTTAGCCAGAGCCACATCGGATGAAGTCCTTCAGAGTGATCTTTCTGCACATTATATCCCAAAGGAAACGGATGGCACAGAAGGGACTGTGGGTAAGTACCTTTCTACATTATTTGTTTAAAAATATTAGAATCTTCTATGTGTAGTGGTCCACAGAAAATACCTGCAAAATACTAAATCTAATTACATTTACCTGCTGGTTGTTTATATAGTGGTAGCAGGAGAAAAAAAAATGCAACTTTTTTCAAATAAATCAATAAAAGGAGGGAGAAGAGAAAAATACAAGTGTATTTTGAAAAAGGTAGAGTAGTATTTAGAAGGTAACTGGAGCAACAGGAGATTGTCATAAGTAATACCTACATGAATGGAAAGATTAAAGTGAAGAATGTGAAGATATAACAAAAAAGATGAGTGGGTGAGGGAGAATTTGAGCAAAACCTGAGAAATGTTTAGCTTACCTTTAAAAATCCAAGTTAGGCCAGGTGCAGTGGCTCATGCCTGTAATCCCAGCGTGAGAGGCCGAGGCGAGCAGATCCCCTGAGGTCAGGAGTTTGAGACCAGCCTGGCCAACGTGGTGAAACCCCATCTCTACTAAAAAGAATACAAAAATTAGCCAGCGTGGTGGTGCACACATGTGGTCCCAGCTATTCGAGAGGCTGAGGCAAGTGAATTGGTTGAACCTAGGAGGCAGAGGTTGCAGTGAGCTGAGATCGTGCCGCTGCACTCTAGCCTGGGAGAAAGAGAAAAAAAAAAAAAAACACCTTCACTTTGTATCAAGTTAAAAGATACAAAAATCCAAGAAATCAGTTGTAACACAACTTCTCACTAATTATATTAAATTTTATATCTACCAATAAACAGAACTCTTTATGATAGATATGCAAATGTGATTTAATTGCATAGATCATTGTACCTTTTTTTCCAGATAAATTATGAGGCTCTATTTCTTTTCTCTTTCTTTTTTTTTTTTTTTTTTGAGATGGAGTCTCGCTCTGTCGCCCAGGCTGGAGTGCAGTGGCCGGATCTCAGCTCACTGCAAGCTCCGCCTCCCGGGTTCACGCCATTCTCCTGCCTCAGCCTCCCGAGTAGCTGGGACTACAGGCGCCCGCCACCTCGCCCAGCTAGTTTTTTGTATTTTTTAGTAGAGATGGGGTTTCACCGTGTTAGCCAGGATGGTCTTGATCTCCTGACCTCGTGATCCACCCGTTTCGGCCTCCTAAAGTGCTGGGATTACAGGCTTGAGCCACCGCGCCCGGCCGAGGCTCTATTTCTTAACGAAGTCATGTTTATTAATGTCTTAGGCTTATACATATTTGACAGGATCAAAGAAAATATTTTTATAAAAATTAGAGAATTACTACTCAAAATTGTTAAGAAAGTTTAATATTTCAGATTTGTTCTATTTAAAGCATTTGCCTTTAAACATGGTATATATGGAGCAAAGCATATATTAATGAATCTGAGTAGCTGGATTCCAGAGAATGTGAGGCAGATATAAAAGTAAACATTTCTGTTCTTCCTTTATCTCTGTAGATTGTGACAGAATATTGGCAAGGAAGGAATCACTCTTCTTGTTTTTACTGACAGTAACTGATTCACCTAGAACCAAATTGTTCCAGAGTCAAGTTGGATAGAATTTTTGCTATAAAGCATTGGTCTTTCCTCTGCTACTGATGCATAGAATAAAAGCCTTATGATGAAAAGATAGATTAAATTCTGCTTCACTCCAGCCAGGGTAACAGCTGATTCAGCTCCAGCTCAGAACAATGACATTAATGACTGATGAGTAATTTACAGCTGTGAGGGGGTGGACTGCTACTTCGGACAATTTTCACTTTTTCGCATCCCTTTTTTTACTTTATTTTTCCATTTCAAGCAGCAATTATTTATATACTGATGTCTTACACTACTCCCTGCAGAAGGAGAATACTTAATCTAGAAAGATTGGAGTGTTGTCCTACATGCCCACTTTGGAAGAATTTTTTGATCCCTGTAAGATAGAAAAAGTGAAATGAAGCATTTTCTTTTGGTGGACATAATTGGTTATTCTGATTTTTTATTTTTCCAAGAGATTACCTAGTACTGTCTCCATGCGACTGCTGTGATTCAGACTGATCTACTATTATTCTAAACTATTTGGAAATCCTGTATTTATTTAGCCCCAATCACTCAGGGTGAACTGCACCACAGAGAATCTCTATGGGGCATATTGTGTTTATCCAAACATCAGAGAAGGAAATGAGCATACTGAATAAGGCCTGCTGTCACTGGCTTAAAGTCCTCACTGAAGTGCCTTTTGTCTCTCCTCTTGGTTGTTTCCAAAAACAGACTTAAAAAAAAAATCCTTAAAGTTCTTTTCATGTTTTCATTATCCCTGACAGAATGTTTGCTAAGTGACCTTGGATATCTCACTTGGTACACATTTAGTTTGGTAGATACACCTTTTGTCCAGACAACCTAAAACCATTTTGAGGGCCAGGTATGGTGGCTCATGCCTGTAATGCCAGTGATTTGGGAGGCCAAGGCAAGAGGATCACTTGAGACCAGGAGTTTGAGACCAGCCTGGGCAATATAGTGAGGCACTATTTCTACAAAAAATTTAAAAATTAGCTGGGCATGGTGGCATGTACCCGTAATCCCAGCCACTTGGGAGGCTGAGGTAGGAGAATCACTTGAGCCCAGGAGTTCAAGGTTACAGTGAGCTATGTACTACAGCCCGGTCAACAGAGTGAGACCCTGTCTCAAACAATGACAACAAGAACCCAAAAACCAATTTGAAATATCACAGTGTAAAAATTATTATTTTTATTTATTTATTTATTTATTTATTTTTTGAGAGAGAGAGAGGGTCTCCCTCTGTTACCCAGGCTGGAGGGCCGTGGTATGATCACGGCTCGCTGAAGCCTCTACCTTCCAGGCTCAAGTGATCCTCGCACCTCAGCCTCATGAGTAGCTGGGACTACAGGCATGCACACCACACTCAGCTAATGTTTGTATTTTTTGTAGAGACAGGGTCTCGCCATGTTGCCCAGGCTGGTCTTGAACTCCTGGGCTCAAGTGATCCTCCTGCCTTGGCCTCCTAAAGTGCTGGGTTTACAGTGGTGAGCCACTAAGCCCAGCCCACTATAAAAATTAAAAACAAGAAGGGAAAATGATCACTAATACAGAGGAAATTAAAGAATAATAAAAAGATTTTGTAAATAAATTTGAAAACCTGGATGTTTTCTAGAAAAAAAAAAAAAATTAACAAAGGTTACCTAAGAAGAAAGAGATTGAGAAAGTTATCAAGGAATAATCCCCACAAAAGGCCATGGAGTAGGTGACTCTACAAGTAAGGTGAACATTTTCAAATGATCAAAGGCGGATAATTCCAATGGTTTTTATTTTTTTATTGTATAGTTATTTATTATTTTTTGAGACAGAGTCTTGCTCTTCCTTCAAGAATCTTCCTCCCAAAGTGCTGGGATTACAGGCATGAACCACTGTGCCCAGTCCCAATCCTTTTTAAAATGAATGCTCCAATTGCACAGGAAAAGAAGGAAAATTTGCATAATATAACACTGATACCAGAACCCACCCAAGACTAAAAAAGGAAATGAGAGACCAGTCTTAGTTGTCAACATAAAAAAATCTTAAGTAGGCTGGGTGTGGTGGCTATGCCTGTAATCCCAGCACTTTGGGAGGGCAAGGCAGGTGGATCACCTGAGGTCAGGAGTTCGAGACCAGACTGCCCAACATAGTGAAACCCCTTCTCTACTAAAAATACAAAAATTAGACAGGAGTGGTGGCGTGCACCTGCAGTCCCAGCTACTTGGGAGGCCGAAGCAGGAGAATTGCTTGAACCTAGAAGGTGGAGGTTGCGGTGAGCCGAGATTGTGCCATTGTACTCCAGCCTCGGCAACGAGAGTGAGACTCCATCTCAAAAAAAAAAAAAAAAAAAAAAGGCTGAGTGTGTGGCTCACACCTGTAATCCCAGCACTTTGGGAGGCCAATGTGGGCGGATCACAAGATCAGGAGATCGAGACCATCCTGGCTAACACGGTGAAACCCCCTCTCTACTAAAAATACAAAAATTAGCCAGGCGTGGTGGCCGATGCCTGTAGTCCCAGCTACTTGGGAGGCTGAGGCGGGAGAATGGTGTGAACCCGGGAGGCGGAGCTTGCAGCAAGCTGAGATTGAGCCACTGCACTCCAGCCTGGGTGACAGAGCGAGACTCTGTCTCAAAAAATAACAATAAAAAAAAAAGGCCTTGACCTCCCAAAGTGCTAGGATTACAGGCATGAGCCACTGTGCCCAGCCTTAAAAAAAAAAAAAAAAACTTAAGTAAAATATTTGTATATTGAGTATAGCAGTTAATTCATTCACTGAATATTTTATTGAGGGTCTACTATATATGCTACTATATATGAATAATACTGGGGAAACAACAGTGAGCAAAACTTCAAGAACAAAATATTGGGAAGTCTATAGCACAACTTATATATTAATAGGGGAAAATAAAAATAAGCAGTAATCTCTAAAGATGCCAAAAGAAACATTTGATAAAATTTAATATCATTCCTAATTTTTAAAATATTCTTTATAAAGTAGGCCTAGATGGATATATCTTGGACGTCATGTTTATGCTTAATGTGTATTCTGGAATTTGTCAGTTGTACATTATTACAAACACAGCTTCAGTTGTCTTCAGCAAAACAGAATGCATTGACTACCTTCCAGGATAAGGGATACACAGGCAGATTCAAGGCTTCAAATGATCTCAACAGAACCTGGCATTTCTCCAACTCTCAGCTGTACTTTCTTTCATTTTGATTTTGTCTTCAGGTTCCATGAGGAGGCAGTATGACTTGCTGGGAATCCAGGTCTTCATCTGTCCAAACTCAAGTTGAGCAGGAAAACAAGAGTAGATTTTCTCAGTTGTTCTTACAGAAGCCACAGGATTTACTCTAATTGGTCCAACTTGGATGGTTTCCCATTCCTGAACTAATCACTGTGGCCAAAGGATGGGATTCTCTAACTGGCTAAACCCGAATCACAGGGTTTCAGAGTAAAGAAAGAAGGAAATGTTATTGGAAGAAAGAGCAATGTTTGGTAGTTTTAAATAGCAATTAAAGCCTCACGTCTGTAATCCCAGCACTTTGGGAGGCTGAGGTGGGCGGATCACGAGGTCAGGAAATTGAGACCATCCTGGCTACACGGTGAAACCCCGTCTCTACTAAAAATACAAAAAATTAGCTGGGCGTGGTGGCGGACGCCTGTAGTCCCAGCTACTCGGGAGGCTGAGGCAGGAGAATAGTGTGAACCCGGGAGGCAGAGCTTGCAGTGAGCCGAGATCGCGCCACTGCACTCCAGCCTGGGCGACAGAGCGAGACTCCGTCTCAAAAAAAAAAAAAGAAATGCAAAGTTCTGGCCGGGACATGGCTCATGCCTGTAATCCCAGCACTTTGGGAGGCCAAGGAGGGTGGATCACTTGAGGTCAGGAGCTCAAGACCAGTCTGGCCAACATGGTGAAATTCCGTCTCTATTAAAAATACAAAAATTAGCTCGGTATGAAAAGAAAAATAATTATAATAAAGCAAAGTCTGATTCAAAATGGCAAATAAGTAGGAATAAAGTGATTAAGAAATATGAAGGACTTACATTAAAACTCTATTGAGCAACATAAAAAGGATTTAACTTTTAAAAAAATACAATTTTTTCCTGGAATAGACTTAATATGAAAATGATATATATTTTTTCCAAATCTTTAAATTTAATGTGATCCCAAACACAATAGCAACAGGTTTTTCTGACCAAACTTGTCAAAATGTTTAGAAAGTTCACCTGGAAAAATAAACACAAAAACCAAGTGACATCCTTTAAAATTAAGAGTAATAGATAGGAAAACTAGACCTCCTGATATTAAAAAGTTTTAAAGTTATGGTAACTTAAAGAGAATGGTAGCATTATAGAAATAGATGCTGAGATGAGTGAAGCAGAACACAATCAAGAAGCATATAAATGTTTAATATTTTAATGGTTATTCAATTTATGTGACAGTTTGCATATTTATTTTTTCAACAAGCATCTAATATATACCCTGCTGTCTGCTAGGTACTATATTATGGCTTGTCAAGGGCAATTAAGACAGTCGCTATCTGCAGTCTAATTTGGAGATGAAGAACATGGACTTTTGAGTCAGATAAACCTAGGATTGAGAATGATGTTACCTATTTGTGAAATGTTCTAGAGGCATGGAATGTAGCAGATACTCAATAAATGTTATTTATTATTACCAAAAGTGGTTAAGAGCTTTAACAGACAGCGTGAACAAAGTATAATGGGGACACAGGGGAAGGAGCAACTGGGAGTGGTATGAACAGATCTAGTGATTTACCAAATGTTAGAGGAAACTGATATTACTTCCTCTAATCAGTTTAATCTGTCTATACCAGCTCTGTCCAATAGACAGTGCAATGATGGAAATGTTCCCTGCCTGTGTTGCCCTGTGTAGGAGCCATTAGCCACATGTGGTTATCAAGCAATTGAAATAGAGCTAATGTGACCGAAAAACTGAATTTTAAATTTTATTTAATTTTAACTTACTTTTTAAGAGATGGGGTCTTGCTATGTTGGCCAGGCTGGAGTGCAGTGGCTATTCACAGGAGCTATCATGTCATCCTATAGCCTCAAACTCCTGGGCTCAAGCAATTCTCCCACCTCAGCCTCCCAGGTAGCTGGAGCTGTTGGCACATTGGGACCGCTGCACCCTACTGATTAATTTAAATAACCATGGCTGGGCGCGGTGGCTCACACCTGTAATCCCAGCACTTTGGGAGGCCAAGGCAGATAGATCACCTGAGGTCAGGATTTTGAGACCAGCCTGACTAACATGGAGAAACCCCATCTCTACTAAAAATATAAAATTAGCTGGGCTGTAATGCCAGCTATTTGGGAGGCTGAGGCTGGAGAACTGCTTGAACCTGGGAGGCAGAGGTTGCGGTGAGCTGAGATCATGCCATTGCACTCCAGCCTGGGCAACAAGAGTGAAACTCCATCTCAAAAAAAAAAAGAAATGTAAATAACCGCATGTAGTTAGTAGGTACTGTACTTGACAATGCAGATCTATATAAGAGTAATATACAAGCCAAAGAATGATATAATAGTTTATATTGTTATCTGGGAACTATCCTGATAGTTAATGTGTTGTTTCACCCTACCCAATTCTCCCTCAAAGTTTCTAAATTCACTTGATTGTTTTGTAATCCTCTGTTAATAGCTATGTCAGATGAGGACATGTCCATCTCAGGGTCTGCATCTGGGGCCCTATACTGCTGCAGAGACCAGATAGGTGGCAGTCATACAAGCAAGTAATTGCTGGCTGGAAGAAATAGTCTCTGGCAAGCTAGTGCTTAAATAAAACTTGTAGTTGCTTAAAACAATCAAAATATTGGATTGTCTATTGACCTCAATTTCCTTCTTGTATATACCTCCACAGGCTGTCTTTGCTCTTTATCTTTTCTCTTTTAAATTCACCCTTGGTTTTCAGTTATATAAAAATGCTAACAGTAGGGACAGGCATGGTAGCTCATGCCTGTAATCCCAGTACTTTGGGAGGCCAAGGTGGGAGGATCACTTGAGACCAGGAGTTTGAGATGAGCCTGAGCAATATAGTAAGACCCCCATCTTAACAAAAAAAAAGTTTTGTTTTTTTTTTTTTTAAATTAGCCAGGCATGGTGGCATGTACCTGTGATCCCAGCTACTTGAGAGGCTGAAGCAGAAGGATTGCTTGATCCCAGGAATTTGAGGCTGCAGTGAGCTGTGATTGCATCACCCCACTCCAGCCTAGGCAACAGAGAGACACTCTTATTTAAAAAAAAAAAAAAAAGCCGGGCGCGGTGGCTCAAGCCTGTAATCCCAGCACTTTGGGAGGCCGAGACGGGCGGATCACGAGGTCAGGAGATCGAGACCATCCTGGCTAACACGGTGAAACCCCGTCTCTACTAAAAAATACAAAAATCTAGCTGGGCGAGGTGGCGGGCGCCTGTAGTCCCAGCTACTCGGGAGGCTGAGGCAGGAGAATGGCGGGAACCCGGGAGGCAGAGCTTGCAGTGAGCTGAGATCCGGCCACTGCACTCCAGCCTGGGCGACAGAGCGAGACTCCGTCTCAAAAAAAAAAAAAAAAAAAAGTCTGGGCGTGGTGGCTCAAGCCTGTAATCCCTACACTTTGGGAGGCCGAGACGGGCAGATCATGAGGTCAGGAGATCGAGACCATCCTGGCTAACATGGTGAAACCCTGTCTCTACTAAAAAATACAAAAAACTAGCCAGGTGAGGTGGCGGGCGCCTGTAGTCCCAGCTACTTGGGAGGCTGAGGCAGGAGAATGGCATAAACCCAGGAGGCGGAGCTTGCAGTGAGCTGAGATCCGGCCACTGCACTCCAGCCTGGGCGACAAAGCGAGACTCCCTCTCAAAAAAAAAAAAAAAAAAAAAGGCCGGGCATGGTGACTCATGTAATCCCAGCACTTTGGGAGGCTGAGGTGGTTGGATCACCTGAGATCAGGAGTTCAAGACTAGCCTGGCCAATATGGTGAAACCCCATCTCTACTAAAAATACAACAAAATTAGCTGAGTGTGGTGGCGGGCGCCTGTAATCCCAGTTACTTGGGAGGCTGAGGCAGGAGAATCGCTTGAACCTGAGAGGCGGAGGTTGCAGGGAGCTGAGAATGTGCCATTGCACTCCAGCCCAGGTGACAAGAGTGAAACTCTGTCTCAAAAAAAAAAAAAAAAAAAAAAAAAAAAAATTGGCCAGACGCAGTGGCTCACACCTGTAATCCTAGCACTTTGGGAGGCTGAGGCGGGTGGATCACGAGGTCAGGAGTTCAAGGCCAGCCAGTTGGAGACCATCCTAGCCAACATGGTAAAAACCTGTCTCTTCTAAAAATGCAAAATATTAGCCGGGCGTGGTGGCGGACGCCTGTAGTCCCAGCTACTTGGGAGGCTGAGGCAGGAGAATGGCGTGAACCCGGGAGGCAGAGCTTACAGTGAGCCAAGATCCCGCCACTGCATTCCAGCCTGGGTGATGGAGGGAGACTCTGTCCAAAAAAAAAAAATTAAAAAATTAGCCAGGCGTGTTGGTGGGGGCCTGTAATCCCAGCTACTCAAGAGGCCGAGGCAGGAGAATAGCTTGAGCCCAGGAAGTGGAGATTGCAGTGAGCCGAGATTGCGCCACTGCTCTCTAGCCTGGACCACAGAGCAAGACTCTGTCTCAGAAAAAATAAAAAATAAAAATAAAAGAGACAAAACCACAAGACAGGATTTACTACCCTGTGCTATGTTAATGAGGAAAAAAAGGACAAAAACTTGAGGTCAGCTTTTTTAATACAGTCATTTAAAAAATAATTTTGAATAAGAAAAGAGGTAAATGTAGTCACAGATTAAGGCAAAGACAGTACTGAGAATCAAATTGGTAGTCCAGGTCCCAGGCTGTTCTAGAACATATAGTCTCTCTCTTCTTTGGGATTTGTATTCTAGATTGGAGGAGGCATGTGTAGCCATTGCCATCTGGCACTTATTTTCTCAGGCTGTCAAGCTGTATCTGATTTAGTTCAGTAAAAAGAAAATTTAAGTTCGATTTTTTTTTTTTTTTCACCTGAGATGTAAGAGGAACTTCTAAAATACTGGCCTGAGAAAACCTAATCTCTCTTTGGTTATTTCCGTAGCTCAACTTAAGTGGAGGACAACTTGAGTGGAGGGTTCAATGATAGGAAATACAATCTCTTCAGTATCATTCAGTGTTGCTTAAAAGGCTTACACATCTGTCCATCTACTGAGGGTACATGTCTACCTCAGAAGTCAGCTTGCCAATTCTACCCAATAGGTGAAGCGGTAAACACAGGTGAAGGGGTAGGCTTAGGGTCAAGAGACCTGTTAGTATTGCTCCTCTGGCTGCTCTCTGTCTTTTTCTATCTAGGATCACACGCATAGACAGAGTTTAAGTACATTTTCCTTAGAGTCGTATAAAAGTTTTAGCTCATTTGCTAACCTATTGGCTAAACTATTTAAACTATGGCCTAAAACTTTAATAAACAAATATATCAAACAGAAAAAACAGGCCGGGTGTGGTGGCTCATGCCTGTAATCCCAGCACTTTGGGAGGCCAAGGCGGGTGGATCACCTGAGGTCAGGAGTTCAAGACCAGCCTGGCCAACATGGTGAAACCCCGACTCTACTAAAAATACAAAAAATTAGCCGGGCGTGATGGCAGGCACCTGTAATCCCAGCTACTCGGGAGGCTGAGGCAGGAGAATAGCTTGAACCTGGGAGGCGGAGGTTGCAGTGAGCTGAGAGAGAGCGCCATTGCAATCCATCCTGGGCAACAAGAGCAAGACTCTGTCTCAAAAAATAATAATAATAATAATAGTAATAATTTAAAAAAATATATATATATACACACAATTCAGTTACAAATGATCATTTATAGGAGAAAAAGGAATTGGATGTAAAGGAAGAAGTCAGGGAGAAAGAGGACAAAGACAAATGGTAAGCAACATACACCCTTCTTATTTCTGTAGTTAGTGGGCTGTTTTCATAGGCCTTCCATATTCCAATAAACACAGTATTTATCCAGCTAATTGGACTATGGAAGTAGTGTTAATCACTGCTTATTTTTCTAAGCATAGGAGGCTTGGCTCTCCTGGTGATAACCATAGCAAACAACCAAAAAGGAACCGGCGCTGGGAACTAGGGAGCAGTGTGGTGAGAGCACTTCTCCAGCTGGAAGAAATCAAGCCAGGAATAGGTCCAGCCCTGGCCAAAGGTTTTCTCCTCATGACATAAGAATATTTAGTGGCAGCTGCAGGCTGATGATTTTCTACTAGATAGGTTGTGATTTTCTCTCTTCAGAAGCAGCATTTCATTTTTCTTGAGAAGGATGAATTTCTTCTATTAAGGAGGAACTTGACTAAGGTGACCTACTTCTGTCTTTACCAAGCAGAGAAGTGAAAAGCAGTTTTACAAGGCTCTTCATTGGGGGTTTCTGTGTTTCTTTCACAGAGATTGAGACAGTGAAATTGGCCCGTTCTGTCTTCAGCAAACTACACGAGATTTGCTGCAGCTGGGTGAAAGACTTCCCCCTCCGCAGGAGACCCCAGCTTTATTATGAGACATCAATCCATGCCATCAAAAACATGCGCAGGAAAATGGAGGACAAACATGTCTGCATTCCTGACTTTAATATGCTCTTCAACCTAGAGGTAAAGGGCACTTCCGGAGAGTCAGTGAGATTTTAAAGACAAAACAAACACCTTCATGGTCCTGTTAGAAAAGGAAAACTTCTGATATATTTCTAATTGTATCTTTGGTAGATTAGAGTAGCGCTAAATGCAAAGTGGCACAAATTTGCAACAGAAAAGGAACTATTTTATGTTCTTTTGAATAGGTAATGCATTCACATGGTTCAAAACTGGGAAAATAAAAATGTCTCTCTTATCCTTGCCTCCCAGGTACTCAGTTCCCTTCCATGGAGGCAAGGTAGTCTTTTGTGTCACTTTCCAGAGCTATTCTATAAACATATAAGCAAAAAAGAAAACGATTAGGCTGGGTGCGGTAGCTCACGCCTATAATCCTAGCACTTTGGAAGGCTGATGCAGGAGGATTGCTTGAGACCAGGAGTTTGAGACCAGCCTGGGTGACAGACATAGTGAGACTGTCTCTTAAAAAAAAAAAAAAAAAAAAAAAAAAATTTTTAAATTACATCTCAATGAAGCTGTTTTGTAAACCAAACCAAAAAACCCAAACTATTTCTATAGTATAATCAAATGGTGTATTAAGTTCTCACATTACTATGTTGCTAAAGCAACACAAACACAAAAGGAAGATTTAAGACTGATGCAGTTTATTTCATGTGATTTTCTTTTTAAAATCTTGGTCTCTGAGATAGGAAAGTAGCTGAAATTATATTTCATGAATCTCTGTATCTGACAAATTGGATCCATATGAGCCTTGGCAGCTTAATAACTATTTTCTTGTTATCTTTTTCTTTTTCTATTAAATGTATTATGTTAATGCAAACAGAAGTAGGTTTGTTTCCTTTGCCTGTCACTTGCCTCTTTTCTTCACTCAGTCCATAACTTAAAAATTACAATGTAGTAATTTATACAAAGCACAATATTTCCTCTATTTAGCAGCTAAATTTAAATTTTAGCTTACTGTCAAGGTCTAATCAGCAATGATGGCAAGTTGGTAATTGGTGCTTATGTTATAAAGATAGATCAACTGATGTCTTTGTTTCTAGTAACATGGCCATGCAAATGTAACCCAGAAGGATTGTGTGATAAACAATCCTTATATCACTATACCTATTTGAAGATTATACTCATATTTAAGGGCATTATTGTTGTTTGTTGACTTGATTAGTTTCTATTTTGCCTCCTAATTTCAAAATTAACCCAGAGGACTTAACTCAGAAAGGAGCACCTTGCTATAGTGAAACAGATTGTGGGAGCAATACGGCAACACATATTTAGAACCTAATAAATTTTCATAGTCTTTGATTTGGTCATTTCACTTTTAATTCTTTATTATGAGAAAACAAATACAGAAAAGTCTTAGGCATATGTTTTGTTTGACATAAATGTTTTTACAACATTGTTTATAATAAATTGAAAATTATCTAAATCATGAAAGGGAATAACTATGATATGCTCATATAAGATGCATATTTTAAGCCATTTTATAACAATGTCTTTAAGTAAATCTTTGTGAGATGAGGAAATGCCAATAATAAAAATGACAGGCCAGGTGCGGTGGCTCACGCCTGTAATCCCAGCACTTTGGGAGGCCGAGGTGGGCGGAGCACGAGGTCAGGAGATCAAGACCATCCTGGCTAACACGGTGAAACCCCATCTCTACTGAAAATACAAAAAATTAGCCGGGCGTGGTGGCGGGCACCTGTAGTCCCAGCTCCTTGGGAAGCTGAGGCAGGAGAATGGTGTGAACCTGTGAGGCGGAGCTTGCAGCGAGCCGAGATCGCACCACCGCACTCCAGCCTGGGTGACAGAGCGAGACCCCGTCTCAAAATATAAAATATAAAATTAAAAAAAAAAAGACAAAAAGTAGGCTATAAAATATCATGCACATTCTGATCCTAATTTCATTTATATATATATGTATGTATATATATAGAGATAGAGAAGACTGGTTATCTGTGTATAGTGGAATTATTGGTGATTTTCCTTTGTTATTAGTCTGAATTGTCATACATTATTGTAATAGGAAAAACATCAGTGAATGTTTTTTGTTTTTTTAAAAAGAAGCTATACATTTTTTATTTTTTAAAGAAATCCATTTGGCTTCCTTTTGTTTCTTCTGGTGCTATTTCGAATTATTTAAAAATGAGTACTGCTTTAGTAGAGATAGAAATACTACCTGTCAGGATTATTTCTTTTTTTTTTTTTTTTTGAGACAGAGTCTCGTTTGCTCTGTCACCAGGCTGGAGTGAAGTGGCGCGATCTCAGCTCACTGCAACCTCCGCCTCCCAGGTTCAAGAGATTCTCCTGCCTCCCGAGTAGCTGGGAGTACAGGCGTGTGCCACCACACCCAGCTAATTTTTGTATTTTTAGTAGAGAAGGGGTTTCACTATGTTGGCCAGGATGGTCTTGATCTCTTGATCTTGTGATCTGCCCGCCTCGGCCTCCCAAAGTGCTGGAATTACAGGTGTGAGCCACCACGCCCAGCCAGTATTATTTCTAGAGAGTTGTTTAATCCTTTCTTAATGGCACTAAAGTTGCTAAATGAACTAATTGTAATGTGTGTGTTAGAGAAAGGTTTCATAATATTTTGGTTACTATTCTATGGACATTTATATTTGATACTTTTGTGAATGTAATATACCCTTTTAAAAGTAACTTTTTCAGCCGGCCGGGCACAGTGGCTCTTGCCTGTAATCCCAGCTACTTGGGAGGCTGAGGCGGGATGATCTTTTGAGCCCAGGAATTCGAAGTTACAATGATCTGTGATCATGCCACTCTACCCTAGCCTGGGTGACAAAGTGAGACCCTGATTCTAAAAATAAATAAATAAAAATAACTTTTTCAAAGTACAGATATACTTGTTATATTAGTAGCCCTTCCAAATCCCCATGAGACAGCAACTCGTCCCTGCCTAACAGATGAGAAAACTACATGATTCGCTTAAGAATCAATGACAGGCCTGGACTCTTCTAAGGCTCTTAGAGCCTAGGAAAAAGAAGTCAAAAGACTTGCAAATGAAAATTATTACATACTGTTTGCCTGAAGGGAGCTCAGGACTCAGTGTGAGTTCAGTGCGTCGCAGATCTTATAAGTGAGACAGATCTGAGATTTAAACACTTGAGCAGATGATAAAGCAGCAAACTGCTTAATTGTTGATGTGGAATCTTATGATTAGGCTTCTTTTGTCAAGACAAAGCACAGAGTTGGAAGATCCTCCTCTGGCAGTTGCCTTTGCAAGGAAACGTGAAACTAAAATCTTAGACCATGGGGTGAGGCAAAGTGGTCAGCCACACAGGGCATTTGAGCATCTGATGTGGTTCAAGTTTGGTAAACTAGTTTAGAGATGCTGTGCTATTTATGGTGAGAATGCAGTGTGACTGGGAATGATTTATGAGGAAGGTATTATGGTTTAGAAGTATGTTTATGCTTTCATATCTTTATATATTTTAAACTTGAATTTAATTGGCCTTGTGTTGGAAGACCAGATATTTTCTATTGTTCTCAGGTTCTAATTTTGCTATTCAAGTACTTTCATTTTGAAAAAAATCACTCAATCTGGAGCTGCTTTTGTTCAGTTCCTTCTCACACCCTACCTATTCCCCCTCCCCCAACTTGTAACAGCAATTTTGAAGCAAATGTACGTGGGTGGTTTCCATGGTACAAGACAACAACTTTCACAGAGAGAGGGCACTTCAGCTTGAACTAATTGGGCATGACGTGTTCCAGTGTTCTGGTGTGTAAACACAGATGCCCTAATATTGTAGGTATTTCAGCAGTTGATCAGGCATGTTAGAGAAGGAAAACATTTAGTCTCATTATTCCAAATGACAAATGCAGTGGAGGAGAAAGGATGGGCAACAATGATGCCAGGAGATTGGTTCATTTGAATCATGCTGTACCCAACTCCCTTAACTGTTCTGTGTTTCCGTTGACAGGACCAGGAAGAACAAGCTTACTTTGCAGTGTTTGATGGCCATGGGGGAGTAGATGCTGCTATTTATGCCTCCATTCACCTCCACGTTAACTTAGTCCACCAGGAGATGTTCCCCCATGATCCTGCTGAGGCCCTGTGCAGGGCCTTCCGGGTCACTGATGAGCGGTTTGTGCAGAAAGCAGCCAGGGAGGTATGCCCCTTTCTCACAAATTCCAGCTAGAAATGCACTAGCTGAGCTCAATTTGGTCTGTGTGGTTAAAGGGCTATTTAGATTTTCTCTTTCTGGGCAGACATTATCCAAACTGTATTCTTGACTCATAGTACTGGATTCTGTTGTAGTTCTAAATCCCTCCTCAGGAATAGTTTCAGGGGGTACAATGATGTACTGTATAGAAACTCTCAAGCTGTAATTTTCTGGATTCATTTCTGTAATAATTGCTGGATTTGGCAGGTGAGTTTCATCTTTCTTTTATTCACCATTGCCTGTCAGGTTCACACCAGGACCATCTCTCTAAGCAGACTCTTGCTGACAAGATCTGGATATGGTGAATAAAACAATGGTCTAAAAAAGAAACAGAAACTGGGATTACTTCCATACATTTGGTTCTAAATGGGTAGGCAGTGTTTTGCTGTGTATCTCTTGAGGGAAAATTCACTTGGAAAGGGTGAATCCTTAAATGATCCTTGAGCTGATTTTTCTCTTAATAAGGGAGAAAAGTCAGAGCTCATGTCCTACATTGTGAAGGTTAATCAGACCTAAGTTTTTTTTACTTTGAATAAATGGCAAGGACTCTATATTAAGGTCTAAAAGTAAAAAAAAAAAATAAAAAAAAAATCTAATTATTGTTCTGGGTATTGGTACATAATTAACTACAGTGTTCTATATTGAATTTTTAACTGGGGGTGAATAGAAAGAAAATAATTTTTAATTTTTAAAAGTAATTACAGAAGTAGATAGACAAAAAATAAGACTCCTGCACTGTGACTTAAAAAAGAGTTAATGTTTAAGTCAAAAAAAAAAAAAAAAAGTTAATTTTTTTTTTTTTTTTTTTGAGATGGAGTCTCGCTTTGTAGCCCAGGCTGGAGTGCAGTGGCGCAATCTCGGCTCACTGCAAGCTCCGCCTCCCGGGTTCACGCCATTCTCCTGCCTCAGCCTCCGAGTAGCTGGGACTATAGGCACCCGTCACCTCGCCTGGCTAATTTTTTGTATTTTTAGTAGAGACGGGGTTTCACCATGTTAGCCAGGATGGTCTCGATCTCCTGACCTCGTGATCCGCCCGCCTCGGCCTCCCAAAGTGTTGGGATTACAGGCGTGAGCCACCGCGCCCGGCACATTAACTCTTTTTTAAAATAGGCTTGAAGAGATCAGGGTAATCATTTAATCCATTTTTTTGATAGCGTAGTTATGCTACAAGCAATAATGGGGCTTGGAATTAATGAAACAATAATTCAGACCTATTTGGTATTAAGAAAGAGAATTATTCTTAATCTCTCCCCTCCCCTAAATTTGGATTAATATGCAAATCCAACAGTAACCAGTAGAGTCCACACAAAGAGGTGGTGCTGGAGAATCAAGCTGCTCTTGACCTCAGAGCTCCCAGTCTCTTGAGGACCTGTGTTCTGCTTGGCTCTGCCTCTCTTGAAGCTGCAGGCTTTTATCATCTGATTTGAGGACAACGGCGGGCCCCTGAGAGGTGACCTGTAATCACCAATATGAAACAAAGAGAATCACTCTGTCTTCTTTATCCTCTATTCTATTCTTTTTCCTCTGTCTTCTCAAAATTGTTTTTTTTTTTTTTTTTTTTTTTTTTTTTTCTGACCATGTTTACCTCATTTGTTTTGTCAATGACCCTGGCGTCTCTCAGTTCTGTCAATAGTTCTGAATAATTTAGGTTTGTCTCAGCAGCCCCTTTTCTCCTTCTTATGCTTCCGTGTGCCGCTAACCACTGGGAAGAAAGCAGCTATTCCTGTTGTGAAGCAGCCCTGCCTCCTGTTCTCTCCAGGGCATATGCACTGAAGTGTGTTTATCATGTGTTCTAGGGGGCTGAGTTTTTGAACATTCTGTGTGGGAAGATATTTTATTGGTGGGTGAGGATTTATAACAAACTTTCCCTATATAGGGGAAATGAGAAGTTGTTTTTCTCATTGGATATAAGAGGCCTTTTACCACCCCTGACGCATTGGTTCTAATTTAGGCCAGGTCCTTAGTAACAGAAAGTCATGCTCATTTGGTGGTGACTCATGTCAAATGGGGATGTCATTTTCGTATAGTAGGATCAAGAGCTTTAAGTACAGTGGTAGCTACTGCGGTGAAATTCCAGGCTGTTAGTTTTTTATGCAATGTTCCAAAAGCAAAGGCCTCTAAAAATACTGTCGGGAGGATATTTTTTAAAGGTATAAGCATCTTAGTACTCCAGGGAACGTAAGCTGTCTCTTGGCTCCTTAGCTTAATTTCCAGAGATTAGAGCATCTGTTGTGTACCAATCATGCTTTATATATCATTTCGTACAGCTAGGACTCTCCCACTGAACAAATACAATGTCAGTAATGAAATGGAGAGCAGAATTTTTACTCTGAGGATTGGTATAGAGGATTTGGTGCTTGACTGGGAGGAAAAATAATTTCAATTCTGTTTTATGTACTAATAGTTACCTGCCCTTGGGCAAGTCACATAACCTGCCATAGTTTTCATATCTGTATTTAAAGTAGAATTAATAATCATCCCTGCACTGCATATCACAGATCAGGTGGACTTATGTGTGTATATATATATAAATACATACATGCATATAAAAATGCATTGAGACAATGAATTATTGTATATGTGTGAAATTCCATTAATAGTATAGCTCCCAGCTGAAAAGCTTATATTAATTATAAATTGCTTCTCAATAAGAATGTTGTATCTATTTCTTTTCACTGAGTCTAGTTTTATTTAAACTATTTTCAGAGCTTAAGATGTGGGACCACAGGAGTGGTGACTTTCATCAGAGGCAACATGCTACATGTGGCCTGGGTGGGTGATTCCCAGGTTATGCTTGTGAGAAAGGGTCAAGCTGTTGAACTAATGAAGCCACACAAACCAGACAGAGAGGTAAGTATGGTCTGTTTTAATAGAGCCCATGCTCTAGTTATTACTTTAGATTTTCTAGTTATTAATTAGGATTCACTTACTATTTATTTATTTTTTTTGAGACGGAGTCTCGCTCTGTTGCTCAGGCTGGAGTGCAATGGCGTGATCTTGGCTCACTGCAACCTCTGCCTCCTGGGTTCAGGCGATTCTCCTGCCTCAGCCGCCTGAGTAGCTGGGACTACAGGCTTGCGCCACCATGCCTGACTAATTTTTATATTTTTAGTAGAGACGGGGTTTCACCATGTTGGCCAGGCTGGTCTTGGACTCCTGACCTCAGGTGATCCATCCGCTTCGGCCTCCCGAAGTGTTGGGATTACAGGCGTAAGCCACCGCACCCGGCCAGGATTCCCTTAATTATTACAGTTATTGCTATTACATCAGCAACTGTGCTCACCCTCCAATGGAGAAACAAGGAGAACCTTTTCATGAGCTGATGAGTATTATATCTGTTGTTTACTGTTAAAGTAAAGGAATAAATCCTGAATCCAGTTATTTGCTTCTTTTTATTGCATTGCTGTTTAGGATGAAAAGCAGCGAATTGAGGCCCTTGGAGGTTGCGTAGTCTGGTTTGGTGCCTGGAGGGTGAATGGAAGTCTGTCAGTCTCCAGAGCTATTGGTAGGAAAAACAAATTTTTGTTTCCCCAAACTGTCCTCTTCTAGCTCATTGTCCTGTATTAACTCTGATACAGGGAACCTGAGATGATAATTTATATTACCAGAATGCTCACTATTCTTTAAAATAATAATTGGATGTCTCTTTTAATTGTTTGATTTAGTTAAACCTGTACATTTATATACTTAAATTCCATTATTGAAAGAGAACTGCCAGGGCGCAGTGACTCACGCCTGTAATCCCAGCACTTTGGGAGGCCGAGGCGGGTGGATCACGAGGTCAGGAGTTTAAGACCAGTCTGGCCAACATAGTGAAACCCCGTCTCTATTAAAAATAGAAAAAATGAGCCGGGCATGGTGGCGGGCACCTGTAATCCCAGCTACTTGGGAGGCTGAGGCAGGAGAATTGCTTGAACCTGGGAGGCGGAGGTTGCAGCTAGTGGAGATCGCACCATTGCACTCCAGCCTTGGTGACCGTGCGAGACTCCGTCTCAAAAAAAAAAAAAACAAAACAAACAAAAAAGAAAGAGAACCATATCAAGAAATGCAGAATTTCCTAGTTTCTATACATTTTAAATTTTATGGAAGCCTTTAAACATTAGTACACAAATCTGCTTCAAACTACAGTTGGGGCAGGCACAGTGGCTCACACCTGTAATCCCAGCATTGTGGGAGGTTGAAGCGGGCAGACCCCTTGAGCCCAGGAGTTCAAGACCAGCCTGGGCAACATAGTAAGACTTCATCTCTTAAAAAACAACAACAACAACAACAAAGGCAGGGCACAGTGGGTCACGCCTGTAATCCCAGCACTTTGGGAGGCCAAGGCGGGCAGATCATGAGGTCAGGAGATGGAGACCATCCTGGCTAACATGGTGAAACCCCGTCTCTACTAAAAATACAAAACATTAGCTGGGTGTGGTGGCGGACGCCTGTAGTCCCAGCTGCTCAGGAGGCTGAGGCAGGAGAATGGTGTGAACCCGGGAGGCAGAGCGTGCAGTGAGTCGAGATCGCGCCACTGCACCCCAGCCTGGGCGACACAGCGAGACTCCATCTCAAAAAAAAAAAGCTGGGCATAGTGGCTTGTGCCTGTAATCCTAGTACACAGGAGGCTGAGGTGGAAGGATTGCTTGAGTCCAGGAGTTTGAGGCTGCAGTGAACCAAGATTGTGCCACTGCACTCCAGCCTGGGCCAAGGGAGAAAGATTCTGTCTTAAAAACAAAAAATGACAGTGTTTCTTATTTCACTGCATTTTGGGTCAAATCAGTATTTTCCAGAGAATGGAAGCCTTTCTCCATATTTTATCCACATTTATTTTGTTTATGCCTCTAAATTATTTCAATGAATTTTAAAATGACATAAATAACAGAATAAGTTGATAGGAAAAACATTGTGCTTTTTATATGAAAACTACTTTCTGTATGTGGAATACAGTCATTTGTCAGATAACCCTGGGGTTTCAAAGAACCGTATATCCCTGGGACTTAAATTTTTCAAAAGAAGGGGAAAGTCAATGAAACTCAGTCTAAAACATAGAGATTAAACAGCTAAGTTGGCTGGACAAAATGCAAGGGTGTTAGTTCAAAGAATTAAGCTATTTCTATCTTTGTCTCACTTTGGGCCCTGGGTTTATTATTTTAGGCTTCATGGCTTAGCTTCACTTCCTATTTTTTAGAAAAAGAATAAATCAATATGTATATCTATATGGGTGATATGTACATTACACGTATACTGCAGCTTTTAATCTCTGCTTCCCTAAACAAATGAAGTAATTAGACTTGGTTGAAATCCACATCTAGTCTCAAAATTTAATCATCACCAAAAAATTCCAGAACCTGAAGAAAATCTGAAAGGATTTAGCTTTCACCACTGATTTGAGTTCCTCCCACTCTTTGGGAAGGTGCTGGCAAGCTGTGAAGTGGCCCAAATATGAGCAGAAAGCTGAAAGAGAAATAGAGAGCTAAAAGAGTCTACAAATACCTCCTGAAAAATTGAGAGTTGGCTTGACCTTAGACTGGAGGGAGTTATTTATTAGGAACTCTAGAATAAGGCCAAAAAGGGGAAATTTCTCATTTCTAAAATATACCCTTCTATGGAATTATTATTATTATTCTTGGTGGGGAAAAGTCTTTATCATGCACATTGTAGGTTTAACAGGACCCAACACCCATCAAATGCTATCCTTGACTGAAAATCACTGAACCAGAGGACTATACTATTTGTGGAACCAATTTACATTAATAATCATTATATGGGTGCTTGAGTGGCCAGTGAATTAGGTTGGCAGCTCAAACCAAACACCTGTCTCGCCTGATCTGACCTGTCTTTGTCAGAGGACTGAGGATCATCTTTAATGCTTGTTACAGAACTAACTTACTAGAGGATACCAGCCTCTTCTTCTAAAAGGTAAAACTAAAGATGGGAAGAATGTCCCTTAATAAGTGACAATCTCAGACAGAAGGCTGGGTGTGGCAGCCAGCACTGTGGGAGGCCAAGGTGGGAGGAATGCTTGAGCCCGGGATTTTGAGACCAACCTGGGCAACATAGTGAGACCTCATCTCTATTTTAATAATAAAAAATAATCTAAGAATGGATAAGGGAGACTTCATACATGGAGTGACTTTTGAGTTGAATGTGGAGGATAATGTGCTGGGAAGGAAATCCCTACACAGGTAGAGAGCATAAATATACAGCGGTTTGAAAGGGCATGGCATGTTTTAGGAAAAACAACAAGTACAGGTTAGAGCAGAGATGGGAGTGGTAAGAGATTAGCAGTGTTGCCAGACTGCGAAGGGCCTTATGTGCAAGGCTAAGTAGTCTGGACTTTACCAGGTGAATATGCAGAGGGGCCACAGGGTCAGATTTGTATTTATAAAGATATTTGTGTGGAAGCTGGGCTAGAGTAGAAACAGGCGGCTGGGAGACATTCATAGAGTTTGTTACAGAGATGAGGAGAGCTAAAAAGGGATATGGAGGAGGGTATCAATTTAACTGATGAGACGGATTGGTAGGTGGGAAAACCTACTAATCAACAAACAATCTGGCACGCGGGAATAGGCAGTAACATAAAGGAGCAAGTGTAGATTTAATTTCTTGGGCAGTTTGATGGTGAAGGGGAGAAAGGAAATAGTGTGGTGGTTTAAGGCAAAAGCTGATTCAGGAAAGGGTTCCCTTTTATTGTTTCTATTTTTAGGATGAGGAGATTTTAGATTTAAGCATGTTTGTAGGAAAAGGAAGACAGCAAGTAGAGGAGAAATTGAAGACGAGAGAGTAGAGAAGCTAGAGTCCTAGGGAGACAGGACCAGCTGCACAGGCTCACTGTTAGGACGCGAAAAGGACACTGCTTACCCCGAGAAAATGGTAGCTGATATGGGGGAATCGCTACAGATTAAACAAAGAGAGTGTGTGTGGCAGGAGTGGGAGGGGAATTGAGAAAATTCAAGCCTGATCAACTTGTCTTTGAAGTAGGAAATTAGGCCATTTACCAAAAAACAGTAGCTTAAGTGGATGAGGAAGTTGAAGAAT
Source organism: Macaca nemestrina (assembly GCF_043159975.1). Lineage (NCBI taxonomy): Eukaryota > Metazoa > Chordata > Mammalia > Primates > Cercopithecidae > Macaca > Macaca nemestrina. Next base: position 50,197,920 of record NC_092141.1, on the reverse strand, counting down.
TTGAGAAAGAATTGGAAACCACATGGAATAAAATAGGGGGCTGCAAAAGGACAAGAAAAAGGACTCCTGGGCAGAGTTCAGCTCTACTCAGGAAAGAAATGATACTTAAAAAATGAAAAGATTTTCAACAGTTTCTCCCCATGAGCCCTTCAGACTTATGATCCAAAGTTGACAGAAGCATGATATGTTTCCTAACATATGGAGAGAGGAGGCTGAAGACAAAAGGATGTTGCCATTTCTACCATGAAATGGATATTCATGCCCTCCTACCAAATTTGGGGGCGAAATGTCATGAATGTGACACCCAACAGTAGAGCAGGTGAAAAGCCAGAACTTTGGCAACATTTTCTCTGTGCAAATCTTTGTATGTTCTGTTCCAAACTAACAGTTGCAGTAGTCTTTTAATTGAAGCACTAAAACAAGATTTTTGGGAACAGTGTGACTCAGATCACATTTATTTTTAGAGGTGGAATTCAGAAAATAATAATGATGATAATCATATAGTCAGGTAGAGTAGGGGATGGGAACTTTAGTAAATTGATGAAGGACACTGAATCCATGTTGGATTTTATTTATTTTTAAATATCTCTTTTAAATTTTTGCATTTTCTGCTTAAATAGATTGAGTTTTGATGAGCTCTAACAGGCTATGGAGGCACCATAGCATAGAAGTGAAGTTGACTAAATCAAAAGCATACTTGGGAAAGATGGTCTTCTTTTTTTTTTTTTTTTTTTTTTGAGACGGAGTCTTGCTCTGTCACCCAGGCTGGAGTGCAGTAGTGCAATCTCGGCTCACTGCAAGCTCCGCCTCCCGGGTTTACGCCATTCTCCTGCCTCAGCCTCCAGAGTAGCTGGGACTACAGGCGCCCGCCACCTCGCCCGGCTAGTTTTTTTTTTTTTTTTTTTTTAGTAGAGACGGAGTTTCACCGTGTTAGCCAGGATGGTCTCGATCTCCTGACCTCGTGATCCGCCCATCTCGGCCTCCCAAAGTGCTGGGATTACAGGCTTGAGCCACCGTGCCCGGCCTTGGAAAGATGGCCTTGACTCCTGTAAGAAATAATCAATGAGGGCTGGGCACGGTGGCTCATGCCTCTAATCCCAGCACTTTGGGAGGCCGAGGTGGACAGATCACAAGGTCAGGAGTTCAAGACCAGCCTGACCAACATGGTGAAACCCCGTGTCTACTAAAAATACAAAAATTAGCTGGGCATGGTGGTGCATGCCTGTAATCCCAGCTACTTGGGAGGCTGAGGCAGGAGAGTCGCTGGAATCCAGGAGGTGGAGGTTGCAGTGAGCTGAGATCGCACCACTGCATTCCAGCCTGGGTGACAGAGCGAGACTCCGTCTCAAAATAAAAAAATAAAAATAATGAATGAATGAATGGAGAAGAGCCTAGATATGAGTAAGATGAGAGGGTTATATGTTTGTGAATGGAAGGAGTGAAATGAACGTTTATAACATCGAAGACTAATTTCTTACCTCATAGATATATTAACCCAGGTAATTATATTAAGTAATTATTTGTTGCTCTGTGTATCTAATCACGCAACCTGCTGGATAGGGCATGTGCCCACACTGGTTCTAGCAGAGTTATCCATAGAGTTCCTAATGAGCTTTCTAGCCTATTTGAGGATTAAACAGAAATGTAAAATGTTGGAAAGAAACTTTTTTTTTTTTTGAGACAGTCTCCCTCTGTCGTCCAGGCTGGAGTGCAATGGTGCAATCTGGGCTCACTGCAACCTCTGCCTCCTGGGCTCAAACGATTCTCTTGCCTCAGCCTCTTGAGTAGTTGGGACTTCACATGCACGCCACCAGGCCTGACTAATTTTTGTATTTTTAGTAGAGACAAGGTTTCACTATGATGGCCAGACTGGCTTCGGACTCCCGACCTCAAGTATCCTCCCGCCTTGGCCTCCCAAAGTGCTGGGATTACAGGCGTGAGCCACTGTGCCTGGCCAACTTTCTTGGGTCAGAGAACCCATACCAGATACTAGAAATAATGAATATATAGTCAGATCACTCAAGTGAGTTTATCTTCATTTTAATCTTCCCTGAGTCAAAAAGTTTGGTTTTAGTGCAATGGAAAGGATAGTAATTGATGAGAGTTGTGTAGGTGACAAATAGAAGAGCTAGGATCTGGACCCAGGCAGTCTGACTCTAGTGCTGGTGTCGTTAACCACTAAGCAGTATGCCACTGCTGTACAGTAAAGCCCTTTGCAAATATCTGGAGTTTAGTTCTTGTTTTTATAATACTATGTAATGATGATTTATGATACCCTACTGTAGGAATTATTGCTCAGTACCCTGTGTTGTTTTGTTTTTATTTTTTGTAAAGAAGTGAATGAGAGGCCAGATGCGGTGACTCACGCCTGTAATCCCAGCACTTTGGGAGGCCAACGCAGGCAGATCAACTGAGATCAGGAGTTCGAGACCAGCCTGGCCAATATGGCGAAACCCCGTCTCTACTAAAAAAACAAAAATTAGCCAGGTGTGGTGGTATACACCTGTAATCCCAGCTACCCAGGAGGCTGAGACAGGAGAACTGCTGGAACCTGGGAGGCAGAGGCTGCAGTGAGCCAAGATTGTGCCACTGCACTCCAGCCTGGGCAACAGAGCAAGACTGTCTCGAAAAAAAAAAAAAAAAAGAAGTGAATGAGAGCCGGGTGTGGTGGCTCATGCCCGTAATTCCAGCACTTTGGGAGGCCAAGGTGGGCAGATGGATCATTTGAGGCCAGGAGTTCAAGACCAGCCTGGGCAAGATAGCGTGATCCTATCTCTACAAAAAAAAAGAAAAATTAGCTGGGCGTGGTGGTGTGCGCCTGTAGTCCCAGCTACTTGGGAGGCTGAAGTAGGTGGATCACCTGAGCCTGGAAGATTGAGGCTGCAGTGAGCCCTGATTGCGCCGCTGCACTCCGGCCTGGGTGACAGAGTAAGACCCTGCCTCAAAAAAAAAAAAAAAAGTGAATGAGAGTCCCTTGTTGTAGTCATAAGCTATTTAGTTACCTCATAGGCTTAAGGACTCTTTGGCTATGCTCTCACAAAGTACCTAAAGGAAAGTAATCAATGTAAAGAAGGAATAGATTTGGAAGTGCTGTGGATGTGAAAATCCTAAATGATCAATTATCTCAGTAGTCTGGTGATAGAAACTTAGTTTAGTGTGGGCCCAAGGTCTGCAGTCTCGCTCCTACCCCAAGCACCCTACTCTCCAACTGCACATTACTCCCTAACAGTTACCTCTGCCTTTGCTTATCCTGTTCCCTCAATTGAGACAACTTCTCTGCCTGGTGACAACTAACTTACCCTTCAGGACCAGCTCAGATGTCATTCTGTGACAGGACGAGCTAAGCAAGAAAAGGAAGACAGAAAGGCCCAGAAAGACCTTGAATTCTCACAGTTGTTAATAAGCGGGGAAATGCACAATAACAATAAAGACAGAAGTGGGGTGATGATCAGAGCCAGATGAAGAATATGGCAATCTCTAAATATAAGAGAAAAAATGGTCATACATTTTGTCTGTTCTTTAGAAGTTACGGGTAAAAAGCACCATTAAAAAATAGAAAGCCAAGTGGGTTGGGAATCAGGGAAACTGCATTCAGCTCCCATGTGTGAGGCCTTGGTCAGCCACAAAACTCTTCCTGGCTTAAGGGAGTTAAGACTTGATTTATATAATCTCGTGTAACTCAAATCTTCCTTTGTGCTCACAGCATGAAGCTATTTATTGATTTCTAAACAAGAACAGAACAAAAATGATTTAATGAAGAGAATGATCAGAGCTTTGGTTTGTTTCTTTCAATGTGGACTTGTTTTCAAATTTCAACTAAATCAAAACCACCTGCAAAAGAACATATCCACTAAATCAACCATGTTTTCCTACATAGTGTACTGAATTTTTCAGTACAGCAACAAACTTAGATCTGACATTGTTGTTACACTCAGCTAAGCCTAAATCATAGCCAGAGGTGCAGATTCAGAGTCTAAGCTAGGTAAGGACTTATGCCCAGTAACTTAGCAATTATTTAACTGGGAGTAAGGAGTAAGCAGATCTGATTACCACAGAATTTAAGTATTTTGTCAAAAACTATTTTATAAATTCTTTCCAGTCAATTCAGTTCACAATCCAGTAAGTTGTGATCAGAGTCATGGCATTGGTCATAAACATTCTTAGCATGCAAGGTAAAGCAAAGGCTAATGATGCTCCTACACTCTGCTTCCCGCAGGAGATGCTGAACATAAGCCATATATCTGTGGGGATGCAGATTCTGCCTCCACTGTTCTGGATGGGACCGAAGACTACCTCATTCTGGCCTGTGATGGCTTCTATGACACCGTGAACCCTGATGAGGCAGTGAAAGTTGTGTCCGACCACCTGAAAGAGAATAACGGAGACAGCAGCATGGTTGCCCACAAGTTAGTGGCATCAGCTCGTGATGCTGGGTCAAGTGATAACATCACGGTTATTGTGGTATTCCTGAGGGACATGAACAAAGCTGTAAATGTTAGTGAGGAATCAGATTGGACAGAGAACTCTTTTCAAGGAGGGCAAGAAGATGGTGGGGATGATAAGGAGAATCATGGAGAGTGCAAACGCCCTTGGCCTCAGCACCAGTGCTCAGCACCAGCCGATCTAGGCTATGATGGGCGTGTGGATTCATTCACTGATAGAACTAGTCTGAGCCCAGGGTCCCAAATCAACGTGCTGGAAGACCCAGGCTACCTAGATCTCACACAAATAGAAGCAAGCAAACCTCACAGTGCCCAGTTTTTGCCACCAGTTGAAATGTTTGGTCCTGGTGCACCAAAGAAAGCCAATCTTATTAATGAGTTAATGATGGAGAAAAAATCAGTTCAGTCATCATTGCCTGAATGGAGTGGTGCTGGAGAGTTTCCCGCTGCTTTCAGTTTGGGTTCAACAGGGGAGCAGATATACAGAATGGAGAGCTTGTCTCTTGTCTGTTCAGGGTTGGAAAATGAACAGTTCAAATTCCCGGGAAACAGAGTTTCTAGATTGTCTCATTTACGCCACCACTACTCAAAGAAGTGGCACAGATTCAGGTTTAATCCAAAGTTTTATTCATTTCTCTCTGCTCAAGAGCCTTCCCACAAAATAGGCACTAGCCTGTCCTCACTTACTGGAAGTGGGAAGAGAAATAGGATAAGAAGTTCTCTGCCATGGAGGCAAAATAGTTGGAAAGGGTACAGTGAAAACATGAGGAAGCTCAGAAAGACTCATGATATTCCATGCCCAGATCTTCCTTGGAGCTATAAAATAGAGTAATTTTTCTTTCAAGTAGGTTAGCTAGCTCTCCCCCAATAAAAACACCACTATCAGAGTAGAAACAAGGTAGACATTTCTAAAACATATGTGCTTCATTATGAATCCATGGATGGCTCAATTCTTCAATGTAAATAGATCTCTAGGAAACTCAAAGTACAGTGTTTTCAATCTAAAAAAAAGTATTGGCAGTTTCACTTGCAAAATTACACAACTGGTCCCTGTGATGTGTCTCGACACCTATATACAACCCCCTTCCCACCATCCCTTCATGTCACTAGTGGAGGCTTTCGAGTTAGTTATTTCAGTCAGGATATACAGTGTTGAAATCTCAATGTGGTTGAAATCTGGTCTGATGTGCCTAATATGTCTATGGAAAATTTAATGCTAAATTAAATTTGGTTGGGAAATGTCCCTCAAAATCCTGGGCACTATGAAGGAACCCCCTGCCCCCTAACCTTTTTGGGTAGGTAAAAGACTAAAAGCCATATGGATTTTAACTGACAATAATGAAAGTGGTAAATCAGTGTAAAAGTGTCATATTCTCAGACTTGTGAGGTGGTTTATAGTCAGAAAGATTTATGGATTTTTTTCCTGTAACATAAAAGACTATGAACTTTTTTTTAATTAAAAAATATTTCCTAGGGCTGTAGTTACTTGGGAGTTTCATAACCTGTTATGGTGCTTTTGGTGGAATTTTTATTATTTAGCATTTTAGGAGACCGCTGTCAACTGGTTTTAATCTATGATGCTAATATGTTTTCCACTGTACCCTCATCTCAGGAATAAAACTGATTTAACGGAGATGATGTCAGGTACAAATACACTATAGAGTCAAAATGCCATTTACAAAGAAAATCAAAAGCATTTCTGTATTTTGACTTTTTTTAGTTCAGACAGCAAAGGCATGTAGCACTATAAAATAAAAAGTGATTTTAGAGAATGAGAAATGCTACTTTTATCTTCTCTAAAAGTATTTCCCCCAAGGGAGTGAAGTAATCGGCATGGAGGAGGCTGAAAGTATTGCCTAAAGTGAGCCCAGAAGCCACTGAGAATGCAGATGACTGACAGCCAGGTCTGTTTAGTTGTAACTGGAAGACACATCAGTGTCCTGCTTACATGTAGCTTCAGACCGCAGAAAGAGGACACGTGCTTCTCATTTCAATATTGTATTTGATATTTTGAAACTGTCTTTTTGCTACTTCTGCAGTTTCAAGCTAGAAGCATGTTGTCAACTAAAGACAACAAATAAACTATCAAGATTCATTCATTCAGTGAAGCAGCCTCTGATCCTCTGAGAGTCACAAATGTCTTGGTGTTACCCTGCCCTAGTCAACTGCAGACCAGCCCGGCCAATGCCCACGGGTGGCACCTCTGGAGTGCTCACTCACAAGGGTGAGTGCTCTCGCTAAGAAGTGTCCCCCACCTAATCATGTGTTTATAGGATAGGACACGCTCCCCAGGCCCATAACAGAACTAAAATCCCTGAATTTTAAAGACATAGATGACTGGCATATTTTGGGTACCAGTAGAGCTATATCAAATAGACAAAAACAGTTTCACTTTAGCAATGATCACATTGTTAATCTACAGATTTTATTTTTAAAAATTTGGATGTAAGTAGAGACTTTCAGTATTTGTTTTCTCTTGATTTTGAAGTCATTTCTTCTTCTCAAGTCTGTGACAAATGGTTGAAAAGGAGTCAACATGGCCCCAACTATAGCACTGGAACCTTCATCATTCTGAGGCTTTGCCCCACACATGGTCCTCACTCATAGCTGTCACTTTCTGAAGCCTAAATCTTGTTAACCCATCAGGTGCAGTGTCAGTTTCAAATCAAATTATCTAAGAAAACAAGAAAACAGAGGCAGCAGACTATTGGTACACATTATAGTCCAAAGTGCTTAGTGAAGTAAAAAAAAAAAAGCTTTTTAAAATTTCTATTGTTGTCTATTGGTAATGCTTTTGATCAGAATAAAGAAGGTAAAGGGGAAAAGTTTCACATGCTAGGCTTTCTCAGTGGGGAAAAATATGGCTGGGTAAAACTGGGACAAACACAGACCCATTTTTAAGGGTGTGGATTTTGTAGGTCCGACTACACAGCAGTGTTAACTCATTTCTCATGCCATTAGCTCTCTAGAAAATAAAGCAAAGTAGTTCTAGTGTGGTCGTTATAAACCAATATTGTAAAAAATAGCAACTATTCATTTGTTCACAACATGCATATTTATAGAGTAGTTAGGTACCATTTGTAAGGTAAATCCTTTAAAATTCTATAATACATACTAAAATAGTGGTTATTGGTCTGATATATGCTGCTCTTGGTTCTACAAACTAGATAAAAAGCAGTGCTTTGTGAAATGCAGTGTTGTATCTTAACGCCACTGGTGATAGGAAGTAGTTCCCTTCAGTTCAAATCCTGTGCCCTTATTTGCTGCTTGCTGACGTAAGCAATAAGTAACCCTCTAACTAATGGTATCTACATATTTCTGTAACTTGTATTTAATGATGGTGTATCTGGTGATTGTAAAAATATTAGACAGATATAAAAGTATCTATATAATATATATAAACTGTTAATGCTGAGGTATAGTCTGTGAATTATGTGTTTTGTATTTTTATTCATTGTGTAATTTAGTGGTGGTGAAAGTTCTACACTCAATCCTTAAAGAGTGGCAGTATCACTTTTTCAATTTAACATGATCTGCATCAATCTGTTTGCCTGCTAAACAAGTTTTGTTAGAATAGGAAATAGTAAAATAAATCCAAACAAGAGTGTAGTACTGGTTAGGGAAACAGACTTCAGGTCACCAACTGAAGTCATTACAAACTCCTTGTACATTCACTGTGAGTTTCAAAGGGACTCGGTCCCCAATTTAAAGGTTTCCTTTGTTCAATTTCTAGATGTGTACTTCTGAGGGATATGAGGTTAGGCAACATTACAGCAACACACACTGGGGCTACTAATCCCATTTAGGTCTGTTCTAAAGAGGATGGGTAGAAACTCTTATGTATATACCTTTTCTTTACCTAGAAGTGCCATCCATTGTCCTTGAATTATTATGATTAAAGTTACTGTTGCATTTAGGAGGCTCCTTGAAAGTAACACCTTTTCCAAGGACAATGGCAACAATGTCAATGTCAACACTGAGTCTAATTTTGACCACATTTATAGTGGTATAGTGTCAATACTGCATTTTCATGACAACCACACTCCACTGTTGAACACTGTGCCATGAGAAGTGCAACATCCAGTGGGCAGATGAAAATGATGCATGGCCAAGTTCAGTGTTTACAGATAAAACTGCTATGGTTCAAGTACTTCCTTCCCCATCAAATCCTTGCTAAGGCTTTGTGGGAAAATGATCTAAATTATTGTTTTAATTTTTAAACCTAATTTATTCACTCAGTGAACATTCTTAACTAAGCAAGGCTATAAAAGGGAATACTATAGTTTTGTCCATACTTTGATACCATTTTTCTTTGAATCGTACGTTAGCAAAAGAAATTTTTTTCACCTTTGAAAATCACGTGATGTTAAAGGACAAATGCCCACTCTTCTATTCTGATCTGCAAATAGCTTAAATGTCTCTTGCAAAACAAAGTAAGATACTGCCAGTATTATAACACAATGATTTTCCAGACAAATGGTATGGTGTTGAAAAACAATTGTTACTTCCCGTAGCAGCATTTTATCTTCTATTTTGAAGACTATTTATTGTACTAATTAGAAAACATGAAATAGGACAGGGAACTCCAGACTGACATGGCAGTTGTTTTTGAAAAGGAAATAAACTTTGATGAAGTAGATAATCCAGATACATCATTGTAAACTCTTACTCTAGGTGCTCTTTGGTGAGAGACAGGCTTTGTTCTCTTGTTCATAACATTTCTCTGCAAAGAATTCTCTATGGAGTGAAGCGAATGAAGTGAATTATTTCTTACCAAGTAAATTTATCAATTCACAGATCTGCTCTACAACTCACTTTTGAGTTCAGTTGTAGTCATGAGTGATCCTTCATATTTTATTAAAACTGTTCATTCAGGTAAGAAGTATGTTGAAATTTTGCCAATTATCTTAATAAAACCCAGCAATTTAAAACCACTAGTCATTTGTCTTTTTATTTAAAGGAAAGGTAAGTTATTTAGTGTTTAAATTTGTGCAGATTCCTTCAGAACTGGGAAATAAAATCCTTGGATGGACGTTTTCTTAAGCTTGGAACATTTAAAAAGATTTGCTAAATGCTGCTGTAACATTATTTTACCCCAGAAGAGAGGTATTTAGCCTTATACATATTCTCTTCATTAGCTGAAATGCGAGGAGAGGGAGTGGTGTTAGAATCCTAAAAGAGAAGAGGAACTGGACCTGCCAAGGACTAAGCGGTGGGTCATCAAATCTCCCAACTACTTCATTCTTAGAACTCTGCATCTAACCAAGCTTTCCCCTTTCGCATAGCCTCTTTGAGTTTCAAGCTAGAAGAAAGTAAGGAAATAATCAGGTGAGCTGTGGTGGAAAGCCTCCCAAGGATTGCTGATGGGTGAGTAAAGGAGATAGAGTCAAAAAGGAGAATGTGGGGAAGGGAAGTCACTTACGACACCTGCATCTGAAGGGAGGGAACTGACCTTACAAACGAGTCGACCTTGTCAATACACTGCACTGTTCTCCTCTTCTCTACCAGTAAGGCCTTTACAATTAATTTTACATAGTTTCAAAAATCTTCAATTCCTAATTCCCTAAATTCATTTAGTCCTTGGCATGACTTTATATAGAACCAAATGAAGCAACAATTGAGGAAAAAATAAAAGGTGAAGTTTTGAAAGAATGACATATTTGAAGGGGTTTACTAAAGCAGGGAATGACAGAAAAAGAACATTTTGATTAATAAGTGTTACATTTGAAAAAATTCCCTAAAATATAGTATTACTTAGATCAAAAGGAACACCTCTTTCTGAAGCAGCAGCACACAGCAAGACGGAAGGGAACTACTAGGTACGGTAAAATCATTTGAACATCATAGAAAACCCAAGTTACCAAATTATCAGAAACGACTGTCTGTGCTGACAAGCTGCATCACTGAGCATTTCCCCCACACCCGCCCCCGGTTGCTGTCAGTGTGCATCATTTCCTTTCCTTTCCTTCTTTTGAGATGGAGTTTCATTCTGTCACCCAGGCTGAAGTGCAGTGATGTTATCGTGGCTCACCACAACCTCCGCCTCCCAGGTTCAAGCGATTTTCCTGCCTCAGTCTCCCGAGTATCTGGGATTACAGGCGCCACCACCACGCCCAGCTCATGGTAGAGACGGGGTTTTCACCGTGTCGGCCAGGCTGGTGTCGAACTCCTGACTTCAGGGGATCCACCCTCCCACCTTGGCCTCCCAAAGTGCATCATTTTCTTTATCATTGCAAGGTTCCATCTGTTTTTTTTTCTGTTTTTTTTTTTGAGACAAAAGTCCTGCTCTGTCACCCTGGCTAGAGTGCAGTGGTGCAATCTCAGCTCACTGCAACCTCTGCCTCCCAGGTTCAAGCAATTCTTGTGCCTCAGTCTCCCAAGATGCTGGGATTACAGGCGCGGGCTACCACGCCTGGCTTTTGTATTTTTAGTAGAGACCGGGTTTTGCCATGTTGGCCAGACTGGTCTTGAACACCTGACCTCAAGTGATCTGCCTGCCTTGGCCTCCCAAAGTGCTGGGATTTACAGGCGTGAGCCACCATGCCCGGCCCCATCTGTCATCTTAACAGCAATTAGTAAAGAACACTTTTTCTGTTATGCTTTAGGGAACCTCCCTTTGCTTGGCCTAGGAATAACCTTATGGAAGATCCCTTATTTACATTTCAAATGTCACATTCTTTTCTGAGAGCCCCAACTGTTGGCTTTAGGAAGAAGCGCTCTTCCCTGGGCAGTTGGTTGAGCCTGCCTCGCCTCTTATGCTGAGCTGTAGGATGCTGCCCCAGTCGTGCAACCTCCAGATGAGGGGTGTCCTCTCCTCATTGTGCAAACAAGGGCCCTCACACACAGGTTCTATTTGATTTTTATAATCTTGCTTTAGGACCAGGGAAACAAATGTGAAAAACTGTCAAGAATGATACACATTTGGAGAAGCCATTTTCCAAATGAGTAACTGGAGTTTAACTAAAGATGAAAAAGTTGTCCCTGCTAGTCATTACATTGAGTAGTATGACAGCTACAGGATTAGGGGTGGCCAGTTAAGCCAAATCGAATTGCTATGGGCTCACCAGGTCAAATGAAACCCAGTGGGAGGTGAGCCTATGGAGCAGTCTTTCCCAAATGCACACCAGGAGACACTGACTGACCTGAAGGTCTCGGGCAAGGACTCTGGCCAGCAGGGTCGGCAGAGCGGGAAGGGAGACTCCTGGTCAACATGCCAGCCAGAGAAAAGGATTTTAGAAAGAGAGCAGCCCGTACAGTTGATGTCCCAAACTACACTGTGGTTAATCTTATCATCTGCTCTTAAGCATCCCTAGGCAGAGTTCTAAAACTTCTATAAATCTAGACTATGAAGGCATGTATTGGTAGATGTGAGAATGAGAGGTAGAATGAGGAGAAATCTAAAAATAGTACCACATAAAGATTCAAATGAATATGCAAAAAAGAAAATAGCTCTTGGGGTTTTCTATTTCCCAAATTTCTCTCATCTTATCACCTTTATAATTTAAACATTAAAAAATTTAGATAAAAAATTAAAAATGGCTCATGATTTTCTGAATTCTGATTTTAGAATTACACTCATGTTTTACATTCAATAAAATATGTATTTTACATATATATATATGTGTGTGTATATATATATATATATATATATATCACAGCACTTCCAGCTTCCACTCTGGGATGTAGGGGTAGAAGGAGCATTTCTTCCACTCTTACAATGCAAATAAGCCAGATGAACTATAAATTAGGACTTTTTTCCGAATCCATTGGAAAGTTGAGGTTGCAGAGTAACCAAATGGCCCCAAATGGAGAGGGGCAGTTGCCTGCAAGGGGAGAGAAGACATTAGCACTAGTTTCGGTAGGGTCATTGTAAACAGACACTGAAAAGAACAGCCTTCCTAAAAGTGATGATTAGTGAAGGCAGAATATGGGCTGCAAGAGTGTGAAGACTCAGGGGCCTGCAGAAACTGAGGGAGTCGCCCTATCTTCCAGGCTTTTTCTTCACAATCTCTACCAGGGGCTCAGAGAAAACACTGGAAAGAGCCCTAAGAAGTGTCAGCTGTGACGCACACACCCAGGGAAGTATACAGCGGCCTTGGTCATGGGTAAAGGAACTTACCGTACGCTTTCTCTCATCTCACAGAACAAAAGCATTCTATGAGGGAAAAGGGGCACAAATACTGTTGCCGTCTGGACACTGGTGAAAAGTCACTGTGGCAGAGGGAAGAAAAGCCCCATCCCGGAGGAGGGGCAGAAATACCACTGGTGGTGATGGTGAGGACACACCTCATCTGGAGGATGCGTGGCTGGGGCAGTAATTAGCTGGGAGGGGGCAAGTAAACGGAGACACTCCCAAACCTAAGGACACAGTGCCTAAAACTGCAACTTAATCCAAGAACGCCAGCCCCTCCCCAGCCCCCGTTACACTTCAAGTAACAGCAGAGTATTTCCAGGAGGAGGACAGCAGAGCAACGGAAGCACAGAGAGAGACCCTCTCAGAGACACAGCACAAAGCTTCTGAGCCTGGAAACTCAGGGTCAGAAACACAGTGCTCTGGTATCCAACCCCAATCAGAAATACAACGTATCATCACAGGAACTCGAGACCACTAAGGAAAATCACAGCAAATCCAATCTTGAACCGTGCACAACTCCTAACTACTATTAGGTTGGAACAAAAGTAATTTTGGTTCTTGCCATTAAAAAATGTGAAAACCGCAATTACTTTTCCACCAGCCATAATACACTAATTCAACCTCTGCAACAAAGGTCTTAGCAGCAGGAAAGGCCTCCTCACTTTCAGGTGTAGACACTATTCACCAAAGTATCTTGTCCTATGTGAGATGTGTCGCTTTTAACAAAATATATAGAGCTATATGAAAAGCCACGAAGAAAACATTCTGAAGACATGAAACAATCATCAGAACCAGACTCAGGTAACAGATTTTGGAAGTGAGAGAGAACTTTAAAAAATTAAGGTTTTGGGAGGCCAAGGCAGGAGGATCGCCTGAGGTCTGGAGTTCAAGTCCAGCCTGGTCAACATGGCGAAACCCCATCTTTACTGAAAATACAAAAATTAGCCAGGCGTGGTGGTGCAAGCCTGTAGTCCCAGCTATTTGGGAGGCTGAGGCAGGAGAATTGCTCGAACCCAGAAGATGGAGGTTGCAGTGAGCCAACATCGCACCACTGCCCTCCAGCCTGGGTGACAGAGCGAGACTCTCTCAAAAAAAAAAAAAAAAAAAAAAAAAAAAGTTAATATGTCAAGAAAAATGGTGGATACTATGCAAGATCATATGGGTGATTACAGCAAAGCGATGGAACCTATAATTAAATAATAATAGAAACGTAAGACATGAAAAATACCACAACAGAGATGATGAATGCTTTTAGTTGGCTAATCAGTAGGCTCTAAACTGCTGAAAAGAAAATCAGTAAAACTTGAAGATAAGTTAACAAAAATTACCTTAACTGAAACACAACAGAAAAAAATGAAGGAAAAATAAAATCAACCCAGAACATAACATCCAAAAGCTGTGGGACAGTATCTGTGTAAAATATGCACAACTAGAATCCTAGAAGGAGAAGAGAAAGATAATGCCTCAGTCTCCCAACTAGTTAGGATTACAGGCATGCACCACCACGCCTGGCTAATTTTGGGCAGAAGATAATGAGCAGAAGAAATATTTGAAGAAATAATGGCTTAGAGTTTTCCAAAATTAATGACAGACACAAAACCACAGATACAAGAAACTCAGAGAACACCAAGCAAAGCTAGGCGAGGTGGGTCACACTTGTAATCCCAGCACTTTGCTTGGCTGAGGTGGGAGGATAGCTTAAACTTAGGAGTTCAAGACCAGTATGGGCAATGCAGTGAGACCCTCTCTGAAAAAAAAAAAAAATTAGCTGGACATGGTGTGTGGCTTGCAGTCCCAGCTACTCGGGAGGCTGAGGTGGGAGGATTGCTTGAGACCAGGAGGGCTGAGGATGCAGTGAGCTGTGATTGTGCCACTGCTCTCCAGCCTGGGTGACAGAGCAAGACCTTGTCTCAAAAAAAAAAAAAAAAAAAAAAAAAAAGGGCTAGCCATAGTAGCTCACACCTGTAATCCTAGCACTTTAGGAGGCCGAGGCAAGTGGATCACTAGAGGCCAGGAGTTTGAAACCAGCTTGGGCAACATGGAGAAACCCTGTCTCTAGTAAAAATACAAAAATTAGCTAAGCATGGTGGTGCACGCCTGTAATCCCAGCTACTAGGGAGGTTGAGGCACAAGAATCGTGTGAACCTGGGAGGTGGAGTTCACAGTGAGCTGAGATCGAGCCACTGCACTCCAGCCCAGGTGACAGAGCAGGACTCTGTCTCAAAAGAAAAAACAAAATCAAGACCGGGCCTGGTGGCTCACGCCTGTAATCCCAGCATTTTGGGAGGCTGAGGCCGGTGGATCACAAGGTCAGGAGTTCGAGACCAACCTGACCAACATGGTGAAATTCTTTCTCTACTAAAAATACAAAAAATTTTTGGGCGTGGGGGCGCATGCCTGTAATCCCAGCTACTCAGGTGGCTGAGGCAGGAGAATCACTTGAACCTGGGAGGCAGAGGTTGCAGTGAGCCGAGATTGCGCCACTGCACTCCAGCCTGGGCAACAGAGCGAAACTCTGTCTCAAAAAAAAAAAAAAAAAGAAAAAAAATCAGACCACATCAAGCAAGGTAAATACCAACCACACCACACCTAAGAAAAAGAAGTTTCCTGGCCAGGCGTGGTGGCTCACAGCTGTAATCCCAGCACTTTGGGAGGTTGAGGCGGGCAGATCACTTGAGGTTAGGAGTTCAAGATCAGCCTGGCTAACACGGTGAAACCCCATTTCTACTAAAAATAAAGAAGATGAGCTGGGTGTGGTGGCGCACGCCTGTAATCCCAGCTACTTGGAAGGCTGAGGTAGAAGAATCACTTGCACCTGGGACGCGGAGGTTGCAGTGAGCTGAGATCGTGCTATTGCACTCCAGCTTGAGCAACAAGAGCAAAACTCTGTCTCAAAAAAAGAAAAAAGTTTCCTTCTAGTTGGTTACACTGGTGAATTCTACTAAACAGTTAAAGAATAAGGCCAGGCACGGTGGCTCATGCCTATAATCCCAGCAACTTGGGAGGCTAAGGTGGGTGGATCACCTGAGGTCAGGAGTTCAAGACCAGCCTGGCCAACATGGTGAAACCTTGTCTCTACTAAAAATACAAAAATTAGCTGGATGTGGTGGCAGGTGCCTGTAATCCCAGCTACTTGGGATGCTGAGACAGGAGAATCGCTTGAACCTGGGAGGTGGAGGTTGCAGTGAGCTGAGATAAAAATAATAATAATAATAAATAACACCAAATCTACGCCTTCTTTTCCAGAAAACAGAACACTCACTTTATTAGGTCAGCATTACTCTGACACCAAATCAGATGAAGACAGAAAATTTCAGACCAGTATCGCTCTGAATATAGATGGAAAAGTTCTAGGCAAAATATTAGCAAAACAAATACCATTACACACCTATTAGAATGGCTAAAAAATAGCTGGTTAGCTCAGTCGGTTAGAAGAAAAACCAAAACGAATGGCTAGAAAACTTCTGGCAGTGCCAAATGTTTGTGAGATGCAACTGGTACTTTCATGTGCTACTGATGGGAATGCAGAATGGTATGTCACTGTGGAGACTGGGCAGCGCCTCAGTAAAGACTCTACTTACCATATGACTCAGTGCAATGAGTGCTGATACCAACTACCCGGAGTTCGGTCAAACTGTACAGGTTATGGGCGAAGTTTTCCACAAGACTGCCCTCATTCCAGACACTAGCTCCGAGTTCCGGGATCCTGAGGCGACCCTCACTTTTGACCAGCTGATTACAAATTTGGGCATTTTTGCTATCCTACTCAGGTTTGATAATTGACTAGAACAACTCACAGAACTCAGAAATGCACTTATGATCAGAGTTTCATTATGACAAAAGGTTACAAATAAGCCAGCTAAAGGGAGAAATACATAGGGTGAGGCCTGGGAGAGTCCCAAATGTGAAGGCCCCTTGACTTCAGGACAACTTACTCTCCAGGCACACTGATACATTTCCCTGGTTGACAGTGCTCTGTACTTACATATTTTATAAAAATATGTAAGAGTTTCCCTCTTATTTAGAATGCCTTTCTCTGACAGAAGCCTAGCTCTCATTAGCTATGATATATGTATGTACTTGTTCAACCCTAATATACAAGTAGCTTGTATAAATAAGAGGGAAACTCACTCAAGCTTTAGTATCCAGTTTTTTTTTTTTTTGTTTTGAGATGGAGTTTCACTCCTTTTGCCCAGGCTGGAGTGCAATGGCACGATCTCGGTTCACGGCAACCTCTGTCTACCAGGTTCAAGTGATTTTTCTGCCTCAGTCTCCCAAGTAGTTGGGATTACAGGCATGCACCACCACGCCCAGCTAATTTTGTGTTTTTTGTAAAGATGGGGTTTCTCCATGTTGGTCAGGTTGGTCTCAAACTCCCGACCTCAGGTAACCCGCCTGCCTTGGCCTCCTGAAGTGCTGGGATTACAGGCATGAGCCCCCGTGCCTGGTAAGTATCCAGATTTTTACTGGAACTTCCTTATGTAGGTGTAACCATCACTGGCAGTGAGTCGGACTGGACTATCACATGGTTCAGAGCCCAGCTCTCTAATGACACCCACAGCATTTCTGGTGTAGCCAGCCCCAATCCTGGGTCATCTCATTAACATAAACTAGCAAGGGCCACCATAAATAACTCCTATCACTTGGAGAATGCCAAGGATTTAGAGGGCACTTCCCAGGAACTAGGACAAAGGCCAGATTCTCTATTACATACCCAGCAATCCCGCCCCTAGGCATGTATGGTTTGGCTGTGTCCCCACCCAAATCTCATCTTGAATTCCCACGTATCGTGGGAGGGACCCAGTGGGAGGGACCCAGTGGGAGGTAAATGAATCACGGGGGCAAGACTTTCCTGTGCTGTTCTCATGATACTGAATGTCTCATGAGATCTGATGGTTTTATAAGGTGGAGTTTCCCTGCACAAGCTCTCTTGTCTGCCACCATGTGAGATGTGCCTTTTACCTTTTGCCATGATTGTGAGGCCTCCCCAGCCACGTGGAACTGTAAGTCCAATAAACCTCTTTCTTTTGTAAAATGCCCAGTCTCGAGTATGCCTTTATCAGCAGCATGAAAACAGAATACAGCATGTAACACTAGAGAATAAAAGCTTACACTCACACAAAAACCTGTACCCAAATGTTTACAAGAGTCTAATCATCCTAAACTAGAAATAACCCAAATGGGCAAAGGAATAAACAGTGGTGTATCCACACAGTGGACTACTACTACTCAGCAATAAAAAAGAATGAAGTGCTGATTCACACAAGATGAGTGAAACTTAACTGCACTTTGTGAAGCAAGAGGCCAAACTGTGATCCCATTTACATGACTCTGTGGAAAAGCAAAAACTAAAAGGGCAGAGAACAGATCAGATCAGATCAGTGGTAGCCAGGAGCTGCGGGGGAGGGAGGTGGTTACCTGTAAAGGGCCAGCACAGGGGAATTTTGGGGGTGACTAAAATGTTCTGTATAGTATTGTGGTGGCGAATACATGACATTTGTTGAAACCCACAGAACTGTATGCCAGAAAGACTGAATTTTAATGTATGTAAATTTACAAATTAACCAGGATATGTGGGGGAGGACAGAATGTAGACCATAACAGATGAACCTAACTGTTACACCAACGAGGCACAATATCACAATGAAGGGAATGGGAAAGAAAAGAATTAATGTAATTTTGAATCTAAGGACCTAAATATCTTTGAAAAAAATGTTATGACACGATACTGAAAAGCTAAAGACTAAAAGAACTGTATACAAGCACTGTATTTTAGGTGGTAAATTTGTTTTTTGTAGGGCACAGCCTGGAATCCACAGGAGGCCAACGGTTCTGAAGCTACTTGTATATTCGAGTTGAGCAAGTACATACATGCATCATAGCTAATGAGAGCTAGGCTCCTGTCAGAGAAAGGCATTCTAAATAAGAGGGAAGACCAGAATGAGGCCTCTGGAGTTGAACTGTTACCAGTGTAGACTCACAGTCATAGTGACACACACACACAGATATGTACAGAAATACATATAAATGTGTGTATTTGCATGAGTAACTATACAGTTGGCCCTCTATATCTTTGCTTTCTGCATCCATGGAGTCAACCAACAATGGACAGAATTTATTTTTTAAAAAATAGCACAACAATAATTTACATTGTATTTATTTACATTGTATTAGGTATTATAGGTAATCCAGAGATGATTTAGTGTATCTGGGAGATCAGGTGTGGTGGCTCACACCTGTAGTCCCAGCTACCTGACAGGCTGAGGTGGGAGGATTGCTTGAGCCCAAGAGTTCATTGCTGCAGTGAGCTATGCACAGCTGCACCCCAGCCTGGGCAACAGAATGAGACCCTGTCTCAAAACCAAAACAAAGTATCCAGGAGGATGTGCATAGGTTATATGCAAACACTATGCCATTTTATACAAGGGACTTAAGCATCTGTGGACTTTGGTATCCACAGAGGGTCTTGGAACCAATTCCTCACAGATACTGAGGAACAGCTGTCTATATGCATTTTCTTTCTTTCTTTTTTTTTTTTTTTTCTTTTTTGAGATGGAGTTTTGCTCTTGTTGCCCAGGCTGAAGTGCAATGGTAAGATCTCGGCTTACCGTAACCTCCACCTCCCAGGTTCAAGCAATTCTTTCTCAACCTCCCGAGTAGCTGCGTTTACAGGCGTGTGCCACCACATCTGGCTAATTTTGTATTTTTAGTAGAGATGGGGTTTCTCCATGTTGGTCAGGCTGGTCTTGAACTCCTGACCTCAGGTGATCCACCTGTCTTGGCCTCCCTGAGTACTGGGGTTAGAGGCATGAGTTGCTGTGCCCAGTCATACATTTTCTCTTTTTTGAGACAGGGTCTCACTCTGTCACACAGGCTGAAGCGCAGTGGCACGATCTTGGCTCACTGCAATCTCTACCTCCCAAGCTCAAGTGATCCTCCTACCTCAGCCTCCCAAGTAGCCGGGACCACAGGTGCGCACCACTACACTCAGCCAATTTACATTTTCTATGTATCCCCTGAGTGGGACTAGAAGCAGTGACAGTCTAATAATAATAAATACGTGGCATCCAAATCTTTGTTTCTAAATAGCATTCTCCAATAATAAGAACCATGGTTCTCCAGGAAGTGGTTAATTCCATGGCTAGGGTAGGTATCTTGTGATGTCAGAAAGCAAAGAAATGCTTAACAACAACAACAACAAGAATGAGACACATGAAAAGGGCACAGGAGCCAATCTGGAAGAGTTTCCAATGGCTGAAACCAGAACAAGCCAAGCTACAAAATATTAACTCAAAAACAAAATAAATATCCATCATATATAGATATATAAAGTAGCTGATATAAATAAGTAGCTGAAATTACAAAAACGGAGAAGAAAGGACTTGTCCTTACAGCATTCTAACAAAAAACATAGAAGAAATTAAGGAATTAGAAAATTACCATTAAAACATTACAGTAACAATTTCCATATGCAAGATCAACTACTAGGTGCTAAAATTAGTAAGTGAGAGTTTTGGCCGGGTGCCGGGCGCAGTGGCACATGCCTGTATCACAGCACTTTGGGAGGCTGAGGCGGGAGGGTCGCTTGAGCCCAAGAGCTCAAGAACCCCATCTCTACAAAAAACACAAAAATTCTCCCGGTGTGACTGCGCATGCCTGTAGTCCCAGCTACTCAGGAGGCTGAAGTGGGAGGATCGCTTAAGCCCAGGGGTTTGAGGCTTAGTGAGCCGACATCGCGCCACCACAGAATAGGTAACAAAGCCAGACTCTGTCTTCCAAAAAAAAAAAAAAAAGTTTAATAGAAACAAGGTATCTGCATAGTTTCAAAGTATCTGCCCCAAATATTTAGTAATTACAAAGGGGTAAAAACGTAAATCTATAGTAAGAAATCCTCACAAAGGCTGGGCACGGTGGCTCACGCCTGTAATCCCAGCACTTTGGGAGGCCAAGGTGGGCGGATCACAAGGTCAGGAGATTGAGATCATCCTGGCAAACGTGGTGAAACCCCATCTCTACTAAAAATACAAAAAAAATTAGCTAGGAGTGGTGGCGGGCGCCTGTAGTCCCAGCTATTCGGGAGGCTGAGGCAGGAGAATGGCGTGAACCTGGGAGGCAGAGCTTGCAGTGAGCTGAGATCCGGCCACTGCACTCCAGCCTGGGCGACAGAGCGAGACTCCGTCTCAAAAAAAAAAAAAAAGAAATCCTCTCAAAAAAAAAAAAAAAAAAGAAATCCTCACAAACACCACCTTAACCAAGTAATCTCACCGTTTAGTTCACCAATAAAAAATATCAACATCAGGGCTGGGCACAGTGGCTCATGCCTCTAATCTAGCACTTTGGGAGGCCAAGGCAAGTGGATCACTTGAGGTCAGAGTTCGCGACCAGCCTGGCCAACATGGTGAAACTCCGTCTCTACTAAAACACAAAAATTAGCTGGGCGTGGTGGTGCGTGCCTGTAATTCCAGCTCCTTGGGAGGCTGAGGCAGCAGAATGAATTGAATCAGGGAGGCAGAGGTTGCTGTGAGTCAAGATCATGCCACTGCACTCTAGCCTGGCCGACACAGTGAGACCCTATCTCAAAAAAAAAAAAAACAAAAAAAAAAACCCAACATATTAACATCAGGCCAGGAGCACACATGCAATCTAGCCTGCAATCAACCTAGCACTTTGGGAGGCTGAGGCAGGGGGATCGTTTTGAGCTCAGGAGTTGGAGACCAGCCTGGGCAACATGGTGAAACCCCATCTCCACAAAAAATAGGAAAATTAGCCAGGTGTGGTGGTGGACACTCAGGAGGCTTAGGTGGGAGGATCACTTGAGCCTGGGAAGCAGAGGCTGCAGTGAGCCAAGCTGGTGCCACTGCATTATAGCCTGAGTGACACAGTGAGACTCCGTCAAAAAAAAAAAAAAATATATATATATATATATATATATATATATATATGTATATTGATATATCAACATCATATCCCCCCTGATGTGATGCACTGAGAAGGGCCTTCTCAATAATGCATAACCTCAATTTAATATAAGAAAGCATCTGACAAACCCAAATAAGAAGAACATTTAAGAAAATAACACATCCTCTTCAAAAATATCAAGGTCATGAAAGCAAGGAAAGGCGGAGGAGCTGTCACATACTGAAGGATCCCAAGGAAACATGGCAACAAAATACAACGTGGGATCCTAGACCGGATCCTAGAACAGAAAAAGAACAT
This sequence comes from Macaca nemestrina, assembly GCF_043159975.1. Classification (NCBI taxonomy): domain Eukaryota; kingdom Metazoa; phylum Chordata; class Mammalia; order Primates; family Cercopithecidae; genus Macaca; species Macaca nemestrina. The sequence continues at coordinate 50,176,128 of NC_092141.1, read as the reverse complement.
TTGTGAAATAATGGTGGAATCTGAACAAATTCTGTAATTTGGTTAACAATATTATAACCAGGATTAACTTCTTAGTTTTGATCACCATTCTGTAATTATGTAAGGCATTAACAAAAGGAGAAGCTGGGCAGAGGGTATATGAAAACTCTTGTACAATTTTTGCAACTCTTTTGCAAATCTAAAATTATCTCAAAATTAAAAGCTAAAAACAAAGAATAATCTTTAGGTTTTAAATTATTTGGTATCAGAATGTTGGGTTTGGTGCAAGCGAGATAAAGTGGAAAAGGCACTAGACCAGCAGTTCACCCCATCCCTGCCAGTGGTATTGAACCTTAAGAGAATCATACAACCTCCCCGAAACTCAGGCTCCACGGCCAAACAGGTTTGATATACAACTCATCTACCTCAAAGGTTACTTAAGGATCAATGACACAAGTAGTTAAAGTTGTCCAGAAAGGACATGTTCATGGACAACACAAGCATTAATATATCTCTAGCCCTAAGAGAAAACTCTATTCAGGAGAGATTTTCCAGGAATGAACTTGAGATAAAACACTAAATACAGAAGCAAGGTAACAGTAGACAGTTCTTCGGCAAAAAAGGAAAGGTTACAAAATTAAAAATAAAAAAACATGCTGAGGGCTCTATCAGGGTACAGAAAGAGCAAAAAAGTAGGACAAGCAGAGAGTGGAGTAACTGGTTCTTTTCCTGTGCCTTTTCCTTCCCTCTCTGCTACCTAAATGTTAGCACAGCAAACTACATCAAGCAAGAGAGGAAACAGCGGTGTTCCCGGCATCACCGAGGAACTCGGAGCAGCCTTAGTATATAAGACAGCTGGGCAACGAGGGAGAAACTACTGTCCTGTCCTAAAGCGAACAGGTCTGAACTAAAAGCTATCATCTCTGAAGAAACCTTTTGGTCTTTCAGGTTTATTCTAATTTTAGAATGACTGGGATGGATGCTAGGCATCACTCCTCACCATGAGACTAAACACAAAACAAACTAATCAAATGTTTGGATCTTCTCTACACTACTAAACAGCCACAGTCAATGAGTAGAAAAAAGGGGTTTCTGGTCCCAATTTAATAAATAGCAGAGGCATATTTTCTCAAGTTGATTTTATTAACAAAAAGTGCAAACTATTTTGAACAAAAGTAAACTATGAGTCACAGCATTCAGCAAGACATAAGACACGGAATAGTGAACAATATTCACTAAGTAAAATACAGCAGATGAGATGTTGCCCACATGTATATTTAATTATTCATGCTTTTTCAATAGTCTCTTAGTCAACTTTCAGTGTAATTTTCACAAATATATAGCAACTCAAACACAAATGCAGGAGCACAATGCAAAGTGTGGCAACTGTTTTGGGCTAATTATGAGTACGAAAGAAAACCTTATACCACAGTTTCACATTCATGTAAGCCACTGTGCAACATGAATGAGTCTTTAAAGGTGCTGACACTGAAATCAATGTACAACTAATGAAAATAAACAAGGGGCTTTAAAATATTTGCTGCACTATAGTCGTATGGTAAGAGGCAGAAAAAATGAAAGGATTACATGTGTCTACAGGTCCAGGAACGTTAACGAATCCAGGTGAACTTAATTCATTTAAAATTACATGTGCAGAAGTCACACAACAGAAAGATTCCATGCCATTAAACAGTGTGCCTGTGCCTGAACAAGTGAGAGAAGATACACACTCCAAAAAGGAGATTCAGTCTAGTGTTACTTCAGTTATTCACATAAAGTGTCTACAGGGCAGAATCTCTTCATAAGCAACTGTTCTGTTCACTAATCTACAGGAACTAATGGAACTGTAATTAAACTGTAATTAAAACCCCAAATATAAAGGTGATTATTTAAACACAACTAAGCTCTAGCCAAAGACAGAAGAGCACCAATGCCAGGCAGGTTACTGACGGCATGCAGGGCCTAGAGGTACATTTTCTGGCAGTTAATCAGCCTTCTGCTGTAATAGACAAACTGCCTTTTGTGAATGTACAAATTTGCTAAATTAATAGAGAACTACATTGCTATTTCCTCACATTACAAAGAACTCTTCCCATACTGTTTTTGCCATGTGCTACTGCTGTCTTAGACTAAACTGTGCCACCTTCCAACAGTTTCCAAATTACTATTTCAGGTCGAGATAATGAAAAAATAAGACCAAATCTGATTATCTGACTGATGACAAATTTGAGCACCAACTACAGCAAAATTCAGGGTCAAGGTAGCTTGCAAGTCAGTTCTCTTGATTTGGCAATTACCTTCCACTGTTTTCATCTGGATTGAAGCTGAGATCTTCAGGGCCTATTTGTTCACCATCAGGAAAACTGGAATGTGTATCTATGATTGAAAAATAGATAAATAAACCATTTTAAATTTAAAAGCATATAATATAACAAGGGGAGTATTTTCCTTCTCAAGTCTTTAAATGATCTTACCAAATACGTTATTTAAGCGATAAAGATGTGCTGAGTTGTGAACAAATCTCTGTCTTCAGAGAATTTGTGATCTGAGTCAGGTATAATCAAACACAAAGGAAAAATAAAGGAGAAAAAACAAAATGTGTAATAGACCCACAATTAAAAGATGACAGGAATTGTCTCATTTTGTCCTCCTGGGGACAATCTGGGGAGTTTAAGAAGGGAACAAGAAGCAATGATGTATATTCTCAAGATTCAAGACCTTATAAACATAAAACATATTTCAAAGCCAATTAAACTATGCATGCAAATATCACTACAAAACCACCAGCACTCCAAATAACTGGTTCTGTATTGAAACATATTCCAAACATATTCCGTATTAAAACATATTCCAAATGCTTGCTTCTGTATTGAAAAAGATACCAGAACACCAGGAAAATATGTAAAATATAAAGCAGACAATTAGCAAAGGCTTGATAATGTTGTCACTCCAGGATATCTTGCAGAGGAATGCTCAGATTGATTATTAAGGCCTCTGGGTAACTTTAAATGTGTATTTCTCTAACTTGACAGGATATCCTTTTCTTGATTAATCTGTATTCCAGAAAACTGCTTCACAGCAGAATGCGTATGGTATATCCACATGACAGAATATTAGGTTGCCATAAAATATGAAGTTTATGAAATTTTAAATAACATACAAATATATTTAAGTGAAAAAAGCAGAATACAACACTATTTATAAAATATTTAGGTAGGGCTGGCACAGTAGCTCACACCTGTAACCCCAGTACTTTGGGAGGCCAAGGTGGGCAGATCACCTGAGGTGAGGAGTTCGAGACCAGGCTGGCCAACATGGCAAAACCCTGTCTCTACTAAAAATTACAAAAACTAGCTGGATGTGGTAGCACGTGCCTGTAGTCCCAGCTACTCAGGAGGCTGAGGTGGGAGAATTGCTTGAACCTGGGAGGCAGAAGTTGCAGTGAGTTAAGATTGTGCCACTGCACTTCAGCCTGGGAGACAAAGCAAGACTCTACCTGAAAAAAAAAAAGAAGAAGAAATGCAAATAAGAACAGAAGAAAACAAGGTAAAATACTAACATTAGGTTTCTCTTGTTGAGTTTTTTCCTAATAACTTTTTTGGAGGTAGGAGGGAATAAAAATTGATTTCACAATCTGCATGTATTTCTAAGTTATGTTTGTTTTAAAAGGTTAAAGTTATCCTACAGTAGGCTAGAAAAATCTCTGAAAAGGAAAAAAATCCAAACATCTGAAATCTCCCCAGGGTTGGCAATCATTTCCTGTGAAGGGTAGATAGTAAATATTTAGGCATTGTAGACCACAAACGGACTCTGTTGAAAATTCTTCTTTGGGCCGGGCGTGGTGGCTCATGCCTGTAATATCAGCACTTTGGGAGGCCAAGGCAGATGATTCATGAGGTTAGGAGTTTGAGACCAGCCTGGCCAACATGGTGAAACTCCATCTCTATTAAAAATACAAAAAAATTAGCCAGGCGTGGTGGTGTGTGCCTATAATCCCAGCTACTCGGGAGGCTGAGGCAGGAGAATCACTTGAACCCAGGAGGCGGAGGTTGCAGTGAGCCAAGATCATGCCACGGCACTATAGCTTGGCAACAAAACAAGACTCTGTCTCAGGGCAAAAAAACCACAAAACTCTTCTTTCTTTTGCTTGTTGTTTTAAGACTCTTTACAAAGTAAAAACCATTCTCAGGTCACAGACTACACAAAAGCAGGTTGTGGACCCCTTCTCTACCCAGTAAGTAGCACTCATTAGGTGCAACTCAGCCAAATATTACCAGCTGTGTTTTTTCAGTACTCACCATAATAGTTTACCAAAGAATATTGTCTCGTAAATGACAATAATTAAAAAAAAAAAAAAAAAAAGAAGTAGAAGCAGAAGAAGCAAAAGCAGCAGAGCGGAAGAAGCAGTAGTAGCAGCAGAAGAAGAAAGAGAAGCAGCAGCGGCGGTTTTATTAATCTGTGTAAAATGACATCATGTGCTGCACCTTCATCCGGGGGCTGTGTCATGGCCATGAAAGAGTCGTGAAACCCGCCCACGCTGGTGTGCTCTTCCTGCTCCTCATTCTCAGTGTCACATTCAATGTCACTGTCGCTACTCATTCCTGGCAGGAAGGAAGGAGAACATGTTTCTGAAAAGAAACCACCGTAAGTGAAAGGAAACAGATCTCCTTAACTACTAAACTGAGATTCCTATTGAATTTTACATAGAATGCCAAGAATTCAACAAACTAAACACAACAAAACAAAGACAAAAGTAACCACACAAACCTCGATTCTCTTTAGCTATTTAGAGCGGTGGTTTTATTTTTGTTCTCAAAGTTTAAAATTGCCCTTTCCATAGTACCTGAAAGTTATCATTTGAAACCAGCATTAATTTCATTATACTGATAATATTTTTTTTCCAAATCAAACACTGTTTATTTTTTCAGTCACAAGAGATAACAGGAACTCTTTTAATCCTGATTCATTATAGACATAATTATAGTCCCTAGCCTAAAACATAAATATAAATGTGTTATACAAATCCACATGTTAGATGAATATTAGAAATTCTGGCAGTTCTGATAATAGTTTGTATTAATTGGGCATCTAATTTTTTTGTGTATGCCGGTTGATTTTTATTTATTTTTATTTTTTGAGAGACAGGGTCTCGCTCTGTTACCGTAGGCTGGGCTGCAGTGGCCTGATCATAGCTCACTGCAGCCTCAAACTCCTGAGCTCAAGGGATACTCCTGCCTTAGCCTCCCAAGTAGATAGGTCCACAGGTACATGACACATACCTGTGTCATGTATGTACATAGCAGGGCATGCCCTGCTAATTTAAACATTTTTTAGAGGGATAGGGTCTTGCTATAATATGTTGCCCAGGCTGGTCTCGAACTCCTGACTTGAGAAGAGATCCTCCCACTTCAGCCTCTTAAAATGCTGAGATTACAGGCCACTGTGCCTGGCCACATCAGTTGATTTTTAAAAGAACAATTCTATAAAAAGTATTTGTTTCAGCAAGATAGCAATCAAGAAAACCTGAAAATCTTTCTGCTACAAGTCCTTACAAATAGCCAGATAAAATATAAATGTAAAACATTATTTTAATGAATAAGCACATTAAAAGGCAGAAAGGAAATCCCCAAGTGTCAGAAACAAAGAAGGATAAGGAACTTTCATTAGTGGATCAGGGCCCACGGTTGCCCTGCAGAGTTTCATATGAGGATTTTTAAACACTGCCTTGGGATAGAAAAATGAACCCCCTACAGAAAGGGAATTGAAAGTGAGACTAAAACTCCACCCCCTGCATAATGTTAAAATTTTTGTTTTCTTGAGACAGGGTCTCACTCTGTTACCCAGGCTGAATAACAGTGGTGCAACCATGGCTCACTGAAGCCTTAACCTCCCAGGGCTCAGGTGATCCTCCCACCTCAGCCTCCCAACAGGTCTGTGCCATCACATCTGGCTAGTTTTTGTAATTTTTTAGTAGAGATGGGATTTTGTCATGTTGCCCAGACTGGTCTTCAACTCCTGAGCTAAAGTGACCCACCCGCTTTGGCCTCCTAAAATGGTGGCATTACAGGAATGAGCCACCATGCTTGGCCAGTGCTAAAATTTCTATTAAAGAATAGACCAGAAAAATGTCTGCCTACTGGCATAGGAAAACAGCAAGGAATTTTGTCTGTTTCTACTGGGCTCTGAAGAGGGGGAAAAAAGTCTTACCTCAAAATTCAAAGTAAGATTTACGTGCCTAATTTAGGTTTGGGATTTAAGGTTGAGGTTCAAATTTCAAGAAATTGACATAAAAATTGTTCAGGAGCTAGTGTTATTTGAATAAAGCAAAAGTAAAATCCTCTCTGGAAGGAAGGTTCTAGGTACAATGGAGTAAGCACATTCCACTCTATCTTTCCCACTGAAAGTAGCAATAAAACCTGGAGAGATGGGTGGCATAGTTATTTAAGGATATTCATAGTTATTTACTTTGAAAAGTAAATAGAAACAGGCATACTGATGAAGCCGGAATTTGAATGACAACAAAACTGGCAGATTAATATAAGACCCAGAGTCTTATTTGAAAAAAAAAAAAAAAAAAAAAAAAAAATCCTAATGAAAATGTCCAGGATACAACCCCAAATAACTCAGCATATGAAAAGCCAGGAAAAGACAGCCAACAAACATCAATGATAAGATGACACAGATGTTTGGATTTAAGGGCTTTAAAGCCAGATAAAATGCTCATCAGCCAGGCCTGGTGGCACATGCCTGTAGTCCCAGCTACTTGAAAGGCTGAGGCAGGAGGATCACTTGAGCCCAGGAGGTTGAGCCTAGCCTGGGCAACTTAGCAAAGCCCCAACTCTACCAAAAAAAAAGAAAAAAAAAAAAAAAAATTAAAAATTAGCCAGGCACACAGTGGTGCGCACCTGTGATTGTCCTAGTTTCTAGGGAGGCTGAGGAGGGAGGCCCACTCGAGCCCAGGAGTTCAAGGCTGCAGTGAGCTGTGATTGTACCATTGTACTCCAGCCTGGGCAACAGAACACAATACCCTGAGGAACAGAGGAAGGAAGGAAGAATTAAGAAACAAGGGGATAAAGGGACTGGTCTAAACTGTGTCAAATAGAGTGCCGTAGAGATAGCAAAAATAACAAAGGAGACAACAGATAACAGGAAAAAAGTTAGAACTTAAAGTATAATTAAAAAGAAAAAAAAGGAAAAAAGATGAAAATTTTGTAGAATTATAAAAAACATTCTGAATTAAATAAAAATATACCAAAATTTGTGGGATGTGACTATAGCAGTGCTTAAAATGAAAAGTATGCCATTAAGTGTTTATATTAGAAGAGAAAATATCTCAAATCAATAATCTAAACTACTACTTTAAGAAACTAGAAAAAGGAAATTAAACCCAAAGCAAGTAAAAGGAAGGAAATAATTTAAAAAAATAATAAAATCAGCAGAAAAACAAAAAAGCCACAATGAAACAAAATGGTGTTTCTTTGAAAAGATCAATAAAGTTAAAAAAGCCTCTAGGTAGATTCACTAACAAAAAAAAGAGCAAACAAAATTTCCAATATCAGGAATGAAAGAGGACATCAACTACAGATTCTATAAACAGTAAAATATAATAAAATACTATAAATAACTGTATGCTCATGAAACCAAAAACAGATGAAATGAGCAAATTCTTTCATTGCTATAAACTACCAAAGCTTACTCAAGGAAAAATAGATGGGTATTTTAACTTTTAAAGAAATAAAATCTGCTTTAGTTAAAAAAGCTTCCAACGAAGGCAACTGTGGCCCCTCATGGCTTCAGTGGTGCACTCTTCCTTTTCTGTTCTCAAGAAGAGTTTGGTTAGCATTATTTCTGCCTTAAATATTTAGAAATTGTCTCCATCTTCAGCAAAGAAAAAAAAAAAAAAACTTTCCTGTTCTAAAAGTGAAGAGTTTACAACAATTTAATGAAGTAGATGAAAAAGAAAAAGAGCAGAGACCATTAAAGAGGCTTTTCATTAAGAGGCCAAAACTAGCTAGTTCTGTGAAGTACCACCTCCACCTTGTGGCCCTTCATGGAACTGTTGCTGAAAACACTAAAACACACAGAGTTGAACTTCAAGGCACAAATTTGATCTCCTAGTGTTTCTGAATTCCTGACAAACACCAATCTTCAGGATTCAAACACAATGAATTGGAACTCTCTGGAATTCCCAAAATCTACATTATTCTTTAAAAGAAGTTATTAAATATATTTTTCAAACTCTTTATTCATTACATGTGTATCTTTTTTCTTTTTTTTTTGTTTTTGAGACGGAGTCTCCTTCTGTCACCCATGCTGGAGTGCAGTGGCGCCATCTCTGCTCACTGCAACCTCCACTTCCCAGGTTCAAGCAATTCTCCTGCCTTAGCCTCCCGAGTAGCTGGGATTACAGGCATGTGCCACCACGCCCAGCTAATTTTTTTGTACTTTTAGTAGAGATGGGCTTCACCATATTGGCCAGGCTGGTCTCGAACTCCTGACCTTGTGATCCACCGCATCCAGCCTACATGTGTTATCTTTAAAAAAAATCATTTAATTAGTATTTGTAAGAACTGAGGCCTATAGTGAATATTCAAATGCTAGACTGCATGTGGGTATTACTGGCTAGTATGTGAATAATGTAACATTTAGAACTCAGTAAGGTTTATAGTACTGTGCAGAATCACAAAATGCCAATATAAGGATTTTGCTTCAAATTCTATTTCTTGGAACACCACTTAATTTTTATTAAGTATACCATGTGTAAACTCATTAATATTTACTTAGCAGACAGGGCCATGAACACACATAAAATGGCAATATTTATAATGAAGACTGATTTGTAATCACTTCTTTCCAAGGAGCTACTGTTGACCTTAACCTTTGATTCCAGGTATCAGTATTTCTAGTTTTTACTTTCAACTTGCCCTAAGTAGATTCCTTCAAATCAGTAATGTTTCTGTGTTGTTAAAACTAATTCTAATAAGACAATTAGAATAATGCTTTCCATTTATTAAACTTCTTGAGTACTTTTTCTCAGAATTCAAAAAAAACGTACATTTCCCAAGAAATGCTAGGAAGAAGTTCATGCATGAAAACACCTGGTCTTTTATCAAGTACTAAGATCTGGAAGTTTCCTACCTTTGTGAATGTAAAGAAAAAGACAAACTGCTGGATGTCAATGACAGCAATTACTATTAATTGTAACATACTATTAATTGTTAAGAAGCTTCAGAGATTGTTAATGCAAAAGAAATCTGCATCTTATTACTCTATCCATCATCTACCGTATTTTTGAGTACCTACTATGTATGTGCTCAGTAAAGCTAACTTGAGTTATAACTCCCTTAAATCAAGTTGCTCAAATTTCAGATGCTATGGAAAATATATGAACCACCTGGTACAGATGACACTTTGTATTCTAGTCACTAACAATTTATCTGCCTTTCTCCTTTCTCCTTTCCAAGAGGACCCTGATATTGTTCAGGTATTTTCCCTCTTCCACATAGCCATGTGGAATGAGTTGGGGAGGGAGACCAAATAATTGGACTTGGCTGGCTGGGCGCGCGGTGGCTCATGCCTGTAATCCCAGCACTTTGGGTGGCCAAGGCAGGCAGACTGCCCGAGGTCAGGAGTTCGAGACCAGTCTGGCTAACATGGCGAAACCCCGTCTCTACTAAAAATACAAAAATTAGCCAAGCATGGTGGCAGACACCTGTAATCCCAGCTACTTGGGAGGCTGAGGCAGGAGAATCGTTTGAACCTGGAAGGTGGAGGTTGCAGTGAGCAGAGATCATGCCACTGCACTCCACCCTGGGCGACGAGTGAAACTCCATCTCCAATAAATAAATAAATGGACTTGGCCAATTTTCCTTGACAGTGGTTGACGAGATCGAAGAGGAAGTTGTCGAGGTGCTTTGAGAAAGGTTTTCCTTGTTGCTAGAGATTATAGAGTAAATCAATCCTCTCCTACTCCCAGAATGCTGTTCTGACTCTGATGTCTAGAACTGCAGCCAACATCTTACCGCCCTGAGAAGAGCTAAGCCTCTCACTCAGAATGGCAGGGCAAAAGATAAAACAACCCCAACCCCTGCCCTCCAACACACACACACACACAAAACAAGTTCCTGATGACTCTGAGCAGCTAAATTTTCTAATCCTGAAACTGCTCTAACCAGAGTTAGGTGTACCTTCTTATTATTGAGAGACTAGTTAATATAAAAGAGTTAACTTTCCTTTTTGTTCAAGTCAGTTAATTTTTTGATGAATTTTGTTAAAGGCATCTTAATCATTACCCTAAATGATCAGCAATGGCAGGCCATCAGACTTTGTATTCCTCTTAAAGAGGCCACCAGCAAGGTTTTTAACAGGCATGCCAAGGCTTTTCCCTGGATGGTATTTTGAGTACCCCTGATTTAACTGAAGGGGGTTTGTGCTACTTCAGCAAGAACTGAGAGAGCAAAGCCTTCAGTTTTACAAAGAACAAGAAATAAACTGGCCTACCTACAGTTGTGCAGGTTATCAATTGAAAGAAAAAATAAATCAACCTTTTCAGCATCAGGTCATTAAACCAAAGACTAATACAACCAAAGGTTATCCCATATGGTTCCAGTAAAAAGGAAAAGGCCTATTTACGTTTATAACTAAGAAAAAAGTTATTTTTAAACTGATGCTTAAGAGCAGTTAAGAGACACTTTAGTGGTCCCAAATTCCCAACCAGTACCACAAACAATGGCTTAAAGTCCTTCAGACAACCTTCTCTGAGAGAGAGAGAGAACCCCACAGTGATCTGACACAGAATGTCTTTTTGTATTTGGCTAAAATAAAGAGTCTTGTTTTTCCTAAGCATGGATACAAGACAAACCCATTCAACTGTCTACTAAAGCTTATAGGTATATAAGGGTTTCCTGAGAACTTGCTCTTGCTGATGATAGAATAATACTGGCAACAGTGAGCAAGGCCACATTCTCCTCGAGAAACAAAGCTGATTACAGGAGGCACAGGGCTTCCTTTGTCTCCTGTACTACCTTCTCTCAGCCTCATCAGTTAGTCTGCTTCTCACAGTCTATCCTGGGACTCTGGAGGTAAACAAGCTGTTCAGATACCAACAAATTACAAGGGTGTACTTCTGTGTCATTGTTGCACATTCACAGCAACTTTTCTTATTGAGTTCTAGGTGCTTTATAGCACAACACCCCATATATAAAGATAAAATGTGTTACTGAGTAACACTGACCACTTAACTCTAAATCCCGTATGAATAACTCCATTCTTTCTAAGACTTGGAAAATGTACTGATCTTCACTATGGCCAAGCAAATGCCCTTCTTCAGTTTAGGACAAGCTGTCAATTGCTTTAAATAAGAAATGAAACTGGTGTCAAAAAGTTCCGGTGTTTTCTGTGCTGACCGGCCATTTTACATATAAAAATTCGTGCTGAGATAATGTAAATCGATAAATTGGAGGCTGAAATTAAGTCCAAATCGGCCGGGTGTGATGGCTTATGCCTGTAACCCAGCACTCTGAGAAGCTGAGGCAGAAGGATCATTTGAGCCCAGGAGTTTAAGACCAGTCTGAGCAACAGAGCAAGAACAAGTCTCTATAAAAAATTAAAAATAAAGAAGTCCAAATCATTTCATTTAAATTAACCATGCTTCTTACCAATTTTCCTGCCCCTAGTTCCACATACGCTATTTCCACCCCCAAATCCATTCTCCACAATGCAGCTACAGTAGAAATGTTAAAGTGTCACTTCTAACTTAGATCCTATTCAAATGACAAAGTTCAAATTCTAGCTGGGATATTCCAAGTAACTCTTCATGATCTGGCCTCTGTCTCCCTTCTGGTCTCTCTTTCACCAGTCTTCATCTGGCTAACTTCTACTCATCCCTTAGGATGATCTTTCCAAGGGTGAATTAGGGACTAGGTTAGCAGCGAGAGGCGACAGTTAAGAGCAGTGGCTCTAGGTTCAAATTCTAGCTCTTCTAATTTCTTTTTTTTCTTTTCTATTTTTTTTTTTTTTTGAGACAGTCTCGCTCTGTCGCCCAGGCTGACGTGCAACGGTCACAATCTTGGCTCACTGAAACCTCCGCCTCCCGGGTTCAAGCGATTCTCCTGCCTCAGCCTCTTGAGTAGCTGGGATTATAGGAGCGTGCTACCATGCCCGGCTGATTTTTCTATTTTTAGTAGAGATGGAGTTTCACCATGTTGGCCAGGCTAGTCTCAAACTCCTGACCTCAGGTGATCGGCCTTCCCAAAGTGCTGGGATTTGCAGGCATGAGCCAACGTGCTCAGCCTTCCAATTTCTTTTCTTTTTTTTTGGGGGGGGGACGAAGTTTCGCTCTTGTTGCCCAGGCTGGAGCACAATGATGCGATCTCGGCTCACTGCAACCTCTGCCTCCCGGGATCAAGCGATTCTCCTGCCTCAGCCTCCCAAGTAGCTGGGATTACAGGTGACCGCCACCACGCCTGGCTAATTTTTGTATATTTAGTAGAGACAGGGTTTCACCATGTTGATCAGGCTGGCCTTGAACTTCTGACCTCAGGTGATCCACCCTCCTCAGCCTCCCAAAGTGCTGGGATTACAGGCATGAGCCACTGCGCCCGGCCCCAGCCTTTCAATTTATAACCCTGTGACTCTGAGTAAGGTTACTCACCTTACTCACTCACCTGTAAAACTAGGTTAACAAAAGCAACTACCATGTAGAGTTATTTTGAGAATAACACAATACTGGTAAAGTCTTTAACATATTAAGAACTTAGTATTATCTATTATTTTTATTACATATCTCATTTTTGAGCTGCCTAAATACCTTATCACAGCACTCATCATCCTAAATTATAACTGGCTATCAGTCTCCTCCCACACCTAACAACTGGTTTTCAACTGCTCTCCTTGCCACCCTCCTACCACTACCACCACACATACTAGCATACCTGAGAGCTACAACTTATTTCTATTAGTAACTGTGGCCCACTCTGGCAAGTGATTCTCAAGGAGTGGTCACCTCTGGTTGAGAATTATTTAGTTCAACTATTGGTTCGTGACTGGGGATGATTTTGCCTCCCAGGAAACATTTGGCAATGTCTGGAGACATTTTTGGTTGTTGTAACAGGAGGGAAACACTACTGGTATCTAGCGGTTAAAAGCTGAGGATGCTGCTAAACATTCCACAATGCAGAGAACAGCCCCTGTAAAATAAAGAATTACGTGGTCTAAATGGCAATTGGTGCCAAGGTGGAGAGTCTGAACTAGATAGGTAAGTTCAGGAATTTTATCACTGGCATCAAATACAACATCCAGTAAATGAGAAGCGTTTCATAAATGTTGCATGAAAAAAATGAGCTTATTATTGTCATTTGAGATAGAGTCTCACCCTGTCGTCCAGGCTGGAGTGCAGTGGCGTGATCTTGGCTCACTGCAACCTCTGCCTCCTGGTTCAAGCAATTCTCCTGCGTTAGCCTCCCGAGTAGCTGAGATTACAGGTGTCTGCTACCACACCTGGCTAATTTTTGTATATGTAGTAGAGATGAGGTGTCACTATTTTTGCCAGGCTGGTCTCGAACTCCCGACTTCAAGTAATCTGCCTGCCTCAGCCTCCCAAAGTACTGGGATTACAGGCACGAGCCACTGCGCTTGGTGGAAGAAAAATGTAATTCCAGTATATTCTGTAGTAATTTAAGCTACTACAATCCAGTATGTATGGAGACACACAGAAACTATTCCCCGGTCAGGCACAGTGGCTCACGCCTGTAATGCCAGCACTTTGGGAGGCCAAGGCGAGTGGATCATGAGGTCAGGAGTTTGAGACCAGCCTGGCCAACACAGTGAAATACCGTCTCTTACTAAAAATACAAAAATTAGCCGGGCATGTTGGCAGGACCTGTAATCCCCGCTACACAGAGGCTGAGAAAGGAGAATCACTTGAACCCGGGAGTTGGAGATTGCAGTGAGCCAAGATTGCGCCACTGCACTCCAGCCTGTGTGACAGAGCTAGACTCCGTCTTGGGGGAAACAAAAAACAACAGAAAGTTATTCCCCACAGGCCTGTTCTATAAAGATCATCAATCATAATATTTCTTTCCTGATGTTTTAACAATAAACACATCATTTACAAAAATCTTTTCTATTTAATCTCTTCTACTGAAATAATGCTGCCCACTACAGGAGCACCAACTAAGAAAACCAAAATGTTTAGTGTTCTTTAACTGAGAAACCTGAAAATGCCACCACCCACACACCCTCTTCTTAGGGCAGCTGAGTAGATGCTGGCACCTGCACGTATGCTTTGAGCTACAATTCATCAATCATTGAAATTCAAATGAGTGCAGAGGTGGAAGGTGGCAGAATTTCACTAAGAAATGAAAAAATTACAAGGCCAAATATCATTAAGAGAGTTGACATTCTTTTCTACCAATTTATACAGGACACAGCAAGGGCAATACACATAGCCTTGTTCCAAGCACCTCTGTTGCCCCAAATTGCAAAATGTCTTCTATGCTTTTAGATAAACAATAATGAACTTGGAAGAATATTCAAAGGAAACATTAGAAAGTATATCTGAGAAAAAGCTGAAGTCAGTCATCATATGGGATTTAAAAAATGGTCAAAACCTGGAATGCTTCTTTAAGAAGAAAAAAAGCAATCTGCAGACACTAATTAAGACTGACTAAAAAATACTTAACATTTACTATTCTAATTAGTCGTTCTGGGGCACATCTTCCCCATTAGATTGTGAACAGATCTAATTCAACTTTATATTAATAAATCTAGCAAAAATTCAATGCATGGTATGTAGGTGCCTTAATATATTTATTGACTGAACAGATAAACTATATGCAGATATTTTCCCCATACAAATGCCTGTTCTAGTAAGGCCTGTCCTTTTATGTAGTAACTTACTCATTTTGCCTTCCTCTGTATTTAACATCTTAGCAAATCAAATTCAGTGGTACAAGGAATGTTGTGTTCAGATCAAGCATGTCGAATAGCAGATCTCAGTAATGTTTCCATTAAACCAACCACTCCCTATCCCTATCACTACCACTACGACTACCACCACCACCACCACCACCACCACCACCACCACCGCCACCCACCACCAAAAAAGGGACAGAATTCTCATTTCCTGCTTACTTGTAAGTTTATCATTCCTTACCTTCTTCAGGGGCAGCTGAAGCTCCTTCAGGTAGTACAGGCTGTAACTCTCCAGTTTCAGAATTATTTTCCAAATCAGTCATCTGCAGTCCTTCCAGATGACCTCCTTTAGCATTAGCCCTCAAAGAAGAAAACAACTTGGTATTTTTATGTAACTAGTAAGTGACACAATAATCTATATTTTCTTTTTGAACTGAGCACCAAACTAAGTAGGGTGCATCTCTGGTGTTTAATAATAAATTTCAAATTTTATCTTAAAATATTTCATTAAGGGCCGGGCGCAGTGGCTCATGCCTGTAATCCCAGCACCTTGGGAGGCCAAGGCGGGTGGATCACCTGAGGTAAGAGTTCAAGACCAGCCTGGACAAGATGGTGAAGCTCTGTCTCTACTAAAAATACAAAAATTAGCCAGGTGTGGTGGTGGGCGCCTGTAATCCCAGCTACTTGGGAGGCTGAGGCAGAGAACTGCTTGAACCCAGGAGGCAGAGGTTGCAGTGAGCCGAGATTGCACTGCTGCACTGCAGCCTGGGTGACAGAGCAAGACTCTGTCTCAAAAAAAATAAATAAAAAATAAAATTAAATTAAAAAATTTCACTTAACATTCACAAAAAAAGTTATGAAATGGTGGATTATATCAATGTTAGTATCCTGGTTGTGATACTGTACTACAGTTTTGCAAAATGTTATTAGGGGAGAAAAGTACACAAGATGTCTCTGCATTATTTCTTACAACTGCATGTGAATCTATAATTAGCTCAATAAAATTTTAACTTATAAATATAAATGGAAGTTTTAAATAATATGTTCTAAGAGGGAAAGACTTTTAAGATATATTATTATTACTATTATTTGAGACGGAGTCTCAGTCGGTCACCCAGGCTAGCGTGTAGTGATGTGATCTCAGCTCACTGCAACCTCTGCCTCCTGGGCTTAAGCGATTCTCCTGCCTCAGCCTTGCAAGTAGCTGGGATTACAGGTGCCCAGCATGACGCCGACAATTTTTGTACTTTGTTTTTAGTAGAGACAGTGTTTTACCATCATGGCCAGGCTGGTCTCGAACTCCTGACCTCAAGTGATCTGACCACCTCAGCCTCCCAAAGTGTTGGGGTTTACAGGTGTGAGCCATGGTGCCTGGCCTGAGAGATATTATTGAATGAGAAATCAAAGTACACCTTTTGTATTAAAAAAGCTACATAGTCACAGTTCCTTAAATATACACAAAAACTGAGAAGACACAGCATACATGAAAAATAAAGAACAGCATGAATGTGTGTGGGGCAAGGGGTTGGAAAACTAGGTTGTGGGAGATAAGGATGGGAAACTTTTCTTTCACTTATTCTTTTTTCCTTTCATTTTGAAACACTTATCATTAGTATTTAATATTTATTTTTATTTAAAAAATAAACAGAGGCAAGGTCTTGCTATGTTGCCAAGGCTGTTCTCAAATTCCTGGGCTCAGGCAATCCTCCCACCTCAGCCTCCAAAAGTGCTGAGATTACAGGTGTGTGCCACTGTGCCCAGCCTTTCATCAGTATTTAAACTTTTTGCTTACACTACTTTAAATCAGGCAGGGAAAAAAAAAGACATGAGCTGGACAGCATCCACATGAACCAATCTGGCAGATAAAATCAACTGCAAAATGAGGATCATGGCTAAGAGTTGCAGACACTTGTACAGGATTTTACACTCTAGAAAAAAAAAACTAAGTTCATGTATATTTAACTGTGATGACTAAAGGCAGATAAAAATATCTCCATAGCAAATACAATATAAAAGCTAGTTGCAGCTTTAATTTGAAGAAATGTATAAAACATCAGGCTAGGTAGTAGGTAGGGAAGACAAGATAATCTCCAGTGATTTTAACATCTTTCTACTACTGAAACTTGAGCCACAAAGGAAAGCTAAACCACCAGCCAATCTTGTAGTTTTGGTAATGAGCCAGACACCTTGACTATATAAAATTAAGTAAACTTAAAGGGTGTTAATCTTTCTCCAATTGAGGTAAAATTCTTTTCAGAGTCTCCAAAATAGAACTATTTCATTGTTTAAATTTAGAAATAGGTTTAATATCCATAAAATAGATAAGCAGATGGATATTAATGGCTCATGATCTGCCACATCCATAGCCAATATCCATAATCACTCTATCTTTTGAATAGATGGAAGTTTAATTGCCATGCCTGGGATTTGAGTTTATGTCTCTTAGGGGAGAGATAAAGGTGTTAACTACTATATATCCTTTTGGAAAATTCCAACTATAAGTTTTGAGGATACTTTGATAAGAGGAGAGAAGAAAGGTGAGATAAAAGCAGAAAAGCAGTGTTAAAGTTGCTGTAAGTGCTTTGTTTCATACAAAATATATATAAATGCCTGTGACATGTAATATAGCCCAACACTAACATTTTTGACAAGTGTAGACTGAAAAAAAAAAATAAAAACCAAAAACAGCTGACAACCCTCCCCCCCCACACACAAATTTACAAGGCAGAGTTCAGATAAGGTTACGTATCATTGTGAAAATGAGCTCTAACTCTGAAAATGAGCTCCAACATATCTAAACTAAACTTCCAGTACTATCTCATCCCATTTAAAAAAAGTACTATCTCGGCCGGGCGCGGTGGCTCAAGCCTGTAATCCCAGCACTTTGGGAGGCTGAGATGGGCGGATCACGAGGTCAGGAGATCGAGACCATCCTGGCTAACACGGTGAAACCCCGTCTCTACTAAGAAATACAAAAAATAGCCGGGCGAGGTGGCAGCGCCTGTAGTCCCAGCTACTCGGGAGGCTGAGGCCGGAGAATGGCTGAACCCGGGAGGCGGAGCTTGCAGTGAGCTGAGATCCGGCCACTGCACTCCAGCCTGGGCTACAGAGCGAGACTCCGTCTCAAAAAAAAAAAAAAAAAGTACTATCTCATCCCGTTAAAAAAAAAAAAGTGAAATCTCTGATATTTTAAAAAGTTAAAATTTAGGGCAGGTGCAGTGGCTCAGGCCTGTAATCCCAACACTCTGGGAGGCCAAGGTGGGCATATCACTTGAGGTCTCAGGAGTTCAAGACCAGCTTGGCCAACATGGCGAAACTTTGTCTCTACTAAAAGTACAAAAATTAGCAGTGTGGTGGTGGGCACCTGTAATCCCAGCTACTTGGGAGGCTGATGCAGGAGAATCGCTCAAACCTGGGAGGCAGAGGTTGCAGTGAGCTGAGATAACGCCACTGCACTTCAGCCTGGGTGACAGAGCGAGGCTCTGTTAAAAAAAAAAAAAAAAAAAAAAAGTTAAAATTTAGTGCAATAAATGTATTTTCTGTCCACTAAAAAATTAACAAGGTAGAAATTAATTTGTTCATCATGATGCAAACTTAAAGTTCCAAACAAAGCTATTAGCTATTATACCATTACATATACAAAACAACTTAATTTACCCCAAGGTGACCATTTTTCTCCTTTTCTCAACAGCAGGCAAGCCACTGAAAACTGCAACCACAACAGCATCTGAATCCAAAGCTTTACACTGCCGGTCTTCAGTTTTTGGCAGAATATCACCAATACTGCCATGTATCAAGGCTCGGGGAGAACTGTGCCTGCTCCCAGACTGAGAGCTTCCTGGGGAGCCTTCAAAAAAAGGAAGAGGGAATACAAAAATTAACTGGGTATGATGGTGTGCACCTGTAATCTCAGCTACTTGGGAGGCTGAGACACGAGGATCACTTGAACCTGGGAGGCGGAGGTTGCGGTGAGCTGAGATTGTACTACACTCCAGCCTGGACAACAGAGCAAGACTCAAAAAAAAAAAAAAAAAAAAAAGGAGGGATAATCAGAAAGAAGGCAAATAAACATGGAAGGTCTCTCTCAGTTATATTAGAAAATCTCACTATATATGTAATTTTAAAACTACATAAAAACTTCAAAAATAGGCCGGGTGTGGTGGCTCATGCCTGTAATCCTGGCACTCTGGGAGGCCAAGGCGGATGGATCACCTAAGGTCAGGAGTTCAAGGTCAGCCTGGCCAACGTGGTGAAACCCTGTCTCTACTAAAAATACAAAAATTAGCTGGGCGTGGTGGCGTGTACTTGTAGTCCCAGTTACTCGGGAGACTGAGGCAGGAGAATCACTTGAACACGGGGGGCGGAGGTTGTGGTGAGCCAAGATTGTACCATTGCACTCCAGCCTAGGCAACAAGAGCAAAAAACTCCATCTCAAACAAGAAAAAAACACTTCAAAAATAATTTTGAAACATATCCCATTTATTTTTATGCCAGGCATTTAAAATTAAGGAGTCCAGGCCAAGTGTTGTGGCTCATACCTGTAATTTTACACTTTGGCAGGCTGAGACAGGAAGACTGTTTGAGCTCAGAAGTTCAAGACCAGCCTGGGCAATGTAGCGAAACCCTGTCTTGGCAAAAAAAAATTAAAAAAAAAAAAAAAAAAAAAAGCCAGGTACGGCTGCATGTGTCTGTGTCTGTGGTCCCAGCTACTTGGGAGGCTGAGGTGGAAGGATCACTTTTGTCTGGGAGGTCAAGGCTGTAGTGAGCTATGATTGCACCACTGCATCCCTAGCCTAGAAAACAGAGCAAGACTCTATCTCAGGAAAACAACAAAAATAAAAAATAAATAAAATCAAGGAGTTTAGAATACATAGTCTAATGGCTGTATGTTAAGGGTCTGTTCTGTTGTGAGATCAAGAAACTTTCGGGCCAGGTGTGGTGGGGCTCATTCCTGTAATCCTAGCACTTTGGGAGGTTGAGGTAGGAGGATTGCTTGAGCTCAGGAGTTTAAGACCAACCGGGGCAACCTGTCTCTATAAAAAACACAAAAATTAGCCAGGCATAGTGGTGCACACCTGTAGTCCCAGCTACTTGGTGGGGCTGAGGCAGGAGGATCGCTTAAACCACCGGTCGAGGCCGCGGTGAGCCAAGATCGCACCACTGCACTCCCGCCTGGGTGACAAAGTGAGACCCTGTTTCAAAAAAAGAAACTTTCAAATCCAACGTTAGCATTTTTGGTACCCTTCAAGATCTAAAGCTCCATGATAACATCAATTTCAGGTAATAAATATCTACCCCACTAAAAGTACATTCTGAATCCCTCAAATTTACCTTCAGACAGAGTCTGACAGTCTCCCTTTGAACGACTACTCTCTCCAGGGTCCACTGCTCTTCGAAGTGATAGACTACCTGCTACACTGGATCGAGCTGGCTTGGGCGAATTACTCTTCTTATTTGTGGCTGCAAAGACATTTAAGAACACCTCTGAATAGGATACAACAGCATAAAACTCACTATTTAGTCCGTCAGAAAAAGTTTTAATCTTACCTTGCATGGAAGCTGTTCTCTCTACTGTCTAAAAATAAAAAACATTCTGTAGCCCCAACTGGTTATAAAACATTCCCATCTTGTTGCTTGTGGAGCAGAATCTTTGTTTTTTCAGACGGAGTCTTGCTCTTGTTGCCTAGGCTGGAGTGCAATGGAGCAATCTTGGCTCACTACAACCTCCACCTCCTGGGTTCAAGCAATTCTCCTGCCTCAGCCTCCCGAGTAGCTGAGATTACAGGCAGCTGTCACCATGCCCAGCTAATTTTTGTATTTTTAGCAGAGACAGAGTTTTGTCATGTTGGCCAGGCTGGTCTCGAACACCTGACCTAAGGTGATCCACCTGCCTCAGCCTCCCAAAGTGCTGGGATTACAGACATGCGCCAACCACACCCAGCCCGTAAAATCTTAACTTAAAAGACTACTTAAAAGATTATCTGTGAGCTCCGTAAGAAAAATCATACAAATTTCAATGCAGTTAAACAAAAATATAACCCATCAAACATTTGGAAATTGTTTTTTTTTGTTTGTTTGTTTGTTTTTTTTTGAGACGGAGTCTCGTTCCGTCGCCCAGGATGGAGTGCGGTGGCGCGATCTCAGCTCACTGCAAGCTCTGCCTCCCGGGTTTACGCCATTCTCCTGCCTCAGCCTTCAGAGTAGCTGGGACTACAGGCACCCACCACCTCGCCTGGCTAGTTTTTTGTATTTTTTTAGTAGAGACGGGGTTTCACCGTGTTAGCCAGGATGGTCTCGATCTCCTGACCTCGTGATCCACCCATCTTGGCCTCCCAAAGTGCTGGGATTACAGGCTTGAGCCACCGCGCCCAGCCAGAAATTGTTAAGTATTATTGGATTAAAAAGAAAATCAATGCTGAGTTAGAAACAAATTACAATCACGGTACTTCAAATCAAAATGTCTGTCGCCAAACCAGTAGTGAAAAGAAAATGTATAGCCTTAAAATGAATTAATTAGCCAAAAAAAGGGACTATATGACCTAATATGCATAGATTCAAAAGCCAGGAAAACAATAAAAATAAACAAGCAAGAATGCTATTGCCAGAAGGCAGGGACCTGCCCTTGAATTCAGCCTGCAAATCTGTGAGTTAAATAAATCTCTTTTAAAAATAAATTTTTAAAAAAGAACAAAAATAAAATTGTAAAAAAGAATTTAAAAAAAGCAGAAGAAATCCATTAATAGATAATAAACAGGTTTAGCAAGGTTGCAGGATATAAGACAAAATAACTTACTGTATTTCTCTGCACTAGCAGATAATGTGAGAATGAAGTTAACAAAACAATTTCATTTTTAATAGCATAAAATACAATTAAAATACTTAGGAATTTATTTAACAAAAGAAATGTGAGACTTGTTCACTGAAAACCACCACACATTGTTGAAAGAAAATAGAGACAACAGCAAAGACATCCTGTGTTCATCCTGATTGGAACACTTAATACTGTTAACAAAGCAATATTCTTAAAATTGATCTACAGATTCAACACAATTTCTATAAAAATCATAGTTCTTTTTTTTTTTTTTTTGCAGAAATTGACAAGCTAATCCTAAAATCTATTTGAAAATGTAAGAGACCCACAATACCCAAAATAATCTTAAATGGAACACTCACTTCTGATTTCAAAAGTTACTGTAACTACAGTAATCAAGACTATGTGGTACTGCCATGTACACATATATATCATCAAAACAGAACTGAGAGTCTAGAAACAAACCCTTACATTTATGGTCCACTGATTTTTGACAAGGATGCCAAGACAATGCAATGGGCAAAGAAAAAAAGGGGACAATAACAAGTGCTGCCAATGGTGTGGAAAACCTGGAGCCCTCATATACTGTTGCTGGGAATATAAAATGATGTAGCTACTTTGGAAAATATTCTGGCACTGGTAGTTCCTCAAAAAGTTAAACACAGTTGCCATGTAACCCATTAATTCCACTTCTAAGTATATACTCAAACAAAACCATATGTCCAAACAAAAACCCGTACATGAATGTTCACAGCAGCACTACTGATAATGACCAAAAAGTAGAAACAACCCAAATATCCATCAACTAATGAGTGGATAAATAGTATGTAGTACAGCCATACAATAAAATATCATGCAGCCATAAAAAGGAATAAACATATGTCACAATATGGATGAACCTTGAAAGGGCTGTGTTAAGTGAAATAAGCCAGACATAAGACCTCATATGTTATGAGTCTATTTATATGAAAAGTCCAGGCTGGGTGCGGTGGCTCACATCTGTAATCCCAGCACTTTGGGAGGCCAAGGTGGGCGGAGCATGAAGTCAAGAGATCAAGACCATCCTGGCCAACATGGTGAAACCTCGTCTCTACTAAAAATACAAAAATTAGCTGGACCTGGTGGTGCACACCCGTAGTCCCAGCTCCTCGGGAGGCTGAGGCAGGAGAATGGCATGAACCCAGAAGGCGGAGCTTGCAGTGAGCCAAGATTGTGCCACTGTGCTCCAGCCTGGGCGACAGAGCGAGACTCCATCTCAAAAAAAAATCCAGAAGAAGAAAAATCCATAGAGAATAAGTAGATTAGTGGTTACCAGAAGATAGGAGGAGGGGAAGATGGGGAATGACTCTTTGGGTTTGGAGCTCTAGGGAGAGGGTTAATGAAAATGTTCTTAGACTTAGATAAATGTTCTAGACTTAGGAAAAATGACGACCAGTTTCTCCACTAAAAGGATAAATGAATTATCAGTTAAGGAAAAAAGCGTTAATAGGCCGGGCGCAGTGGCTCGTGCCAGTAATCCCAGAACTTTGGGAGGCCTAAGTGGGTGGATTACCTGAGGTCAGGAGTTTGAGACCAGCCTGGCCAGCATGGTGAAACCCCGTCTCTACTAAAAATGCAAAAATTAGCCAGGCATGGTGGCACATACCTGTAATCCCAGCTATTCGGGAGGCTGAGGCAAGAGAATTGCTTGAGCCCAGGAGATGGAGGTTGCAGTGAGCCAAGATTGCGTCACTATACTCCAGCCTGGCGGACAGAGTGAGACTCTGTCTCAAAAAAAGTATTAACAAAGACAAAAGCAGAAATATAATGAAATGGTAAAAGAGAATGTATGAAATGAATCTAAGAACTTAGTCTTTGAGGAAATGAACAAAATTAGCAAACCCCTTGAGCAGGTCAAATCAAAGGAGAAAAAAAAAAAACCACAAGTAAGCAATAAAATAAGTGAAAAAGAAGTTAACACCCCACATGCACGAGAAGTTTTAAAAATTTCAGAAAACAGAATAAATGACTGTACGTCAATAAATTTAAAGACCCAAATATAATCAGTTTTTCTTGAAAAACTATAGTAACTGACTTAGGTAGCAGCAGAAGTATGAGAAAACCACATCTGACAAGAGATTAATGACCAGGATCTAAAACAACTCTACAGGAAAAAATTTAATAATCTGATTAAAAATGGGCAAAAAATCTTAATAGATATTTCTCAAAAGAAGACATACAAATAGCAAACAGGCATATGAAAAAAGTGCTCAACATTACAGGCTTGAGCCACCGCGCCCGGCCTTTTTTTGAGGCAGTCTCACTCGTCACCCAGGCTGGAGTGTAGTGGCACAATCTTGGCTCACTGCAACCTCCACCTCCTGGGTTCAAGCGATTCTCATGCCTTGGCCTCCTGAGTAGCTGGGATTACAGGCATGTGCCATAATGCCCAGCTAATTTTTTTGTATTTTTAGTAGAGAAGGGGTTTCTCCATGTTGGCCAGGCTGGTCTCCAACTCCTGGCCTCAAGTGATCTGCCCGACTCAGCCTCCCAAAGTGCTGGGATTACATGCGTAAGCTATTGCACACAGTTTTTAAAACTTGATAGAAACAGGCCTGTAATCCCAGCACTTTGGGAGGCCGAGGTGGGTAGATCATAAGGTGAGAAGATCAAGAGCATCCTGGCTAACATGGCGAAACCCAGTCTCTACTAAAAAATACAAAAAAATTAGCCAGGCGTGGTGATGGGCACCTGTAGTCCCAGCTACTTGGGAGGCTGAGGCAGGAGAACGGCATGAACCCAGAAGGCAGAGCTTGCAGTGAGCCGAGATGGCCACTGCACCCCAGCCTGGGTGATGGAGCAAGACTCTGTCTCAAAAAAAAATAAATAAATAAAAGAGAAACAAAAACAAAAAACTACCTATTGAAACATATAGCAAACCTCAAATTTAATGAGAAAAAAAACTAAAGGAATTCCTAAATAAAGTTGAAAAATTATAAAAATCCTACCACTGTTACTAGGAAACTGTTGAGGTAGCTGCCTAGACAATGCAATACAAAAAGTAAGCAGAAAAGGAATGAACAAATTATGATTATCTGCTGATGATATAAATATTCAGAAAATCAAGATAACTGATTGAAAAACTGTTAATAAAACAAATTCACCAGGCCAGGTGCGGTGGCTCATGCTTGTAATTCCAGCACTTTGGGAGGCTCGATGGATGGGAGGATCACCTGAGGTCAGGAGTTCAAGACCAGTTTGACCAATATGATGAAACCCTGTCTCTACTAAAAATACAAAAATTAGCCAGGCGTGGTGGCATGCGCCTGTAATTCCAGCTACTCGAGAGGCTGACAAAGGAGAATCACTTGAACCCAAGAGGCAGAGGTTGCAGTGAGCCGAGATCGTGCCATTGCACTCCAGCCTGGGCAACAAGAGTGAAACTCCATCCCCCACCGCACAAAAAAAAAAAATTGTTACATTGGTTGAATACAGAATAAACATAAAAATCAGTATTTTTGTCTTTTATGTCAGTAACAATTAGAAAATACTATGAGAGAAAAAGAGATTCCACTCACAATAGCTACCTGAAATATAATATGTTGAGAAATGAATTCAACAAGACATATATAGAACTTACATGAAAAAAACTGAAAATTCTAAAAAAGGATATGAATATAATAGATGACCTGAATAAATGGAGAAGCACCACATTCCTAGACATGAATGCTTTGATGCTGAAAAGGTATCAATTGCCCAAATTAATCTCTCTCTCTTTAAGAGAGAAAGACTCTTGCCCAGATTGGAGTGTAGTGGCACGATCATGGCTCACTGCACCTGAAATTCCTGACCTCAAGCAATCCTCCCACCTCAGTCTCCCAAGTAGCTGGGATTACAGGTACATACTACCATGACTGGCTTATCAAAAAAATTTACTTTTGTAGAGATTAAGGTCTTGCCATGTGATCTTGAACTCCTGGGCTCAAGAAGCCATCCTCTCCCAACAGCATTCCATCATGCTGGGATGAACAGGCATGAGCCACAGTGCCTAGCATCCCCAAACTAGTTTTTAAATGTAAAGCAATTCCAGTCAAAATACTTTGGAGGAGGATTAAATGTGCAAGAACTACCAATAACATTTTGAAAAACAAAAACAGAATAAACATATCCTATCATAGTATTACAAACTATAAAACTACAGTAGTTAAAAAAAAGTGTTAGTCTGGTAGAGGACATGACAAATAGTGGGTTAAACAATACCAAATTGCTGTTTCTGTATGTCCAAAACTTGAGTACTGGCAATTTCATTTGTTTCAGCCTCTATGAGTTCAAAAACAGAACCATGTTTGGGAATCCGCTCTATAATAAAGGATGGATTTCATATTGCAGCATATTTCAAAAAACATGTTTCATTCATTTGGGGAAAACATCATTCCACTTACCTCACACAGCATCATATAAAATTAACTTCACATGAATTAATGACCTATATGTAAAAAAGTTAGAAAACAAAAAGTACCAGAAGAAATTAAGGGTTATTTTTATTAACTTGGGAGTTAAAAAGCCTTCCAAATAAAAACAGTAAGACCCCCAATGCCATGAATATTATTAATACAGATGTCTAAGATAAAATTTTAAACCTCTGTGATTAGCAGGAAAAAAAGGTGGCAATGGGGAAGAGACAGCTGTCCCTTGGAATACGTGGGGGTTGGTTCCAGGACCCCTGCACCAAAATCCTCAACTGAAGTCCCACCGTAAGATCTGCAGAATCTGCCTATATGAAAGTTGGCCTTCCTATATGCATGTTTGGCATCACCCGAATATTGTATTTTCAATCTTCCTCTGGTTGAAAAAAATTCGAATATTAAGTGGACCTGTACAGTACAACAAGCCTGTGCTGTTCAAGGATCGACTGTATCTGCAAAATATGTAACAAAGGCTTTTTGAGAAAGTTCACTCAAAAAGCTGTACTTTTGGTTTTTTTTTTTTTTTTTTTTTTTTGAGACGGAGTCTTGCTCTGTTGCCCAGGCTGTGGACTACAGTGGCCGGATCTCAGCTCACTGCAAGCTCCACCTCCCGGGTTTACGCCATTCTCCTGCCTCAGCCTCCCGAGCAGCTGGGACTACAGGCGCCCGCCACCTCGCCCGGCTAGATTTTTGTATTTTTTAGTAGAGACGGGGTTTCACCGTGTTAGCCAGGATGGTCTCGATCTCCTGACCTCGTGATCCACCCGTCTCGGCCTCCCAAAGTGCTGGGATTACAGGCTTGAGCCACCACGTCCGGCTACTTTTGGTTTTAATATACCATTTGGTTTAATATACCATTTCCTTGAATAGCAGGTAAGGCCAAATATCTTTTCATATTTTTATTGTACATTTGTATTTTTTATGTTAATGGCCTATTCATAACCTTTATTCATTCTATTAAATTGTCTTCCTTATATTAAGAGAATTCTATAAATTTTGCAATTATCTCCTCGCCAACCCATCTTTACTGGATTATTCACATCAGTATCAAACATTAATACAGCCAACTTTTTTTTTTTTTTTTTTTTGAGACAGAGTCTCGCTCTGTAGCCCAGGCTGGAGTGCAGTGGCCGGATCTCAGCTCACTGCAAGCTCCGCCTCCTGGGTTCACGCCATTCTCCTGCCTCAGCCTCCCAAGTAGCTGGGACTACAGGCACCCGCCACCTCGCCTGGCTAGTTTTTTGTATTTTTTAGTAGAGACGGGGTTTCACCGTGTTAGCCAGGATGGTCTTGATCTCCTGACCTCGTGATCCGCCCGTCTCGGCCTCCCAAAGTGCTGGGATTACAGGCTTGAGCCACCGCGCCCGGCCTAATACAGCCAATTTTAATAAACAACACACACAAAGAGAACCTAGAAACAGACCCTCATCTATATGGTCAAATGATTTAGACAATGGTGCTGAAACCATTCAATGAGGAAAGAAAAGTCTTTTCAACAAATAGCGCTGGGAAAACTGGATATCCATGGGCAAGTCAGACCCTTCCCTGACACCATAAACAAAACTTAATTCCTGATGGATGAAAGACTAAAAGTAAGACTAAAAGCAAGAACTAAAACTTTTGGAAGAAAACAGGAGAAAGCTTCATGACAATGGATTCGGCAATGTTTTCTTGGTTATGACACCAAAAGCACAGGGAACAAAAGGAAAAACACATAAAATGTGCTTCTTCAAATTAAAAACTTTAAATGTCAAATGACACAATCCACAGAGGGAAAAGGCAACCCCCACACTGGGAGAAAACATTTGCAAATCATATAATTGATAAAAGATTAATATTTAAAATATATACAGAACTCCTAAAAGTCAACTACAAATAAACAACCCAACCCAATTTTAAAATGGGTTTAATTCACAGATGAAAAAAATTGAAGAGGACACAAAAAAGGACACCCCTGCCAACAAGAAACTATTGACCCCACACCTCCTCCAGCTTCTACCTACTTCATTGTGAAACTTCTTTTAAAGAAGTTGTACATTTGCGCTCTGGTCCCTGACCTCATTCACTCTTCTGCTACACTACTCCATGGGAATGGTTCTTAAAAGGGCCACTTGGCCTCTTGCCTTGACACTTCTCAATGATATTTAACACAGGGGTAACCACTCTACTTCTTGAGATGCATTATTTTTGATTTTTGACATATTATCCCTTCTAGTTTTTCTCCTACCCTAATGATTGCTCTTTCAACTTCCCTTGCTGGCCTCTCCTATTTATCAGCCCTTTAAATGTTTAAGTGCCACAGAGTCAAAATTTTGCTTCTCCATTGAAACTCCCTCCAAACTTGACCTATTCAGTCCTCTGGATTTAAATAATAGAAAATACTACTGACTCCCAACTGTTTATATCCAGCATTGACCTCTCTGAGTTTCAAACTTGTGTACCATTCGTGTGTCTATGACATTTTACTAGGATATCTAGCAGGTGTCTCAAATTTAACATGTTTAAAAAAGAATACCCACTTTCTGCCCTTACCTCCTCCCAAGCCCCACAACCTGCTTCTTATCTTATTTGCTTCTCAATAAATGATACCACTGGCTACTAAGTTGCTTAGGCCAAAACTTAATCATAATTCTTAGTTTCTTACTTTTCCTAAAACTCTATTTAGGCTTTTTCAACTATTGTTCTGAGAGAGAACTCAGCCCTGCTGATCTAAGACTGGATTAACTCCCCTCCTATGCATCTAGAAGAGAATAGCACATCCTTAAGAGAACTAAGAAAGATGGAAACCTCAGTCAGAAAGGCTGCTGGCCTGTGAGTAAGTCTTCTATCCACTATTATAACTCCAGAAAATGCCATCATATTTCACACAAGATAATGTAATAGGCTGTTCCTGGTCTCACAACTCCTGTCCTCAACCCTTTTCAGACCCTTCTCCACACAACAAGCAAAGTCATTTTATAAAGTGTCAATCAGATTATAAACATCCCCTATTTTTATTCTCCAGAGGCTTCCTCCTTACATCATAAAACTTGAACTCCTTTTGGAGGTTTTACAAGACTCTGCCTGATCTAAATTCTGCCTACCTCTCTCTGACTTCATCTCCTGCTAGTCTCCTCTCTCTGCTTTCGTTGCTATACTGGTTTTCCTTCAATCCTTCAAATACGCAAAATAAATACTGTGTCAGTTACTCTGCATTTTCCGTTCTGTTTATCCAGAACACTGCTTGCCTTAGATCTCTAAATAGCTGCCACCTTCCTAACCTTCAGGTCTCAGGTCAAGGGCTGCCTCCTCACAGAGACTTTCTCTGACTACCCCAATAGAACATGTCTCATATGCTCCTCCCATCCCACTCCTCGGTTGTTTCCTTCACAGCACCTTTTACCCACTGAAATGATCTTGATTTGTTTACACATTTTAATGTCTGATTCTCATTACTAGAATACAAGATCTATGATAGTAAGAATTTTGTCGTGTTCATTGCCAAATACAGAGTAAGCAATCAAGAAATGTTAGCTCTACTATATAGTAAAAATATACAGAATCAATTTTGGATGAGGAAAAAAGTCACATGTATTTGTAGTCTTAATTCACTGGAATAGAGGTATTTAAATATTATTCTTTTGAAAAAAACAGTCATCTAGTATCCCAAATAATATGTGGAGAAATGACACTAGGAACATATTACTTACAGTTTCGTATGTAACAACTGGCAACTGATGATTTTGCCAGGAGTTCCATTCCCAAATCCTGTAATCTGCCAGAGTTTTCAGTTCCACATGCAGCCAGAGCTGCCTGGTCAGCAGAAAAAAGGCTTGTCTGCATGTCTCCAGAAGCGGCAATGCTGCTTTTTATTTCTGAAAGTGTATTCTTTACATCAGTTTTCATACATCGAACTTCGGCCATTTGAGTTTTGAGTCTTTTTAACATCTTTAAATCAGAGGGCACTCGCCACATTGCCTGCTGCTTCCTTTGGTCTTTATCTTTTCGAGAATATGATGCTTCGGAGAAATTGACAAGTCATGTTAACAAACGTTAATATTCATGAAATCATTTGTATATGAATATAAGCAAATTTGATGTGGAAAATAAGCTAGGGTGCTTTACTTGATATCAACAATAAAACATGCACTAAATTCCGTTAATGAAAATAAAGAATCCTAACTTATTCACACCTTCAGTTAGAATCTGAGTCACATCATACTCAAATTTGAATTACACATTTAATTCTAAAAGTTTAAAAGCTGCCCTACTGCCTTGTGCTTTCTTCTTTAAACTTCTCCACTTTTCTAAAACTTTCTGCAGAGCTTTTATTATGTTTATAATTGAAAAAAACGACAAAGAAAATCTAGAAGCCAAATACTTTGTCAAATCTGCCATATATAACATTATACTAAAAATATGTATTGCTGGCCAGGCACAGTGGCTTACGCCTGTAATCCCAGCACTTCAGGAGGCTGAGGTGAGAGAATTGCTTGAGGCCAGAAGTTCAACGTCAGCCTGGGGAGCATAGTGACACCCTATCTGTACAAAAAAAATTTTTTTGTTAGCTAGGCTTGGTAATACCCTGACTGAACTTCCATTTCTGATAATTTTCTCAGAATTGTCAGTTTTCTGAAATACAGTCTGAATCTAACCACTTCTAAAATAAAACAATGGCTCTCCATGCCTACTATGAATAAATTCCTCTGGCTAGCATGCAAGTCCTTTCATAGAATGGACCCAACACGACTTTCTAGTTCTACTTACCACTATATGTACCTTAAAATCTGGTTCAACTAGATTACCTGATACCTTTTAATACTCCTTTACATGGTTAAGAACATGAATTTGAAGTTAATCTGACAAATGTTCACTAAATACGTGTTGAAATAAATACACAGAAAAAAATAAACATCAAAACCTAAGCAGGCCAGGTGCAGTGGCTCACACCTGTAATCCCAGCACACTCTGGGAGGCCGAGGCAGGTGGATCACTTGAGCTCAGGAGTTTTGAGACAAGCCTGGCCAACATCGTGAAACCTGTCTCTACAAAAAATTAGCTGGGATTACAGGGATTCACGCCTATAATCCCAGCTACTCAGGTGGCTGAGGTATGAGAATCACCTGAACCCATGAAACGGAGGTTGCAGTGAGCTGAAATCCCGCCATTGCACTCCAGCCTGGGCAACAGAGTGAGACTCTGTCTCAAAAACAACAACAACAACAACAACAAAAACAAGCAAACAAACAAAAAAGGACCCAAGCAAGCCTTTTCAATAAAAAGAAAGTCATTATCTTTCTGCACACTAGCTTACCAACATCCCTTCGCTGAAAGGTATTTTCATTTGGCTTCCATGAGTGTTTCTCTTGGTTTTTCTCCTTTCTAAAAGCTCTTTATCTGGCCCATCTTCCTCACACTCACTAAAAACAGATGTTCATCAGGATTATGTTCCTGGCTCTCTTCTTTTAAAATATTCTCAAAATTCTTTTGCAATCTCACACCCTTGGTTTTAATTATCCAGTATCACCTCCAGAAGAATAACTGTCTGTATTCCAGTTTTTTGTTTGTTTGTTTTTTGAGACAGAGTTTCACTCTTGTTGCCCAAGCTGGAGTGCAATGGTGCAATCTCGGCTTACTGCAACCTCCGACTCCCAGGTTCAAGCCATTTTCCTGCCTCAGCCTCCTAAGTAGCTGGGATTACAGGCACCTGCCACAATGGTGGGCTAATTTTTTGTATTTTTAGTAGAGACAGGGTTTCACCATGTTGGCCAGGCTGGTCTCGAACTCCTGACCTCAGGTGATCCACCAGCCTCAGCCTCCCAAAGTGCTGAGACTACAGGCGTGAGCCACTGCACCCAGCTCCAGTTCTTAATTTTTAGCTGTCTACTGGTCCTCTCTAATTTGATGTCACACTGTTATGCCCAACTCAAGATGTTTAAATCAAAAACTTGCTTTTTCTTTCTACTATTTTCCCCACCCTCATTATCATCAGCATTTTATCTATGTTTGAAATGCAGATAATCTCATTTGTATTATTTTTACACAGAAAACTAGTTTTTTGTTTTTTTTTTTTTTTTTGGAGACGGAGCCTATATCTGTTGCCCAGGCTGGAGTGCAGTGGTGCGATCTCGACTCACTGCAACCTCCGCCTCCCGGGTTCACTCCATTCTCCTGCTGAGTAGCTGGGACTACAGGCGCCTGCCACAACGCCCAGCCAATTTTCTGTGTCCTTGGTAGAGATGGGGTTTCACCGGGTTAGCCAGGATGGTCTTGATCTCCTGATCTCGTGATCTGCCCACCTCGGCCCCCCAAAGTGCTGGGATTACAGGTGTGAGCCACTGCGCCCGGCCAAAAATTAGTTTTAAACAGAAATCTTACTGTTTAGTTTGCATTTTTCCCAATGAGACTGAATATTTTCAAAAACACGATTTTACCTGTCTATAAAATATACCATTGTATGGTTATGCTGTAATTTATTCAGCTATAACTGTATTATTGAATATTTTTAAACATCTGATTGTTTTCTCTTTGGAATATACTCCTCAAAGTTAAATTCCAGGTTTAAAGGATATAGATATTTTAAAACTACTGCAAAATTTTCCTTCAAAAAGGTTAAACCAACTTACATATCCACCTATGGAATCAGAACCTGTCTGTTTCACTGGGCCTTGGCAAACACTACTTGTCATTTAAGTAAAACTTTATATAAAGCATACTTGGCGCACACGTAAAAGGCAACTATTTCATAACCTGAAGACAGTCTTTTAAACTGAGGATCCAGACTTTCAGGAAGTATATCTGGCTCCTAGGAATGAAGAAGCCTAAATAATCTGGACTCCATGTCTCTACACCAGTAGAGGAGCTCTATTTCTCTGTTACTTACACAGAGGTTCTGCCTTGGACTTTGATTGAAAAATGAGTTCTCTTGCCTTCAAACTGCATCAAGGCTGGGCGCGGTGGCTCAAGCCTGTAATCCCAGCACTTTGGGAGGCCGAGACGGGTGGATCACGAGGTCAGGAGATCGAGACCATCCTGGTGAACATGGTGAAACCCCGTCTCTACTAAAAAATACAAAAAACTAGCCGGGCGAGGTGGCGGCGCCTGTAGTCCCAGCTACTCGGGAGGCTGAGGCAGGAGAATGGCGTGAACCCGGGAGGCGGAGCTTGCAGTGAGCTGAGATCCGGCCACTGCAACTCCAGCCCGGGAGACAGAGCGAGACTCCGTCTCAAAAAAAAAAAAAAAAAAAAAAAAAAAAACCTGCATCAAAATCAGAGTTCTAAATCATTGATTTGATGTATATAATACTATTGTTTAAGAAGGTAGAAAAATATTTGTCATATATTTTTGAATATACTGAATATACTTTAGAAAGCATTCCAACAAAAATGGTTTTTAAAATGTAGTTTTTAAAGGCAAATCCTTAGTTGTCCAAAATGACTCTAATCCCTGAGTTTTAAAAAGCCCATGTTTGACTATACAAATCTCCATTTTATTATAGTAACACAAATGTAATTTCCATTTAACAAATAACCTTTGCACAGAAAGCATTGCTGCCAACTGGTGTATATTTTTAGGCTATTGAACATTGAAGAATGAGTAAGTCACCTTTTTCTATGTTCAATTTAGATACAGTTCCACTTGGAAGTAAGGGAATTCATGAAGCCTGACCAAAAAAAGTCCATTCACAAAGAAGATAACTGTATTTCATATGGATCAAACTATCAGGCAAAATCTGAGTAGCAAAATCATAAAAAACCTTCTTGTGGGCATTTTTACTTTGTTTTTGCACAAATCACCTTTGAACAGTAATTTAAAAATTAATTTAGTTGATATAAATATCATTTTTAGGGTATACAATGAAAAACACAGAAATATACCATGTTCCACACATAGCTGAAATACTTAAATGAAAATCCAAGAGTTCTTTCAGACAGCCACAGAAAAAAAGGAAATTATCACTGGTATTATTTTACCTGTGGGCTGCAGAAGTGAAGCAGGTGGGCGAGGTTGTAAGCCCCACAAATTTTCTATACTGCTCCGGTCCTTAAGGTCCAACAAATGTATTAAAATTAATGGATCAATGTCTAGTAAACCACTGGTAGCAGCAGAGCATAAATGTGTTCTTCTTGATATTCTACTACTGGAACCCACATAGTCATGGTTACTACCTGCAAAAGAGGTGTAGAAAATGTATGATATACGTATCTGCACAAATTTAGCTATATTTAAATGAAAAAATGAACTGGTTAACATTATATGAATACTTGTCTATGGACCTATCTCTTAGGAGTTCAGGTTCATGATAAGAAGCAGAAAGAAGGAACCAGATGGCCAGAGAGTTGTACACTAGCACAGTGATTGAGTGGTGGCCTCATTAGTACTTAGAACTCAGAAGCAAGCATCAACCCCATCCTGAGCCCTAGAAAAAAAGAGATGACAATGTGTACAATGTGCACAATCGGAGGGATGAGGGGTGAGGGTGAGGAGGAGATTATATCCCGTGACCACCTGGTTTTAGACGAAAGACGACAAATTCCCACAGTATAACAGATTACAGAGTATTAGACACCAAAATAGGAATCTCATCCAAGTCTCTGGACAGCAAAATGTACAGGTCATGACGGTTTGGTAGACTTTTTCTACTTTGATTAAATAATGGGGTACAATTTGAAGTTTTCGGACTGTCATGTTAATGACTGATGCATATTACAGACATCTGTAAGCAGATATTATGCCTATACCCCTATACTGGACTATGCTCTTTAAGCCAAGAAAAGCATCTGACTTTTCTCTAGCACCTAGTTATAATGCATAGCAAATACCAGGTATGGAAATGTTGCTTAAAACTGACCTTCTTCAATAAAGCTGTTTAAATATATTCTAAAGAGAACATTTTTTAAAAATGCTACATGCAGGAAAGTAGATAATATAAAATATTAAAAAGTCAGGTTCTGACTACTCATGAGTATTTCAGAGAGATCCAGAAGGATATAACTTAGGAGGAAAGCTCCATTATTCAGAAGCTTCAAGCCAATTAATAATTTATGCTTTTCACATCCTCATGTTCTCACTGTCTCCCACTTCTATCTCCTCTTCTAAGGATTATTATCTCACTGACAGTTTTTCTTCCCAGCCTCCGTAAACACTGCAATTCCTATTAAATAACAGAAAACGATTTCCCCTTCACATTGAACAAAAACAAAAACAAAACACTTCATTTTTTTTTGAGATACAGTCTCACTGTTGCCCAGGTTGGAGTGCAGTGGCCCGATCTCCGCTCACAGCAACCTCCGCCTCCCGGGTTCAAGCGATTCTCCTGCCTCAGACTCCCGTGGCGGAGACTACAGACATGCACCACCACACCCGGCTAATTTTTGTATTTTCAGTAGAGACGGGGTTTCATGGATGGTCTGGATCTCCTGACCTAGTGATCCACCCGCCTCAGCCTCCCAAAGTGCTGGGATTACAGGCGTGAGTCACCGCACCCAGCTGAAAACTGTTTTTACCTCTTTTCTTTTACTAAGGAATTCCCAAATTGGGTTGTATGTCAGTCACCTGAAGGAGTTTTTAAAATTACATCCTAGATCTACTGAATAAGAATACTGGGGGTAAGAGGCTGGGTGCAATGGCTCACGCCTGTTATCCCAGCACTTTGGGAGGCCGAGGTGTGTGGATCACCTGAGGTCAGGAGTTCGAGACCAGCCTTGCCAACATGGAGAAACCCCCATCTCCACTAAAAGTACAAAAAAATAGCCAGGTGTGGTGGCAGGCACCTGTAATCCCAGCTACTCAGGAGGCTGAGGCAGGAGAATTGCTTGAACCTGAGAGGCAGAGGTTACAGTGAGCCAAGATCACACCACTGCACTCTAATGTGAGTGACAGAGTGAGGCTCCATCTCAAAAAAAAAAAAAAAAGGATACGGGGGTGAGATCCAGGACTTATTCCCAAAAAGCTAGTCAGACTATTCTTACGTATAGCAAGCCCAGTAGCCCAGTGAATGGAGTTTACCGCCCTAATATCTGGTTCTCCTTTAAAAACAGAAGTTGCTCATTCTTCCATGTTAAATGCATTTACAGTAGAGAAAGCAGTGTCTCCTGTTTCTCACTGCTTTTTCAGGCCATTATTCTCACGACTGAACAATAACTTTTTTTTTCCCCCTGTGGGTATGACCTTTGGCTACTCCCCTTTCAAATGTTCCCACCTTTCTTTTCTTTTTTTTTTTTTTTTTGAGACAGTCTCGCCTCCCAGATTCAAGTGATTCTCCTGTCTCAGCCTCCCTCGTAGCTAGGATTACAGGCATGCGGCACCACGCCTGGCTAATTTTGTATTTTTAGTAGAGACGGTGGTTTCTCCATGTTGGTCAGGCTGGTCTTAGAACTCCCGACCTCAGGTGATCAGCCCGCCTTGGCCTCCCAAAGTGCTGGGATTACAGGGAGGAGCCAGTGTGCCCGGCCTATGTTCCCACCTTTCTACCCACTATCAAATTTCCCCACAGGCATCAAAGACTGGGTTGGCATCGATTTCAGTTTCTCTCTTTCCAAGCTATTCTGTGTGTCTCATATATAAATGTACAGCCCAATGAATACTCATAAAGTGATCACACCCAGATGAAGAAATAGATCATCAGTACCCCAGAACCCCCTCCTATGCCTCCTAAAATTGCTCACTACTCTTACTCTACAAAAGTAATCTTCATTCTAACTTAATTTACAGATTGGTTTTGCCTGTTTGTATTTATGTAAAAGTAACAGAGTATGCTCTTATGCTCTTCTTCTTTGGTCAACATTATTCATGAGATTCATCTATATGGCTGTATATAGGAGTAGCTTATTCATTTTCTTTAAAAAAAAATTTTTTTTAATATTCTTTTTAAACATTTTTCTCTTTCTTTTTTTTTTTTTTTTTTTTTTTTTGAGACAGAGTCTTGCTTTGTCACCCAGGCTGGAATACAGTAGTGCAATCTTGGCTCACCACAACTTCCACCTCCCAGGTTCAAATGATTCTTATGCCTCAGCCTCCCAAGTAGCTGGGATTACAGGCATGCATCATTTCACCCAGCTAATTTTTTCTATTTTTAGTAGAAATCAGGTTTTGCCATATTGGCCAGGCTGGTCTTGAACTCCTGGCCTCAAGTGACCCACATGACTCAGCCTCCCAAAGTGCTGGGATTACAGGCATGAGCCACTGCCTCATTTTCATTATTACTGTGCAGCATCAGTTTATGAATATATCCAATTTATTTCTCTATTCTATTAGAAAACAATTTGGGTTGCTTCTAGCTTTTGGCTATTAAGAATAAAGCTATGCAGCCAGGCACAGTGGCTCACGCCTGTAATCCCAGCACTTTCAGAGGCCGAGGCAGGTGGATCACGAGGTCAGGAGTTCAAGACCAGCCTGGCCACGATGGTGAAACCCCATCTCTACTAAAAATACAAAAATTAGCCAGCCGTGGTGGAGGGCGCCTGTAATCCCAGTTACTTGGGAGGCTGGGGTAGAACTGCTTGAACCCGGGAGCAGAGGTTGCAGTGAGCTGAGATCACGCCACTGCATTCTAGCTTGGGCAACAGAGTGAGATTCAAAAAAAAAAAAAAAAACTATGCTTCTGAAGTTCACATAGGAAAAAAAAAAAAACCTCGTAAAAAGACAAACGGATCAGTGACAGGTTCTTCTCCATTTGTGCCAAGCGATATGAAATCTTGCTAAAATGTCACACTGATATACTTGAGTTCATTACAGCATACTGCCTGTATGCATTATGATGACACTCAAGGCCCTATTACAGTCTAGTCCTCAACTACCTTTCCAGAATATTCTACATTTTCACATCCTTTATTTTGTTATAAATTACATACTGATATTTACAATCACAAAATCTTGTAATGATCAGTGCTGGATTTTCATTTAAAAATTATGCTCATTCATTTTTCTAACATCTGTGGGCCAGGTGCAATAGCTCACGCCTGTAATCCCAACACTTTGGGAGGCTGAGGCAGGAGGATTGAGGCCAGAAGTTGGAGACCAGCCAGGGCAAGAGAGAAAGACTCCGTCTCCACAAAAAATAATTAGTTGGGTGTGGTGGCATCTGCAGACGTCTTCTTATGAGAACTGCTTTTAGTTTATTCAGTTATTTGAATTTAAGTGAAAGATAATTTATGTTGGCCGGGCGCGGTGGCTCAAGCCTGTAATCCCAGCACTTTGGGAGGCCGAGACGGGCGGATCATGAGGTCAGGAGATCGAGACCATCCTGGCTAACATGGTGAAACCCCGTCTCTACTAAAAAAAATACAAAAAACTAGCCGGGCATGATGGCGGGCGCCTGTAGTCCCAGCTACTTGGGAGGCTGAGGCAGGAGAATGGCGTAAACCCGGGAGGCGGAGCTTGCAGTGAGCTGAGATCAGGCCACTGCACTCCAGCCTGGGCAACAGAGCGAGACTCTGTCTCAAAAAAAAAAAAAAAAAAATTTATGTCAAAAAACATTTGTGCTGAAAGGTTGTAAATATCATTCTAATCCAGATTATTGCCTCACTGAATCCAGTGAGTAGGAAAAATCCAGTTTGTATTTGCTGGTTGTGCGCATGTGTGTGTGTGTTAAGAGACAGGGTCTTGCTCTGTCACCCACGCTGGAGGCAGAGGTTGCAGTGAGCTGAGATCGTGCCACTGCACTGCACCCTGGGCAACAGAGCAAGACTCCGTCTCAAAAAACAAAAAACAAAAAACACATAAACCATTCGAGGCTTGAAATGGACCTTCATAATAAGCATATAACAAAAAAGCAGGCCGGGCACGGTGGCTCAAGCCTGTAATCCCAGCACTTTGGGAGGCCGAGACGGGCGGATCACGAGGTCAGGAGATCGAGACCATCCTGGCTAACACGGTGAAACCCCGTCTCTACTAAAAAAATACAAAAAACTAGCCAGGCGAGGTGGCGGGTGCCTGTAGTCCCAGCTACTCGGGAGGCTGAGGCAGGAAAATGGCATAAACCCGGGAGGCGGAGCTTGCAGTGAGCTGAGATCAGGCCACTGCATTCTAGCCTGGGCGACAGAGCGAGATTCCGTCTCAAAAAAAACCAAAACCAAAACCAAAAAAAAACCAAAAAAGCATTTCCACACTCTGCCCACTGTCACCCCAATCTAGCTTTTTCATTGCCTTGGTTTAAAAAGCTTTTTACTGGCCGGGCGTGGTGGCTCACGCCTGTAATCCCAGTACTTTGGAAGGTCAAGGAGGGCAGATCACGAGGTCAGGAGATCAAGACTATCCTGGCTAACACAGTGAAACCCCGTCTCTGCTAAAAATACAAAAAATTAGCTAGGCGTCGTGGCGTGCGCCTGTAGTCCCAGCTACTCGGGAGGCTGAGGCAGCAGAATGGTGTGAACCCAGGAGGCAGAGCTTGCAGTGAGCCAAGATCATGCCACTGCACTCCAGCCTAGGCTACGGAGCGAGACGCCATCTCAAAAGAAAAAAAAAAGCTTTTATTTTAGTATAGTTTTAGGTTTACAGGAAAGATAAAAATACAGACAGTTCCTATAAAACCCAGACCCAATTTCCCCAATGTTAATACCTTTCATTACTATGGTATATTTGTCACAACTAATGAACCAATACTGATATATTATTAACTAAATCCTATTGCGATTTTAGTAGTTTTCCCCTAATGTTCTTTTTCTGTTCAGAGTCTCACCTAGAGTATTGAAATACATTTAGTTGCTCCTGTCTTTTTAGACTCTTCTGGTCTATGACAGTCTCTCAGATTTTCTTTATATCTGAAAAGTATGTCAAATATTTTGTAGAATGTTCCTCAATTAAGGGTATGACTTTTTCCCTCATGATTAGATTGTCTGTGGGTTTTTAGAGAGGGAAGATACTACAGATATAAAGTACCATTCTCAACATATCAACATGACTTATCACTTAAAATACTATCAACATGCTATCAACATGACCTATCACTTACAATACTAAATTTAATCACCTGGGTAGGTAATGTTTGCCAAGTTTCTCTACTTTGAAGTTGTTTCCCCCTTTTGAAACTGTACTCTTCAGAAGCAAGTAACTAAGCATAGCCTACAGTTAAGGAGTAGAAGTTATATTTCATCTCCTTGAGGAGGGAGTATTTAAATAATTTGGAATTCTTTTGTATGTATACTGTCATATTCTAGCTAATTGTTCATAAATCCACTCACCTTTATGTTATAAATTACTTAGTGTTGTATTTTCCAGGTAGGCATGATATTTAACAAATTTGTGCCAAATATATAAATTTCCCAAAGCATATAATAAAAATAAACTGGTTCATTATTATGTCTTCAACATCTAGAATTCAGTGCCTGAATTATTAAAGAACATTCAGAATTATAACACAGGTTCCATAAGAACAGGAATATCTTGTTATTCAATATTGTATCTCTAGATAGTAAAACTGTACACAGTTCAAGTGCTCAGTAAATATTTTATGAATATATAATTCAAAAATGTAAACTCTTCTTTACCCTAAGTGTATATAAATGTTATATACAAGAATTTCCCGGCCGGGCGCGGTGGCTCAAGCCTGTAATCCCAGCACTTTGGGAGGCCGAGGCAGGCGGATCACAAGGTCAGGAGATCGAGACCACGGTGAAACCCCGTCTCTACTAAAAATACAAAAAATTAGCCGGGCGCGGTTGTGGGCGCCTGTAGTCTCAGCTACTCGGGAGGCTGAGGCAGGAGAATGGCATGAACCCGGGAGGCGGAGCTTGCAGTGAGCCGAGATCGTGCCACTGCACTCCAGCCTGGGCGACAGAGCGAGACTCCGTCTCAAAAAAAAAAAAAAAAAAAAAAAAAGAATTTCCCTACCACACAGTTTAAGAGAGGAAAGAATGGACCTAACTAAAAGAAAACACACAAAGCTGAAAAGTCAGTCAGTCAGTAAGACTTAATGCTATGCCAGACAGGGATTAAGTCACATGCTCCCTATACTTAAAGAATAAACTACATTCTAACTCCAAACAGGGTTTCTTCTTTTTTCTAGAAGCTAAGCAAGCACTGGCCTCAAGATAAGCAATATTGAAACAATTGCAGCTTACTGACTGCCAGATGCTGACTGACTCACTCCCCGTTCTACAAGCCATAACTACAGAGCTTTCATTGGACAAAAGACTGATTTCAGTAACTTTCTCCTGTTAAGAGTCCCCAACCATGGACTGGTTCTGGCCGGTATACAGAGGTTGAGCATTGAGTCGTTGTGTCGTTGGTTTTACCTTTGTGTCGTTGGTTTTACCTTTTGACAACAGGGCCTAATTGTAATGCATTTAAATGTTCAATCCCCAGTCCAAAGTAAACATGAAATGCATGTAACATGCATGTTTGTCTACTATGCATGCATGTGTTCCCCTCTTCATGATATTCACAGCTCCTCCTATACCCTGTTGAATCCATTTAGTTGTACTTGGACAACTTATTCATTATCAATTCCTATGTTACCCTTCCCTCCTGCAAAGTGCCTGCTTTTAGTCTTTACCAGAGGCTATACTTCACAGCTTGTCAGGATGGCCAGTCTTTATAAGAATTAAAGCTTTCTCTCTAAATTTGTAGATCTTGTGATTCTTTGAAGTTCCTCCTGACTAAAGAATGACACAGAGGAATGAGAGAAGTAAGACTAAGGAAACAAACAGGAATCCAGACATAAAGGAATTTATGTGCCATGTTAACAAGTTTGGACTTTATCCTATAATAAATATAATCCTTAAAGAGTTTTTAAGTAGAGAAATAACATGATTAGATATTATTTTTCATTATTTTTATTTCTTTTTTTGAAACAGGGTCTCACTTTGTTGCCTAGGCTGGAGTACAGTGGTGCTATCTCAGCTTACTGCAGGCTCCGCTTTCTGGCTCAGGTGATCCTCCCACCTCAGCCACCCAAATAGCTGGGACCACAGGCAGCAATTTTGCCACCACATCTGGCTAACTTTTTTTGTATTTTTTGTAGAGACAGGGTTTCACCACGTTGCCCAGGCTGGTCTCAAACTCCTGGACTCAAGCAATGCACCCACATCAGCCTCCCAAAGTGCTGAGATTACAGGTGTGAGTCACCAAGTCTGGCAGAGAAGTAACACGATTAGATATTAATCAGAAAGAAAAAAACACCCTCATTCTGAATCCATGCTGTAAAAATGGATTCATGCTGTAAAAATGGAGGGGAACAATAATAAATACAAAGAACCCAGGTGAAAGGCTGTTGTGAAAGACAGAGGCCTAGACTAGGAATGGCAAAGGAGTGGGAGTATCAAATGAATTTACGCACGATTTAGGAGACAGAACCAACAGATCTTGGTAATACACTAAAGGTAAACTTTTAGGGAGAGGAAGAAGTAAAGAATGTATAGCACTATCAATCAGGGTAGCTACTGCTGACAGGCAAGCTGGCAGATGAAAAGACAGTAATTTGTGTTTGGGAGGTGCTGAGTCACACCAAGATAAGGGTTTGGAAATTACTGGAAAGTCAAAGGCTAAAGAAAGAACTTGAAGAGTAATCAGTATATAGATAGTAACTGAAATACAGGTGTGGATACGATTACCCAGGATTAAAGTCAGGAGTAGAAAGAATATAGGGCTTAGGTTGGAGTTGAAATGGTGAGGACTAGTATTTAGAAGTCTTTAGTTATCCAAGCATATTAAGAGTATGCCAGTGTTGGCCAGGCGCAGTGGCTCACGCCTGTAATCCCAGCACTTTGGGAGGCCAAGGCGGGCGGATCATGAGGTCAGGAGATCGAGACCATCCTGGCTAACACAGTGAAACCCCGTCTTCACCAAAAATACAAAAAGTTCTCCGGGCGTGGTGGCGGGTGCCTGTAGTCCTAGCTACTCCAGAGGCTGAGGCAGGAGAACGGCGTGAGCCTGGGAGGCGGAGCTTGCAGTGAGCCGAGATCACACCACTGTACTCCAGCCTGGGCAACAGAGCGAGACTCCGTCTCAAAAAAAAAAAAAAAAAAAAAAAAAAAAAAAAAGAAGAATATGCCAGTGTTCACACTGAGGAGAACATGGGTAAAACAGAAACAGTAGAAAGCTAACTTTTAATTACTCTAGCCAAGATTCACTACTTAATTAAATAGATCCGAGAACACACAAAAAAAGTACTCATTATATAAGTCAGTTCTTCCCAGGAGAAGCAGTGTAGTTTGGGAGAAAAATGCTGGGTCCACAAACCCAGGACAATCTGGAGTTCTAGTCTGGTTGTACTAACAACCAGCTATATGACCAGGCAACTAAAAACCATAAAATGAGCTCTTTAAGATCCTTTGTAAGTCTAAGAGTCAATTATTCCATTGAGATCATTCTATAGTCCAGGAAGATATACAAATAAGACTTTATATCAGAAAACAGTATAAAATATAAGCATGGGATACAGACAAAACTGGGGATTCAATTACTCTCATTTACTAAATTGCTAAAAGTTGGCAAGTTGCTGTAATTTCTCTATCCATCGGTGAATGTACCACCAGAATTTTATTAATATAAGGCATATAAAGTGCTTCTCACAGTGCCTGGTACATAAGAACATTTTTTAAATGGTAGCTATTATTATTAAGTATCTTTAGTAATGAACTCTAAAAAATCCGTATTACAAGATGTAGCACTTCCAACACCACGAACCATGTACAAGCAGTGGCTACCACCTATTTAAAATATAATACGGTCAGAGAAGAGCAGGGAGAAAATAGAATGGCTTGGAGGCAGTGGGTGACCTCATTACCTGCAGGTCCTGCAGCTGCATCTTCCATGAGTTCTCCCTCTTCTAATTCCATGTTGTTATATTCCACATCATTTTCTCCAGACCTAAGAATATACAAAATCCATCATTCATATAGAGCGATA
This sequence comes from Macaca nemestrina, assembly GCF_043159975.1. Lineage (NCBI taxonomy): Eukaryota > Metazoa > Chordata > Mammalia > Primates > Cercopithecidae > Macaca > Macaca nemestrina. The sequence continues at coordinate 50,132,154 of NC_092141.1, read as the reverse complement.
CAATAAACGTTTTTCACACCTCAACAAATTTTATGATATGCAGATTTTTCTGTGAAATAAGATATTTCTAAATACAAAAAGGAGAAAGATTTTTTGTCACTATCCAAATTTAAGTAGTGGTAATGTTATTGTTTAAACAACCTTCAAAAAATATCGGCCAGGCACGGTGGCTCACGCCTACAATCCCAGCACTTTGGGAGGCTGAGGCGGGCGGATCACAAGGTCAGGAGATTGAGACCATCCTGGCTAACACAGTGAAATTCCCGTCTCTGCTAAAAATACTAAAAATTAGCTGGGCTTGGTGGCGGACACCTGTAGTCCCAGCTACTCAGGAGGCTGAATCAGGAGAATGGCGTGAACCCAGGAGGCGGAGCTTGCAGTGAGCCAAGATTGCGCCACTGCACTCCAGCCTGGGGGACAGGGCGAGACTCCATCTCAAAAAAAAAAGAAAAAAAAAAAATCAGCCATTTCTTCTTACAAAGCTAAGAAAAAAACGGAATTAAAAAATATATATATCAAGGCCAGGTATGGTGGCTCACACCTGAAATCCCAGCACTTTGGGAGGCTAAGGTGGGCGGATCACCTGAGGTCAGGATTTCGAGACCAGCCTGGCCAACATGGCAAAACCCTGTCTCTCCTAAAAATACAAAAATTAGCTGGGTGTTGTGGTGGGTGCCTGTAATCCCAGCTCCTCAGGAGCCTGAGGCAGGAGAATCGGTTGAACCTGGGAGGTGGAGGTTGCAGTGAGCCCAAGATTGCACTACCGCACTCCAGCCTGGGCAACAGAGCGAGACTCTGTCTCAAGAAGGACAGGACAGGACAGGACAGGAAAGGAAAAGAAGATTAAAAAAAAAAGAACTGTGTCAGGCAAAAAAAAAAAAGAAATAAATGAAACACTAATAAATCTAAGAACCACTGTTAGAAGAAATTCCAGCTTCTGAGAACTGGTAGCTTAATGGTAATAAATTAGGCTTAAAATATTACAATTTAATATCCAAAAAAAGAAAGGCCCAAATTACTGTTTATGACTAAATACTATTTTTCCAAAAATAAAATTTCAGAAAAGAGGGTACTGACTAGGCCATACAAAGTCTCTCATATTAAAAAACACTCACTATTACTTTATTTTAAACAACAAAGTACTATTTGAAACAGTACCAATCAATGATAGTCTTGGATATTTAAGGAAATCTCAAGATAAGCATCCAGCTTGACAATGTAAGGAGCTCTGCAGATCTGCTCGTTAGTCAAACTGGTGACAATTATTTTAAAAACAACCACTTAACGACTCTGGAAATGGTCCCAAGGGTATACAGCAAATGAAGAAACATCTACTCAAAAAAATCTATAAAACCTGGGTAAGACAAGTGGGTATCCGCAGGATTTGAACCAAGACCACTCTGCTTCCTAACTTGGCGTTACAGAAATTCCACTCCAGATTGGTGCAGTGAAGAACATAGGCCTCCCACTTCCCAAGCTTCCAAGAGGAGGGCTATATTCCTAGGAGTGGCAAGATATCTCCATTTCTCATTCTGCCCCCAGCTACCTATTGCTGATGTTATAGTACAGGCACACACCGCCAAGACATGGAGACTCCCTTCTGCTGAGACCCACTTGTGGAATAGAGGCTCTACTTGGATGCAGCATGATGAGAATACTGGGGCCCAGATCATCCCTGTCCCAGCTTATTCATAAGGTGGAGGTCCCAAGCCTGAAAAGGAAAGAACTAAGGCTACTGTCCCCAACATCCAGTTAACTCAGCTTCTAAAGTAAGGGAGGTATACTTTTATCCTCACTGCAACTTCAAAGTTTTGGCTCAGAGATTTTGCCTACAGGGAGAAGCAGAGACACATACAACACTCAGAGAAACATACAACACTATTAACAGCATCAACAAAATACAGTTGGCCTTCTATATCTGTGGGCTCTGCATCTGCACATTCAACCAACTGTGGATCAAAAATATTTTTTAAGGCCTGGTGCGGTGGTTCATGCCTGTAATCTCAGCACTTGGGGAAGCCGAGGCTGGAGGACTGCTTGAGCCTAGGAGTTCGGGGCCAGCCTAGAACAACATAGTAAGGCCATAGTGAGACCCCATCTCTACAAAAAATTTAAAAATTAGCCAGGTGTGTTGGCAAGCACCTGTAGTCCTAGCTACTTGGAAAACCGAGGTGGGAGGATCACTTGAGCCCAGGAGGTCGAGGTTGCAGTGAGCTGTGATCACAACACCACTGCACTCCAGCTTGGGTGACAGGGCAAGACCCTGTCTCAAAAAATAAAGTTGGCCGGGTGCGGGGGCTCACACCTGTAATCCCAGCACTTTGGGAGGCCGAGGCAGGTGGATCACCTGAGACCAGGAGTTTGAAACCAGCTTGGCCAACATGGCAAAACCCTGTCTCTACTAAAAATACAAAAAATTAGTCAGGCATGGTGGCAGGTGTGTATAATCCCAGCTACTCAGCAGACTGAGGCAGGAAAACCGCTTGAACCCGGGAGGTGGAGGCTGCAGTGAGCTGAGATTGTGCCACTGCGTTCCAGCCTGGGCGACAAGAGCGAAACTCCATCTCAAAAAAAATAAATAAAACAAAACAAAATAAAGCCATGCACAGACTTTTTCCCCTTGTCATTATTCTGTATACTATAGAGCATAACAACATAGCATTTACATTGTATTAGGTATTATAAGTAATCTAGAAATGATTTAAAGTATAGGGGAGGATGTGTATAGGTTATATGCAACTACTCTGCCATTTTATATAAGAGACTTGAGCATCCTCAGATTTTAGTATCCAAGGAGGGGTCCTAGAACCAATACCACAAGGATACTGAGGGACAACTGTACTAGCAAACAGAATCCAGCAACATATAAAAAGAATCATGAGCCAAGCGTGATGATGCACACCAGTAGTCCTAGCTACTAGGAAGGCTGAAGCAGGTGGATCACTTGAGGCCAGAGTTCAAGGTTACGGGGAGCTATAATCATGCCACAGTACTCCAGCCCGGCCACAAAGCAAGATTTTCTTAGGAAAAAAAAAAAAATTCCTGGGTGTAATGGCTCACACCTGTAATCCCAGGCCAAGGCAGGTGGATCACGAGGTCAGAAGATCGAGACCATCCTGGCTAACACGGTGAAACCCCATCTCTATTAAAAATACAAAAAAAACTTAGCCAGGCCAGGTGGTGGGAGCCTGTAGTCCCAACTACTCGGGAGGCTGAGGCAGGAGAATGGTGTGAATCAGGAGGCGGAGCTTGCAGAGAGTGGGTATCGCGCCACTGCACTCCAGCCTGGGTGACAGAGAGAGACACCGTCTCAAATTAAAAAAAGAAAAAAAAAAAGGACGGCCAGGCAAGGTGGATCACACTTGTAATTCCAGCACTTTGGGAGGACGAGACGGTGGATCACGAGGTCAGGTGTTTGAGACCAGCCTGACCAACATAGTGAAACCTCATCTCTACTAAAAATACAAAAAATTAGCCAGGCGTAGTGGTGGGTGCCTATAATCCCAGCTACTCAGGAGGCTGAGACAGGAGAATCGCTTGAACCTGGGAGGCGGAGGTTGCAGTGAACCGAGATCATGCCATTGCACTTCAGCCTGGGTGACAGTGTGAGACTCTGTCTCAAAAAAAAAAAAAAAAAAAAAATTACACACTATGACCAAGTGGGATGTGTCCCAGGAAGGCAAGCTTGGTTTAAAAATCCAAAAATCACCAGGCGCAGTGGCTCACACCTGTAATCCCAGCACTTTGGGAGGCTGAGGTGGGAAGATCACCTGAAGTCAGGAGTTCAAGATCAGCCTGGCCAACGTGGTGAAACCCCATCTCCACTAAAAATACAAAAAAAATAGCCAGGCGTGGTGGTATGTGCCCGTAATCCTTGCTACTCGGGAGGCTGAGGTGGAAGGATCACCTGAACCCAGGAGGTGGAGGTTGCAGTGAGCCAAGATCGTGACACTGCATGCCAGCCTGGGTGACAGAGCAAGACTCCATCTCAAGAAAAAAAATTTATCCACATTAATGATATTCATTAATTAGTTCATCAATAGGGCAGAAGGGAAAGCTCTTCCTTAAATTGCAACTAATGAATAAGAAATAATGGAATTAGAAAAACACCACTTGGCAATCAACACAGTAACCTTTTTCAAGCAACACTCATCAAGGGGTGTCAAAATTCACAGGAAAAAGTAGGAAGAAAAATATATTTACAGTCCCATACACAAGATACTTCTTAATTATAAAGGAAAAAGTAGTAATTTTGGAGTGCAGAAATCTGGCGGATGCTACCTCAACCAAGTGATCAAAATTAACCACAAGTAATGGGACATATTGACATCATGCTCCACTCCCACATGATGCAGTGAAAAGGATACATTATCATTTCCGTAGTATCCCTGCCAAAACTGTGTAATCTCTATCTAATCATGAGGAAACTTCAGACTAATCCAAATTGAGGGACTTTCTACAAAATAAACTATTCTGTATTTCTCAAAAAGTATTAGTCATAAAAAACAATTTTTTTTTTTTTTTTTTGAGACAGTCTCGCTCTGTTGCCCAGGCTGGAGTGTAGTGGTGCGATCTTGGCTCACTGCAAGCTCCGCCTCCTGGGTTCATGCCATTCTCCTGCCTCAGCCTCCCGAGTAGCTGGGACTACAGGCACCCGCCACCACGCCCGGCTAATTTCTTTTTGTATTTTTAGTAGAGACGGGGTTTCACCGTGTTAGCCAGGATGGTCTCGATCTCCTGACCTCGTGATCCACCTGCCTTGGTCTCCCAAAGTGCTGGGATTACAGGTGTGAGCCACCGCGCCCAGCCGAAAAACAAATTTCTAAAAAAGTAACCCAGATGGAAGATAACTAAATCGATTTAACAACTAAATGCAATGTGATCCTGACAAAGGACATTACTGGCAAATTTTTAGAAGGTTACAGTATTACATCAATGTTAATTTCCAGATCTTGATAACTATTCTATAGTTATGTAAGAATATCCTTGTTTTTAGAAAAGTAGACAATGAGAAGTATATTCAATCTCAAGTGTTTCAGAAAAAAATTACAGAGAAATATAAAGCAAAATATTAATAGTGAATGAATCTGTGTGAAGGAAATATGGAATTCTGAACTTTTCTTAGGCATAAAATAATTTCAAAATTCAAATTTAAAAGGTGAAACAAAAACAAAAATTATTGGCTAAGAGCCCAGAGATCAGAGGGAGAAAACTGGCTATTGATTCAACCTTTCAAAAAAGTGCTGAATGTCCCTACTTTTAAGGGTGAGTTAGTTAATATGCTTCTAATAATTACCACTTAAATGCTTTACAGTAGTAAAGTGGGACACTCACATAGTTTCTTCATCAATATCATTTTCTTCTGTATTACTTGTTGCTGTGGAACTAGCAGAGGAACTGCTGCCATCTAGCTGATTTACTTCATCCTCATAAACAAGATCCAGATCCAGATCTCCATCTGAAAGCTCGTGCTAGATCAATGCCAAGAAAACAAGACATCTATTCCAAATGTTTCTACTCAGTTGATCACCCCATCCACCCCATAAACCAAGCACCAAAGAATAATATAGTTATCAAAAAGCTATTTTCTGCTTCTGTGCCTCAGCTGCTGAGCCCTGTGGAGAAAAATCACACAACCACAGTGACATCATTTTACTAACTTATGCGTGCCGCCTTCAGCTGGGCCCTCAGTGTGACTGGAATCCTTCACATATTCCACATCAGCTTCCTCACAGAGCTATGTTTCAAACCATCACTCCTCAGTTCTACCTAATTTTACCATTATCAAGGTCATTAATTAACACTGTCACCTATCTGCACAGAAAAAAAATACCCACTATTAAGCAAAAACTTCCCCAACTTTCAGCTGCCTTACCTGCAAACTCCACCCTTCCTTTAACTCAGTTTGTCAAAGACTAACTGCTTCACCTGACTGCTCCATTCCAAACCCTATTATCTCTAGTTTATCAAAGCACTTAATCTGTGCATTCTCTCGACCCACTGGGTCCTTCAACGTAACTTAAAACTGAAGTATCTCATCTTAAAAATTACTACCAAAAAAAACAACTATCTAGGCATCCCTTCTTATGTAAAAATATCTACTTCTTAAATTCTTATTCTGGATTCTGGCTGTTGTTTAGCTGGGATAGAGCCTGGTTATCTACTAAATCCTAAATCATTCTACCTACATAAGTAATGACAAGGTATGTACTAGTTTCAGTGAATGAAAATAGAACACCTGGTTTTTTTTCTTTTTCTTTGAGATGGAGTCTTGCTCTGTCTCCCAGGCTGGAGTGCAGTGGCACAATCTTGGCACACAGCAACCTCCACCTCCCAGGTTCAAGTGATTCTCCTACCTCAGCCTCCCAAGTAGCTGGGATTACAGGCAAGCATCACCACACCCAGCTAATTTTTGTATTTTTAGTAGAGACAGGGTTTCACCATGTTGGCCAGGGTGGTCTCGAACTCCTGACCTCATGTGATCTGCCCACCTTGGCCTCCCAAAGTGCTGGGATTACAGTGTGAGCCACCGCACCCGGCCAGAACACACTTTTAAAATCCACAATTTATGGTAGTTTAGTTTTTAAAATGTACATCACAGTTTGTTTTATAGAATGTATTATTTCAGAATCTTGAAATGCTTTGATTCAACAACTTCTGACTTATTAACATTTACATAAGGGCATATATACATTACTAATGGAAATCAATGGACAATATTTTTAGCCTACTGTTTCAGCACATAATACGTTAAAAGCCATGATTCTACTGTTTCTTTTATCAAACACAAAAATCTAAAACTGGCCTCATTATTACATGATAATCTTCATTCTGAATCTTCTCCTCCTCTTCTTCATCCTCTTTGGCCTCTCTTATAGAAGCTGTAGTAGGACCACCCTCAAGAAGCATGTCAGAGCACGCAGACTTCTTAGCTCGTGTCTCCGGAACATCATCATTTTGGGGGCTAAGATGGTTATCTGGTGGTGACAAATCTCTTGACTTCTGAGTTCGAGATAGCTCAATAGTAAGTCTCTTTTAAAACAAGAAAAGCACAAATATTAGCCATAGCTCACTGGCACAGTAAAAGATGTTTCTAGCTAAAAAAAAAAATGCATCCAGACGCTCCTAAAACCATTTCTTTCTTTCCTTATCTATTTTTTGAGAACTGTCTCACTCTGTTGCCCAGGCTGAAGTGCAGTGGTGCCATCACAGCTCACTGCAAGCCTTGAACTACTGGGCTCAACAGATCCTACTGCCTCAGCCTCTCAAGTGGCTGGGACTGGAGGCATGTGCCACCATGCTTAGCTAATTTCATTTTTTATTTATCTTGCTACGTTGCTCAGGCTGGTTTTGAACTCCTGGGCTCAAATGATCTTCTGGTCTCGGCCTCCCAACATGCTGGGATTACAGGAGTGAGCCACCTCACTTGGCACCATTTCTTAAACTATTTCTCTGAATCCCTACTGCCTTTTATTTATGAAAAAAATTGATGACAAAGATAAACTGCCCCATATATGCTCATCTTCCTTCTTTCATATCCAGCCTAAGCTAAACATACAAATAGCAAACAGTAAGTGAATACAGGTAGTTTTAAATAGTACATTTGGCCAGGTGCGGTGGCCCAAGCCTGTAATCCCAGCACTTTGGGAGGCCGAGACGGGCGGATCACGAGGTCAGGAGATCGAGACCATCCTGGCTAACACGGTGAAACCCCGTCTCTATTAAGAAATACAAAAAACTAGCCGGGCGAGGTGGCGGGCGCCTGTAGTCCCAGCTACTCGGGAGGCTGAGGCCGGAGAATGGCGTAAACCCGGGAGGCGGAGCTTGCAGTGAGCTGAGATCAGGTCACTGCACTCCAGCCTGGGTGACAGAGCGAGACTCCGTCTCAAAAAAAATAAATAAAAATAAATAAATAAATAAATAGTACATTTAACATGAAAATCTCTGAAAGCATGTATTTATTCATATTTTCCTCCCTGACCTATTAACGATTCTCAGCACTCCAAACCTTCCGCCACATCCTAAGTTCCTAAGGGAAATGAAACATTCCTTAGTTTATCATTGTAAAATAAAAATTCATCAATTAATCTTCTCTAGTGCTCATTCAATAATAGTTAAGAGTTCAAGATGGGACAACTTTTAATTGTGCTATAGCCTAGAATCCTCTAAATCCAAGATAACTTGTGGAAGAGAAACTAAGTCACTGACAGAAACACAAAGAGCTTACCTCAAACTACAGCCACACTGTTCAAAACAACTTTATGCAATGACGGAAATGCTCTAGATTTGCAGTACCCAATGCAAGCACTTGAAATGTGGCTACTGCAACTAAGGAATTAAATTTTTAATTTTAATCAAGTTAAATTTACAGACCAGGCACAGTGGCTCACACCTGTAACCTCAGCACTTTAGGAGGCCAAGGCAGGCAGAGTGCTTGAGCCCAGGAGTTCAAGACCAGCTTGGGCAATACGGAGAAGCCCCTGTCTCCATAAAAAATACAAAAACTAGCCATGACACCTGCTCAAAGTCAGAGCTACCTGGGAGGCTAAGGTGGGAGGACCACCCAAGCTTGGGAAGCTGAAGCTGCAGTTAGTGGAAACTGTTCCTGGCAACGAGAGTGAGTGTGACCCTGTCTCCAAAATAAAAAATAAATAAAGTAAAACAAAAATTTACATAGCCATATGTGACTAGTGGTTACTAAACTGGACACTGCAGAACCAGTAAGGATGGGGAACAGGATAACTAGATTTTTTTTCCAATTATAAACTACAAAATTACAAATAGCAGTAAATATATTAAATCTAATTACAAATATAACAAGCCAAAAGGACAATAGGAAACACTAAACCAGAAATATATATTTCCTTACCTCTTTAAGGTTGTTTATTTGTTGGATATAACTAGTCTGTGCAGCTTCCAACTGAGTAATGTACCAATGCTGGTCCCGGGATTTTTGAAAGAAAGTTGGTGAACGTACCTGAAACCTTAAAAGAATCGTGCCACATTTAAAAAAAAAAAAAAAATTCAAATGGTAAAATATTATGAGTCTAGCTTTGAATTCTGTAATTTTGGTTAACTTGATTATAAGGCCAAAATTCACATAAACTTAGAGCTGCTAGTATTTGCTGTTTATAGACGTAATCCACAGATTATGACACAAGATTCTGAAAATCCAGTTGTCCTCAAACTACCTTTCTAAAGTACATTGTACATTGTAGTTAAGCTCCCCAAACTAACCTACTAAGGCATATTATAATAATGCAACTAAAATATGATGATGATCATGAGTTGGGAAGAAGAGAGCCATATACCATGCAGTTCCCTCCTATAAGGAGAAAGATAACTCTTATCCCTTTCTTCCCTAAATCAGGCCCTAGCAAAATACAAAGTTTTAAATGCTGCTCTTTATATTTCTCTATTCCATCTCACATTCCCATATTTCCTGCCCCTCAGAAAAAAATCATTTACTGGGTCAACCACCCAGGATTGCTTTACTGTCCCCCAAAGAGTTACATGCTCTAAATAAACTATATCCCGAACCCTTCAAGATAGCAATCAAAATTGCCCTTATTACAATATGGCATTATTTCAGCTTAGATTAGGAAAAAAAAGTACTGCATCTACATAAAATCATATTAATATATAAATGACAGAAACTTAATCTATCCAGTTGTTTTAATTTTTAAAAAAACTAATACTTACTAAAGCAAACAAACCTCTACCTTTGTTACATAGCCTAACGTAACTATATTTATAGTGAAAAAATTGCAGTGCATGTGTGAAGGTGTTTTTGAAGAAAGGAAACACCACAAGGCAAGATTAATTTGGATATCTACCTCTCTTTCATTCCTTCCAGCCTTTTACCCAGTTACACAATGTTAGCTGTCCATTTTTTTCTAGGATTTTACACCTTAGTGTAAGAACCTACTGACCATTTAACAGTTATCTGGCAGTATATACCTAGTTTCAGTCAAGAATACTCATGCAAGAAAGGACAGAACATAAACACCAACTATAAAACAACAGTCCTATTTAATGTTGGGGTAGTCTTGATAGGTCAGAAGTTTTTGGGCATCATTATATGCTATATTTGGATTATCAAAATGAGAACTTGAGTATTTTTTTTTAAAAAAAAGAGATTGGCTGGGCACAGTGGCTCACGCCTGTAATCCTAGCACTCTGGGAGGCCGAGGCGGGCAGATCACCTGTGGTCAGGAGTTCAAGACCAGTCTCGCCAACATGGTGAAACCCCATCTCTATTAAAAGTACAAAAATTAGCCGGGTATGGTGGTGGGCGCCTGTAATCCCAGCTACTCAGGAGGCTGAGGCAGGAGAATCACTTGAATCTGGGAGGCAAAGGTTGCAGTGAGCCGAGATCATGTCACTGCACTCTAGCCTGGGCAACAGAGCGAAACTCCGTCTCTAATATAATATAATATAATACAAAATAAAAATAAAATAAAATAAACAGATTAAAGTATGTTCTGAACTGAACTGAGCAGAGATGATTCACAGTCTAGGAAGCACCCACTGGTAAGACATTAAAGTAAGATCGTCTGAACACTATTATTTTCTTTGAATGACTTAAACCAGTGGTTAACCCTGAGCATTATAATATTTTGCCATTAAAACAAAACCAAGCAGCAGGTAAATTTTCTTAACTTTCTGTTTTAATGAAAGAATGAAATATATATTCATAGTTACAGAAAAGCCTTAAATAACTTTCTAATAAAGTTCCACCAGAATCTTGAACTAAATGAGGTTTAAAGTTTGAGCAATGTTTCATTAAATAAATAAATATAATACGATAATGAGAAGCTCCCTATCCACGAATTTCATAGCAATTTACTTATGGTGCTACTATAGCATTATTTTATAATAAGAGTGTAGTAAACTCTTTTTTTATCTGCCAATTTCATCTTGAGTTCCCTGTGGACAAAAACCATGTCTATATTTTTCTTATTAGCAACTCAGTGTCAGGCATATGGTACAGACTCAATGTTGCTTTAAAAAAATGATGTCCTAACAAGAATTTGTTTCTGTACTAATATATAACAGTAATAAGGATGAAACTAAGACTATAAGAAAATGGGTCTTTTGTAGGTTGGTAAAATTGATAGTTGAATAATTTTGTAATTCTCTCTATGGCTGAAGCATGAAAAGCAATAAATTACTTCTCTTGGCGAACATTAAACCCCAAAAGTCTGAAAAGCTATATGAAGATAACTAAAATAATCCCTCCCTTCAAAAAACATGATTCCAGGCACAGTGGCATGCACCTGTAATCCCACCTACTTGGGAAGTTGAGGCAGGAGGATCACTTGAGCCCAAGAATTCTAGACTAGACTGGGCAATATAGCAAGACACTGCCTCTAAACAAAACAAAACAAAACAATAACAAAAACATGAATCTTTTTCCCTACACTGAAAATCATATCCCTTGTTAAACTTCTTTACACTTCCAGAAAAGCTATGGAAAACACCTAAGAGTAAATGCTGATATGATCTGTCCAGTATGCTCAAGAACAAAGAGCTCTGAATAAGGGAAATTTAGGAGTACATTAAATCACTCTCAAGAAAAAAAAAGTTTCAAATTGTGATGAGAACTTCTTAAACTGCTAAATACTCTGAAACTTCTCAGTTACGAACGTATTTTAATCTCTTTTTTAAATATTCAAGTTCTCATTTTGATCATCAAATTACAACATCATGTAATGATACCCAAACATCTTGTTTGTTTTTTGTTTTTTTAAGACAGAGTTTCACTCTTGTTGTCCAGGCTGCAGTGCACTAGTGAAATCTCGGGTCACTGCAACATCTGCCTTCTGGGCTCAAGCGATTCAACTGCCTCAGCTTCCCAAGTAGCTGGGATTACGAGCGCCCACCACCACGCCCAAATAATTTTTGTATTTTTAGTAGAGACAGGGTTTCACCATGTTGCCCAGGCTGGTCTTGAACTCCTGACCTCAGGTGATCCACCCACTTCAGCCTCCCAAAGTGCTGGGATTACAGGTATGAGCCACGGCGCCCAGCTAATGCCCAAAAACTTCTGACCTGTGTAAAGACTACCCCACGTTAAACAGGGCTGTTGTTTTTATTTACTTTATTATTATTTTTTTTGAGATGGGGTCTTGCTATGTGGCCCAGGCTGGGGTACAGTGGCATAATCTCGGTTCACTGCAACCTCCACCTGCCAGGTTCAAGCGATTCTCCTGCCTCGGCCTCCTGAGTAGCTGGGGTTACAGGTGCGTGCCACCACCATGCCCGGCTAATTTTTGTATTTTTAGTAAAGACAGGATTTCACCATATTGGCCAGGCTGGTCTCAAACTCCTGACCCCAGGTGATCTACCTACCTCAGCCTCCCAAAGTGCTGGGATTACAGGCGTGAGCCACCATGCCTGGCTAAATAGGGCTGTTGTTTTATAGTCAGTATTTATATTCTGTCCTTTCTTGTAAATACTAAACCAACAATCAACAATAAAAAATTGATGGTTTTGGCTGGACGTGGTGGCTCACGTCTGTTATCAGAGCACTTTGGGAGACCGAGGTGGGTGGATCACCTGAGGTCGGGAGTTCGAGACCAGCCTGACCAATAGGGAGAAACCCCGTCTCTAATAAAAGTACAAAATTAGCCGGGCGTGGTGGCCCATGCCTGCAATCCCAGCTACTCAGGAGGCCGAGGCAGGAGAATCGCCTGAACCTGGGAGGCGAATGCTGCAGGGAGCCAAGATCGTACCACTGCACTCCATTCCAACCTGGGCAACTAGAGAAAAACTGTCTCAAAAAAAAAAAAAAATTGATGGTTTTCCCAAATACCACATGTTCTCACTTATTATTTAAGAGCTAAATGGGCCAGGCGCGGTGGCTCAGGACTGTAATCCCAGCACTTTGGGAGGCCGAGGCGGGTGGCTCAAGAGGTCAGGAGATTGAGACCATCCTGGCTAACACGGTGAAACCCCGTCTCTACTAAAAATACAAAAACAAAATTAGCCGGATGCAGTGGCGGGCACCTGTAGTCTCAGCTACTCAGGAGGCTGAGGCAGAAGAATGGCGTGAACCCGGGAGGCGGAGCTTGCAGTGAGCCGAGATTGCGCCACTGCACTCCAGCCTGGGAGACAGAGGGAGACTCCATCTCAAAAAAAAAAAAAAAAAAAAAAGGCGCTAAATGATGAGAACTCAGGGATATAAAGAGGGGAGACAACAGACACTGGGGCCTACTTGAGGATGGAAGGGAGAGGATCAGAAAAAATAACTACTGGGTACTAGGCTTAGTATCTGGGTGACGAAGTAATCTGTACAGCAAATCACCACGATGTGAGTTTACCTGTATAACAAACCTACATAAGTATCCCTGAACCTAAAATAAAAGTTTAAGAAAAAAGTAGAAAATTGCTCATTTTCATCAACTTTCATCTTGATTCTTCTTTTAATTTTCTGTTATTCACAAAGAACTGATAGCTGCTTTATAAAATTAAGTTGTAAAACCAGTCACTCAAATATAACATGCACTGTGAAGTGAAAAAAATCAACACTTTATCCCTCACTATTCTTAGATTTCCAAACGGTGAGGTCACTAGAAGTTCAACAGATAAATGGAACATTACTATATTTACTGGAAGTTGTAGTTTCCTCCCTACACACATTTTTTTTTTTCTTTTTAAAGAGATGGGGGTCTCATTATGTTTCCTAAGCTGGTCTCAAACTCCTGGGCCCAATCTATCCTTCCATCTCGGCCTCCAGAGTAGATGGAAACACCAGCGCACCACCGCACCCGGCATATCTTTAATGAAATTACTAACTAGATGTCAAAAAAAAAGTTTGACTTTTTGACTACAAATTTTTGATTATTATCCACTTAAATAAAACAGTTAAGAAAGTGATAAGGTTATAGTTAGTATGAATTTCAATATTCATCTTTCTTAACCAAATGATCTTTGAAATACAGTTCCAATGATATTATTTCCCCACAATAAAAACCACAACATTAAATTTTTCCTATTACCTTAAAATCACGGTATCATTTTGTGGATTCAAGTATCCTTCATTTGCAAGTAAGTCCAAACGGAAAAATCTATTATAGCCCCAGCATTCTCCAACTTCAAAGTCAGATGCAAATTCTCGAATGATATTTTTTGTAGGATCATTACAGGACTGGTGAACCATCTCTACACGATATTCATATCTAAAATTGAAAAACAGACCATTACTATACAGTTAGTAAAATAAGAATAAAAGACAAACTCATCTAAACATTAAGGTCACTAAGTAATCACCTGAGAGGAAACCTTATTGATATATGCAATTACATTTCTTTTATCATTTATAAAAACAGCAGTATTTTGGGCTTTTTTTTGAGATGGAGTTTCACTCTTGTTGCCCAGGCTGGAGTACAATGGTGCGATTTCAGCTCACTGCATCCTCTGGCTCCAGGTTCAAGTGATTCTCCTGTCTCGGCCTCCAGAGTAGCTGGGATTACAGGTGTGTATCATGCTTGGCTAATTTTGTATTTTTAGTAGAGACGGTGGTTCATGTTGGCCAGGCTGGTCTTGAACTCCTGACCTCAGGTGATCCACCCACCTTGGCCTCCCAGTGTGCTGGGATTACAGGTGTGAGCCACCACGCCCAATCAGAAAAAGAGCAGTTTTTATTTATTTATTTATTTATTTATTTTTGAGATGGAGTCTCACTGTCGCCCAGGCTAGAGGGCACTGGCAGGGTCTCAGCTCACTGCAACCTCTGCCCCCTGGTTCAAGTGATTCTCCTGCCTCAGTCTCCCAAGTAGTTGAGATTACAGGCGCACGCCACCACACTCAGCTAATTTTTTGTATTTTTAGTAGAGACATGGTTTCGTAATGTTGGCCAGGCTGGTCTCAAACTCCTGACCTCAGATGATCCACCCTCCTTGGCCTCTCAAAGTGCTGGGATTACAGGCATGAGCCACTGCACCCGGCCAAAACAGCAGTATTTTGAATGAACCACCAAAACATGAATGGCACTAGGTCCTTTTTTCCTCATAAAGATGTTTACCAATATATTAGGTATAAAACAACACCTCAAAACATAAATAAATTTTGAATAAAGAAGTAATTCAAAATTGCTTTTGTTTTATTAATGCAATATTTTTTCCTTATATTCACTACATGTTTCCTCATACATAAATATTCTGTTATTTCTATTATCCTTTGAGGTTTATCACCTTGCAATTTTAAAATACAAATTTTGAAATACTCTACTGTATTTTTCCAGCACAAGTTATAGCAAAGTAAATTATTGTGTATTCAGAAAATCAAAGGCTATAAAATTTCCTAATAGAAAATAAGTATGCAGCCATAAAAAAGAATGAGATCATGTTTTTTGTGCAACATGGAAGGATGGAGCTGGAGGCTATTATCCTTAGCAAACTAATGCAGGAACAGAAAACCAAATACCACATGTTCTCACTTACACAGTGGGAGCTAAATGATGAGAACTTACGAACACAAAGAAGGAAACAACAGACACTGGGGTATACTTGAGGGTAGAGGGTGGAAAAAGGGAGAGGAACAGAAAAGATAACTATCAGGTACTGGGCTTAATTCCTGGGTGATGAAATAATCTGTACAACAAACCCCCATGACATGAGTTTACCTATGTAACAAACCTTCATACGTAACGCCAAACCTAAAATAAAGTTAAAAAGAAAAGAAAAAGAGAAAGAAAATAAGTACGCTGGACACAGTGGCTAACACCTGTAATCCCAGCACTTTAGGAGGCCGAGGTGGGTGGATCGCCTGAGCCCAGGAGTCTGAGACTAGTCTGGGCAACATGGTGAAACCCCGTCTCTATAAAAACAAAAAACAAAAAAATTAGCTGGGTATGGTAGTGCATTCCCGTAATCCCAGCTACTTGGGAGTCTGAGGCAGGAGGATCACCTGGGCCCAGGAGGCTGAGGCTGCATTGAGCCATAATTGTGCCACTGTGCTCCAGCCTCAGTGACACAGCAAGACCCTGTCTCAAAAAGAAAAGAAGTATACACTGGGAAAGCCAATATATTCTGATTTATATATCCAATCTTGTAAAATTTTCAGGTTTACAAAAAGACAAAGATACAGTTTATAAACTTTTGTGCGTTAATGGACATTATCAAGAAAGTAAAAAGACAACCTACCAAATGGGAGAAACTATCTGCAAATCACATGTCTGATAAAGGTTTAGTATCCAAAATATATAAAGAATTCTTGACCAGGCAGAGCGGCTCACACCTGTAATCCCAGCACTTTGGGAGGCTGACGTGGGCGGATCACCTGAGGTCAAGAGTTCAAGACCAGCCTGGCCAATATGCTGAAACCCCGTTTCTACTAAAAATACAAAAATTGGCTGGGCGTGGTGTTGCATGCCCGTAATCCCAGCTATTTTGGGGGGCTGAGGCAGGAGAATTGCTTGAACTTGGGAGGCAGAGGTTGCAGTGAGCTGAGATCATGCCACTGTACTCCAAGCTGGGTGATAAAGTGAGACTCAAAATACATTACGTAAATAAATAAATTGAGACATGGTCTCACTCTGTCAATCAGGCTGGAGTGCAGTGGTGCAGACACAGCTCACTGCAGCCTCAACTTCCTGGGCTCAAGCAATCCTCCTGCCTCAACCTCCTGAGTAGCTGAGACGTGTGCAAGGTCTCACCATATTGCCCAGGCTGGTCTCAAATTCCTGGTCTTCAGCAATCCTCCCGCCTTGGCCTCCCAAAGTGCTGGGATTACAGGTATGCGCCAGCCAGTCTGGCATATTAACCTTTGACTGAACAAAAGACACTGTAAATTTTACTTTGTTGGATGTTAGATACTTCAGCAACCTTATAAATTTTCTTGAGATTCCTTCCGGGATGCAGTTAAGTTACTTGAAAACAATTTGATCCTTTCAGGTCTCACTTTTGTTAGGCGGGTCCAGAGCAGTGTTCAGTCTAGGGCTAATTTCTGCTATCAAGGCAAAAACTTCCTTAGCGTTATACCCAATGACCCATGAATTACAAATTTCTCCACCGTGGTTGGTTGCAACAGACACAGTTCCCGGCCCCGTGTGAACACCAGGCAATCACTATCCCCTCTAATCCTGTCAGGCAGTTCTTTCCCCAATCTCAGGTAGTTTCCTCACACATATGCCCTGATAAGTACTCTGCTGAATACTCAAGGGGAACCTATTACAGATCTCTAGACTTCAGTCTCTGCAGCTTTCTCCTCTCTGGTATTTTGTCCAATGCGCTCTAGCTACATTGTCCTTTCTAGACTCTCAGCACTATCCCCTCAACTAAGTCTGCCAGGTTCTACCTCAGTAGAACCCAGCTCCTCCCTGTGTTGCAGCCTGAAAACTCTCTCAAGGCTGTAAGCTGGAGAAATCACAGAGCTGGTTTGTGTTTTTCATCTCTCAGGGACTGTTTTCATTTGTTACCACCATGTCCAGTATCTAGAAAATGTTTCATCAAGTTTTTTTTTGGTTGTTGCAAGAAAATGCGTAGATCTCATCCCTCTTGATTCATGTTAGCTGAAAGCAGACATTCCATACCAAACTAAGAGATTTCATGTAACGGAGTTAAAAAAAAAATCATTAATATGATTCCAGATCCCACATTATAAATAACATTTAACAACCTACTACTTGTTCAGTTTGGATGTAATATCAAAGAAGATCCACAATTATCTAAAACCACTTTAAAAAATATTCCTCCTTGACAAAAAGTACATTTGTGGTTCTCAGGGACTGAAGGAAAGGGGGAATGGGAAGTGACAAATAATGAGTACAGGGATTCCTTGTGGCGTAAATAGAATGTTATAAAATTAGATGTTGGTGATGGTTGTAGAACTCTGCAGCCAGATTTTATACATGTATTTCAATCAAAATGATATTTTTAAAAAATTGAATATAAAAACAGATGAGAATCCAGTTGTCTTCTTTTAAGCCAGATAGTAAAGAGATTTCCAAAAACACAAAGCAATACAAGTTTTCTTAAAAATATATTTTTTTAGGAAAATAGTTACTTTTCATTTAAAAATGTTATTTATGTTAGTATGCAACAGGCTTGTTGTTACCTCAAAAGTGAATTAAAATTTTATATAATTTTTTTTCAGTTTTAAGTTCCAACTCAGAAAATAACAATATATGTAATCCATATAAACAAAAACTCTTTGGGGTTCCCAATAATTTTAAGAGTATGAGACCAAACAGTTTGAGAACTGCCAATCTATACCATCCTATGATGCCAATAATTTCATATTACTCTACATCTTAACAGATATACCAATACAGTAATTAACAAAAATAAAAATTAGCAAAAATTGCTAGGGGGAATGTATGTAAACGCACAGTAAGGTTGTTATTTAATTACACTTCTTACTTAGAAGTTTCAGGCAAGCCAGCTGAGAGTTCCAGAAACACAGATAAGTAGTAACCTCGCACAACTCCATTTCCATCCTAAAAGAAGAATAATCAGTTGAAGTGTAAAAAAATTAAGCCACAATAAAACAAAATGCAGATTAACATCTGATATCTAGATTGAGAAATACTTCTAAGCCTCAAAGCAATGGAAGAAATAAAAAAAAAAAAAAACACCAATAGATTTGAGTTCTTAACAACTTTAAACTTCTGTGTATTAAAAAAACAGCGAAACTACTAAGGCACAGAAATGAAGGGAAATATCAACAACCATGAGAAAGGTTAAGAGTCTTAACATATATAGAACTCTTACAAATCAACTTTAACAAAAAACCAAGACCCTAATGGGAAAAATAATTTCATTAGAAATGAGGCAAAAAGAAATTTTAAACCAAAAATTAATTTTTAAGACCAACATACAAAAAGGTAATACCCTATGCTGAAAGTAATTAAATACAATTTCTGTATGATTTTAATGTCAGAATTCCATATAAGATTCTGTCTAGAGATTGAGAAGTTGTTTAAGTCTCTACTATAGATTTTATTTTTATAAAGATAATTACTCCCTTTTTGTTTAATTGGGCAAGACTCTTTTAAAAAAAGAGATAATTACTTCCTATGTATTGCCCTAGTACTTCAGGTGTCTATGTTTTAAAAGAATCACATTTATTATAACTACTTGTTTAAACATCTATTCCCCCAATGAGACAATGAAGGCTGAGAACAGAGATCCTTATACATCTACAGTGTCTACTGGGACATGACTACAGAGGGGTACAAGTACTATTAACCCCTTCATTTTTGGTCTACCTTGCTTGAAACGACCTGAGGCAACTTTTGAGGCTTGACATGATAATCACTCAATAGATATCAATGAATAAATGAATCATCAGCTAGGTGAATAAAGCCAGACACAAAAGATTATATATTATTGTATAATCCCATTATACAAAACTTTTCTTAAAAAAAAAAAATCTGAAACTACATATTGAAAGACTTTAGTGTGTAACTAAGCATACTAACCCAGGAGGACTAAAATGTGTAATAGTAAATTACTGGACTCAAAAAGATTATTTAGCATCTAGGTAATATCACCAAACATCTTTAAAAGTAAAGAAAAATAGTTTATTATCACACTTTTCCTAAAGAAAATGGAATTGCATATTGAAGATACCCAATGAAAGAAAATATGAGCCAAGGATTTTATACCCAGCAATACTAGCCTTAGAATATAAAGGGCAAAAACTGTTTTCAACATATGAGAACTCAGGGAATATTGTTTCCAACAGGCCTTCCAGCAGAATATATTAGAGAACTAGGTGAGGACAAACAGTTGTCTAACATGGAGGGAGAAGGGGAACAGGGAACGAGGACAGCATATGGAACAAAAAATAAGAAGAGTTAACAGTCTCAGTAATCAAACTAGTGTACTACAGAACTCTGAAAGAAAGACATTGGTTTCAAACTTTATTAGAAACATCAAAAACTTACTGGGTAAACTTTTAATCTCCAGCAAAGTCCTGAAACTTGAAGAGGTGGACTGTAAACAGGATCTGCTCTCTGACGCAAAGTGCTAACGAAAAAGAAAACCAACCAAATACCAAGATCAAAACTGTTGTGAAATGGCAACAGGCAAAAAGAAAGACCAACCAGTTTCTCTGCTACATATTTGAAATCTTAGACAAATAACAAGGTGACTGATCAGGTCAAAATTCCACTGTAAAAGTTTAGATATGCTTACATTCTGAAATAAAGAGAATTTAAAAATACTGAAATATTCAGCAGTATCTTTTAAGTTTCAGGGGGAAAAAAACCCCTCAAAATTGTGACATTTAAGGGAAAAGGAATATATCACTAAGTCTCCCAAATTTAATTAATGCTTCAACAAGCAGTCTTTCACCATTAAAAATAAAACCCAGAAGGTTTCTTCCTCACTTCTCTGCAGTATAATCATCTTTTAACATTGAAAAATGAGAGTACACTAAACCTTAATAAATGTGGGAAAAACCTCAGAAAGACTATGTTTTAGCCACAAAAGTATCCCATGAGAAAAGACAAATTAAATGGGAAGAGGGATAAATTCTGTGTGGCTTTTTTTCTTTTTTTGAGACAGAGTTTTGCTCTTGTTGCCCAGGCTGAAGCACAGTGGCACAATCTCGGCTCACTGCAACCTCCACCTCCCGGTTTCAAGCGATTCTCCTGCCTCAGCCTCCCAAGTAGCTGGGATTACAGACGCCCACCACCACGCCCAACTTATTTTTGTATTTTTAGTAGAGACGGGGTTTCATCATGTTGGCCAGGCTGGTCTTGAACTCCTGACCTCAGATGATCCACCTGCCTCGGCCTCCCAAAGTGCTGGAATTACAAGCGTGAGCCACCATGCCCTGCCCAGTGTGGCCTTATTTTGATGGCCTTTGCCTATTATTTGGAGTTTCTCTCCTGAAGACCTTATATTACTTGTTTCCATTTCCATGCTGCCCTCAAAGACAAATTGCTAAGAACCTTTGCATGTTATGATCTTCACTTCTGATCTTAGAGAAAAAGTAGTAAAAGCAAACAAAATTAACACACAACTGACAAATTTCTTACAATAATGGCCCCTATCCACAATTTTTCACTTTGAGCTGAGATAAATGGATCTCAATGGATTTCTTCCCACTACTTTTATTTCTGACAATGGGTAAGTGGGGGCTCATCAACCTCTAACTGTTCGGCCCCTCACCTTAGCCAAAGCTAAGTGATCTCTCTTATTTAAAACAGTTCCTCACTTTGGGCAGTATAATCACTTTGGCCACCACAGCTAATGTCTATAATTCAGCACTTTGAGAGGCTGAGTTGGGAGAATCAGAATCACTGGAGCCCAGGAGTTTGAGACCAGCCTAGGAAACAGTGAGACCCCATCTGTGTGGTGGCACATGCTTGTAGTCCCAGTTACTTGGGAGGCTGAGGTGTGAGGATTGCTGCAGCCCAGGAGGTTGAGGCTGCAGTGAACAATGATCATGCCACTGCACTCCAGCCTGGGTGACAGAGCAAAATCCTGTCTCAAAATAAAAAGAAAAGGTTCCTTTTCCCAGACTAGAGAAGCAGTCAGTCTAAAGATACAATAAAATCCAGCACAAATAATCTCTATGTTTCTAATACGAAACTTATTCTTCTAAGACTTCTAAAGTGAGTGACACAATTCACTAGATTACTGTCTTACCAAAGAATACCTTCCTGGCTCTTCCTTATATACACCTACAAAAAACCAGAATTGTCAAAAACTCTTACCTGAAATTCTCTAAAACAAAAGTAGCTGAATCATAAGATGGCACTAATTCACTAAAAGAAAGCAAAGACAAAAATAATTATTTAGCTTATATGTTTAAAATTCCATTTACCTAAAAAAACCAAGTCCCTCAGTAGTATCTTAAAAACTTTATTAAACTAAAATCTAAGAAATATTTTTAAATCTTTATTGAACATAACATTAAATCAAATGACTTCATAAAACCATCATGTATGCAATTAAATCAGAAATACAAATACTTTATAAAAGTTTTTTGGCTGGGCAAGGTGGCTCACGCCTATAATCCCAGCACTCCGGGAGGCCAAGGTGGGTGGATCACCTGAGGTCGGGAGCTCAAGACCAGCATGGCCAACATGGTGAAACCCCATCTCTATTAAAAATACACAAAAATTACCCAGATGTAGTGGTGCGCCCCTGCAATCCCAGCTACTCGGGAGGCTGAGGCACGAGAATCGCTTGAACCCTAGAGGCGGAGGTTGCGGTGAATCGAGATTGCACTACCACACTCCAACAAAGGCAACAGAGCCAAACTCTGTCTCAATCAATAAATCAAGAAATATTTTATAAAAGTTTTTTTCCCTTAAAAAAGGCAATACATTATGTAATTAATTATTAAAGTAAGTACTAGAAATACACTTTAAAAGTACTCATGGAAATGGGAAAAAGAAATTGACACTTAGGGTGTGTATCTGAATTATGAAACAGATATAAACATGCTTTAAAAAATGAAAAGAACCAACAGTCAGCGATATCACAGTTAATCCCCAAAGTTCCTTTTTTGGAATGAATTATGGGAAATACTAACAGACTTCAAATACTTTGAAACTATTTACTAGTAAATAAATCTATACATTTTTATAGGATGAACACCTCATTACCTAAGGGGCAACTATGAGGGACTAGCACACTAACACTTTCTTGGCAAGTCAAAACTACTTCAAGCAACTTTAGTCCCATCCAATCTTCTTCAAAGAGAACTGCATTATAATCACAGTATGGACTAAACGTCACTTTGCTGCTAACTACCTTTAATCATGTGGATGGTTTGTACACTGTCATTAGAACACCTCAAAATTCATTAAAACACTATGAAAAAGACTATCATACAGTTTTAATACAGTGTTATGAATTTGATATATAAAATTACAAATTTACCAAAACAATAAACTGCAAACCATTTCACCACATCTTCAGGTATATTTTCTAAAGTTCAATTCATCATAATTTTGGTTATTATCAAAACAAGATAAAAGATACACCTACAGCACTGCCACACTGTGATAGTGTCTAAAGAAATTAGTGGCTTGCAATACAATATAGATAAATAATTCTTTATTTTAGTGTAAGTACGTATAGCTAAATAGGTCACAACTTTTAAACGGTAAGTAGATGTACTTTGCCATGTGATTAACTGTATAGCTACTATCCAAATTGACTATGTCAAGAATCCCTATGATATCTCTAAGTCAGTTGTTATCCTTCCTTAGAAGACTCACATTCCTCATCCCCATATCCTTTTGCCTGGTTAACCCTTACTATCTTTTCAGATTACAGATTAGAAGTCACATGCTCTTGGAGGTTTACTCTAAGGTCTTCCCATTGTATGATCTCCTAGCACTCAATATACACAAACCCCATTTAGCAGGGCCAATGCAATTAGTGCCTAGGAAGCCTTTCTAGAACCATAAACATAGTAAGAGCTCTAAGGGAGCTTTCCCAGTATAGTCTTCAAATTTGACATGCTTTTGTAATTTTGTGCAACTTTCAATCACGTCTCTTACCAAGTACAGAATATCCTCCACATGCAAAGACTTTAATCAATCCCCAGTTGCCTGCTAATCTGCATACTATTTCTTCTGCCACGTTCAGTGTGATTTATTTCCTGTGTTGTTGTTACTGTTATTTCTGCTCTAAGTCCAGACTATCATTATCATATTTTATTGGCCATTAAGGGTCAAAAGAGTTCAGCAGAACACAAAATAAAGAACAGGAGATGCCATTTTCAACTCAGAATGGTGAAGTAGAAAGCTTTCAGGCTAAAAAGCACAAGTTACTAATACTCATGAACCAAGAGGGTACAGTCCAGTTTACCCTAGTCTCACTTGCTAAGAGAAAATGACCATATTCAGAGCACAGAAAACTGGTACTGTGATATACTTTCACATATGTACATTTTCCTATGGAAAACCTTTTGGACACAAATAGTATAATGACAAATTAGTGGTATGGGGCAGCATTAAACAGGATACTTACTTCCCCTATCACCAGTTACCACATTAATTTTATTAATGTTCCAATAATCTGTTTTTCTAAATCATAATTATAAATCCAAAGAGGTCTGTATTATGCTTACTGCTAGCACTTAACACATGCCTAAAATATAGCTGGCATATATATTCACTGAATGAATATTTACAAATACTTGCTGGCAGATTCATAGAGTTGGAAATATTTGCTCAAAAATTTCTTTCGCAAAAGAAATTATCTTGCTTTTTTTTTTTTTTTTTTTTTTTTTGAGACGGAGTCCTGCTCTGTGACACAGGCTGGAGTGCAGTGGCGTGATCTTGGCTCACCGATTTTGCATTCTTTATATTTACACACAAAGCTATTGCTACTGCTAGGCCATCTAATTCTACCACCACCTCTCCATATTATTATGCTCATTCATTTAGAGGTTATCTTCAGTCATACTGATGTTACCATTCTGTGGCTGCAGATGAGGCACTGCTTTATCTTTTCATAGTTTTAAAATTTTCTCCTCCTCTTTCAGAAGTGTAGACTGCTCTGGTCTTTATGATGACTGGATTCATCTCATGATGGTGTCAGTGAATCTTTGTCTTCAAAGAATACGGGAAACTAGCCTCAAACCATCTCTAGCCCAGTAATCTGGAAGTCACTGATCTGCAAATCTTCAGACCAGTAACCTCATCATAACTTCATGAACAAAGGGAAAAAAGGGAGAACCACAAGTATCCATTTTTTCCTTAAGGAAATAAGACTCCTGAGCTATATAAAAACTGGTTCTCCTTACCAACTTGACTATTTCTCCCTGAAACGTAAAACTCTCTACGAACCGAGAGCTATACTATTTTATCTTTTTTTTTTTTTCTTTTCTGCCTCTGCCTCCTGAGTAGCTGGGATCACAGGCATGCGCCACCACGCCTGGCTAATTTTGTATTATTAGTAGAGACGGGGTTTCTCCATGTTGGTCGGGCTGGTCTCAAACTCCTGACCTCAGGTGATCTGCCTGCCTCAGCCTCTCAAAATGCTGTGGTTACAGGTGTGAGCCACTGCGCCCGGCCCACAGTAAGATTTTTAGTTCCTCTTCTCCCATGCAGCACCTGCAACGATACTGGGCACATGGTCTTTAATAAACAACACTTCACTGATTTAGTGACCTTTTCTTCTCCATTGTGGCTCCATCACCAATTACTAACTGATGGAACTAAAAGCAATAGAAATACCACTGCTTTGCACATCTAAACTTTGGTGTGTAACTTAACGTCACGAATGCTGGCCTTCCTTATTTGGCCCTCTTTTCCTGTATGTTGCAACTAATAAAATGGGTTTCTAATGAGAATTAACTAAAAGCCAAAGTTTCCAATAAGGTAGGGAGCATTACTGGAGAAAGAGAGAAGGCCCTAAAAGTGCTTAATTAACAGACTAGTGAGCATTGTTGCCTGCCTGATGAGCTGCTGAAAGTGGTATAAGAATGGGAATTTACATCCACCAATGGTTCCCAAACTTTAGTGCATTATTATTACTTACAGTGCTCAAGACACATTTCTGAATACCACCTCTAAAGATTCTGGGAAAGTTGGCCTGGGAATTTGCATTTCAGACAAATGCCACACATAGCTGTGACTTAGGTCATCCATGCACTACACTTTGAATTGAAAAACACTAATTTTTATATACGACCCTTAGGTCAAAATCTGTTTCATTCCACAAGTGATGAAATGGTTCAGAAAACATATCTTGAAAACTGAAATAGCTGGCCACATTATCAGTGAGGCAACCTAGGGATTTTGATGAACATTCTCCAACCAAGTCTACTTAATGACAGCAAAAACCTAGTCCTTTTAATAATATTGAGTGCTTTCATTCAGAAATAGAGATTTAAACAAAAAAGTCAGTGCTTTAAAAAATATGAATATTTTATAAGGTTGTTAATCAGAAAGAAAGGAAGACTTCTACTGGTCAATGAGAACCACCGGAGTTCTAGCTGTCAGAAAAAGTTTGTCCTTCTGTTTATAGGACTGTGGCATCTATAACGAGTAAGAAGGGCTTATAACAGTGATTCTCAACCAGGGGTGATTTTGTCCCCATGGACATTTGGCACTGTCTGGAAACATTTTTGTCATAACTGCAAGGTGGTGGGGTGGGGAGTGCTACTGGGATACTGCTAAACATCCTATGAAACACAGGAAAGCTCACCCCACCCCACAAATAATTATTCTGCTCAAAATGTCAACAATGCCAAGATTGAAAAGCCCTGGCTTAAACGATATACTCTAGTACAATGAATGCAGCCAGGCATGGTGGCTCACACCTATAATCTCCAGCACTTTGGGAGGTTGAGACAGGCAAAACACTTGAGGTCAGGAGTTTGAGACCAGCCTGGCCAACATGGAGAAACCCCATCTCTACTAAAAATACAAAACTTAGCCAGGCATGTTGGTGCATGCCTATATTTCCAGCTACCCAGGAGGCTGAGGTGTAAGAACTGCTTGAATCCGGGAGGTGGAGGTTGCAGTGAGCCGAGATCACGCCACTGCATTCCAGCCTGGACAACAGAGTGTGACAGAGTATAAATAATAATAAGTAAATAAAATAATAAATTAAAAAAATAAAAAATAAAATGGTACAATGAATGCTCTGTGGTCATCAGAGGGCATCACATATCAGAAGAAAAAGAAAAGGCAGCTCAACATATAAACATTTTTATAACAAAGGCTGTTTTCTAAATGTGCCACAGCCCTCACCATGGTAGGAAAACTTGATAGTATTCCATAAGTCATCTCTATAAGATAAAGCCTGTCACACCAAAATATTTATCTGAAGCAGTGGCTTCACCCCTCATCTTAGAATAAGCTAAGGAGATTTTAAAAGAACAAACTGATATGTCCATTTGAACCCAATGTCACAGGCTTAATTGTCTCTCCCAAAATTCCCATGTTAAAGCCTTAACCCCCAATGTGACTGTGTCTATAGATAGGGCCTGTAGGAAGATAATTAAGGCTAAATGAGTTGATAATAGTGGGTCTAATACAATAAGGCTCGTGGCCTCATAAAAAGAGAAAGAGACACCAGAGACTGATCTCTCTCCAAGCAAGAACAGAGAAAAGGTCAGGTGAGGACACAGAAAGAAGGCAGCTGTCTGCAAGCTGAAGCAAAAAAGTGAATTTTCTGACACCCTGATCTTGGAATTCTTGTCTCCCAAACTGTGAGAAAACACATTTCTGTTGTTTAAGGCACCCAGTATGTGGTATTTTGTTATGGCAGCCCAAGTAGACTAATATACACCCAAAGATTTTCTTTCAAATGGCCTAGGGTATGGTATGACCCAGCACTGATTAATTTTCAGCCAAATCCCAAGTGATTCCAACAGCTAGTCAGAAACCACCAGTCTAATACCACAGAATAATTACAAACATGCTTGAAGGAGTATGCTGTTCAGAAAAACTCTAAGGTTTAGCCCAAGATGAAAACTAGGATACTTTTTGCCATAATTATTTCCTCTCTCTATCTTTTAGGATCTGGAGGTAACATGGCATCACCTTCAAATTCTTTTGGCATTTCATCAGTTTCTGAGTTTTGTGTTAGAAGATATAGTTTAGTTTAAAAGGTACACTGATGAAGCTAATGTAATCAATTATTTTTTTCTATACTATGGAAGATAGAGCTCTTGGAAAAAAAATGATTCCTAGTTCATTATCATTTTCTCTTAACAGTCAAAAGTATAAGTCTGTGAGACTTTTCAGGAGAACTAGATTTGTATGTATAAAACAGAGCTCACCAGACCACTCCATTATAACAAGACCTTAAAAAGCTATGGAGTAGCCAAGTGTGGTGGCTCATGTCTATGATCCCTGGTAACTTGAGAGGTCAAGGTGGGAAGATTACTTGAGTCCAGGAGTTTGAGACCAGCCTGGGCAACAAGTGAGACCCTAGCTATAAAAGAAAAGAGAGACAGAGAGATGGCATTTAAAAAAAAAAAAAACATTCTTTTGAAAAAAGTATATGCATTTCCACATAAATTTCAAATGAAAATGAAATTAAAAACTGTGTCATACCTGGTAAAGTCTGGTGGAACAGGAGTGGTAACAAAAGATGCCATGGGCTTCCGATGAACTTGCTGAAACATCATAAGGATCTCTGAGCTCTTAGATATCAACTCACTCTTACTACAAGACCGCAACTGTGTGAAGAAAAAAATTATCTGAACAAACAAAATCGCTATTCACTGCCACCTCAAAATTCTTAATTACAAATTATTCTGATTATAAACTGAAAACACTGAGAAAAATAACTCAAAGTGAGCTTGAGAATTAAGAATCTACAAAGAATCTAGGTTTATTTCTATAATATTCTAACAGTAAAGTCACTGAATAAGTATACTTAATATTAATGCATTTTCTCTCCTTACATTTTAGTAAAGTCACTGAATATACTTAATATTAATGCATTTTTCTCTCCTTACATTCTAGGATAAGTGAGGTTTTAAGCAAGTACAAATGTATTTTCAGGCTGGTACAGTTAAGTTCTTATGAATATATTAATGAACAAACCTGTAAGTTGAAAGCTTTTCTTTTTTTTTTTTTTTTTTTTTGAGACAGTGTCTCGTTGTCACCCAGGCTGGAGTGCAGTGGCACAATCTCGGCTCACTGCAATCTCCGCCTCCTGGGTTCAAGCGATTCTCCTGCCTCAGCCTCTTGAATAGCTGGGATTACAGGTGTGTGCCACCACACCCAGTTAATTTTTGTATTTTTTAGTAGAGACTGGGTTTCTCCATGTTGGTCATGCTGGTCTTGAACTCCTGACCTCGTGATCCACCCGCCTCAGCCTCCCAAACTGCTGGGATTACAGGCGTGAGCCACCGTGCCCGGCCAAGTTGAAAGCTTTTAAAAGCAATCATTTCTCAGGTTGTATTCTAGGTAACAGAATACAAAACGTACACACATACACCCGTGTGTACACACACACACACGCACACACACAAACCATCTGATACTAATTTGGGAAACACTACTTTGGGAAAAAGTAACAAATCTCACTTCAGTAACAATCATGGTAGATAAAAGACAAGACTACTAATTTTTTCTTCAAAAAAACCAGTTTGAAGTTAAGTCCTAGTTCTGCCACTAATTACACGACTCTGAGTCTGTTTACATACGAAAATAAAATAGTAATATCCACCACTGCTTACTTCATTAAGTTTGTTATAAGGATTATGAAGCTATAGTGAAAAAGCTTTGTAAACTATCTGTCATGTGCTGAATTTTGTACCCCTTTCCTCCATTAATTTATATGCTGCAGGCTCAACCTCCAGTACCTCAATCTATTTGCAGATAATCTTTAAAGAGGTGATTACGTTAAAATGAGGCCACTGGGGTAGGGCCTTAATCTAACATTACTGGTGTCCTTATTAAGAAGAAGAGACTCTAGGGCTGCACAATCACACAGAAAAGTCCACATGAGGACACAGTAAGAAGGCAGTCGTTTACAGGTCAAGGAGACAGACCTCAGAAGAAACAAAACCTGCCAACACCTGAATCTTACACTTCCAGCTCCTACAATAATGAGAAAACAAATTTCTACATTTAAGTCCCACAGTCACTGGTATTTTGTTATGACAGGTCTAGCAAACTAATATACTATCAAATGCCATACGAATGATATTCATAAAACCCACCTACAGTTGAGTTTATATCTTTTAAATAACAGTTGCTTATGGCTCACCAAAAATAATGTATCATATGGCTGGGCACAGTGGCTCACACCTGTAATCCCAGGACTTTGGGAGGCTGAGGCAAGTGGATCACTTGAGGTCAGGAGTTCAAGACCTCATGACCTGGCGACTTCAAGGCCTGGCCAACACGGTGAAACTCCATCTCTACTGAAAATACAACAATTAGCTCAGCGTGGTGGCGTGTGCCTGTAGTCCCAGCTACTCAGGAGGCTGAGGCACAAGAATTGCTTGAACCCAGGAGGTGGAGGTTACAGTGAGCTGAGATCACGCCACTGCACTCCAGCCTGGGCGACAGGGCAAAACTCTGTCTTAAGAAAAAAAAAAGTATCATATATCATATGCTATATATCAAAGTTTATAGTTACAAAGAATAATGATATCATGTTTGAGTTACTGCATCAATCAATGATGTAACGGTAAGTGGTAACAGCAGTAAACAACAAACAGCTACATATTTTGTCATTCATATTATTATGTGTCAGGCATTGCCCAAGACATTACGGTTTTTTGAACAATTTACATAAAGTGATCTAAAGTTATTTGAACTGTTTGCTTAAGATTTTTAAGGTATGCTTAAAATCACTGTGTATATGTACATACATACACACGTAATACAAAAAAATTTAACTTATATTAATTGAATGCTTACTGTGTATATCCTTCCTTGACACCATTTCTTCCAAAAGCAACTTGCTCCCTTCAACAGAAGTTTATTATCACCATACATGTGGTTCTGCAATTACTATGTGTGTACATATATCCATAAACAATGTTTTGAATGTTTTCAAACTTTACATAAACACTAACAGGCTATATCACCATGTAGCCTACATTTTTCAGTTAATATTATTTACTTTTTTTTTTTTTTTTGAGACAGGGTCTCACTCTGTCGCCCAGGCTGGAGTGAGGTGACACGATCTCGGCTCAATGCAAGCC
Source organism: Macaca nemestrina (assembly GCF_043159975.1). Lineage (NCBI taxonomy): Eukaryota > Metazoa > Chordata > Mammalia > Primates > Cercopithecidae > Macaca > Macaca nemestrina. Next base: position 50,101,554 of record NC_092141.1, on the reverse strand, counting down.
TCCGCCTCCCGGGTTCAAGTAATTTTCATGTCTCAATCTCCCAAGTGGCTGGGACTACAGGCATGTGCCACCCCACCCAGCTAAGTTTTGTATTTTTAGTAGAGACGGAGTTTCGCCATGTTGCCCAGGCTGATCTTGAACTCACTCAATTATCTGCCCACCTTGGCCTCTGAAAGTACAGAGATTACAGGCATGAGTCACCACGCCCGGCCTATTTGTTTACTTTTTTAAACAGATAGGTCTTGCTATACTTCTCAGGCGACTGCAGTGACTTTTCACAGGTACAATCATAGCACACTGCAGCCTTGAATTCCTGGGCTAAGGCAACTGTCCCACCTCAGCTTCCTGAGTAGCTGGGACTACAGGCGTACACCCAATCCTAATACTGTTTTGTTAAAAACTAAGACAATGGCCTAGGCCTACACATGGTCAGGATCATCAGTATCACCACCTTCCACCTCCACATCTTGTCCCATTGAAAGGTCTTCAGGGGTACTACCATCTATGGATCTACAATGCTAACAATGTCTTCTTCTGGAATATAGACAACATTTTTTTAAAAAGTAGGAGTAAACGCTAGAATATATTCTAGAATAATGAATGGTATGGTATAGTAAATACATAAACCAGTAGCATAGTTGTTTATCATACTTATCAAGTATTACATACTATACATAATTATGTGTGTTATATTTTTATACAACTAGCAGCGCAGTATGTTTGTTTACACCAGAATTACCATAAACACGTGATTAATGCTTTGTGCTACTACATTACAATGGCTATGATGTCATTAGACATCACCACTAGGCAACAGAAATATTTCAGCTCCATTTTAATCTTATGGGACCATTGTCACATATGCAGTCTGTCATTGACCAAAAGGTCATAATTTGACACTCTGTATATGGGAGATGTGTATAGGTTACATGCAAATACTATGCCATTTTATATAAGGGACTTGAGTATCTGAGGATTTTGGTATCCATTAAGGTCCTAGGGCCAATACCACACAGATATACATGTATGTGTGTAAAAAGGAAAAGGAAAAAAGATTGGGGATAATGAAGAAAAATAAGAGTATTTAGTAAATATTTATGTGCTGAATTCTACCAGCTAAATTGTCAATCAAGTACAAAAATAAAATAAAAATATTTCCAGACAATGTAGTCAAGAAAATGTGTTCTGATTACCCTTCCTGGAAAGCTACTGAGGGAAGTGGGATATTAAAACAAAACAAGTAAACCAAGAAAGTAGATACCAGAGGAATCAGGAAACATGGGATTCGACACAAGAAAGATGTCAAGGGAGTCCCCAGAATGATTAAGATAAAAATCTCAGGAGACAGCTGTGTATAAGGCATAGACAGAAATTACAAAAAGCAAATTCCAGACAAGTGAATATATCAAATACTTATGCAACACTATATATTTTATGTACTCATTTACTATATACTTCATATTCACCCACCCTAATCTAAAATATAAACTCTATGAGGACAGAATTTTGCCATTTTGTTCACTGCTGTATCACCAATATTTACAATGATGCCTCTATCTATTTAGGACTTAATATTTCCTCAATAAATAAAAATGCTAAACTTTAGCGTAATAATCACTAGATGTAAAGTAACTGGCAATAATATCCCCACAGTGTGGGGAGATTTTAACCTCTTATACATTCAGATTTCTATGGAAACAATTCTGTTCTTACAAAGCAGAATATAGTTCTAATGCGGTTCCCAAACATGAAGAAAAAACTTGAGAAGAATCAGCTGATTCCTATTTTATAAAAATCTCCATTATAACACAAAGATCAACAGATCTTTTGATCTCAAACAGATAATCTCTGTCAAAAAAAAACACAAAACTTTTATAGTATACAGAGAAAAAAGGATAAAGACTATTTCATTACATTTAATATTTCATCACCTGGTGCTCCACCTCCTGAAGAAGGGATTCCAAAAGTTCTGTTTCTTGGGTTAGAGATGTCTTCTGACCTGATTAAAAACAGTGAATCATCAACACTTGGGCTCATTACTGGTTTAAGAATGAAATTAACTTCCAATAAACATATTTAATAACAAGAAATACACTTCAAGTAAGCAAAAATTCCTCATTACAGCTACCCTAAAAATTCTCATTCAACTTTCAGAGGTTGAATACTATAGTAGCCTTGAAAATGGAACTTCAGAACCAATTCTAATTAGTTTTAGAGAAGATTATCACTTAGACTGAATTTATCTAAGAAATGAAATGTGCAATGACAATATAGTTTACGCAAAAAATTTACTTTTCTAGATTTTCATATTCCCTTGGGAAGAAGCAATAACATGAATTTCATTCAGTCAGTTATTCTGAAATAATTTTTCACCAAATTTAACTGTGGCTTAACAGAGAATACAAAGTGGGCCAGAGTTTTAGGTTAAATGTCAGCAAAAGGTCTGTCCTGTGAATATACAAGGACCTGTTTAAAAAAAAAAAATTCCCAGAGAGGTGAATAATCTCAAAGAGTTGGAGACAGAAAAGGATAAACAAATTATTACTGCCGGGGGTCAGTGGCTCATGCCTGTAATCCCAGCACTTTGGGAGGCCAAAGCAAGAGGATACTTGAGCCTAGGTATTTGAGACCAGCCTAGGCAACATGGTAAGACTCAGTCCCTACAAAAAAAATTAAAATTAGCCAAGAGTGGCGGTGCATGCCTGCAGTCCCAGTTACTCAAGAGGCTGAGGCATGAGAATCGCTTGAGTCCAGGTGGTCAAGGCTGCATGTAGTCATGCAGTGAGCCTTGATCGCACCACTGCAGTCCTGCCTGGGCAACAGAGTGAGACCCTGTCTCAAATTACAAACAAAAAAATTATCATTACAGAAATTATCATTACAGAAAAGGAAGAAAATGCTTTACATGTTTTTAAACAAAAAGAAGATAGGTATGCTTACCAAATCAGGCCATTTTCTTTATAAACCCAAAATTTGAAAAACTGGAAGTATATCCATGAGGATAGCAAAAGTTTTATCAATCTGTTGTGTTATTTGATAAGAAAAAACATTTAACAGGTAGAACTTTTATTTTATTTATTTTTTGACATGGGGTTTCACTCTTGTTGCCCAGGCTGGAATGCAATGGCGCCAACTCAGCTCACCACCGCAACCTCCGCCTCTCGGGTTCAAGTGATTCTCCTGCCTCAGCCTCCTGAGTAGCTGAGATTACAGGCATGTGCCACCATGACCGGTTAATTTTGTATTTTTAGTAGAGACGGGGTTTCTCCATGTTGGTCAGGCTGATCTCGAACTCCCAACCTGAGAATGATCTGCCTGCCTCGACCTCCCAAAGTGCTGGGATTACAGGCATGAGCCAAGGAGCCCGGACTTTATTTATTTTTTGAGACAGGGTCTGATTCTGTCGCCCAGGCTGGATTGTAGTGGCGCGATCTTGGCTCACTGCAACCTCCATCTCTCAGGCTCAAGTGAGCTTCCCACCTCAGCCTCCCGAGTAGCTGGGACTACAGGAGCATGCTATCGCACCTCGCTAATTTTTCTTCTTCTTTTTTTTTTTTTTTTTTTGGTAGAGATGGGGTTTCGCCACATTCCCCAGGCTGGTCTTGAACCCCTGGGCTCAAGAGATCCACCTGCCTCAGCCTAGAACTTTTATTTTTGAAATAAAACTCAGAATTTCTAGATTGCAAAAAGAGTTAAAATAAAGTATTAGCTAGAATCTAGTATTATCAGACATAAATTCTACTATCTCCACATCCCACAATCCTAAAACATTAGCCTATGGACCACATTACAGTACATAATTAAACTTAAAAATGAGGGGCAGAGGCCAGGGGTGGTGGCTCACGCCTGTAATCCTAGCACTCTGGGAGGCCAAGGCAGGCGGATCACAAGGTCAGGAGTTTGAGACCAGCCTGGCCAATATAGTAAAATCCTGCCTCTACTAAAAATACAAAAATTAGCAGGGTGTGGTGGCATGTGCCTGTAGTTCCAGCTACTTGGGAGGCTGAAGCAGAAGAATCGCTTGAACCTGGGAAGCAGAGGTCGCAGTGAGCTGAGATCTTGCCACTGCACTCTAGCCTGGGCAACAGAGTGAGACTCCATCTCAAAAAAAAAAAAAAAATTAGTGGCAGAGGCCAGGTGTGGTGGCTCACACTTGTAATCCCAGCACTTTGGGAAGTGGGGGCAGGTGGATCACTTCAGGTCAGGAGTTCAAGACCAGCCTGGCCAACATGGTGAAACCCCCATCTCTACTAAAAATGAAAAAAATTAGCCAGGGGTAGTGGCACGTGCCTGTAGTCCCAGCTACTCGGGAGGCTGAGGCAGGAGAATTGCTTGAACCCGGGAAGCGGAGGTTGCAGTGAGCTGAGATAGTGCCACTGCACTCCAGCCCGGATGACAGAGCGAGACTCCGTCTCAATAATAATAATACTAATACTACTAATAATAAATTAGTGGCAGATATTACGGTATGAATTAAAAATCTGAGGCTTATGAGACTATTCTAAAGATATACTAACCCTGAAAATATCCTTCTCCCCACCTCTTATCCTTAGAAAGAATCCTATTTAATCATAAAAGCTATCTTGGAAATCACAAATTATAATTTTTCATAATGAAAAATAATTTGAAAGCCACAAAAGCAGGGCAAGTTCAGTTACTGTAAAGGGAAGTTATTTCACGGAGTTATACAGGTAGCAAAATTAATAAACTTATGAGATCTGTACTGTGGTATTATTTAGCTTTTAGTTGATTCAACTAAATAAATGAAGCAATGAACAAATTCACTCAAGAAAAACAACACCATATGCAAATGTGTATCTGGCTACTACTGAAGATTACATCAACATTCAAGATCCCCTCAATTTTAAAGTCCTAATATGTATCAACATCCAGCACTCTACATGGCTTAATGAACTTAAAGGGATCTCAAATATTATCTAAAGTTCTGAAAAACTAAGATCACCTACATGTATGACTGCAACTGAGGACCTAAGCACAATTACGATTTTCATTTACATGAAATCTTTAAGTGGCATTGTGACCAGTATAATCAATACCTACAGGTTTTGTCTAATTGCCTGGTCTGTGGGAAAAAAACTAAAAATCAGATATTAAATAGTATAGTATTATAATAGAAAAGCAATTTATGAAATGATATACAAATATACAAACTCAAAGATATTTACATCTCGTTTTTTAAATGTTAAAAATAAAATGGATAAAATCATTATTTTGGATGACACAAAGACATGGCTAAACTCTTCGGAGAATCAAGACAACCAAAAAAAAAATTCTTTGTTCACACCTTATTTAAAGTATATATATTTCACTTTGGACTATGCTAAAAAAAATGCAAAGCTGGTTTCAGTCAGCAAAACACTGGAAAGACTAAGATCACCAAAACAAATCAAACAAAACAAACTATAGCATTGGATCAAATTTTACTTAAATTTTAAGTTTAATACCAGGCTCCACAATCAAAGAAGAATGAAGGAATCTTTGAAAAGCAAAAGATCACCAATAAATATAATTAAACATATGTAAAATGAACCCTACTAGAAATCAAAAGCTGAGACTTTAAATCTCTAAGAAAAAACTGGCAGGGGATGACGCTGGTATTTACAAATGTCAGTTTCTTCATCCTCAATGAAAACGGATGGAAAGGATATGGAACATTAGTAGAAGGAATTCTGTTAGATTTGGAGAAAAAGCTACCTAACAATAATGCCCAGTGGCCATTAGGATTTTCATCCAAATGGCTATGAAAACTTTTATCTCCTACCATTTCTAAATACAAGTCAAACATTTATCTGTCTAAACTTTAACAACATGGAGTTGCTTAAAATCTCAAGATTCCTTACTAGGATCACCACCCTTCCTCTTCAAAGACTGAATCTCAAAGAAGCTGAAAGCACCAGGTACTCCAACAGCATACAAAAACACTTACCCATCAGTGTTATAAGTTTATTCTTCAGCTGTGTGTCTAACCGTGCAATCATCATCTCCACTGCATTCCTAATTTCCCGAACACGCTCATCTTTTGCATTTCTTACAGCTTCTACGTTCCTTTCCTAGAAGATAAACAGGTAAGAATAATTTTAAGGGGGTAGATTTTAAAAACAGAAGCACCACATTATAATATTGCCTAGAATAGATAATAGGAAAAAGGTAGAGGAAGGTCAAATGGAAATGACCCAACTCGCTCATATTTCAAAACGGCAGACATGCAATCAAAAACACAAATTTTCCACATAAAGAATGTTATAAATGATCACTTGGTTCTTGATTCCTAAAGGGGTAAAACAAAGAAGGCATGTTTTAAATTTAGAATATGGTCCACAAACTTCACTTTAAGTTAGGAAATGGTCCATAAACCTCACTTATGACTGTCATTCTGCCAACTTGAAACAAAATGTATTCTAAAAATATGCTTAGTATTTCATTCTTTGGGGCTTATCACACTTTTTCACAGAAATAACATTATAAATAGCCCACTAAAGCTGTTTGACCTATACAATATCTAAAGAGTAATGTTAAATATTACACTTTCAACTCTGTGGAGTTCTAAATCAGGACATCACAAATAGTTCATTCCTTAGCAAAAGAAACTCACCCAAAAGCTGGAGATCCAAAGAGTGTATAACTTAATGAATGACTGTAAAAGTCAATATTGATTCTGTTTAGAAGTCAATTATTAGGGCCAGGCACAGTGGCTCATGCCTGTAATCCTAGCACTTTGGGAGGCCAAGGCAGGTGGATCATGAGGTCAGGAGTTTGAAACCAGCCTGGCCAATATGGTGAAACCCTGTCTCTATTAAAAATACAAAAATTAGCCAGGCATGGTGGCAGGTACCTGTAATCCCAGCCACTGGGGAGGGTGAGGCAGAAGAATCACTTGAGCCCGGGAGGTGGAGGTTGCAGTGAGCTGAGATCTTGCCACTGCACTCCAGCCTGGGGGACAAGAGTGAAACTCCGTCTCAAAAAAAAGAAAAAATAAGTTAATTAATGACTCTGTAACAAATGGACTTTTTAATTTCACTGATTTTCTAATTCTGCATAGGTGGTAATTCTCTGACTCCAACTGCTTCCTTACAAGCCAGGGGTTTTGTATGGAAATTTCTCAGATACTCTGAAATTTATGGGATTTGACTATAGGTACAGCCTATCAAATTTACAAATCTTGAAAATCTTGATTTCAACATCTGATTAACTTATATTATATAAATATATTATTATACATTACAGATTAAAAACAAAATAATTATATTTTAGTAGTAGTCTTACCACTTCTTGAACTAAGCTGATCAGTTCCATGAGACGCCGACGAAGTTTGGCTACCTCTTCATTCACTTTAGTGACATGTTGCTCATAAATTTCTGCCAAAGGTTTAAAGGTATGTCCGCCATGCTATTTAAATTAGAGTAGCTTTAGAATACTTTCACATATCTCATCTGCATTTACATTCCTGTGTAACACTCTATGGACACTAATAAACTGGTAAATATTTCAAATGAACTTTATCTTATTAGCTAATTAATTTTGTTGAAGCAGGCCAGTGCCTGCTTAAAATCACTTAGTCCATGCAGGAACTCTTTCAACATTGTACATAAAGGGCTTTAGCAAAATACTCATTTAACTAGAAATTAACTTACTAAAAAGAACCAAAATCTTTAGCCACAGCCCAAATCATCTGCTACAACCTTATCAGTCACTCACTCTTCTCTAAGGCAACACTAGTTTTCTTCCACGTCCTCAAACTTCTTTACACCAGGACTTTACAAAAATTACTCCCTCTTATTAAAAAATAATTCTCAGCTGGGGGGAGTGGCTCATGCCTATAATCCTGGTACTTTGAGAGGCCAAGGAGGGCAGATCGCTTGAACCAAGGAATTCAATACTGGCCTGGCCAACATGGCGAAAACACGTCTCTACTGAAATACAAAAAGTAGCCACGGATGGTGGCACACACCTGTAATCTCAGCTACTCAAGAGGCTGAGACATGAGAATTGCTTGAACCTGGGAGGCAGAGCTTACAGTGAGCTGTGATCGGGTCACTATACTCCAGCCCAGGTGACAGAGAGAGACTTTGTACCAAAAAATTATAATAATTTTTTAAAAATAAAAACCAAAAATAATAATAAAGCCAGGCACAGTGGCTCATGCCTGCAATACTAGCAATTTGGGAGGTTGAGGCGGGTGGATCACCTGAGGTCAGGAGTTCGAGATCAGCCTGGCCAATATAGTGAAACCCCATCTCTACTAAAAAATATAAAAATTAGCTGGGCATGGTGGCACACGCCTGTAATCCCAGCTACTCAGGAGGCTGAGGCTGGAGAACCACTTGAACCCAGAAGGCGGAGGTTGGAGTGAGCTGAGATCATGCCACTGCACTCCAGCCTGGGTGACAGAGTGAGACTCTATCTCGAAAAAACAAAACAAAGCAAATAATAATAATTCTCCATCTTCCCTCTCCCATCTTAGTTTGTCTTAATCCTACTCATCCTTTGCAGCTCAGATTTACAGGATCAACTGCTATAGTTATGCATCCTCATCAGCTCTCTGTATTTATTCCTCCAATTTATCACACCAATTAAATATGTAATTAACTGTTTGATATGTTCATCACCAAATCCCTAGTCTTTACCACAGGTGAATGAATTAGAAAGATGCTCGAAGAAAAAGCCCAGGATACAAAATTAACAAAAGCAATGAACCCATTTTCCATCCCACAGAATTACTACAGAGATAGAAGGCTAGTTCTGTAGTAACCTCACAAATTCAGTTGCATTCAACTCAAAGAACAATTTTTATAGCTAACTACCTAAAAATAATTTTGATTGGTAACCAGAATTATTAAATTTTTAATATAAGAAGCCTCCTATAAGTTCTTACTAGAATTGTCTTATTTAGCCAAAGTATCCCATTATTGTCTCCAAAAAAGATGTAGATTTTTACATGTTCACTTTAAGTATAGAAAAAAAGTCTGTACTTATTATCTTACAAAACCTATGTATTTAAAGTATTAAATGTAAGAACTTCTTAATTTTTTCTAGTCAGCGCATTAATATTCAAATTCTAACAGAAAGCTCTCTGAATTGAGCTCTACTCAACCAATCTGGCCTTTCACTTTCTAGGTAAAACATACTGACTGATGTCCACAGAATGATCAATTCTCATGGGAACTCTAGATAACTACCCACTTCCATTTCCCCCATCACTTATTTTTCCTGAGAATCTATTGTATTTATTCTCAACCTATTTAGGCCAATTGTACTTAATATTGTAAGGAGATCATTTAATTAAGTATTCAGAGGCCAGGCACGGTGGCTCACGCCTGTAATCCCAGCACTTTGGGGGGCTGAGGCAGGTGGATCACCCGAGGTCGGGAGTTCAAGACCAGCCTGACCAACATGGAGAAACCCTGTCTCTACTGAAAATACAAAATTAGCCAGGCGTGGTGGTGGCGCATGCCTGTAATCCCAGCTACTAGGGAGGCTGAGGCAGGAGAATCACTTGAACCCGGGAGGCAGAGGTTGTGGTGAGCCGAGATCCCACCATTGCACTCCAGCCTCAGCAATGAGTGCAAAATTTTTTCTCAAGAAAAAAAAGTATTCAGTAAACAACAGAACATGACTTTAAAATAAAAAAGCTGCTTCTAAGAAAACTAACTTCAATGCTTCAAGCTCAATAATGGCAGACTGTCTTTAAAAACTGCTCTTGAATTCAATTGGAAAAAAGAATCTAAAAAACAGAAAATAATTATAAGATCTAGATATGTGCACTCAATGTTGTTTCACAAGTGTCTAAGTTCTTGCTCCATTTTAAAGGAACTAAAATTGGAAACCCTGGCCAGTACATCGATCAACTGACCTTTAATGAAAAAAGTGACCTGGATCCTACAACAAAAAGATTTGCAAATGAATAGAGGATATGTTGCATAGGTGTTAGAGGTTAAAATATTTATGTAAGGGGCCCATGTCCTACATTAAACCGCACAAACAAGATTCTCTAGAATAAAAGTATGATACCTTTAATAAAGCATCTATAAAGCAGATGCATTTTAATTTTCATTCTACGAGAGCATAATGACACTATTTTCTATCTGAATAAGTATTTCAGTGCCTTCTAGTCTCTAACTAAAAAAAAAATACTGAATTTGTTCTGCTCACCATTCCTCCCCAAAGTGCACACTGATGGCAGATACACTTCTTACAAGTCCAGCAAAATACACTAAGTTTTTCATGGTGATTTTCACATCTATACATTATGAAAAGAAAATAAAGTTATAAATTAAATAAAATTGGAACATTATCACCTCCACAAATTCTTAAGCTTGAGCAAACAGGTCAATTTTAAATGATTATGTCTCAAGAAACACAGTATAAAATGTACTCCATGGCTTCTGTAAAGTAAGCTAAAGAAGTTTATGTGGACAATTTTTTTAAAGTACTGTTTTCATTGATCTGGACTTTATAATCACATGCAAAATACAGATTTGCTTCTTAAAGACATCATATATATTGCATCATTTCCAAGCAGCACTATAGATGGTAAATTCTATTGTACTACTACATTCTGGGCATGTGCTTAATAATATTGATTATGCATTTATACCTACATGAGCATGCACAAGTACTTTTCCTACATGTGGTCAATGATAACAATAATCAAGACACATGATTAACTGCATGAGTTAATACTAGACCCCCCTGGAAAATGAACAACTCAATTTTAAACTTTCTTTTAAACTGGATATTCACATGGAAAACAATAAAGTTAGACTCTGTTATGGATTGACTATGTCCCCCCTCAAATTCATAGGGTAAAGCCTTAACCCCCAGTGTGAATGTATTAGCAGACAGAACCTTTAAGAAAGTAATTAAGGTTAAGTAAGGATCATAAGGGCAGGACCCAAATCCAACAGCACTGGTGTCCTTTATAAGAGGAGGAGACACCAGGCGTGCACATGCATATAGCAAAGATCATGTGAGGACAGAGCTAGGTGGTGGCCATCTATAAGTCAAGGAGAAAGGGAGGCCTCACCAGAAACCAACACTACCAGCATTTAATCTGGGACTTAACACCTATCAGAACTGTGAGAAAATAAATTTCTATTGTTTAAGCTACTCAGCAGTATTGTTATGGAAGACCTAGCAGACTAGCACAGACCCTTACTTTACACCATATACACAAATAGACTACAGGCCGGTGTGGTGGTGGCTCATGCCTGTAATCCCAGCACTTTGGGAGGCAAAGGTGGATGGATCACTTGAGGCCAGGAGTTTGAGACCAGCCTGGCCAAAATAGTGAAAACGCCTTCTCTACTAGAAACACAAAAAATTAGCTAGGCGTGGTGGTACACGCCTGTAATCCCAGCTACTCAAAAGGCTGAGGCATGAGAATCACTTGAACCTGGGAGGCAGAGGTTGCAGTGAGCTGATAATCACACCACTGCACTCCAGCCTGGGCAACAGAGCAAGACTTTGCCTCAAAAAAAAAAAAAAAAAAAAAAAAGAGAGAGAGAGAAGAATGAAGGTTTAATATCCAGAATATATAAATAACACCTATAATTCAACAAATAAATTTTTAAAACTCCCATTTAAACATGAGCAAAAGATCTCCAGTAAGCATATGAAAAGGTGCTCATCACTACTAATCATTACAGAAATGTGAATCCTAACCTCATACCATAGTAGGATGGTTGCTATAAAAAAACAAAAAAAAAAGCAAGTGTTGGCCAGGATGTGGAGAAACTGGAATCCTTGTGCAGTGTTGGTGGGACTGTAAAATGGTACAGTCACTATGGAAAACAGTATGGAGATTCCTTAAAAACTTAAATTAAAAATAGAATTACCATGCGATCTAGCAATGCTACTTCTGATTACATAACCAAAAGAACTGAAAGTAGAGTCTCAAAGACATGAACATCCATGTTCATAGCAACATTATTCACTACAGCCCAAAGGTGGAAGCAACGCATTTTCACTGACAGATGAATGGATAAACAAAATGTGACATATACATACAATATAATATTACTCAGCCTTAAAAAAGTAGGAAATTTTGACACATGGATGAACCTTGAGGACATTATGCTAAGTAAAATAAACCAGTTACAAAAAGATAGGTACTGTACGGTTTTACTTATATGCGGTATCCAGAGTACTCAAACTGATAGAAACAGAAAGTATGATGGTGGCTGCCAGGGGCTGGTGGGAAGAGGGAATGGGGAGTGGTTTAATGGGTACAGTTTCAGATTTGCAAGTTTAAAAAGTTTTGGAGATTGGTTGAACATGTGAACATGCTTAACATAACTGAATTGTACATTTAAAAATGATTGCCGGGCGTGGTGGCTCACACCTGTAATCCCAGCACTTTGGGAGGCCGAGGCGGGCGGATAACAAGGTCAGGAGATCGAGATCATCCTGGCAAACACGGTGAAATCCCGTCTCTACTAAAAATACAAAAAATTAGCCGGGCGCGGTGGCGGGCGCCTGTAGTCCCAGCTACTCAGGAGGCTGAGGCAGGAGAATGGCGTGAACCCGGGAGGCGGAGCTTACAGTGAGCCGAGATCGCGCCACTGCACTCCAGCCTGGGCGACAGAGCGAGACTCCGTCTCAAAAAAAAAAAAAAAAAAAAGATTAAGATGGTAATTTTATGTGTATTTTACCATAATTAAAATGTTTTAAGTATTCTATTGTTTATAAAGTAGATACACTCTTGCAATTTTTTTTTTTTTGAGACGGAGTCTAGCTCTGTCATCCAGGCTGGAATGCAGTGGCGTGATCTTGGCCCACTACAACCTACACTTTCTGGGTTCAAGCAATTCTTGCTGCCTCAGCCTCCCAAGTAGTTGGGATTACAGGCGCCCACCACCACGCTCAGCTAATTTTTGTATTCTTAGTACAGACAGGGTTTCACCATGTTGGCCAGGCTGGTCTTGAACTCCTGACCTTAGGTGATCCACCTGCCTCGGCCTCCCAAAGCGCTGGGATTACAAGCATGAGCCACTGCGCCTGACCCACTCACGCATTTTTAAAAAAGCATTTCATTGATGAAGGACACCGATCTTAGAGAAAATACTTACATAGGTTTATATTTTATATTTCTAATTCATAAGTAATCAGAGTATCAAATGGGAAATTAATAAAGGTTAGAAAAAATATATCAGATACTGTTTGGAAGCTCACATAGCAAGACTTCCAAAATACCAAATTTATAATATAGCTTTTACAATATAGAAAATTTGCCAAAACTCCTCTTAATCAACAGCCTGTATTCACCTGCAAAAAGGGGAGGCCAGTAGGCATCAAACAGCAAATAAGAAAGACTAGCAGGTTAGCAAACTGTAGCAGTCCATTCCTTTTGAGAGGCTCTAATAGAACAGGCCCAACAAGAGGTAAAGGGTCTTTCCAAATAGTAATACCCACCACTTCAGAGGAAAAACACCTAAGTGTTCACCTAAGAAATGTGTTATTATACAGAAAAGAAATTAAATAACTATTTTTGGTGAGACCTCCACAATGCTACAAATGACAGAATTCCTGAAAAGTCCAGTTAAACCTGAATAGCAGCTTTTTAGTTTTAGTTTTAGTGTTTTTGGGGGGAGACGGAGTCTTGCTCTGTCACCCAGGCTAGAGTGCAATGACACCATCTCAGCTCACTGCAACCTATGCCTCCTGGGCTCAAGTGATTCTCCTGCCTCAGCCTGCCAAGTAGCTGGGATTACAGGTGTCCACCACCACACCCAGCTAATTTTTGTATTTTTAGTAGGGACGGGGTTCTCCACATTGGCTAGGCTGGTCTTGAACTCCTGACCACAGGTAATCCACCCGTCTCGGCTTCCCAAAGTGCTGGGATTATAGGCATGAGCCACCACACCCGCCCGAATAACAGGTTTTAATTCTGATTATGCATCAGAATATGGTGTTATACTACCATATACTACCATAATTAAGCCTCTTTTTTTTTCTTTTTCTTTTTTTAAGAGATGGGGGTCTTGCTATGTTACCTAAGCCATCCTCTGGGCTCAAGAGATCCTCCTGCCTGAGCCTCCCAAGTAGCTGAGACTATAGGTGCACACCACCATGCCCTGTTCTCTTATTTCTATGGTTCTAGTTCCTCAGTATAATGAAGAAACAGATAAAATTTTTTCTAATGACCTGTGAGGTTTCAACCTCTTGCTTTACCAATGTTGTGACTCTACAAAAAGTGACCAGGTTTTATTTCTAAACATTCAAGGGTCCTGGACTCTTACCTAATTCAAGTTATTTTACTATTGCTGGACAGTGAAGCCTTACAATTAACCATGTTGTAGCTTCTTCATCTATAAAAACAAATCACTGCCACATCATTCTTTCCTTTCTTTATCTGCTCCCCATAACAACTCTCCAGATACGTTCAAAATTCTTCAATCATGGAACATAAGACCATTTATTCACTCTTGTCCCTCAAATGACTTAACACAGTATTATCACTGTGTCCCCATTAAGCAGTTAACAGAAATTATGTCTCATTTACCTCTGTATGCCTATCATCTAGCAAAGCACTTTCTGTATGGGGGGAGGAGAGGGCAAGGGGTGTCTGTGTATATACATGGCATGAAATAACCGCTGTTAAATAAACATAATAAGAATATGTTGCTTAACAGCAACAGCACATGATTGAAAGAATTAAAAACTTAAGAAATTTAACACTACTTATTCATAAATAACTAAATGGCAACTACCAATATAGTGTCATTAAACAACACAAAGGCAAAATCCATTCCATATTGAACAAAGAAATTGAGGACATACTTGTCCTTTTCATTTTCTTCATGTTTGGTGAGACTGCAGAGTTGAAGAGTATCAAGCTGTTGTGTTACTTCTTCTGCCCAACGACAATTTACTAGTTCTCGTAGCTGGAGTGGAGCACTGGGGAGAAAATCCATACACATACACTAATTCATGAATTTCAGATTATTTTATAAAATAAACACATTTCTCAAAATAGAGAGCACAATAATACTCATACCATAACACCATTTTTTTTTTAAGAGATACAGTTTCACTCTATGACCCAGGGTGGAATGCAGCAGCATGCATGATCATGGTTCACTGCAGCCTTGACCTCCTGGGCTCAAGCGATCCTCCTGCCTCAGCCTCCTGAGTGGCTGGGACTACAGCAGCACACCATCAAATCCAGGTAATTTTAAAATTTTTTGTAAAGACAGGGATCTCGCTATATTTCCCAGGCTGGTCTTGAACTCCTGGCCTCCAGTGATCCTCCCAAAGTACTGGGATTACAGGTATGAGCCACTACCTGGCCCCATAACACTATTAAAACTAAAAAAAAAGAAAAAAGAAAAAGACACAATGAAAAATACTCTTTGCAACTTATTTTCACCATATTAACACGTCATTTACAAAAACAAACAAAAAAACTAAACAAAAACATATGATTCAGAATATGGACTGAATTCTCAACTTCTGAGTCTAATGCTGTACTGTTGGCATGGTGGCTCATGCCTGTAATCCCAACACTTTGGGAGGCTGAGGCAGGTAGATTGCTTGAACCGAGGTGTTCGAGACCAGCCTGGACAACATGATGAAACCCTGTCTCTACAAATAATTAGCCAAGCGTCGTGGCATGTGCCTATAGTCCCAGCTACCCGTGAAGCTGAGGTAGGAGGACCACCTGAGCCAGGGAGATTGAGGATGCAGTGAGCCGAGATTGCGCCATTGCACCCCAGCCTGGAGAAAGAGTGAGACTCCATTTCAAAAATAAATAACTAAATAAAATTTCATCATATAGCCACACTAGACACATTTCAAGTGATCAACAACCACACGTAGCTAGTGGCTACCATACCGGACAGTGTAGACATAGAACACTTTCATCATTATAAAAAGTTCTACTTGACAGTGCTGGTCTTTAAGATAATATAAGAAAGGTGGGACTGGGCACACTGGTTCACACCTACAATCCTAGCACTTTGGGAGGTCAAGGTGGTAGGATCCCTTGAGCCCAGGAAGTCAAGACCAGTTTGGCAAAAACAGTGACATCTCATCTCTACAAAAAATAAACGAAATTAGCTTGGCATGGTAGCACACACCAGTGGTCCCAGTTAGGAGGCAGGTTGACGTAGGAGGATCACCTGAGCCCAGGAGGTCGAGGCTGCAGTGAGCTGAGATCGCGCCACTGCACTCCAGCCTGGACGACAGAGCGAGACCTTGTCTCAAAAAAATAAAAAGTAAAGAAAAGTGAATACAAAACGAAAAAATGGGCAACAGATGGCACTCCAGCATTATTTTTTGAAACCAAAAGTAGAGATAACCTAAATGTCTCTCAATATGGGGATAAATAAATCAAGGTATAGTCATAACACTGATCAGTCACTTTTAAAAAAAATGACTTATATATACATACAATCAAGAAAAGATACCTACCATATTTTACATGAAAAAGCAAACTGCAAAACAATATTATATCATTGGTACATTTTAAGAAAAAGCATACGGGAATCACATACGCATATATTTAAATATAGACACAATTATACTGGATTAGGGCATTACAAAATACATGCACAAAAAATAGTCTAGAAGAATAGATACCAAATCCAACAATTTCTTTTGCAAGTGTTATTAAGTGAGAAGACAGGGCAGGGAGTATCAGAATCAGAAGCCTTTTTATTTTATATTTATCTCTACCATATGGATTTTTTTTTTTTTTTTTTTTGAGACAGACTCTCGCTCTGTCACTCAGGCTGGAGTACAATGGCGCGACGTTGGCTCAAGTGCAGCAGTGCGATCTCAGCTCACTCCAACCTCCACCTCCTAGGTTCAAGCGATTCTCATGTTTCAGCCTCCTGAGTAGCTGGGACTATAGGTGCGTGCCACCATGCCCGGCTAATTTTTGTATTTTTAGTAGAGACAAGGTTTCACTATGTTGGCCAGGCTGGTCTTGAATTCCCGACCTCAGGTTATCCAGCCACCTTGGCCTCCCAAAGTGCTGGGATTACAGGTGTGAGCCACTGTGCCCGGCCAAACTATCTGGATTTTTTAAACCAGAAACATTAAAATTTTTTGCTTAATTATAAAAGATAAGTTATGGCCTAACTATCTGGATTTTTTAACCAGAAACATGAAAAATTTGTTGCTTAATTATGAAAGGTAAATTAAGAACTTACACAAGTATTTTCTAAGAGAGGCAGAGTACAACATAGTAAACATAATTTTAAGTCACATGAATTAGTCCCTGCATTTCTTTTTCTAGTCAGATTGCTTATTTCTACTCAACTATCTTCAAGAAGAAGAGAAATGGGCTGACTGCAGGAAAACTGCCTTTATGAATCCCAAGGCACATTCTGACCTTACTATTTTCCAAATTCACAAATAATCATAGCGAAACACTTACCGGCAATGAGGACATTGAGCTCTCTGCTCTGTCAGCCAGCGCTAAGGGGTCAAAAGATTAGATTTTGATTAGAAAACACCATTACTTTATTTATATATATATATATAAAATAATACAAATCTAATGAGTTTTAAGCACTGTCTAGTGCTTAATTTTAGAGATACTTACAGAAATAATAGGCAATCTACTGTCTCCTTCACACTATCATCCTCATAGGGATAAACTTTTAAAGGGACAGAACTCAGTGCAAAATAGCTGTTAAAAGGCTACTCTCATGCAGGAAAAGGAATGATTCCAGGACTAGCTGATTCTCACAGGGAATGTGTATATAATCTTACTATTGTCTTATAATAATGACTGTCTCCTTTGCACTAAAAAATAAACCATAGTGATGATTTATTTCTATCTAGTTTACTACTGAATTTAGTTTTTGAAAAGCTAATTCAAAAAAAGGGAAGCTAATTCTGAGTTACATACATTATAGACATGTAAATTAAACCTAAAAAAATGAATAAGCAATAGAGCACAACTTTTAAGCCTTAAAACAGTTTCATAGGGCCAGGCGTGGTGTCTCATGCCTGTAATCCCAGCACTTTGGGCGGCCAAGGTGGGCAGATCACCTGAGGTCAGCAGATGGAAACCAGCCTGGCCAACATGGTGAAACCCTGTCTCTACTAAAAATACAAAAATTAGCCAGGAATGGTGGCAGGCGCCTGTAATCCCAGCTACTCGGGAGGCTGAGGCAGGAGAATCGCTTGAACCAGGGAGGCGGAGGTTGCAGTGAGCTGAGATCCTGCCACTGCACGCTAGCCTGGGCGACAGAGCAAGACTCTGTCTCAAAACAAAACAAAACAAAACAAAAAGGTTTCATAGTTCAGTAATTGAAGCTTCTAGATATCTTGGTTTCCTCATAATTACAAAAAGGTTTTAGAAGAGAATAATGTCTCTACTAAACCAAAAATTATGTTAATAATTTATTAGGAAACTGAGAGCAATCTTATACCATATGGAAGGAGATGTTAAGATTTTCTGACTAGTTTTCAGGAAACAACAGGTTTATAATAAAACAAAAAACTTTATGTTTTAGTTGTCTGATAAATAGGTTCAGAGGTAAATAACTATGATCCTACACCAACGTACTCCCAATATCTGTTATTTGTTTATCTCTTTCTACTTTTTAAAATGAACATGAGCTTTAACTTGATGCCAAATAATTAATTTAGAAATAAAATTCCCAAGGAAACCTTAAAGGACAGTAAAAGACTTAAAATGAAAGGAAGCAAGGTACTTCAGACCAAAGAAAATAAAGCTGAAAGAAAAAGCATACAGAGCACACCTGTAATCCCAGCACTTTGGGAGGCTGAGGCGGGCAGATCATGAGGTCAGGAGTTCGAGACCAGCCTGGCCAACATAGTGAAATCTTTTCTCTACTAAAAATACAAATTTAGCCAGGTGTGGTGGTGTGAACCTGTAGCCCCAGCTACTCGGGAGGCTGAGGCAGGAGAATTGCTTGAACCAGGAGGTAGAGGCTGCAGGGTGCCGAGATCGCGCCACTGCACTGTACAGCCTGGGTGACAGAGCGTGACTCTGTCTCAAAAAATAAAAATAAAAATAAAAATAAAGTAAAAATCCTACGGAAAAGGATTCCTCCATTCTTAATAACCTTGAACATTATTATTACCTTGGTCTCTAGGCAAAAACGAAATTTGGGTCAGGTTTCTTCCCCTGAAACAATGACATGACCATGCCACTCTTCTGTTAAAGTCATAGCTCCTCTCCAGAACCGGTCTCATGAACTCCTCTCCAGAACTGGTCTCATGAACTCCTCTCCAGAACTGGCCCTATGACCCAGCAAGGTTATATCTTCACATGTTTCCTCTCTCCGCCTAAGATATTCTTCAAAACCTTTCTTCATCTGGGTTACTCCTACTCATTGTTTAGATTTCAGTTCATAAGCTGCTTTCTCCAAAAAGCATTCCCTGACACTCTGCAGACTATTTTAGATACAATTGCCATGCTCTACCACTATACATCCCCCTTCAGAAACTTTATTATGACGACTTATTTGTTGATCTTCTTTGTCCTGCTAGATTATAAACCTTAACAAAGACTGGGACTATGATAGGGAGTAACCAGATCATATGTTTAAATGTCCTCCTCCCTCCCAGTCAAAACAGGCTTATTGCTGCACTATATAACACTGTTGACATATATGTGCTTGGCCCTCCCTCCATGTCCTGTCTCTGGATCATAGAAATGTCACTGGATCATGTCCATAAAATTTCCTGCCTTTCCCAGGCTCATTGAGCTTTACATTCTCTGAATATTTGTGGCATATTTATCTTGTATTTCACAATCTAATTTATTTATTTATTTTTTGAGACAGAGTCTCACTCCCTCACCCAGGCTCAAGTGCAGTAGTGCCATCTCAACTCACTGCAACCTCTGCCTCCCAGGTTCAAGCAATTCTCGTGCCTCAGCCTCCCGAGAAGCTGGGATTACAGGCATGCATCACCGCACCCAGATGGTTTCTGCATTTTTATTAGAGACAGGGTTTTCCTACGTTGGCTAGGCTGGTCTCCAGCTCTGACCTCAAGTGATCCGCCCACCTGAGCCTCCCAAAGTGCTGGGATTACAGGCATACATGCATGAGATTACTCAGTCTCCACAATCTAATTTAATTACAAAATAAATATGACAATGTTAATACTCTGAGAAAAACAATGTTTCTTTCAAACCAAAACCAACCAACCAGTGATACAATATTAATGCATAATGTTAAATATGTTTAGAGCATTCCCCCCATTCAATTTAAAAATTATAAACATAAAATAAAATTTAAAAATTATTTTCTCTCCATTATTAAACTGGAAGAATCACAATCTTTAGATCTGTGTCTGATTCCCAGCTCTGGCACTTACGGACCACATGACATTGGACAAGTGACTGAGCTCGTCTCCTCATATGCAACAAGAGAATCAACATACCTACCCTGCAAAACTGCTGTAACGGTTAGAGAAGCTGTTAGTAATAAATACTAAGTATATAAGATAATCTTAAAAAAAAATGGCTGCTAACATTTATAGTTCAATTACTACTGGATGTGAGGAATAAGGACGATTAAGGTGAACTAGGTTTTTGGATAAAAAACTGGGTTCCTGACTGGAAAAGAAACAGATTTGGCATGGAAAAAAAAAAAAAAAAAAAACACCTCTTATAGAGATAATATATTTGAAATGCATACTACAAGTCCAAACGAGGGTAGTTAGATACTAGAGGCAGGGAAAAGGCCAGGACTGAAAAGATAAAGTTGTGAAGTATAAGTCTAGAGGTAGTGTTAAAAGTCATGGACCAGTCGAATATGGTGGCTCACACCTTTAATCCTAGCACTTTGGCAGGCCAAGGTGGGAGAATTGCTTAAGGCCAGGAGGTCCAGACCAGTCTAGGTCACACAGCAAGATACCATCTCTACAATAAACTTAAAAATTAACCAGGTATGGTGCGCATGCCTGTAGTCCCAGCTATTCCTCAGGAGACTGAGGTGGGAGGATCAATTGAATCCAGAGGTCGGGGCTGCAGTGAGCCATGATCATGCCACTGTCTCTAGCCTGGATAACAGAGCAAGACTCAGTCTCTTAAAAAAAAAAAAAAAAAAAAAAAAAAATCCATAGACTATGAAGTTACTAGGAAGATGGTATAGCTATTATGGCAAAAATACCAAAGAAGATAATGTTTCAAGAAAAACAGATAAAGTAATTTGTGCTGAATGCTCTGAGAAGGAAAGATAAGGCCAACGAAATGTTCATTGGATTTAGCAAAATTGAGTCTATACCTTGCAGGAGCTATGTGAGTAGCTATGTGAGGGAACTAAAATCAAGTTAGAATGGGCTGAAGGGTAAGTAGACAGCGAGGTTGCAGAGATATGGAGTGGAAAACACTCATTTAAATAGTTTTAGCTATAAGAGAAAACAGGCAGTAAATAGGAAATTTGTTAACAAAGAACCTTTATTCCCAAATAGCTCAAAATTGCAAGGAAACTAGGAGGCAGATCACAGAGGATCTCAGATGCCTTGTGAAAGCATACAAAATTTCCTACATCCCCTGATGTATTGTTTGAGGCAAACTATATATACATACAAAAACATGCTAAATACTGTCTGGGTTTTTTATTTTTGAGACAAGTCACACTCTGTCGCTCAGGCGGGAGTGCAGTGGCCCAAACACAACTCACTGCAGCCTCAACTTCTTGGTCTCAAGAGGTCCTCCCACCTGACCCTCAGAAGTAGCTGGGGCTACAGATGTGCCCATTACATCCAGCTAATTTTTTAATTTTTGCAGAGATGGGATCCTGCCATGTTGCTCAGGCTGGTCTTGAAGTCCTGGGCTCAAACAATCCTCTGCCTTTGGCCTCCCAAAGTGCTGGGACTAAAGGGATGAGCCACGGTGCCCAACCTAAAATAGTTTCTTACAAACATCTACACCACTAAACTACAACCAAAGTCCACTTCTTACGGTGTGTCTACCAGAGAAAGGGAAAAGCAGTCCCTTTGTTCATTTCCAAAAACTTGTAAGAATGAGTAATTATCATAAAGATTGTATATATTAATTATCTAGTATACAGAACTAAATAAGCCAGATGGTAAATAAAATTACTGTTAGTGTAACAGCAGACCAAAAAGAGAGAGTTTTAAAAAAAACATCAGCCGGGCGTGGTGGCTCACGCCTGTAATCCCAACACTTTGGGGAGGCTGAGGTGGGTGGATCACCTGGGGTCTGGAGTTCGAGACCAGCCTGGGCAACATGGTGAAACCCCATCTCTACTAAAAATATAAAAATTAGTCAGGCATGGTGGTGGGTGCCTACAATCCCAGCTACTCAGGAGGCTGAGGCAGGACAATCGCTTGAACCCAGGAGGCGGAGGTTACAGTGAGCCAAGACTGTACCACTCCACTACAGCCTGGGTGACAGTGAGACTCTGTCTCAAAAAAAAAAAAAAAAAAAATCAACTTTGTTACAGAAAACAAGCTCTTTGAGAAACATTAATTACAGCAATCATTAAAAATCTTAGATCATGGGTTCATGATTGGTTAAATACTACTTCCAACACCTAATCCCGCATTTGAAATTAATTTAAAATATAAATATTTATTAAATTCCTTCCATTTCTTCAGAATATACTCAGAGATATCACTATTGACATGCACCGTGTATCCTCATTCATAATGCTATGTGAAAAATTTTAATGTATATGTATTGCTCTGGGAGTTTAAGACATTTACTAGAGAAATTGTGCTAGGGAAATCCTCAACAAAATCCTAATAAAACTAATTCAACAGAATATTTAAAAGATTATACACTGTGGCCAAGTGGGATTTATTCCTAGAATACAAAGATGGTTCAACTGTAAAAATCATTCAATGTGATAAACCACTTCATGGAAAACTCCCACTATGATCATCTCAATTATGCAGAAAAGGCATCTGACAAAATCCAATATCCTTTCATGACAAAAATACTCAATAGACAGAAATAGAAGGGAACTTCCTCAACTTGATAAAGGCCATATATAAAAACTCATAAAAATCATAGTCAACGATTCAAAGGCTTTAACTCTTCCCCTTAAGATCAGGAAAAATTCCCCTTAAGATCAAGAAAAAGACAAGGATGCCAGCTTTCACAATCTCTATTCAACATAATACAGGTACTAAAAATTCCAGCCATAGTACTTAGGCAAAATAAAGAAATAAAAAGTATCTTAATTAAAAAAGAAGTGAAATTATCTTTTTGCAGATGACATGATCTTATCTGTAAAAATCCCTAAAGAGTCCACAAAATATTGTTAAAGCTAATAAATGCGGCAGTTACAGGATACAAAATAAACACACAAAAAACACTGGCATTTCTATAAGCTTGCAATGAACAATCAAAAAAGGAAATTAAGAAAATAACACATTTGCAACAGCATCAAAAAGAATAAAATGCTTAGGAAAAAAACGAACCAAGAATTTGAAAGACATACACGGAGGCTGACTGTGGTGGCTCACACCTATAATCCCAGCACTGGGAGGCCAAGACAAGAGGATTGCTTGAACCCAGGTAGTTGAGGCTGCAGTGAGCCATGATCACATCACTGCACTCCAGCCTGGGTGACAGCGAGATACCGTCTCAAAAAAATAAAAAAGAAAAAGAAAGAAAGACTTCTACATGCAAAACTACAATACACTGCTGAAAGAAGTTAGGGAAGTCCTAAATAAATGGAAAGACACCCATGTTCAAGGATCATAAGATTTAATATTTTTAGGACAGCAATATTACTCAAAGGCATGTACAGAATCAATGTAATCCCTACTAAAACTCCAATGGTGCTTTTTTATATTGGTAGAAAACTGCATTTAAAATTCACATGGAATCTCAAGGGATGCCAAATAGCTAAAACTACCTTAAAAAAGAAAAAGTTGGAGGACTCACACTAATTTCAAAACTTACTACAAAGCTACAGTAATCAAAGCAGTGTGGTACTACCATAAGAACAGAAATAGAGACTAACAGAACAGAATACAGAGGTAGAAATAAACACAAATATTTTATGATTCCATTTATATGAGGTACTTAGAATAGTCAGTGTAAAGATAGAAGGTAGAATATTGGTTAAAGGGGCTAGAGGGAAGAGAATAATGAGAATTTATTGTTTATCAAGTACAGAGTTTCAGTTTGGGATGATGAAAAGGTACTAAAGATGGATAGCGGTGATGGCTGCACAACAATGTGAATGTACTTAATGCCACTAAACTGTACTCTTAAAAATACAGTTAAAATCATAAATCTGACTGAGCCAAGTGGCTCACATCTGTAATCCTAGCACTTGGGAGGCCAAGGCAGGCAGATCACTTGAGTCCAGGAGTTTGAGGCCAACTTGGTCAACAAAGTAAAACCCTGTCTCTACAAAAAATAAAAAAATTAACCAGGCACAATGGCACACGTTTGTGGTCCCAGCTACTCAAGAGTGTGAAGCAGGCCAACTGCTCAACTGCTCAAGCCCAAGAGATTGAGGCTGCAGTGAGCCATGACTGTGTCACTGCGCTCCAACGTGGGTAACAGAGTGAGACACTGTCTCATTTAAAAAAAAAAAAAAAAAAGGCTAATCTTACATTAGGTATATTTTACCACAATTTAAAAAAATAATAAAGTTAAACAGAACACCATATGATCTAGCAATTTCACTCCTAGATATATATTCAAAAGAAATGAAAGCAGGAACTCAAACAGATAATTGTTAACAACAGAACTATTAACAATACCCAAAAGGTGAAAACAACCCAAGTGTGTATCAAGAGATAAAAATGGATAAATAGGCTGGGCACAGTGGCTCAATGCCTATAATCTCAGCACTTTGGGAGGTCAAGGAGGGTGGATCACAGGTCAAGAGATCAACACCATCCTGGCCAACATGGTGAAACCCCAACTCTACTAAAAACACAAAAATTAGCTGGGTGTGGTGGCACGCGCCCGTAGTCCCAGCTACTCAGGAGGCTGAGGCCGGAGACTCGCTTGAACCTGGGAGGCGGAGGGTGCAGTGAGCCGAGATCACGTCACTGCACTCCAGTTCCAGCCTGGCGACAGAGCAAGACTCTGTCTGAAAAAAAAAAAAAAAAGGATAAACGAAAGGTGGTATATAGTCATGTGTCACATAAAGATGTATGGGTAAATGATGGACCGCATATACTACAGTAGTCTCATAAGATTAGAATGGAGCTGCCCTACATAGGTGTACTATTTTTTTATCTTTTATACTGTATTTTTAAAATACTTTTCCTATGTTTACTTATGTTTATTTTCTTTTTTCTTTTTTTTTAATGGGTACGGACTTTCTGTTTGGGGTGATGAAAGGTTTTGGAAACAGTGATATGGTTATACAACATCATGGATGTAATTAAAGACACTGAACTGTACCCTTAAATATGGGTAAAATGGAAATTTTGTTATATTTATTTAGCACAAAACGGGGGGCACTGAACAGACCCCTTACCAAAGACAACATATGGATGGTAAATAACTCCTGGAAAAGATGCTAACATCATCACTCAACAGAGAAACGCTAACTAAAACAAGGAGATACCTCTAAGAATGGCTACATACCCCGAGAATGGCTAAAATTCACAAAACCAAACATACCAACTGCTAGCATTAATGTGGAGGAATTGGAACTCTCATTCACTGCTGGTGAGAATGTAAAATTATAAAACTATTTCCTTTTTTTTCTTTGAGACAAGAGTTTTGCTCTTGTTGCCCAGGCTGGAGTACAATGGCACGATCTCGGCTCACTGCAACCTCCACCTTCCAGATTAAAGAGATTCTCCTGCCTCAGCCTCCCGAGTAGCTGGGATTAACAGGCACGCACCACCACGCCTGGCTAATTTTCTATTTTTATTAGAGACGGGGTTTTCCATGTTGGTCAAGCTGGTCTCGAACTCTCGAATTCAGGTGATCCACCTGCTTTGGTCTCCCAATCCTTTCTTAATTTAACCTTCATCCCTCTTCTCCTCTCCCTCTTTTGAAGTCCCTGGTGTCTAGCATTTCCCCCTTTATGTCCACGTATGCTCATTGTTTAGCTCTCAGATACAAGTATTTTAGAAGATAGCTGGGCAATTTTCAAAATGTTAAACACACATCTACCATATAATCTCTATCCATTCCATTCCTAATTATTTACCCAAGAGAAAAGAAAGCTTCTTGTACACGAATGTCGCAGCAATTTTCATTGTAATAGCAAAAACTGTAAACATGCCATATGTTCATCAATAGGTGAATGCATAAACAAATTGTGGTAAATACATACAATGGAATACTACTTAGCAATAAAAAGGAATACTACTGATACACACAGTATTTTTGCTGAGTGAAAAAAGCCAGATCCCTAAGAGTACATATTGTATGATTTTCATTTGTGTAAAATTCCAGAGCATGCAAACTTATCTTTTTCCTCTTTTTCCATCCCCCCTATCTCTGAAGCAAACCTATCTATTGTGACAGAAAACAGATCAGTGGTTGCCTGGGGACAAGGTAAGTAGAGGGAGGAATTACCAAGAGGCACAAGGAAAGTTTTGGGGATGACAGATACATTCACTAACTTGGCTGCAGTGATAGTCTCACAAGAGGATATATATGTCAAAACTGTACACTTGGCCAGGCGCAGTGACTCACATCTATAATCCTAGCACTTTGGGAGGCTGAGGTGGGTAGATTACCTAAGGTCAGGAGTTTGAGACCAACCTGACCAACATGGTAAAACCCTGTTTCTGCTAAAAATACAAAATTAGCCAGGCATGGTGATGCATGCCTATAATCCCAGCTGCTTGGAAGGCTGAGGCAGGAGAATCACTTGAACCCCGGAGATGGAGGTTGCAGTGAGGGGAGATCGCATCATTGCATTCCAGGCTGGGCAACAAGAGCGAAACAACAGCTCAAAAAAAAAAAAAAAAAACAAATAAAAAACTGTACACTTTAAACATGTGTAGTTTATTGTATGTCAATTATACCTAATAAAAAATGACTGGCTTGAAAACAAGTAGGCAAGCAATTAATATTTGCTGAATGAATGAACAAATGATCAGTGCATTCAGGAACCAAGACAGCCCTAGAAAGAAAGGTCAGAATCAGATCTGGACGGTCTGAACACAAGGCTAACATTCTTGGACTTTATCCTTTATGTAATAAATTTCTGAGGCTTCTGGGAAAAAAAAGACACCAATGAAAAATATTAATATAGCAGCAGGACAGAAAATGGACTGGAGATAAGAAAAGACTCAAACCTGAGAGATCAGATAGAAAGTAATTAAATAATCTAAGCATGAGGTAACCAATGTTCATACTTCTCTATTAGCACGCTAATGATAAAAATAGAAAGGTAAGACAAATATAAGTGAAACCGGGAGATAATAACTAATTGCACTTAAAAATCATTGGTATAGGCCAGGCGCGGTGGCTTATGCCAGTAATTCCAGCACTTTGGGAGGCCAAGGAGGGCAGATCAGTTGAGGTCAGGAGTTCAAGACCAGCCTGGGCAACACAGTGAAACCCCATCTCTACAAAAAAAAAAAAAAATATATATATATATATATATATATATACACACACACACATACACACACACACACACACACACACACACACACAAATAGCTGGGCATGGTGGAGTGTGCCTATACTCCCAGCAACTCGAGAGTCTGAGGCAGGAGAATCGCTTGAACCTGGGAGGCGGAGGTTGCAGTGACCCGAGATCACGCCACTGCACTTTAGCCTGGGCAACAGAGCGAGACTCCATCTCAAAAAAATAAAAATAGAAAATAAAAAAATCACTGGTATAAAGTTTCCAGTTTGACTGGCAGAACAGAACAAAAAGTATGAACTTAGAGTTGGTTTGAGAAAATAACACGAATAATTTGATCTTCAACAAAGTTCAAGATGCTAGAAGGACAACAAGACAAGACATCCACAAGTTAGTGCTGAAGGAATAGATTTAGGAGCCATGCAGAGAGATGATAGCTAAAGCTGCTAAAGTAAATCAAATTTCCCAAAGTAGATGAACACTCCCAGAAACCTCAGAGTAGAGAACGAAGCAACAAGATCTTAAGAAATTAAGAAATAAATGCATTTAAGGGGCAGGAGGAAGAAGATGTAACAATGAAAAAATACAGAATCAATGAGGCATAAGGTAACAACCAAACACCATAAGCATATGGGACCTTCATCAAAAAAATCAGCCCAGATCCAGATTCTACCACTTAATTAACTACAGTAATGGAGGCCAATTACTTAATTTCTCTAGCATCAGTTTCACTGTTTATTAAAACATAGGTAAGTGTTAATGTGTATTAGTTGCTATTTTAACAACTAAATACCTTACAAATAAGTAGATACAGTATTTTATAATTTCTTAATTACTTCTTAGCTTATCTCATTTAATGCCACAACCACCCTGTAAAGCAAATCCTATCTGAATTCTACAGCTGAGGAAAGAAGGCCAAGAAAGATTGAATCTCTTAGTTTTAGGAGTATGAGAACCAACATCATATTTAACTTGGTCTTCTGCACATGGTGCAGTGACAAAGAAAAGGCTATAGAGTTCTTGAACTTAATGGGTTCAAATCCAGTACCATCAATTGTGAGCTGTGTGACTAGGAAAAAATGATTTAAGTGTTACCAATACTACTCTTGACAAAGGCATATTTATCTTCCTTAGGCAAGAATAAGGAAACAGAAATTTTCTTTTTTTTTCTTTTTTTTTTTTTTGAGATGAAGTCTCGCTCTGTCGCCAGATTGGAGTGCAGTGGGTCACTGCAACCTCTGCCTCCCGGGTTCAAGTGATTCCCCTGTCTCAGCCTCTTGAGTAGCTGGGACTACAGGCACATGCCACCATGCCTGACTAATTTTTGTATTTTTAGTAGAGACAGGGTTTCACCATATTGGTCAGGCTGGTCTCGAACTCCTGACCTCAGGTGATCCACCCACCTCACCCTCCCAAAATTCTGGGATTACAGGCGTGAGCTACCGCGCCCAGCCGAAACAGGAAGTTTGAGGTGAAGAGCATGTGACCTCTTTGATTTTCTCAGGAAAATAAATAATTGAAGAGGAATGTGAACAAGGCAGTTTTCAACTATGCTCTGTAGATGTGCTATTGGACACTGGCACACACAACCAAACTTCCTCATAATGTTTTTTTGGTTTTTTGAGACACAGTCTCGCTCTGTCGCCCAGGCTGGAGTGCACTGACGTGATCTCAGCTCACTGCAACCTCTGCCTCCTGGGTTCAAGCAATTCTCCTGCCTCAGCCTCCTCAGTAGCTGGGATTACAGGCGCACACCACCACACTCAGTTAATTTTTGTATTTTTAGTAGAGACGGGGTTTCACCATGTTGGTCAGGCTGGTCTCGAACTCCTGACCCCGTGATCCGCCCGCCTCGCCCTCCTAAAGTGCTGAGATTACAGGCCTAGGCCACCGCTCCCAGCCAACATTCAAATTTTGTTTTTTGTTTTCTTTTGTTTTTTGAGATGGAGTCTCACTTTGTCACCAGGCTAGAGTGCGGTGGCGCTATCTCGGCTCACTGCAACCTCTGCCCTCCCAGGTTCAAGTGATTCTCCTGCCTCAGCCCCGTGGGTAGCTGGGACACAGGCGCATGCCACCACGCCCAGCTAATTTTTGTATTTTTAGTAGAGACAGGGTTTCACCATGTTGGCCAGGATGGTCTCGATCTCTTGACCTTGTCATCCACCCATCTCAGCCTCCCAAAGTGCCAACACTCAAGTTTTAAAGCCCCTAGATTATATTTATCTCTACAGTGTCTTGCAACTATTTAAGATTAAACACTTTTTCTCCATCTTATTCACCAAACGCATATAAACTAGTCCTCTTCTGAGCCCCACAGCACTTCTTTAGTGTCTCTTTATGATACCACACATTCTTCAATATAAACATTCTAAACTCCATTCCCTCAATTAGATTTAGGCTCCTTCAAGGCAGGCAATTTGTCATTTACCTTAGTATTCCTCAACCCCAAGCACAATGCAAGCAAGCACTTTAGGGCAAAAAAATGTAAAATAAAAAGATAAGGGAAATGGTTAATCCTTACAATATATACTATATATACTAGCTACATGTAAAAAGAAATACAACTTACCCTAATACAGCTGAAACAACACAGCTTGGAGCAATGAGGACACAGGCGTGCATCCCGCAATTTCTCCATACAAATGAAACATCGGAAAACCTCAGCAATGCTCTGAAAACAATAAAAGATGTAAGATCCACCAGTTTAGGCTACTGAATCAAGAGTAAAAGGCAAGCTCAAAACAACTCAACATTTACATTTATTTTGGGCTGATATCTCTATTTTAACTATATTCCATATCAGGATTTGGTTGGTCAAGGTCCAGAGTACCTTAAAATATCTGGAAAATGTACTTCCATTTTTCTAAGCTTCATGATGATTCTATTCTAAGGAAAATATAGGAAATGCAAACACAGACTTATGTAGAAAAATTTTCACTGAAGCAGTAATTATAATGGCAAGAATCTAGGTACAGCCCGAATGTCCGAATATTAAGTAAATTACGGCAGTTACACAAAGATTAGTCACTAGAAATAGTTCTTCATCTAATGATAACAGAAAAATGCATATAATGTACGACAGCAAGGAAAAAAGGCCCAGGCACAATGGTTCATGACTGTAATCCCAGCACTTTGGAAGGCCGAGGCAGGTGGATCACTTGAGGTCGGGAGTTCGAAACCAGCCTGGCCAAAATGGTGAAATCCCGTCTCTACTGAAAATACAAAAATTAGCCAGGCGTGGTGGTGTGCGCCTGTAATCCCAGCTACTCAGGAGACTGAGGCAGGAGAATCGCTTGAACCTGTGAGGTGGAGGTTGCATTGAGCCGAGAGGGTGCCACTGCACTCCAGACTGGGTGACAGAGTGAGACTCTGTCTCAAAAAAAAAAAAAAAGGAAAAAAGGCAGACTATATGACTGAATACACAACATGAACTTTTTAACTTTTTCTGCAATTTCCCCAAAAGGTATAAACTGATTTTATAATTTAGAGGAAAAAGAAGTTTAAAAAGACACTTATCCTAAAGGCAGTGTACTGTGACCCAGAAAAAAATGAATTAAGAATCCAGAAATCTGAATTGCTGCCCTGATGTTAAAACCGACTAGCTACTTATTTGAACCTGAGATTCTGCCCCAACTGAAAATGCTGACGGTAGTTCAAAGCAATCTTGGGAACAACAACAACAAAAATATGTAAATACAAGAAACAGTATTATCTTTGCAAGTCTCAGTTTAATCAATTTAGGAAGTAACTGAAAAGTTTTTAACAAGAAAAAAGATACAATTAAACGTACTGTTATTGTATTGTATACTTTGTTTTTATAGTACTGACATTTACTTTCACTCCATTCTAGAATTAAACCCTCCTAAAACCAAGATAAGTTTACAAAACCTTTATAATACTTTACATGAGGAATTAAGGAGAAAATTACTCATGAATCTCATCATGACTCTGTAGGGCCAGAAAGAACCTGGGAGATGCAGATTCTGTAACCTGCAACGGGGTGGACAACAAGACTACAGAATGACTAGTTTCAAGTGGAATATCCATAACACAGTTACCTCTTACTAAAAAGCAAGGATTTCCTAGTTCAGTATCTGAAAGGTTCAAAATTTGATAATGATTATACAATTAAGTTCAATAAACAATCTTTTAAAAAATATTCCTAGCCTTTACTTACATATCCTACATATCCCAACTATTTTAACTCACAGCTTACAAGAATCAGTTATAAAAAGAACAGTTTGTTCTGGAAACTACACATGAGATAATATATGCTGATTCAATCTAGGAAGGAAAGGCAGAAGCTTGCAAAATGTGCCACTGAGAGGGAAAGATGATTATCCATTTGGAAGGAGATTTAGATCAGCTCAAGAACTGTTAAGGACTGGTGGCGAGTGGCAGGGTACGTCCATTTGATGAATCTGCAGTTTTGCTCGGAACAGGATGCAGTTTGTAAATACCCGGTGGGGAAGAGTACCTGTGCCAAGACATCCTTGAAAACTCCAGGATACGCACCACCTGACTGCGGAACAGTGAGCACAAGACACCCGGAGCGCTGCAGAATGAGAACGGCGTCCTTGGTACAGGGCCAGCCCTCTCCACAGCGGCAGGGGTGTGGGGTGTGGGGTAGGGGTGCCGTACCGGAGGGAGGACATGGGCACGGCTCCCCGAATAAAAACCGCTCATCGGGTGGGGGCGGGGACTAACCACCACCCTCACAACCCCCTCACCTCCACGCTCTGTTCATCCATTGCCTCCGGCTCTCGGCGAGGCCGTTGGCGACCCGCGGGCTCCGTAGTCTGACCTCAGGCGCCGGCCTGAGGTCGCCAGATCAAATCACCTAGAGAAGCCCGGCGCCCACGTCAGGGGGCTCCGACAACAGCCCCACCTGCGTGCCCCATCGCTTCAGGTCCAGCGCCGACTACCCCCATTTCGCCATTTTTACCGGCGCGCCCGCCCCGGGGCGCAGAGGTAGGGCGAGCAGTGGCCGCGGCTCCTTTCTCCGGGCTCACCCGCCGGCCAGCAGCCGCGAGGGAAATCTCGGCCCACGTGACGCGGGCGCGCGCGTATGGAACCGCCGCTGGAGTTCGGCAGAGAAGGCGCCGCAGAGAATTCGCAAACACCAACTGTAACCAGGACAGCTGGGGGCGCGGCGGCGAGAGAAGGCGCGAAGCGCATGCGCGCAGGACGCTGCGGGAGGAGAAAGGAGGGGAGAAGCGTGGAAGGTTCGCCTAGTTCCCGCGTTGCGGGGCGCACACGAGACTTGGCGACTCGCTGCCTCAGGGTTGCGTGCCTCCGGCCCCAGCCTGCGTAGGCGGTCTGAGCGTGGGGCTCCGCTACGCCCCGCCCACCTCGGCGGAGGGCGGGGACCCACGGCTCTCAAACTTGCGCGCCAAAGACGGAGCCACCTGGCGCACTAGTGGAAAGCGGTTTTCGGAGCCACACCCCTAGGTATTCGGACTCTGAGATTTTTAGGGTGGGGCCCAGGCCATCCACGTTTTCACCCAACATTGTGTGTGATTCGGTAGCAGGTGGCCTGTGGCCCGCACTTTGAGAAACCCTGGTGCACAGGGTTAGTGGTTAGTGGTTCTCTCTGGAAGAAAGAGTCTAAGGTTTGTAGGACTTGGGTTCCACCTACCAAAGCAAATTGAGTTAGAAGGCTCCAGACTGTGAAGCCTGAAGAGGTGTCATTTCTCATTCCGGTGCTGAGTGGACGGGACCACACACTGTGAAGACTTCATTCCCACATCCCACACTTCATTCTTGCCGCATAAGTAAGTTGTCGCAGTGGGACTATTGAAAGGGTATCAGCGATATTCATCTTTCCTATAAATGGGATCTGCTTTCTACAATTTCTTGCCAGAAGAGATGTGTAAAGATTGCAAGAATTGAAGGTGTGTGAGACAAAGAGGGCACATCAAATTCATAATTTGAGTTTAATTTTTCCTGTATTTATTGCAAACAACTAATTATACTTAATCGACCTGGAGTGCACATGTAGAGAATCACTAATAATCTAGAAACAAGTTCTTGAATATCAGGC
Organism: Macaca nemestrina; assembly: GCF_043159975.1. NCBI lineage: Eukaryota > Metazoa > Chordata > Mammalia > Primates > Cercopithecidae > Macaca > Macaca nemestrina. The sequence continues at coordinate 50,068,006 of NC_092141.1, read as the reverse complement.
ATTTAGGCTTATAGGTGGTGGGTAGCAACAATTTATTTTAACTACGTGGGTCATGAACAAGATATAATTTAGAAAGATTAATCTGAGACTGAAAAATGCTTTCGGTAAAAATTATTTGTGGTCTTTGAACTACATGGAGCTGATGGTTGTATAACGCTATTTTTACGAAAATGCCCTCAGTTGTACATTTTTAAATGGTTGATGGTTAATTTTATGTTATGACAATTTTACTTAAAATAATTATAGAATGCAGTGCTAGGCCGGGCGTGGTGGCTCATGCCTGTAATCCCAGCACTTTGGGAGGCCAAGGCGGGCGGATCACCTGAGGTCGGGAGTTCGAGACCAGCCTGACCAACATGGAGAAACCCCGTCTCTACTAAAAATACAAAATTAGCCGAGTGTGGTGGCGCATGCCTGTAATCCCAGCTACTAGAGAGGCTGAGGCAGGAGAATCGCTTGAACCTGGGAGGCGGAGGTTGCGATGAGCTGAGATGGCGCCATTGAACTCCAGCCTGGGCAACAAGAGTGAAACTCCGTCTCAAAAAAAAAAAAAAAAAAAAGAATGCAGTGCTGTACTTAGGATTCAGAGTAATGAGAAGTGAGTGGGCCTTGCTCTCAAGGCGCAGTGTAGAAGACAAATAAGACAAATTGCAATACTTATATGGTAAATAGTAAGATAGATTCTTGTATGTTTGCCGAAGAATCCAAAAATGTTGAAGGACTTACTGCACTAGTTCATAATATCGAACAGTTAGAAACCTGTACAACTGATTAGAGGCCGTTGGTTGCAAGCAAAAAGGATAACTTGAGCAAAATAAATAATTTAGTTGGCAAGATGCTAAACTCACATGGATTGCCAAGCCCTGGGGTTTGGGAGCCAATGGTCTGCTCCATCAGAATCTCTTAAAGGCTGACCTTGCTGCCCTCCCCACAAGAAAAATCTCCTAACTTCATATATATCCCTAAATAACTTAATGTTTTACAACTTGTTATATTATTTGTATAACTTGCTGTTATAGAGTTTAAATGTCTATCAATAAGGAACTGATAAAAATGATTATATAAAAATGATTATATATTTAGGGGCATGGTGGTGCACACCTATGGTCCCAGCTACTCTGGAGGCTGAGATGGAAGAACCACTTGAGCCCAGGAGTTTTGAGGCTGCAGTGATCCAAGATCACACCACTGCACTATGACCTGGGCAACAGAGCCAGATCCTGTCTAAAAAAAAAAAAAAAAAAGGTATGGTATAGCCATATAATAGATTACAGCTATTAAAAAGAAGGGTGGATATGTGACGTAACAAAAATATATTAGAATTGAAGACCGGGCGCAGTGGCTCATGTATCCCAGGACTTTGGGAAGCTGAGGCTGGCAGATCTCTTGAGCTCAGGAGTTGGAGACCAGCCTGGGCAACATGATGAAACCCAGTCTCTACAAAATATACAAAAATTAGCAGGGGTTGTTGGCATGTACCTGTGGTCCCAGCTACTTGGCAGGCTGAGGCCGAAGGATTGCTTGAGCCCTAGAGGCTACAGTGAGCCATGATAGCGCCACTGCACTATAGCGTGGGTGACAGAGTGAGACACTGTCTCAAATAAAATAATGAAATGAAAAAAAATTAAGTACAGCAGCAGTACAAGGCACAGTATCAACCTACTTTTGTTGAAAAAATTTTTTTAAATTTGTATACATGTAGAAATGCCTGAAGAAATTATTTGCAGATTACCTCTAGAGAATTTACATGCCTGTTTGTTGTTGTTGTTGTTGTTTGTTTTTTGGGGTTTTTTTTTGAGACAGAGTCTCACTCTGTCACCAAGCCAGCGTACAATGGTGCGATCTCAGCTCACTGCAACCTCCACCTCCCGGGTTCAAGTGATTCCCCTGCCTCAGCCTCCCAAGTAGCTGGGACTACAGGCACATGCCACCACGCCCAGCTAATTTTTGTATTTTTAGTAGCGACGGGGTTTCACCATGTTGGCCAGGATGGTCTCAATCTCTTGACCTTGTGATCCTCCCGCCTCAACCTCCCAAAGTGCTGGGGTTACAGGCGTGAACCACCACACCCGGCCATCCCTGTGATTTTTAAATTCTTAAACATGTATTATTTATAACTTAAGACATAAAAACACTATAGTCACATAGTATAAAACAATTATAATCCAGATGAGAAACAAAAGATCTAAATTAAGGAGGTGTGAAGATAATGTGGAGGTTGTATACTATGACCATTTTAGAGAGAGAATTGTAGGTTTTATTGACTAAGAAGATAAAGGGATGCAAATTAGTTATACAGATTTTAATTCCAAACAACAGAATAGTGGCTATTAACAGTAAAATCAGTAAGTATTCTGGACATGTTTAATTTCAATATTCAGGTAGGGGATTTTATTGGAAATATGGATCTAGAGCTAGAGGAAGAAGTTGTATTTAGGAGTCATCCACAAAGAGGCTTGAAAAACAAATGAAAATGTATTGAGAAGTGCATAGAGAACAATGTTAAGGGGGCTGTGGGGGAAAAATAACATTTGGAAGATAACTGAAGGAAATCATAGAGGAAAAATAGTACAATCTAATTTTTCTCCCTAACTGAAAGCAAAACCACTTTTAATACTATTATAATAAGAATTTATTATGATCTCTCCATGATACTACCATTTTTTCAATCCCAACAATCATTATCACATCCCAGAGCCATCTCATGACAAGAACTTTCTAAATACTAATTGCCTGAACACTGAAGAAAATTAATATCTGATACTAAGGTGTAACTTACTTCTCTGTAATTAAAAAAAAAGCAGCTGGGCATGGTAGCTTACGCCTGTAATCCCAGCACTTTGCGAGGCTGAGGTGGGTGGATCACCATCAGGAGTTCAAGACGAGCCTGGCCAAGATGGTGAAAACCCATCTGTACTAAAAATACAAAAAATTAGCCAGGCATGGTGGCAGGCACCTGTAATTCCAGCTACTCGGGAGGGTGGGGCAGAGAACTGCTTGAACCTGGGAGGCGGAGGTTGCATTGAACTAAGAGCGTACCACTGCACTCCAGCCTGAGCGACAGAGTGAGACTCCGTCTCAAAAAAAAAAAAAAAAAAAAAAGGAAGCTTTCTGTTCTTGAAATACTCAAACTAGACAAGACAATTTTAAGTGAAGCTGTTCTCACAACCCTGTTTTTCAGTTATTGTAAGTTTGTTAATGGACAAACATGCTCATAACTGAAATTTTAAAATTATGTAAAAGTATAATTCTATAACCTGCAGAGAACTAACATTTGATACATTTTTCCTAGTCCTTTCAATGCTTAGTTTTTATTACATGTATGTAATATCACTTATTGAAGGCTTACTAAATACTGAACCCTGTATTAAAACACTTTACTGTCTTGCCTTCCAAACATTCTGACACTCAAAAGTTAAGTGATCTGCCCAGGGTCATAGCTAGAATTTAAAACCTGCTACTTACATCTCAGATATGACTCCAAAGCCCAATCTTCATTACAAAACTGCAATACCTGCTTTCCCTCTCCCCCACTTAGCATAGTTTCAGCATTTCCCAGAACATTAACAGTAATAATTTATTGGCAACTTGACCTCTTATTGTATACATACAACATGATTTATTTTCCTATTCACCTAGTACTAGCCAAATGTGTATGTACATTGCTATCATAAACAACCCTGTGATTAACATCTTTGTATCAAGATCTGCCTCTACTTTGAACAGTTTCCTTATTGCCAATAGTTATTTTAAAATACATAGTTATTTTAAAGGGAAATTGACACATATAACACGCTCACACAAAATTGGCAAGTAGCAGGTAAGTGCTCTTCTAATTTCAGTTTCTTAGCTTTCATGTAGAATGAACAATTACAGTAATAAAGGCTGAAGGAAAACAAAGGTATTATTGAAATACAACAGGGACAGTCTAAAACAGCATCAGAAAGCAAGTTCATGCTGCTCAACATTAGCAGGCAAGGGAAATAGGGGAAAAAAATACGCAAAAGTGGCTATCACAGAAAAGCCAGGTTATTACTTTAGGTTTTGTGGAAGACTACAGGTCACATAAAAGCAGTCTCAACAATAATGTGGCCACATGCGCAATCAACATTTACAAAATGAAATTATATATAATGTGTAATACAAATATTTTAGCTATACTTTAATTTCCAAAGCCACATATTGAATGACTGAAATGTACATAAACATTCTTTTATGATAGACCAGAACATCTACATTATCATGACTTAGAAAAAGAAAACAGATGCAAAATAGTGTTGAGACTTTCTTGCCTGAAATTGCAAGACTAAGTGTGTGTGTGCATGCGTGTATACATATATTTAAATCATTTTATTCTCCTTTGACCCTTTTGGCTGAACTTTATTCATATATTATCTGCCCTTATAGTCTCTCTCATGAAAGACATCATTATCCAGTCATTGAAGCCAAACCTCCTTCACCAGCCCCCAATCTCTAGACATCAAGGGTTAACAAAACATCTTCCTAAATTTCTCTGGAATTAAGCTCTTCTCTGTTAGTTTCCTTTCCAGATCCATTTCTTCATAAATCTGGCATGTGAGATTTGAATTGCTCTGCCGCAGTTTTCTCTTCTTGAGTCAGTGGTGACAGCTAGAAAATAAATGATAAAATTTTTATTTCAAACATCTTCAAAGACTGTTAAATCAGTTTAGTTAACTTCTGCATTGTCGACCAATAAATGTTTCCCTAAGCTTATACTATATATGTAATCACAGATTTAGAAGGGCAAGGGAAAAAACAGATACTTGGCTATTTATATACAAGGTCCTATGATGTTTGAGCTTCTAAAGAACTTGCAATTAAGTTGAAGAAACAAGACCAAGAAATCAAACAATTTAAGGATTATAGCAGAACCAAAGAAGTCATGTTTGGATGCCATATTCTAAAAGTACAGTCAACCCTCAGTATTTGTGGGAGATTGGTTCCAGGATAACAAAATCCACAGATGCTCAAGTCCCTTATATGAAATTGTGTAGTATTTGCATAGAAACTGTACACATCCTCCTATATACTTTAAGTCATCTCTAGATTACTTATAATACCTAATACAATGTAAATGCTATGTACATAGTTGTTACACTATATTGTGGAAGGAATAAATGATAAGGAAAAAAGTCTACAGTTGTTCAGTACAGATGCAACCATCTAATTTTTTTCCAAAATTTTTTTTTCTATTTTTGAAACAGGGTCACTCTGTTGCCCAGGCTGGAGTGCAGTGGTGCAATCACGGCTCCCTGCAGCCGCAGCCTCCCGGGCTCAAGCAATCCTCCCACCTCAGCCTCCTGAGTAGCTAATTTTTAACTTATTAGTACACAAATTTTTAGCTGGGCATGGTGGCACACACCTGTGGTCCCAGCTGCTCAGGAGGCTGTGGTGGGAGGACGCTTGAGCCTGAGAGGTCGAGACTGCAGTCAGCCATGATGGTGTCACTGCACTCTAGCCTGGGCAGCAGAGCAAGACCTCATCTTAAAAAAAGAAAAAACAGGCTGGATGCGGTGTCTCATGCCTGTAATCCCAGCACTTTGGAAGGCCGAGGTGGGTGGATCACCTGAGGTCAGGAGTTTGAAACCAGCCTGACCAACATGGTGAAACCTCATCTCTACTAAAAATACAAAATATTAGCTGGGCATGGTGGCGAGCGCTTGTAATCCTAGCTACTTGAGAGGTTGAGGCAGGAGAACTGCTTGAACCTGGGAGGCGGAGGTTGCAGTGAGCTGAGATTGCGCCACTGTACTCCAGCTTGGGCAATAAGAGTGAAACTCTGTCTCAAAAAAAAAAAAAAAAAAGATAAAGAAAAGAAAATGTATTATCATTCCACAATAACTTCAGAAAAAGGAAAGACTTCCAGGCTGATTTATTCAGCAACTGAACAATGTAAGGACTCAGTTTTTTCCATCTGACAGCTCTAATATTCCTGGATGGTACCTTTACCCTCAAGCTGACAGCAAATGGCTTTAACGGTTCTAGGTATCACAATTCTACACAGTGTCCAGAAGAAGCCTTCTCTTCTCAGGGTTGTCTTAGCAGTGAGTAAAGTCTTCCTGGTTACCTACTTCCAGACTATCCTTACTCACATGTCATTTGGGTTACAAACCCATTCCTCAACCACTGTTAGTTAAAAAATAAAGTCCATTCCCTATGCCAATCAGATGCACCCCTGGAGCCGAGGATGAGGCCAGCTTCATCTCAGGCACATGGCTATGAGGGACAACACACATCTCAAGAAAGTCAGTAGAGTCATGTGTCACTTAATGACAGGAATACGTTCTGAGAAATACATGGTTAGGCAGTTTCATATGTGAACATCACAGTGTACTTACACAGAGATTGTATATATACACTCAGGCTATATGGTATAGCCTACTGCTCCTGGGCTACAAATCTGTACAGCATGTTACTGTGCTGAATACTGTAGGCAGTGGTAACACATGGTATTTTTATATCTAAACATCTGAACATAAGAGTACGTAAAAATATGCTATTATAATCTTCTGGGACCACTGCCATATATATTTGGTCCATTGTTGACCAAAACATAATTATGCACTGCATGTCTACACTCTGGTAGGCAGGAAAGGAGAACAGATGCTGAGAAAGAAAAACAGCCAATAGCATTCACCAAAAGCAGGTAGCAGCAAAAGAAGAAGGGAGGCTGAAGGGAAGTTGTAAGGGACTTTCACAGAGCACCAACAGACAGCCTGCCTGAAACAAAGGGTTATGTGGGGAATTAATAGGAGGTACAACCTGAAGAATTAAGTAGTTACAATTCTGCCAACTATATAGGTCATCTCTAGAGAGACTGCCAAATCTGGAACACCCCAGACCTACAGAATCAGAATCTCTAGGGCGACATTGTCCAATAAAACTTTCCATGATGCTGGAAATATTCTATATCGGCACTGTCCAATCAGTAGGTGAAGAACTTAATGCTTATTTTTCATTTAACCACCTTAAATGTAAATTTCATTTCTTTTTTTTTTTTCTTTTTTTTTTATTTGAAATGGAGTTTCACTCTTGTTGCCCAGGCTGGAGTGCAATCTCAGCTCACTGCAACCTCCACTCTTGTTGCCCAGGCTGGAGTGCAATCTCAGCTCACTGCAACCTCCACCTCCCAGATTCAGGAGATTCTCCTGCCTCAGCCTCCCGAGAAGCTGGGATTACAGGCACCCGCCACCACGCCTGGCTAATTTTTTGTATTTCTTTAGTAGAGATGGGGGTTTCACCATGTTGGCCAGGCTGGTCTGGAACTACTGACCTCAGGTGATCCACCTGCCTCAGCCTCCCAAAGTGCTGGGATTACAGGCATGAGCCACTGTGCCCAGCCTAAATTTAAATTTATATAGCCACATTAGGTTATGCAAATAGGACAGCCCAGATCTAGAACAGCCACAGAACCTATATGATTCTGATATGCAGCTGGTTCCACTGATCAGACCAACATTTGCCCAACATGTTCACAAGGATAAAATGAAAAACAATCATATGTCTTACTACAACCCAAACAGTTACAGGATTTCCTTCTTCTGCCTCAAAAAAAGGAAATGTTATTCTGACAAGACTTGGTTTTTCGTTTTGTTTTTGTTTTAGAGACAGGGTCTTGTTCAATCGCCCAGGCTAGAGTGCAGTGGTGTGGTCATAGCTCACTGCAACCTCTAACTCCTGGGCTCAAGCAATCGTCCCACCTCAGCCTCCCAAGTAGCTGCGACTACAGATGCACACTGCCATACCCAGCTGTAAGACTGATGAATCCATGTTGCTCCTTGTGATCACTACAAAACTTTTCAGACCATCTGTTTAATAAATTCTCAAATAATTTTTCCAGGAATTAAAGTCAAGTTAACCAGTCTAAAGTTTGTAGAAATTTTTCTTCTTTATCACACATATTTTGGAAGATCATGGAATACTACATATTCTACTTTTAATGCCTTTTTAATTTTCTATTTATTGTTATATATGTTTGGGGCGTTTGTTTTGCTATTTTTTGTTTGGGTGTAAGTTTAGTCCCTTTTCTCTTTTGATGAGACCACCTTTATAATTGAGCATATTTAAACCTCAGTTTAAATATGAGGGCACGGAGGCTCACATCTGTAATCCCAGCACTTTGAGAGGCCAAGACAGGTGGATCACTTGCGGTCAGGGGATCGAGACCAGCCTGGCCAACTTGGTGAAACCCCATCTCTACTAAAAATACAAAAAAATCAGCTGGGCATGGTGGCATGTGCCTGTAGTCCCAGCCACTTGGGAGGCTGAGGCAGGAGAATTGCTTGAATCCGGGAGGCCGAAGTTGCTGTGAGCCAAGATCGTGACACTGTACTCCAGCCTGGGCAACAGAGGGAGACTCCATCTCAAAAAACAAAAAATAAATAAATAAATAAACCTCAGTGTTTTTTCTCTTTTTTTCTTCGTCAGTCTTAATATCCCCTAAGAAAGACTACAAAATTAGTATGTATTACCTTTCTCCTACCTCCTTTTCTGTTCTGTATTTATTATTTAGTATTATCAGTTCAAGTGTTCTTTTTGAATATTATAAATTCAAATATATTTTCTACCCTTCCAAATGAAAAACCACTCATTGATAAAGATTATAGCAAGATAATACCTGAAAAGATATACATTTTGTTATCTATAAACAAAGCACTATTGGTTCCAAGGAGAATTTATCCTTTTCTTGTCCTTCTTGTTCTCCAAATAATTTTAAAGCCCCTTTAAAATAACCTTTTCCTTATTTTAGAAAATTTCAGAGGCCTTAGCTCAATCTGCCTTTGGCTTTTTCTTTCTTTTTCTTTTTTTTTTTTTTTTGAGAAAGAGTCCCACTCTGTTGCCAGGCTGGAGTGCAGTGGCACGATTTCGGCTCACTGCAACCTCCACCCCCTAGGTTCAAGCAATTCCCCTGCCTCAGCCTCCCGAGTAGCTGGGACCACAGGCATGCAATACCAGGCCTGGCTAATTTTTAGTTATTTTAGTAGAGACGAGGTTTCACCATATCAGCCAGGATGGTCTCGGATCTCCTGGCCTCTTGATCCTCCCGCCTTGGCCTCCCAAAGTGCTGGGATTACAGACGTGAGCCACCACACCCGGCCCCTTTGGCTTTCCTAACTGATTTTGCAGGTTTCTCCCTATGACCTTTTAATATTTGAAATTTATTTACAAATTGTACCTTGCAAGTCCTTTAAACTCTGGGCTCATATAACTGTTTTTGGTTATCAGCTCTACAGATGTCATTCCCATTCACATTTGGATCATAAAAATTTTATCAGTATTATGGTTTATTAAGCCCCCCTTTTAAACATCTCTCAGAAGATTAAGTATCATATCTCTATTCCCTCTGAACTTTCTAATACTATCTCATTTTTATTTTAGTTTATTCAAAAAAAATTTTTTGGACAGTCTCACGTCACCCAGGCTGGAATTCAGTGGTGCAATCATAGCTCACTGCAGCCTCAAACTCCTAGAGTCAAAGGATCCTTCTGCCCCAAATAGATGGAACTACCAGCATGCACTCCCATGCCCAGTAATTTTAAAATATTTTTTTCTTTTTTCTTAGTAGAGATAGGGTCTCACTATGTTGTCCAGGCTAGTCTCAAACTCCTGGCCTCAACTGAGCCTCCTGCCTTGACCTCCCAAAGTGCCGAGATTATAGGCATGAGCCACTGTGCCCAGCATACTATCTCATTTTTAAAGTAGTAGGTACAAGACTTACTATAGCCAACATTTCCCAATTTGGTCATCATTGATTCTAAAATATGACCACCTCTTTCAAGTTTTAAAACTTTTAAATCATTTCTTCTTATTTGCCATAACGTGATCCAAAGTAAAAGCTCCCTTAGTTTTCAGCCTTTGACATAAGTATTGTTCATTTCAGGTATTTCTTCAACTGAAAACCTTTACAGATAGTCAGATGATTGAAATCTTCCATCACTGGCTGGATATGGTGGCTCACGCCTGTAATCCCAGCACTTTGGGAGGCCGAGGCGTGCGGATGACGAGGTCAGGAAATCAAGACCATCCTCGCTAACACGGTGAAACCCTGTGTCTACTAAAACTGCAAAAAATTAGCCGGGCATTGTGGCAGGCACCTGTAATTCCAGCTATTCTGGAGGCTAAGGCAGGAGAATCACTTGAACCCGGTAGGCAGAGGTTGCAGTGAGCCGAGGTCGTGCCATTGCACTCCAGCCTGGGAAACGAGTAAAACTTCATCTCAAAAAAAGAAAAAAAAAAAAAAAAAGAAATCTTCTATCACTATACAACTACTTTTATGTACCAATTTGTAGTCTCAAAAATACACCATCGATTTATTATATCCAGTGGGGGAAATCTGTAGATATTCAAAATACCATTTTCTCTTTGCCCTCTCACCCATGTTTATTCTGTGCTTCAAAAAATTTATGGTTCTATACAGATATGTTGTCATGTACATCTGGAACTATACTTAATCAGCTATTTGTTTCCTAAGAACAAGGTTATGTGCTCTATTGTCAGGCACATATAATGAAGAATGTGTGATCTGAGATGATTTATAAAAGCTTATATACATACTTTTTTTGCATTTAATTTACTAGGATGTAACACAACCCTTACTGTTTTAAATTCTATCTCCCCATTACCTCTATTCCCTGTTTAATTTGCCCTTTCTTCCTCTGCCATTCATCTCCTTGTGATTATAATAGATACATCTTAGGTATCATTTTATCGTTCTAAGCAGATGTTATTCTATTTTTTCCCCTCCATTTGCAATATAAAGTATTCTTGATCAAACTGACCTGGGTAATTAACCTTTCTGATTTACTCTAGCTATAAGCCCATAATTCAAAGTATCTTAAGCCAAAATTTAGTGCAAAGTTGGCAAATAAATATCACATATGCCTTCCTCCTTCCCATGCTCATGGCAGACAGTGCTATTATTCTGCCATGCCCAGACACAGCTCCTTAATACAGCATTCTAACCAACCATTTTCTAGACATCTCATTCTCACTAGTACTTGCAGGAACCAGCTAAGCTGCTAGATTTAGTAAGTATTACCAAGTTTTCTGCCATGGTTACATAATTCAAGACGGCACACTTCTTTATTAACCATGTCAAGTCCAAATGCTTATTTTTGAATAAACAGAAATAAGAGCTATTATACTTCAGGGTATCAGGAAAATCTTTCAATAGTTCAAACTGACTGCTGAGTTTCAAAGTTTAAGTTACAGCAAGTGTATTTTTCAAGGCAACACTCAGAGCTAAATTTATACAAATCTAACCTGTCAATTGAAAGCATTACCTCCAGGTCTGTTTGCTTCTGTAGTTTTTGTATCACATTCATAGTTTTATTCACAGTAGCACATATGCGGCTCTTAGTCTCTTTCTGCTCAACAGCAACTGGTTTAAAGCGGGCATACAAAGTTTGATATCGAGACTTTATGGCTGACAATTCCTTTAAGAGTGTAACTGGATTTTTCTACATCAGGAAAAAAATTAACATGTATTAAATTATGAAAGATTAAGCTTTTTAAGAATTAAAATACTGTATACATACAACACATTCTACCATCCATTTAATTGAACACTGTTGAGTATTTAATTATGCAGCCACATGACATCAGATGGGCGATGGGGAAGCGAGAAAAGTATAAGACCTAGATCCTATTCTCAAGAAATTTATAGCCTAGGTACAGAAATAACCCACCAAAAAAATTAGCACTATTAAACAGCAATTAAGGGTCACCTTAAATATATAACATTTGATGCATAGTTCACAATAAATTATATATTTCTAAAATACAATTATATATTTCTAAAATACAATTCTAAATGCTATTCGGAAGGCAATAAAAGGCACTATTTATACTTGTTCTTAAAGAATAAGACAACATGAAACTACTTATAAAACTTTTTTTTTTTTTTTTTGAGACAGAGTCTCACTCTTATTGCCCAGGCTGGAGTGCAGTGGCGCGATCTTGGCTCACTGCAAGTTCGGTCTCCTGGGTTCACGTCATTCTCCTGCCTCAGCCTCCGGAGTAGCTGGGACTACAGGTGCCTGCCACTATGCCCAGCTAATTTTTTTACATTTTTAGTAGAGACGGGGTTTCACCATGTTAGCCAGGATGGTCTTGATTTCCTGACCTCGTGATCCGCATGCCTCGGCCTCCCAAAGTGCTGGGATTACAGGCGTGAGCCACCGCGCCCGGCCAAAATTCGTAAACATACTATCATGGGGATAAAGTATGTATAAATATCAATTTATTTATATATATACAAAATATAAAATTCATGCCAACCCAACTGTATTTATAAACTATATTGGTTTCCCAGATTTATTTTGCAATATAAATTACCACTATTCCATAAAAGACATTTCAATTGGGCCCCTTCTGCCACTTGGTAATTCTTTTCTTTCTTTTAATTTTTTTTTTTTTTTTTTTTTAATAGAAACAGGAATCTCACTCTTGTCGCCCAGGCTGGTCTTAAACTCCTGGCCTTAAGCGATCCTTCTGCATCAGTCTCCCAAAGTGCTAGAATTACAGGTGTGAGCCACTGCACCCTGTCAGATTTCTTTTTTTATGATTAGGTAAGATTCATGTATTTTCAGGCCCACCAAGTGACAGCACAATTAATAAAAAGATCTATACCATAACTGTAAATTTTCGCAGGATAGAAAAAATATTCTGAAACTTCCAGGTGATAGGTAAGGGACTGGGGTAGGCTGAGAAGGAAAGCACAGACAAAGGATCAGGAATGAGAATGGCATCTATTTTTCAACAGCAACAATAGAAGCTAGAAAGCCACGAAGTGATGATGTTAAAATTAAGAGAAAATCTCCAATCTAGAATTCTATATTCAACAAAACCATTCATCAAATAAAGGGTTAAAGGGTGCAATAAAGACTTTTTCAAACATTCAGCATCTCAAAAAGTTAACTTTATGTGTAATCTTCCTTGGGAAGCATCTAAAGGATATACTTCCAGATCAAAGAAATAAACCACCAAAAAGTGAAACATATGATCCAACACAGGAGTAAAACAAAGGGAAATACCAAAATAATGGTAAAGAAATCCCAGAAATGCCAGGCGCGGTGGCTCATGACTATAATCTCAACACTTTGGGAGGTCAAGATGGGTGGATCACATGAGGTTAGGAGTTCGAGACCAGCCTGGCCAACGTGGTGAAACCCCGTCTCTACTAAAAATACAAAAATTAGCCAGGCATTGTGGTGGGCACCTGTAGTCCTTGCTGCTCAGTAGGCTGAGGCAGGAGAATCACTTGAGCCTGGGAGGCAGTGAGCCGAGATGGCGCCATTGCATTCCAGCCTGGGTGACAACAGCGAAACTCCCTCTCAAAAAACAAACAAAAAAAAAGAGGCCGGGAACAGTGGCTCACGCCTGTAATCCTAGCCTAGCACTTTGGGAGGCTGAGGTGGGCGGATTGCCTGAGCTCAAGAGTTCGAGACCAGCCTGGGCAACATGGTGAAATGCCGTCTCTACTAAAATACCAAAACAAATAATAATAATAATAATAACTAGCCGGGCATGTGGGCGTACGCCTGTAGTCCCAGCTACTCGGGAGGCTGAGGTGGGAGAATTGCTTGAACCCGGGAGGCAAAGGTTGCAGTGATCCGAGATCACGCCACTGCACTCCAGCCTAACCACAGAGTGCGATAATATCTCAAAAAAAAAAAAAAAAAAAAACACCCAGAAAGACAGCCATGCAAGAAGCCTATAGAGCAGGAGGTCAGATGGGAGCAGGACAGAGACACCAGAAAGGACAGGATGTTTCCATGGGAGAAAATGAAACTAAAGGAACATGTAGTGTATCTGACAATATTGAGAAGAGTTTTACAGTCATTAGAAATGTCTGAGGCTGAATTAGTGATAAGTATATAGAAAAACTAAGCAGGCTGGGCCTTGGTGGCTCATACTTGTAATTCTAGCACTTTGGGAGGCCAAGGTGGGAGGATCGCTTGAGGTCAGGAGTTCAATATCAGCCTGGGCAACATAGCGTGAAACCTCATCTCTACGAAAAATAATTTAAAGGCCGCCTGCAAGTCCCAGCACTTTGGGAGACCAAGGGGGGCAGATCACTTGAGGTCAGGAGTTCTAGAACAGAATGGCCAACATGGCGAAACCTCATCTCTACTAATACTACAAAAATTAGCCGTGTGTGGTGGCACACGCCTGTAGTCCCCGCTACTCAGGAGGCTGAGGTGGGTGGATCACTTGAGCCTGGGAGGCAGAGGTTGCAGTGAACCAAGATCATGCCACTGCACTCCAGCCTGGGTGACAGAGCAAGACTCCATCTCAAAAAATAATAATAATAATATATATAATTATATATAAATTACATATTATAAATTTATTATATATTTATATAATTTATAAATATAACATATAATTTATAAATATAACATATATAATTTATAAATATAACATATTTATATAATTATATATTATTATATATTATATGTAATAATAATTATTATTTTTTAAATTAGCTGGGTGTGGTGGCACATGCCTATAGTGCTACTCGGGCGGCTAAGCAGGGAGGATCACTTGGGCCTGGGAGGTAGATACTGCCGTAAGCCATGGTCACAGAGTAGCTGGGACTAAAGGTGTGTGCCACCACACCCAGCTAATTTTTGTATTTTTAGTAGAGATGAAGTTTTGCCATGTTGGCCAGGCTGGTCTAGAACTCCTCACCTCAGGTGATCTGCCTACCTCGGCCTCCCAAAGTGCTGGAATTACAGGCGTGAACCACTTTACCCAAGCTTTAAATTATTTTTTTGTGGAGATGGGGTTTCCCTATGTTGCCCAGGCTGGTCTCAAACTCCTGCTCTCCAGCCTGGGCGACAGAGCAAAACCTTGTCTCAAAAAAAAAAAAAAAAAAAACTAAGCAAATGGAAGGGAAAAAAGAAAACAATTATTAGCTCTAGAAAAACAGGTTGTGAAGAAAGGAAAGCAGACATAGTATTCAACAGGGTTTATATAAAAGCAATAGTTATAGAAATTGTGAAGATAGGAATAAATATGAGTAGTAAAGTATTTAAACTTTATCTTCCATAGTACAAAATTCTTCTTTTTTTTTAAGAGTTAGAATCAGCTCGGTGTGATGGCTCATGCCTCTAATCTGAGCACTTTGGGAGGCCCAGGCGGGTGGATCATGAGGTCAGGAGTTCGAAACCAGCCTGGCCAACATGGTGAAACCCTGTCTCTACTAAAAATACAAAAATTAGCTGGGCAGGGTGGCACGTGCCTGTAATCCCAGCTACTCAGGAGGCTGAGGCAGGAGAATCGCTTGAACCCGGGAGGCAGAGGTTGCAGTGAGCCAAGATCATGTTCACTGCACTCCAGCCTGGGCGACAGAGCAAGACTCTGTCTTGGAAAAAAATTTTAAAAAAGAGTTAGAATCTCACTGTCACCTAGGCTGGAGTGCAGTGGTGCAATCATAGCTCACTTGAACTGCTGGGCTCAAGTGATCCTCCTACCTCAGCCTCCCAAGTAGCTGGGACTACAAGTGTGAGCTACTACAACAGGGCTATAGTAGGAGATTATTATTAGTGATAACAGCTAACATATAGCACTTACTCTGGACTAAACAGTTATATATGTTAACTAATTCTCTTTCAACCTCTGAGGTAGGTAGTAATATTTCCATTTTACAGATGAGGAAATTAAAGTACAGAAAGGTTGACTGACTTGGCTAAAATCACAATGCTAATAAGAGGCAGAGCCAGGATGTGAAGTATAACAGTTCGTATCCAGGAAATTAGTAGATGTTTCAGATGAGGAAAAATAAAAATGCAGTACAAGCAAACTATTTAGAAATATAAAGGAAATACCATAAGACACTGAGATGAAGTGGTATCCTCCAAGGTGGGAATGTGAAGCATTATTCTTTGTAATTATAAGCTTTATATTTCTGTAACTCTTCAAATATATTCAAGAATTAATTTGACAAAAATAAAAGTTTAGGCCAGGGGTGATGACTCACACCTATAATCCCAACACTTTGGGAGGCTGAGACAGGAGGATCACTTGAGCCCAGGCAAGACCAGCCTAGTAAACATGGCAAAACCCCATCCCTACTAAAATGCAAAAAATTAGAACCAGGTGTGTTGGCACACACCTGTATTCCCACCTACTCAGGAGACTGAGGTGGGAGGATCACCTGAGCCCAGGAGGTTGAGGCTGCAGTCAGCCGTGATCATGCCACTGCACTCCAGTCTGGGCAACAGAGTGAGACTTTATCTGGGGGGGAAAAAAAAAAGTTTAACACTGGGAGGGAAATTGGTAGGAGGGAAGAAATCATCTTCCTCATGAGGTGATAATGAATTACATAACTTAATTATAAATGATCTTTAGGTAACTGGAATGTAGCTCAGTAGTAAAATATGCAGAGATCTGTACATATTAATATAACTCAGGAGAATGATGAGTTCCCCAAATACAGATTCATACAGGAAAAAATAAAAGTGGCAAGAACTAATCCTTGAGGATCTCACAAAACTAGGAAAGGAAAGCATATGCTTGATAAATCAAGCATAAGAAATAAATGGCCATAGAGCTAAAAGAGGACAGGGTAGTCAGGCAGCTACCCATAATACATGTGTTTATGACATTAGCTAAATCAATAAGACTGACATGGCAGTGAGTAATTCAGGACAACATGATTTGCATTTATGGCCTGTTTATGACAGGTTAGGACTGTGGTTAGGACTTAGCAACATACCACAAAGGAAAAAACTGTTGTGCACATAGCCTGTTTTATTTGAGTAACTGGCTCTTGGGAACCACTACATCCTTTTTTTTTTTTTTTTTTTTTTTTTTGAGATGGAGTTTTGCTCTTGTTGCCCAGGCTGGAGTGCAATGGCGGGATCTCAGCTCACCGCAACCTTTGCTTCCCAGGTTCAAGCAATTCTCTTGCCTCAGCCTCCCGAGTAGCTGGGATTACAGGCATATGTGCCACCACGCCCGGCTAATTTTGTATTTTTTTTTTTTTTTTAGTAAAGATGGGGTTTCTCCATGTTGGTCAGGCTGGTCTTGAACTCCTGACCTCAGGTCATCCACCTGCCTTGGCCTCCCAAAGTGCTGGGATTACAGGTATGAGCCACCGCGCCTGGCCAGGAGCCTCTATATTCTTTTATTAGTGTTTGTAAACTGTAGTGTTCATAAACTTTTATTAGTGTTTGCTGCACTTTAGTTAATTTTGTGCCTATAATACTTCCAATTTAGGGTTTTACTTATCATAAGTGGATGATAAAAGGTTACAAGAATGGTTGGACAAGGTGGCTCACACCTGTAATCTCAACGCTTTTTTTTTTAGCTGGGTGTGGTGGTATGTGCCTATAGTTCCAGGCACGTGGCAGACTGAGGTGGGAGGATTGCTTGAACCCAGGAAGTCAAGGCTGAAGTGAGCTGAGATTTTGTCACTGCACTCCAGCCTGGTGACAGAGTGAGACCCTGTCTTAAAAACACACACATACACACACACATACAGAGTCTTTAAACTGATAAGAACAGATACTACACTTGATCTTAGCCAAAAGGCTGAGAAGCAATGTCACACCAATCTTTAAGACAAAAGAAAGAAAGGAAGGAAGGGGAGGCAGGGGGAGGAAAGGAAAGGAACAAAGGAATGGAAGGGAAGGGAGGAAAGAAAGGAAGAAAAGGAAGGAAGGGGCCAGGTGTGGTGGCTCACGACTGTAATCCCAGCATTTTAGGAGGCTGAGGCAGGTGGATCACTTGAGGTCAGGAGTTCGAGACCAGCCTGACTAACATGGTGAAACCCCATCTCTACTAAAAAATACAAAAATTAGCCAAGCATGGTGGCCTGAGCCTGTAATCCCAGCTACTTGGGAGGCTGAGGAGGGAGAATCCCTTGAACCTGGGAGGCCGAGGCTGCAGTGACCCAAGATCATACCACTGAACTCCAGCCTGGGCAACAGAAGGAAGGAAAAGGAAGGGAAGAGAGGAAAGGGAGGGAGAAGAAGGACGGGAGGAAGGAAAAGAGGGAGGGAGGGAAGGAAGGAAGGAAGGAGAGAAAGAGGGAAGGAGGGAAGGAAGGAAGGAAAGGAAGGGAGGAAAAGAGGGTAAGGGGAAGGGAAGGAAGAGAGAAAGAGAGGGAGGGAGGGAGGGAGGAAGAGAGAGAAAGGGAGGGGGAGAGAGAAAGAAAAAGAAAAGAAAAGGAAGAAAAAAGAGAGAGAGAGAGAAAAGAATAGGGAGCTAGAACAGTACAAACTACACTCCCATAGAATTCTAGCATTCCATGAAATAAACAGTAAAAACTAAACATTCATGAAATTTTCCCAATTTTGTATAAAATGTTAGTTTAACTTGTACTTCTACCCAATCCAAAAAAATTTTTTTAATTTTATGGAATTTTTTTAAACTGTAAAACGCAATATTTCTCGTCTGCTGGCAAGTGCTATCAAAGACAAATATTGGTTGGGCGTGGTGGCTCATGTCTGTAATCCCCACACTTTGAGAGGCTGAGGTAGGCGGATCACTTGAGGTCAGGAGTTCGAGACCAGCCTGGCCAACATGGTAAAACCCCGTCTCTACTAAAGATACCAAAAAAAAAAAAAAAAATTAGCCAAGCATTGTGGTGCACACCTGTAATCCCAGCTACTTGGGAGACTGAGGCAAGAGAATCGCTTGAACCCAGGAAGTGGAGGTTGTGGTGAGCTGAGATTGCACCACTGCACTTCCAGCCTGGGTGACAGAGTGATCCGTCTCAAAAAAAAAAAAAAAAAAGATAATAAGCCTTATACCTGGGCTTTGGGGGAAAAAAAGATACACATTATTAAATTAGTGATTTTAGTGTTAATGTTAACAGATGATGCTTGGATATTACTTGCTTTCACCCCCATGGACATATATGTATACGATTTTATGACATAAAGCAGAGTTAATGTTTCTAATCAACCTAAACTTAGAATAATTAAATACATAGCTTTATGTGGAAATCACTATTCATAAAATACAACTAAAAAATCTAATAGTGTATCATTACCTTCCTCAGAGAATATGCTGAATGCCAGGACTTCTCCCCTCAAACTTACTAAAGAACAACTGCCCTAGAGGTACCTATATTCTCTCTTGGAATTTCAGGGGCTGCCACAGTGGCTTGTACCTCTGAACTCAATGATTATTTTTTAAAGGTTAGGGGGAAAAAAGTAGCCACAAATTTCATGGACTATTGATACTATTTCTCCAGTATGCTATAACCAAGCTTCCAACACAATGACAAGATTTTAAGATTCTATAAACTTAGTAATATAATTCTTATGATCTATTACTATTAGGAATGCTATCAGAAAATTCTAAAGTATTCAGTTAAGGCTTTTTTTTTTTTTTTTTTAAGCTTATTTATTTCGGAGATTACCTCGCTTGCTGAATCAGGATGATTAGTCTTGATTTCATATTCCAACCTGTATTGAATGTAATCCAGATCAGACTCAGCTTTCTGGAACTAAAGATCACCACAAATCATTATTGTATAAACCAAAAGAGTAATAGTAAACATGATACTTTATTTTTTCTCTTTACATTTGTTAGTATTTCAATAAGTGATACATACTCATTTGAAAATGTAGAAATAAAAAGTATATAAAATATACATTATCCATAATAACTATGCTCTATTAAAAATTTAAAAAGTAGTTAACATTTTAAAGTCATTTCTGTATGCCTCTGTCTTACATTTTGAGCCAAAATCAAGATACTGAGTAGTCACTGTCAGATATTAATACAAAAAACTAATAAACTAATATAAAAAAGTTTTTTATAATTAATATAAAAAACTTCAAGAATTTCCTAGGGTCACTGATACTCTCATCAGTTAGGCAGTGTTTTTCTGCCTCTGGCAGAAAATACAGTTTCAAGTTAAAACACAGAACAAATTTATTTCAGGAATACTCATATTGTTACCTTTATTTGCAATCCCATTGATCAAAGAGCTACAGCTATGTGCCACGAAAATTAAGAGGGCTTAAAAAGTCACAAATTTCACAAGAAAAGCTACATACGATATAGGAGTAATAGTCTGAATAACCCCAATTTACTGAACCTGGGTGCCAGCATGGGAACTTGATCTGTAGTAAACCTCCAAGGAAGAAAAAAGGGGAGAACTACCACCCTGAGGCCATTATGGATATAGGATGCCTGAATTTAAGTGAAAAGTTACATTTAAAAATATCAGTATCTGCCGGGCACAGTGGTTCATTCCTGTAATCCCAGCACTTTGGGAGGCCAAGGCAGGTGGATCACCTGAGGTCAGGAGTTTGAGACCAGCCTGGCTGACATGGCGAAACCTCGTCTCTACTAAAAATACAAAAATTAGCTGTGCGTGGTGGCAGGAGCCTGTAATCCCAGTTACTCGGGGGACTGAGGCAGGAGAATTGCTTGAACCCTGGAGGTGGAGGCTACAGTGAGCCAAGATTGTGACACTGCACTCCAGCCTGGGCGACAAGCGTGAAACTCCGTCTCCATAAAAAAAAAATAATATTAAGTATTTGGGGCCAGGCATGGTGGCTCATCCCTGTAATCCCAGCACTTGGGCAGCTGAGGCGGGCAGGTCACTTGAGCCCAGGAGTTCAAGGCTAGCCTGGTCAACATGGCAAAAACCCATCTCTACTAAAAATACTAAAATTAGCTGGGCATAGTGGCATGTGCCTGTGGTCCCAGCTATTTGGGTAGAGCTGAGGCACTAGAATCGGTTGAAATGAGCAGGCGGAAGTTGCAGTGAGCCAAGATCGGCCACTGTACTCCTGCCTGGGTGACAGAGCAAGACTCTATCTCATAAATAAGTAAATAAATAGACATCAATATTTGGAATACCATGCTGTTATTGAATATGATGGTATACAAAAAATACTTAAGGGGGAGCTTTCACATTTTGCTCTATTTCTGTAGGATTTGTAATGAAAATGATGGTATACAACAAAATACTTACGGGGGGGCTTTCACATTTTATTCTTTCTATAGTATTTGTAATGAACAGCTATTTAACCTTTTAAAAGGCCATCAGTTTTTAAAATGATAATATATAGACAGATTTGACATGACACTATATTTATGACTTGTTAAATACAAAAACAGCCTTAAGTATGTTATGGCCTCTTTTTGTAAAAGAGGTGTATACATATAGAAAGTTGAGACAGATACGTGACAGTGTTAAAAAGAAGTTTCTTTTTCTTTTTTATGAGACAGGGTTTGCTCTGTAGCCCAGGCTGAAGTGTTGTGGCACCATCAGAGCTCACTGCAGTCTCAAACTCCTGGGCTCATGGGATCCAAGCCCTTCCGAGTGCACCTGGGACTACAGGCACATGCCATGGCACCCGGCTAATTTTTGATTTTTTGTAGAGACAGGATCTCATTATGTTGCCCATGCTGGGCTCAAGCAGTCCTCCTGCCTCAGCCTCCCAAAGTGCTGGGATTGCAGGTGTGAGCCACCGTGTCCAGCCTAAAAGTAGTTTATTTCTGCAAGTGGTATAATCAATGAATTATTCGTAACTTCTTGAAATTCAGCATCTTTTACAGGACCTTAAAGCATATACTGCCTTGAGTTTATCAGGGATATAACCATGGTCCTTAGAGTTTACTACAGAAAGGAAAACATGATTTCCACAGGCATGGTCTCCTATTTCTAGCCCAAAACATAGGAGGCTGTTTGCTGGAAGGGTGCTGCTCTTATTATGAACTTTATTACTGAACTAAAGATTGATTCTCGAAATTGTGAAGCCTAAGTGTAAGGAGAAAAACTGTTA
Organism: Macaca nemestrina; assembly: GCF_043159975.1. NCBI lineage: Eukaryota > Metazoa > Chordata > Mammalia > Primates > Cercopithecidae > Macaca > Macaca nemestrina. Next base: position 50,046,224 of record NC_092141.1, on the reverse strand, counting down.
AAAGCAGTTCTCAGGTCTAACAAGAAATGATGTACAGTTATTTTTAGTATATAAAAGGTTCTATTAGGGGCCGGGTGCGGTGGCTCATGCCTGTAATCCCAGCACTTTGGGAGGCCGAGGCGGGCAGATCACGAGGTCAGGAGATCGAGACCATCCTGGCTAACATGGTGAAACCCTGTCTCTACTAAAAATACAAAATAATTAGCCGGGCGTGGCGGCAGGCGCCTGTAGTCCCAGCTACTCAGGAGGCTGAGGCAGGAGAAAGGCATGAACCCGGGAGACAGAGCTTGCAGTGAGCCGAGATCACACCACTGCACTCCAGCCTCGGTGACAGAGCAAGACTCTGTCTAAAAAAAAAAAAAAAAAGGTTCTATTAAGACCTTACTTTCAAATGTAGAGTAAGACAAAATGGCTGTCAGAAATTCAAATGCTTCTAAGGTCAGAAGCTGTCATCACTGAACAGAATTTCAGAAATAAACTAGTTTCCATCACTAATAATTTCTCTTTTCATTGACCTAAATTGGAATGGAAAACTCTGTAATGACCAAAATTCTATCTTTATAGCCAAAACTTGGGGGGGAGGGTACAGATAAAAGAGAAAGTTTTTGTTTTTAAACATATTTTCCACGTCAATATCTGATTTCTATCTCTAACATCAGGGAGTCGTTCTAAGCCAGAAAAATTAATGTTGGGTACATAATTACAAAGTGGGTTTAAAATGATTTCCAAAAAGTGGAAGCTTTTCATTTATCCTATATATTTGTCAGATGAGATGCCATGATTAAATTAATCAATAATTACACCTCCTTAAAAATACTAATGTTTGTGTTTGTGTATGTATTAAGAAATTCCTATTAGCATAATTTCTCTTACTAAGACATACTTAGGGATTATCTTTTCCTATAAATAAGAAAAGTACACTAACCCATCAAACATGTGGATGGAGAGAATGAGGAGACACCAGGAGCCAGAGCAAATCAAAGTTAACAAAGACTGTGAGCACTCAAGACCTGATTTTCTTGTTTGTCTTAATTACTAAACAGACCACAATTCCATAGCTTTTTTCAATGAGTTATATAACATTCTTAAGCACAACTTTAAATACGAGTCTTTAAAGCTTGTTTTAGTCATTTAGTTTACCATAAATTATGGAATTTGTGGCTCCAGAGATTCCTAAGACAATCTCTATTCTAGGAACCCTTAACATGTTTATGAAACAAATTATTAAGCTTACATATTTTTTAACTTGATATTTTAGTTGTGCCTGAAGTTTAGCATAATCTCATGTAGTTCCTTGAACAGTAAATTTCCTTTTTTTATTTTTATTTTTTTTTGAGAAGAGTTTTGCTTTGTCGCCCAGGCTGGAGTGCAGTGGCACAGTCTTGGCTCACTACAACCTCTGCGTCCAGGGTTTAAGCAATTCTCCCTCAGCCTCCTGAGAGCTGGGACCACAGGCCTAAATTGTCCTAAATTTGGCAAGTGAGACCTCCAAGGTCTGAAAGATCTTTACAATAATCTAACATATATGTCACAAAACATGATGAGTTTGGGGGACACAAAACTCCAAAATGTAGACTATATTCATATATATAAATATTATATATATTTTTTTTTCATTTATTTATTTTTTTGAGACAAGGTCTCGCTCTGTCACACATGCTGGAGTACAGTGGCAACATCTCGGCTCACTACAGCCCCAACCTCCCAGGCTCAAGAGATCTTCCCACCTCAGCCTCCCAAGTAGCTGGGACTATAGGCACATGCCACTACGCCCAGCTGATTTTTGTATTTTTAGTAGAGACAGGGTTTCACCATATTGGCCAGACTGGTCTCTAACTCCTGACCTCAGGCGAGCGGCCTGCCTCAGCCTCCCAAAGTTCTGGGATTACAGGTGTGAGTCACCGGCCCGGCATCTTTTTAAGAGAGGTTTCTGCTCTGGTTTCCTGTAATGCCTAGGGGCCCAAAATGTGTTAATCATCAAATGGTACCAAAAAGAGGCGGTTTCTACTTTTAAATAACTTCTATTTTAGGAAGATACCAAAGAGTACCCTTCTAATCAATGGTATGATGAAATCAACTAAACTGTCATTTTTTTTTTTTTTTTTTTTTTTTTTTGAGAGAGTCTCTGTCTTCTGTCATCCAGGCTATAGTATAGTGGTACGATCACTGCAACCTCCACCTTCCAGGTTCAGGCAATTCTCCTGCCTCAGCCTCTGAGTAGCTGGGATTACAGGCACCTGCCACCACACCCAGCTAATTTTTACTCATTTTCGTAAAATGGGGTTTCACCATGTTGCCCAGGCTGGTCTCAAACTCTTGACCTCGAGTGATCTGCCATCCTTGGCCTCCCAAAGTGCTGGGATTTAGGCGCGGGCCATTGCCCCCAGCCTAAACTGTCAAGATTTTTTGCAAGACAATTATTAAACATAGCCATCATTACAAATTAAATTATATAAATTAGCCAGGCAAGGTGGCTGAAAAAATATTTTCCACGGTGCCCGGCCTGAAAAAATATTTTTTTAAATTACATTTTTTAAAAATATAAAATAATTTTTAAAATATTTTTTAAAATTTTATCTTGTGTATTTATTTATGTTTAAAAAATATTTTTGAGATGGAGTCTTGCTGTCCCCCAGGCTGGAGTGCAGTGGTGTGATCTCAGCTCACTGCAAGCTCTGCCTCCCAGGTTCACACCATTCTCCTGCTTCAGCCTCCCGAATAGCTGGGACTACAGGCGCCAGCCACCACGCCAGCTAATTTTTTGTATTTTTAGTAGAGATGGGGTTTCACCGTGTTAGCCAGGATGTTCTCGATCTCCTGACCTTGTGATCCGCCTTGGCTTCCCAAAGTGCGGGCAATACAGGCGTGAGCCACCACGCTCAGCCTAAAAAAATACATTTTTAAAAAATATAAAATAATTTTTTAAATATTTTTTAAAAAGACAAGAAAAACAGCTTGTGCTAGGTTTGATGTGTACCTGTAGTCCCAGTTACTGAAAAAGCTGAAGCAGGAGGATTGCTTGAGCCCAGGAGTTCAAGGCTGCAGTGTGTTATAATCTCTTCTGTAAATAGTCACTGTACAACAGCCTGGGCAATATAGTGAGACCCCATCTCCAAAATGAAGGGAGGAAGGAAGAAAAGAAAAACAGCTTGTGGGTAGAATGTTATCCTCTGTGGAAAATTGTAGAGAATATCTTGTAATAATACACAGGAACAGTACTGACTTATTATTATTATTTTTTAGACCGAGTTTCACTCTTGTCTCCCCGGCTGGAGTGCAATGGCACGATCTCGGGGCTCACTGCAACCTCCAACTCCCAGGTTCAAGTGATTCTCCTGCCTCAGCCTTCCAGGTAGCTGGAATTACAGGCGCCTGCTACCACGCCCAGCTCATTTTTTGTATTTTTAGTAGAGACAGGGTTTCACCATGTTGGGCAGGCTGGTCTCGAATTCCTCACCTCAGGTGATCCATCGGCCTCGGCCTCCCAAAGTGCTAGGATTACAGGTGTGAACCACTGCACCTGGCCAGTACTGGCTTATTAGTGAGTCAGTGGGCTAGGGTGTAAGCAGGGGGCAAAAAAGATGCCAAAGAAATGCTGATAGAAAAATAATCTTTTTTTTTTTCTTTTTTTTTTTGAGACGGAGTCTTGCTCTGTCACCCAGGCTGGAGTGCAGTGGCCGGATCTCAGCTCACTGCAAGCTCCGCCTCCCGGGTTTACGCCATTCTCCTGCCTCAGCCTCCCGAGTAGCTGGGACTACAGGCGCCCGCCACCGCGCCCGGCTAGTTTTTTTTTTTTGTATTTTTAGTAGAGACGGGGTTTCACCGTGTTAGCCAGGATGGTCTCGATCTCCTGACCTCGTGATCCGCCCGCCTCGGCCTCCCAAAGTGCTGGGATTACAGGCTTGAGCCACCGCGCCCGGCCCTTTTTTTTTTTTAGACGGAGTCTCTCTCTATTGCCAGGCTGGAGTGCAGTGGCACGATCTTGGCTGACTGCAACCTCCGCTTCCCGGGTTCAAGCGATTCTCATGCCTCACCCTCCCGAGTAGCTGGGACTACAGGCATGCGACATACCCAGCTAAGTTTTGTATTTTTAGTAGAGACGGGGTTTCACCATGTTGGCCAGGCTGGTCTTGATCTTCTAACCTTGTGATCCGCCCACCTCGGCCTCCAAAAATGCTGGGATTACAGGTGTGAGCCACCATGCTCAGCCGAAAAATAATCTTAAATGTCTCTGCTCTGAACCCTTCAATTTATAAATGAGGAAATAGCGAAATAACTTGCCTCTAGTTCTATTTCCATTACTGTTTTCTTAATGTAGTTAGACAAAGTTATATATGATATTTAAGCCATTAAGAGTCACACATGTGGAAAAAATGTAAATTCTTTTTTATTTTTCTTTTTGAGACAGGGTCTTGCTTTGTTGCCCAGGTGAGTGCAGTGGCACGATCACAGCTCACTGCAGGCTCAACCTCCTGGACTCAAGAGATTCTCCTACCTTAGTCTCCTGAGTAGCTGGGACTACAGATGTCCACTACCAAACCCAGCTAATTTTTGTATTTTTTTGTACAGACAAGATCTCGCTATGTTACCCAGGCTGGACTTGAACTCCTGAGCTCAAACGATCCTCCCGCCTTAGCCTCCCAAAGTGCTGGAACTACAGATATAAGCCACCACGCCCATCCAAAAATGTACATTTTTCACCTAAAATTAAAGGTTTTTTTATGTTTTACATTAATATCACTAAAGTTATAAAGCTAGTCAACTAAAAATTCCCTCTGAACACAATATGGTAGTATGGTACAGAAAAATAAAAGAATTGGGGTACATGGTAGAAAGTCTAGTCCTAGTATCACTAACCAGCTATGTGGCCCTAGGTTAAGTCCCTCATTTCTTTGGGTCTCTCCTATCAAATGAGTTGGAATCTAAGATCCTTTTCAATACTAAAACTCCGTTATTTCTTTATACTACAAATAAACCCATTTGTAAAAAAGAAAAATGTTACCTTCTTCTAATAAATTAAAAATTTACATTTAAGCCTCAGATTTTAATGTTTATAGTGAAATCTAGTTCCTTGTTTTCTTCCTAAACAAAGATGACTTTTGCTTGTTTCAGCTACATAGTTTCTGCAGCCTGCCCATTGTTCTTCCCAAACACCAAAACCCTATAAGCAATATTGCACTACTCAGAACTATTTACACAGCAGAGACAATATTGATAGGGTTCTAGGATCTGGTGATAAACAGAATTTTTTTTAGATGGCAGAAATTTACTAAGCAATTATGATAATCTAAAACTCATGAGTGTCTGATTAATAGTGCAAATTGATACTGATAAACATCATTCACAGACCTTTCAGTTATAAATCAGCCTCCTGGAAGCCTTGTAAATCAGTGAGGTTATTGTTTAACTTTTTAGGGACACTGGAATATTTAAAATAAAACTAGTGATTTTTGTAAAGCCAAAGACATTCATATTTCAGAAACCAGTTTTCTCTAACATCAGTAATAAAAATAAAGGGGAAAAGTTTTATACTTATCTGAAAAGTGGTATATAAAATACAAGATTTAGCTGAAAAAAAGTCTATGGAAATCATGAAAGCACCCCAAGGGAAACCAGGTTACATTCTGCCAATTAGATTTCTGATTTTTGCCCCTATTTTGCAATATTTGCATTATAATTATGGTTGAGCATCCATAATCTGAAAATTCAAAATCTGAAATGGTCCAATGAATTTTGGATTTTGGAGCATTTCAGATTTTGGAATTTTGGATTAGGGATGCTCAATCAGTTGTTTTGTTTGTTTGTTGTTTTTTGAGACAGTGTCTCACTCTGTTGGCTAGGCTGGAGGGCAGGGGTGCAATCTCTGCTCACTGCAACCTCTGCCTTCCAGGCTCAAGGTATTCCTATGCCTCAGCCTCCCAAGTAGCTGGAACTACAGGCACACGACACAACACCTGGCTAATTTTTTGTATTTTTGGTAGAGATGGGGTTTCACCATTTTGCCCAGACTAGTCTTGACCTCCTGAGCTCAAGTGATCTGCCCGCTTTGGCCTCCCGAAGTGCTGGGATTACAGGCATGAGCCACCACACCCAGCCTGTACTAGTTTTTAATATGACCAGTTTAAGGCTTTCAGTAAGTGGCACAAGGTATTCCATATTACTCAACTATTAGGCAGCAAGGAAAAAAGAATATGTTGTGTTTGTCACAATATACTGTGTGGTCCCCAAACAACCCATAGATTATCATTGCCACAGTATGCTCTCCTACAAAGGACCAGTGCCCTTAAAGCTCCCAACATATCCTCTTGTGAGAGACCTTTTCTCAACAGCATTAAATTACATAAAGTGAAAAAAAGTATTTCAGGCTCACCTATGGTGGGCTAGGCATAGAGAGAAGAGTTGGTAGACAGGTGTGTTCTGGACTCACTAAATAGGCTTAGAAATGCATTTTCCGGCTGGGTGCAGTGGCTACGCCTGTAATCCCAGCACTTTGGGAGGCTGAGGTGGGCAGATCATGAGGTCAGGAGATGGAGACCATCCTGGCTAACACAGTGAAACCCCGTCTCTACTTAAAATACAAAAAATTAGCCAGGCGTGGTGGCGGGCGCCTGTAGTCCCAGATACTTGGGAGGCTGAAGCAGGAGAATGGCGTGAACCCGGGAGGCGGAGCTTGCAGTGAGCCAAGATCGCGCCACTGCACTCCAGCCTGTGCGACACAGCAAGACTCCGACTCAAAAAAAAAAAGAAATGCATTTTCCATAGAAACATTTTAAGGGAGAATTAAGCATCTTAATGGAACTAATTAGGCTATAATCAAAAAACCTACTTTTATTTTTATTTTTAATTTTTTTTATTTTTGAGATGAGTTCATGAGCTCAGGCTAGTCTTGAAATCCTGAGCTCACACAATCCGCCCGCCTTGGCCTCCCAAAGTCCTAGGATTACAGGTGTGAGCCACCGCACCCCGCCAGAATCTACTTTTGTACATTATCTTCTCTTAGTGTACATTTAGAATCACCTTTATCTACTCTCCTTTTACTTTGTTCATGGCTTTGGTTTACCATCTTCTGTATTATATTTTAAACACATATTTACATGGTAATGTCACGACATGGTTTCAAACATCTTCCTGGCAAGAAATCTCTTCTTTCTTGTATCCTTAGTTTTTAATATACAGCCTAATGTGCAGTGACAAAAGGGAATAGATGAAAGAACAAGCATTCATTCATTTGAAAGAACAAACCACCTGGGAACCCAACTACTCTTTAAAACACGTTTTAAGGGAAATATTTCAAGTTCCCAGCAAGCAAAGGACCACTTATTTCATGTCTCCACAATCAAAATTGGTTTTTGCCTTTTTCTGCTGGAGAGAGTACTGACTATTACTCATTCTCTCTTCCAAACAGAACAAATGCATGACTATGCTTGTCCAAAACAGATAAGCAGTAATATGCCCTAACACCAGGTCACAGACGTGTTATTTCAAGCAACTGGCAACCAGAGGGGATGAAAGTGGGCAAGGGCTTCAGGTTCATCAGTTCCCAATCTGCAGGCTTTTTTTTTTTTTTTTTTTTTTGAAACGCAGTCTCGCTCTTGTCCCCCAGGCTGGAGTACAATGGTGCGATCTCAGCTCACTGCAACCTCTGCCTCCCTGGTTCAAGCAATTCTCCTGCCTCAGCCTCCTGAGTAGCTGGGATTACAGGCACGCACCACCATGCCTGGCTAATTTTTGTATTTTTAGTAGAGATGGGGTTTCATCATGTTGGCCAGGCTGGTCTCGAACTCCTGACCTCAGGTGATCTGCCCGCCTCAGCCTCCCAAAGTGCTGGGATTACAGGTGTGAGCCACTGCTCCTGGCCCAATCTGCAGGTTTTCATGGAACAATTGCTAGGATATATACATGAGCCCCTGCCTCTAAAAGGCTAGTTTTATTTATTTTTTTTATTTACTTACTTATTTGAGACAGACTCGCTCAGTCACCCAGGTTGGAGTGCAGTGGCACAATCTCGGCTCACTGCAAGCTCCGCCTCCTGGGTTCAAGCCATTCTCCTGCCTCAGCCTCCCAAGTAGCTAGGACTACAGGCACCCGCCACCACAGCCAGCTAATTTTTTTTTTTTTTTGTATTTTTTAGTAGAGACGGGTTTCACTGTATTAGCCAGGATGATCTCGATCTCCTGACCTTGTGATCCGCCCACCTCGGCCTCCCAAAGTGCTGGGATTACAGGCGTGAGCCACCGCGCCCGGCCTAAAAGGCTAGTTTTATCAGTCAAAGTAGTCTACTCAACTTTTTTTTTTCCTTTGTAGAGACAGAGTCTCGTTTTGTTGCCCAGGCTGGTCTCGAACTCCTGACTTTAAGTGATCCTCCTGCCTCTGCCTCCCAAACTGCTAGGATTACAGGTGTGAGCCACAGATCCAAGCCTTAAATAATTTATGTAATTCGGCCAGGCATGGTGGCACATGCCTGTAATCCCAGCACTTGGGGATGCCAAGGCAGGTGGATCACGAGGTCAAGAGATTGAGACTATCCTGGCTAACATGGTGAAACCCCGTTTCTACTAAAAACACAAAAATTGGCTGGGTGTATTACACTGGCATGTGCCTGTAGTCCCAGTTACTAGGGAGGCTGAGGCAGGAAATGGCTTGAACCCGGGAAGCAGACGTTGCAATGTGCCGAGATCACGCCACTGCATTCCAGCCTGGCAACAGAGTAAGACTCTGTCTCTAAATAAATAAATAGATAAATTCTGTAATTCAAATGACAGCCATGGCTGTGCACAGTGGCTCAGGCCTGTAATCTTAGCACTTTGGGAGGCTGAGGCAGGTAGATCACTTGAGCCCAGGAGTTCAAGACCAGCCTAGACAACATGGTGAAACCTCATCTCTACAAAAAATACAAAAACTAGCCAGTGTCGTGGCATGCACCTATAGTCCCAGCTACGCAGAAGGCTGAAGTAGGAGGATGGCTTGAGCTCGGGAGGTCCAGGCTGGATTGAGTGGTGATCACATCACTGCACTCCAACTGGGGTAACAGAACAAGACCTTGTTTCAAGAAGAAAAAAAAAACAAAAAAAGAGAGAGAGCCTAGACATACTTCAAAATTATGGCACATGATACCAAGAAACTCAGTGGCTTAAAAACTGATCATTTATTTTCATGGACCTGCACATTGAACCAGTTCAGGTACTTTAGGCTATGCTGAATTTGGCGGCTTTGCTTCACACAGCAATTCTGGAGGATGCCTGGTAGGACCTTTGCTACTGGTGTCTCTCACCCTCTTTGAACCCATGAGGTATTCTCATGAAGCTAGAGGAAACATAAGATTAAGCAGAAAGATTCAAGGTCTCTTAAAGGCCCAAGTTCAGAGATGCACACTGTCAATTCTACCCATATGCCATTGGCTAAAGCACATCAAGAGGAGAAAAATGTACTCTGCCCACCATGAAATCATGACAAACATGTGGATACAGGCAGAAGTAAAGAAATGGGGTGAATTATTCACTTTACTACAATACTTCTATTTTCTTTGAGAAAAATCAGGTAGTACATGTAAATGACAGGGATGGTGTTATTGCAAGCATATTCAGATAAATTCTTTAGTTTATATATGATTGTTTGTTTTGTTTTGTCTCATTTTGTTTTGAGATGGCGTTTTGCTCTTGTTGCCCAGGATAGAGTGCAATGATATGATCTCGGTTCACCACAACCTCTGCATCCCGGGTTCAAGCGATTCTCCTGCCTCAGCCTCCCAAGTAGCTGGGATTACAGGCATGTGCCACCACACCCAGTTTATTTTGTATTTTTAGTAGAGATGGAGTTTCTCTATCTTGGTCAGGCTGGTCTCGAACTCTCGACCTCAGGTGATCTACCCACCTCAGCCTCCCGAAGTGCTAGGATTACACGCGTTGAGTCTCCATGCCCAGCCTATATATGTATTTTTTTTTTTTTTTTTTGAGATGGAGTCTCGCTCTGTTGCCCAGGCTGGAGTGCAGTGGCCGGATCTTAGCTCACTGCAAGCTCCGCCTCCTGGGTTCACGCCATTCTCCTGCCTCAGCCTCCCGAGTAGCTGGGACTACAGGCGCCCGCCACCTCGCCCAGCTAATTTTTTGTATTTTTTAGTAGAGACGGGGTTTCACTGTGTTAGCCAGGATGGTCTCGATCTCCTGACCTCGTGATCCGCCCATCTCGGCCTCCCAAAGTGCTGGGATTACAGGCTTGAGCCACCGCGCCCGGCCTTATATATGTATTTTTTTTTTAATTTTTGTTTTTTAATATTTTTTTAAAAAGAGACAGGGCTGGGTGCAGTGGCTCATGCCTGTAACACCAGCACTCTGGGAGGCCAAGGTGGGTGGATCACTTGAGGTCAGAAGTTCAAGGCCAGCCTGGCCAATGTGGTGAAATCCCATCTCTACTAAAAATACAAAAATTAGCCAGGCGTGGTGGTGGGCACCTATAATCCCAGCTACTCGGGAGGCTGAGGCAGGAGAATCGCTTGAACTTGCGAGGCAGAGGTTGCAGTGAGCCAAGATTGTGCCACTGCACTCTAGCCTGGGCAACAACAGCGTAACCCCATCTCAAAACAAAAAAAAAAAGAGAGAGAGACAGTGTCTCACTATGTGGCCCAAGGCTGGTCCTGAACTCCTGGAATCAAACAATCCTCCTGCCTCGGCCTCCCAAAGTACTAGGATTATAGGTGTGAGCCACTATGCCCAGCCAGGTTTATTTTTAAAAGATGTCTCTCTTATTTATGGCATCTTGTAGTAAATAAATAGAGCAATACCAAGTGTAGCATAATCAATATATAATGGTTTTAATCAAGAGTTGTTAAATTTCCCTGTATTTTATCCAAAACTTTTTTCTTTTTTTTTTTGAGACAGAGTCTCACTCTGTCACCCAGGCTGGAGTACAGTGGTACGATCTCAGCTCACGGCAACCTCCGCCTCCCAGGTTCAAGCAATTCTCCTGCCTCAGCCTCCCAAGTAGCTGAGATTACAGGCCCCTACCACCATACCCGGCTAATTTTCGTTGTTTTTTGTTTTTTTTTATTTGAGTCAGAGTCTTACTCTGCTGTCCACCCTGGAGTGCAAAAGCGCCATCTCAGTTCACTGCAACCTTCGCCTCTGGAGTTCAAGTGATTCTCCTGCCTCAGCCTCTCGAGTAGCTGGGATTACAGACATGCACCACCATGCCCAGCTAATTTTTTTGTATTTTAAGTAGAGACGGGGTTTCACCATGCTGGCCAGGCTGGTCTCGAGCTCCTGACCTCAGGTGATCCGCCCACCTTGGCCTCCAAAAGTGCTGGGATTACAGGCATGAGCCACTGCTCCTGGCATAATTTTTGTATTTTTCTCAAACTCCCGACCTCAGGTGATCCTCCCGCCTCGGGCTCCCAAAGTGCTACGATTACAGGCGTGAGTCACCACGCCCAACCCCAAAACTTTAACTGGATGTTTATATGTAAATGTTTTAAATTAAGGAATATAGGTTCATGATAACTATAGAATATGAATTTAAAATGATTAAAAATGTTTAGGAGTGCGGGCACAGTGGCTCATGTCTGTAATCCCAGCACTTTAGGAGGCTGGGGCGGGCAGATCATGATGTCAAGAGATTGAGACCATCCTGGCCAACATCGTGAAACCCCATCTCTACTAAAAATACAAAAATTAGCCAGGCTTGGTGGCACACGCCTGTAGTCCCAGCTACTCGGGAGGCTGAGTCAGGACAATCGCTTGAACCTCAGAGGCCAAGGTTGCAGTAAGCCAAGATCGCGCCACTGCACTCCAGCCTGATGACAGAGCAAGACTCCCTCTTAAGGGAAAAAAATGTTTAAGAACCAACTCACAGTCATTAGGATAGTCACCATAAAAAAAAAAAAAAAAAAGACAAGTGTTGGAGAGGATGTGGAGAAACTGGAACCCTTGTCCACTGCTGATGTGTAAAATGGTATAGCTGTTATGGAAAACAGTACAGTGGTTCCTCAAAAAACTAAAAATAGAATTACCATATTATCCGTCAATTCCACTTCTGGGTATACACTTAAAACAACTAAAAACAGGGTCTTAAAGAGATATGTGTACACCCATTTTAATAGCAGCATTATTCACAATAGCTAAAACAAGGAAACAACACGAGTGTCCATAGAGAGATGGATAGATGAGTAAATGTGGTATATACATACAACGGAATCTTATTCTGCCTTAAAAATTGAAGGAAATCCGCAATATGCTACAACAAAAAAACAGATGAATCTTGAGAACATTTTGCTGAATGAAATAAGCCAATCATAAAGACAAATACTGTATGATTTCATTTAAATGAGGTATTTAGAGTAGTCTAAATCATAGAGACAGATAGTAGAATGGTAGTTGCTAGACACTGAGGGGAGGGGAAAAGAGTAATTGTATAATGAGTATAGAGTTTCTTTTTTTATTTTTTGAGATGGTGTCTCACTCTGTCGCCCAGGTTCCCAGGTTAGAGGGCGACACTGCATCCTCTGCCTCCCAGGTTCAAGCAATTCTCCTGCTTCAATCTCCCGAGTAGTTGGGATTACAGGTACACGCCACCACACCCAGCTAATTTTTTGTATTTTTAGTAGAGACAGGGTTTCACCATGTTGCCCAGGCTGGTCTGGAACTCCTGACCACAGATGATCCACCCACCTTGGCCTCCCAAAGTGCTGGGATTACAGGTGTGAGCCACCACACCCAGCCGAGAGTTTCAGTTTTACAAAATGAAAAAGTTATGGAGATGGATGATGGTGATGGTTGCACAACATTATGAATGTATTTAATACCACTTAAAATGGTTGAGATCATAAACATTATGTTACATGTATTTTAACACAATAAAAAAATTGGGAAAAAAAGTTCACAAATGTAATAAAGAAAAACAGTATGGTAAGAAAACTTAATAGCTAGAATATCGATCTTACTTTCTCAATACTCCTAGTTCTCCCTCTCAACAGTATACTGTAACCCTTGCAGTTTCCCCCACTGGTACAATAAACGCTTATCTCTGGATGTTCACATATACTATTTCCTCTGCCTGGAATATTTGCCCTCTCCTTCAGTTGGCTAATCCCTACTCATCTTTCAAGTCTCAGATTATATCTCACCTCTAAGAAGAAACCTTTCCCAGGTTAATTTCCTCTTTCCAATGTTCCCCCATAATATCTAGTATCTACTTTTCCCACCATGTCATCTGTATTTAATGTATCTGTGTACTTAATCACAGATACATTAGTCAATGTATTTATCTTTGTCTCCCAGATAAGTTTCTTAATACCTTTAGCCTCTGTTACTAGTCCGACCTAGAAACACTTAATAAGGCCAGGCATGGTAGCTCAAGCCTGTAATCCCAACGCTTTGGGAGGCCAAGGTAGAAGGATCATTTGAGTCTAGGAGTTGGAGACCAGTCTGGGCAACAAAGGGAAACCATGTCTCTAAAAAACTTTTTTAAACTAGCCAGGCATCATGGTGTACACTTGTGGTGTCAGCTACTCGTGAGGCTGAGGTGGGATGATCACTTGGGCCCGAGAGGTCAAGGTTGCAGTAAGCTGTGATTGAGCCACTGCATACCAGCCTGGGTGACAGAGGGAGACCCTATCTCAAAAGAAAAAAAGGAAATACATAATGAAACAAAGTAGGAAGTACTTCTATCTACAATTAGGCAAATTAGGTGGGGAGAGAAAGGATTTGTAAAACTACAGCTCTCACATTTACTGACAAAAATGTCTTAAAAAGTTAAATTTATTTTGCAGTCACTAAATCACTAGATGAAACCTTAGCAAAAATTGGCTAAGATTATTTCCTTATTTATAAAATGAGACTACGCCAGGCGCGGTGGCTCATGCCTGTAATCCCAGCACTTCTGAGAGGCCAAGGTGGGCGGAACACATGAGGCTAGGAGTTTGAGACCAGCCTGGCCAACATTGTGAAACCCCATCACTATTAAAAATACAAAAATTAGCTGGGCGTGGTGGTGCACGCTTGCAATCCCAGCTACTCGGGAGGCTGAGGCAGGCAAATAGCTTGAACCCAGGAGGCGGAGGTTGCAGTGAGCCAAGATGGTGCCACTGCACTCCAACCTGAGTGATGGAGTGAGACTCTGTCTCAAAAAAATAAATAATAAAATGAGAATTAAAATATTGAACTTGAATCAAGGACTGGTTCTAACTTTAAAAATGTTATATATTGAGATGAATTAGAAGGACGAGCTTATAAAATCTAAGACTAGTTATTTTACTTATCTGGGATATTGTTTCTTTCTTTGTTTTTGTTTTTGAGACAGGGTCTTATTCTGTAACCCAGGGTGGAGTGCAGTGGCAGCACAATCATAGCTCATTGCAGTCTTGATCTTCCGAGCTCTAATGATCCTCCTGCCACAGCCTCCCAAGTAGGTGGGGACTACAGGCACCTGCCACCACACCCAGCTAATGTTTTTACTTTTATTTTTAGTAGAGACGAGGTCTTGTTATGTTGCCCAGGCTGGTCTCAAACTCCTGAGCTCAAGCAATCCTCTCATCTCGGCCTCCCAGAGCGCTGGCATTACAGGCCTGAGCCACTGTACCTGGCCGATCTGGGATAGTTTTTTCTTTTTTTTTTTTTTTTTGAGATGGGTGTGGTGGCACATGCCTGTAATCCCAGCTACTAGGGAGGCTGAGGCAGGAGAATCGCTTGAACCTGGGAGGTGGAGGTGGCGGTGAGCTGAGATCACACCACTGCACCCCAGCCTGGGCAACAAGAGCAAAACTCCATCTCAAAAAAAAAAAAAAAAAAAAAAAAATCCTCAGATGAACCCCTTGGCCCCTCCTCTAGGTTATTAAAAGGAAAAAATAATAATAATCCTACCCACTGCTCTAACAGCCCACCAGAGAATAGTAAGAAATTGTAATTTGTGGCCGGGCACGGTGGCTCAAGCCTGTAATCCCAGCACTTTGGGAGGCCGAGACGGGCGGATCACGAGGTCAGGAGATCGAGACCATCCTGGCTAACACGGTGAAACCCCGTCTCTATTAAAAAATACAAAAAACTAGCCGGGCGCAGTGGCGGCCGCCTGTAGTCCCAGCTACTCGGGAGGCTGAGGCAGGAGAATGGCGTGAACCCGGGAGGCGGAGCTTGCAGTGAGCTGAGATCCGGCCACTGCACTCCAGCCTGGGCGACAGAGCGAGACTCCGTCTCAAAAAAAAAAAAAAAAAAAAAAAAAAAAGAAAGAAATTGTAATTTGTAATTAAAAGCTAAAGAGGAAAGCAGCTGCACTTAAGGCTAGGGCTGGTAATTAAGAAAGAAATTTTATGTATCACACACACACACGCATACACACACACAAATTTGGAATAAAATGGCTTTATGATGAGGATTTATGTTCTTCATTCTCTACAAATGATGTCCTTGAGTTCATGCCTAACATTTTAGGTATCTTTCTTCCCTCTGGTATCTGTATTTTCCCAACCATTTTTAAAGGACTTTTGCTTAACAAATAGCTTACTTTCTTCTGAAATTCAATGCATTTAGAACCCATGTTGTAACTGTTCTTGATCTACTTTTTTTTTAGAGATGGAGTCTGGCTATGTTGCCCAGGCTGGTCTTGCACTACTGGATTCAAGTGATCCTTCTGCCTCAGCCTCCCAAAGTGTTGGGATTACAGATATGAGTTACCATGCCTGGTCTTTGGTCTATTTTTAAAAGCACTAGTAGAAATCACACTGAAAAGACTATTAAATATTTTTTTAAGAAAAAAATTTTTTTTTTTTGAGACGAAGTCTCACTCTGTTGCCCAGGCTGGAGTGCGGTGACGCGATCTTGGCTCACTGCAATCTCCGCCTCCCGGGTTCAAGCAATTCTCCTGCCTTAGCCTCCCAAGTAGCTGGGATTACAGGGACACGCCACTGCGCTAGGTGAATTTTTTGTATTTTTAGTAGAGATGGGGTTTCACCATGTTGGCCAGGCTGGTCTTGAGCTCCTGACCTCAGGTAAATTGCCCACCTCGGCCTCCCGAAGTGCTAGGATTACAGGTGTAAGCCACCACGCCTGGCCAAAAAAAAAAAAAAATTTTAGTTTTAAAAAATTATAAGCAGACCTATACACTGAAAACTGCAAAACTGTCGAAAGAAAATTTTAGAGACCTAATAAATGGAAAGATATGTTTGTGCACCAGAGGGCTCAATATTGTTAAGATAACTATTCTCTACCGTGCACAGTGGCTCACTCCTGTAGTTCTAGTACTTTGGAAGGCTGAGGTGGGAGGATGGCTTGAGCCCAGAAGTTTGAGACCAGCTTGAGCAACGCAACATAGCAAGAACCCATCTCTAAAAAAATAAATTTTTTTTTTTTTTTTGAGATAAGGTGTCACTGTCAATAGGCTGGAGTGCAGTCGCACAATCACGGCTCACTGCAGCTTTAACCTCCTCAGGCTCAGGTGATCCTCCCATCTCAGCCTGTCAAGTATGTGGCACTACAGTCTTGCGCCACCACACCCAGGTAATTTTTCTATTTTTTTGTGGAGAGGAGGGGTTTGGCCATGTTGCCCAGACTAGTACAAAAAAATTTTTTTTAATTAGCTGGGAGTGGTGGCACGTGCCTGTGGTCTCACCTACTTGGAAGGCTGAGGCGGGAGAGTATAATCTGAATCTTGGGAGGTCAAGGCTGCAGTAAGCTATGATCACCACTCTACTGCAACCTGGGTAATAGAACAAGACCCTGTCTCAAAAAAAAAAAAAAAAAGAAAGAAAGAAAAGAAAATAGGCAAAAGATTGTAGGACATTTCACTAAAGAGATATACCAACTACAAATAAGCATATGAAAAAAGGTTCAATGTCATTAGTTAAGGAAATGCAAACTGAAACTATAATGGGGCACCACCACACACCTGTTAGAAGGGTTAAAATTAAAACTGATATTTTTGCATCAACCTAATACCAAGTGTTGATAAAGTTACGGAAAAACTAGAACCCTAATCAGTAGCTTTGGGAATGCAAAATAGTACAGCCACTTTGAAAAATATTTTAGCAGTTGCTTATAAGATCAAGCATACTTTTTTCCCCTCCACAAAGATACACTTATCATGCTACCAGAAATCCCATTTCAGTATTTACCCCAGAGAAATGAAAACATTATGTCCACACAAAGACATACTCATGGTGGCTCACTCCCAGAACCCAGCATTTTGGGAGGCTGAAGTGGGAAGATCATTTGAGCCCAGGAGTTAGAGACCAGCCTGGCAACATAGTGAGACTTCATCTCTACAAAAAAATTTTTAAACTAGCCGGGCATGGTGATGCACACCTGTAGTTCCAGCTACTCAGGAAGCTGAGGTGGGATTGCTTGAGCCTAGGAGTTTGATGTTACAGTAAGCTATGATCACACCACCGCACTCCAGCCTGGGTGACAGCATGAGACCCTGTGTCTAAAGAAAAAGAAAAAAATATTGTTAAAAAAAATTAAAGACATTTGGGAGGGCAACACAGGAGGATCACTTGAGCTCAAGAGTTCGAGACCAACCATAGCCATTTTATTCATAATATGCAAAATGTGGAAATGACCCCATGTCCGTAAGTTGGTAGATAGAGTTTGTGATATTCTATACAATGAATACTACTCAGCAATAAAAACTGTCCAACTACGAATACATACAACATGGATGAATCTCCAAGCATTATGCTAAGTGCAAGAAGCCAGACACAAAAGACTGTATAATGTATGATTCCATTTATATGAAATTCTAGGAAAAGTTAAACTAGAGATCAGTGGTTGCCAGGGAGTTGGAGAAGAAGAGATTGACCACAAAGAGGCACAAAGGAATGTAGGGGTCTCACTCTGTTGCTCAGTCTGGTCTAGAACTACTGGGCTCGAGTGATCTTCCCACCTCAGCCACCTGAGTAGCTGGGTCTACAGGTGCACCACTGTGCCTGGCCACAAAGGAGTTTTTTGTAAAGTAACAGAAATGTTCTATATCGTGGCTGTGGTGGTGGTTACATGACTGTATACATTTGTCAAAACTCATCAGTTCACTGGGCATGCCACACCCTTGTAGTCTACTCAGGAGGCTGAAGTGGGAGGATTGCTTGAAGCCAGGAGTTCTAGGCTGTGCTGCATTATGATTGCCCTGTGAATGGTCACTGCCCTCCAGCCTGGGCAACACAGTAAGACTTAGGCTTTGCTTAACGAATAGCTTACTTACTTTTATTTTATATAATTGTATCTCAATACAATTCATTATTTTTTAAAAGTGATGAATCCACACTATTATATCTCATAAGAATAAACTGTAAAACAAGCACTCTTAGGTTCTAAATTCAACCATTTCCTAGACAATACACAAAATTAACACCAATTAACATTTGGAGGACTAGGCACAGTGGCTCACACCTATAATCCCAGCACTCTGGGAGGCCAAGGCAAGAGGACTGTTTGAGCCCAGGGGTTCAAGACCAACCTCAGCAATACAGTGAGACCCTGTCTCCACAAAAAATTTCAAGAAAATATTAGCCAGGCATGCTAGGACACACCTGTGGTCCCAGCTACTCAGGAGGCTGAGGAGGGAGGATTGCCTAAGCCCAGGAGGATGAGGCTGCAGTGAGGCATGAGTGGGCCACTGCGCTCCAGCCTGGGCAACAGAGCAAGACTCTGTCTCTGGAAAAAACAACAACAAAAAAGATGACTTGGGGCAAGTAACTGCAAGAAAAATATACAGCAGAAATTGTTTTCATCACTACCAATTCATCATAAAACTCAAATAAAACCTAAAGTTTGAAAGAACCTATACAAATATGTAACAGAAAGCAATAAATTATAAAGTATTACTCATTTAGACAAACCATAACAACTTAGATATAAAAAAATTCTCTAGATGTGTTTCATAATGCAGTAAAATAGTAAGTTTTTAATTAGTTAAAAGGTTTTTTTTTTCCAAATTATGACTTTCTAAAAGATACACTGTTAGTAACAACATTATAGTTTTCAGCAACAAAGGTTGTGGTAAATTATTTCCTGATACTGAAGGAAGATGTAAGGTAAGAATCAAAATTCTGGCGTGCATCCTGCTTTCAGATGCTTTGACAATACTATTGCACTGCTAGCTGTAAAGTACAGTAGTGCAATAAAGTCAGAGCATTCGTTAGCAGTAATAAGTAGGAAAGGAACACAAAAGCATCTTGCATCAGTTGAAGCTTCAGTGTGAAAAGAATTTAAAGTAGGGTTGCCATTTTGGACAGAAAAACATCCAAAACCAAAAAACATTTATATCAATGTTTTTTAAAAAAAGGATAAGACTTAAATATCAAAGTGATGTTGCTTATTGATGACTAATATACAAATTAACATTCAAACAGAAACATGCATAGATGTAGAAAGGAATTTTGTAAATATGCCCTAAGCCTTAATAGTAATTAGAATGGGTATTGTTAATACTTTAGGATTGTTATTAACAAAACCAGTTATAATTACTACTAAGACAAAGTTGTGAAAAATATTTTTGTTCTCTGCAGAGATGTTGGTTAGCTCCTTCTTTCAAGGCAATTTACTGATTAACCACCACATAAAACAAGCCCTTTGAATACAAGTATCAAAGAAAACAAATGAAAAGTAAAATAATAAATTTCTCAATCTCTACATACTCATTCTTATCACTCTGGAATCTAAACCACTATACAAAGAAAACACAAAAGCACTTACCATCTTACAGCTTTTTATCTCGAGTTTACTAAGGGCTATTATAACAACAGAAGGGAATCAATGTGCTGTAAATAGAACATTAACTCTATCTAACTGAATACTATCCAAGGGGATTTCAAAATTTCAGTTAACTCCTGAAATCTTAAATATGGGCAGAAAGCATCTCCATTTCCTTCAAACTTAGAAATATCAAAGAGAAAATAATGATAGGGGGAGGTGGGACTGAGATTTAAGTAACAAGTTTCCTTAGTTCCAAGCTAATTAACATTCTAACTTTTTTAATGGATAAGAACCCAATCAGAAGTCAGATGTAAACCCAGAAACAGAAATAGTATCATAGTATCACACTGCATTACCTTTTGTGTACAGTCACTAGTAGTACCACGAAAGAACGAAAGAACGAAGCTAAACAAATCCCACCCTATCAATAAGTGAAGGGGAAAAAGTCAGAAAACAAAGATTGGCCTACAATAAGCTTATTCCCCCATTAGTAATGTTGATTGATGCAAAAATATATTTTCATTATTTTCACCAACCTCACTTTAAACAGTCCAGTTCAACTACTTAGTCGGATTGAGCCTACTAAGGAAACGGATTCATACAAAGGACAGCTGAAATTTAAGTGTCTTGGTGTCAAATCCTGGGCCACATAACTAAAATATTAGAATATTTAACGCTGGTAGTCAAGTTTCAGGTTTTAAAGACAATTGTTTAAAAGATAAGTGTTTAACTTTCTGAATTGGAAGTTGTTACAAACAAGAAAAATATGAAAAAAATTAAAGGTATCAACAAAATTAGGATAAACACTTTCTTTTCAAATTAAATATTATGCATTCTCTTTTCACAAATTAAATAGTCAATGCTAGTTCCTTGACAAATCCTTTATTTAACTGATGTAAAACCAAAAATCAGAAGATAGCACAGGAAATCATTTACGCTTAAAACCTTATAAAATAAACTGGTCCACAAGTATAACATTTTTTTCTAGAAGTGTATGGTAAATCTGAAGATGAGATGCACTGTCTTTTATTATTTAGTCAATATAAAGCAGTAATAATTAAAGCCATGATAAAAATTCATTTCTAAACCCTAATAATTATGGAAACAAACTAATAACCTGAAAGGGAAAAAAAAAGCTACCACTAATTTACTTGCAAGGATGTAAGAAAGGAAAAAACCCTCATTTCTTTGTTTCCTGTCTTCAAATATAATTTAAATACTACCTCATCATTCAAACAATATCTAAAAGTTTAAATGTCTGGCTACCTTTTAATTTTCTAAAACCTACTTTTTCAAAATGTTTACTTCATCATTGTTCACTTAAAAGAGAATTTGTTCAATCTAAAGAAGTCCTGTGAGAACACTGACTCTATTGCAAAAGCCAGACAAGTTTAAAAATTAAAAACAGCCAACTTGAGAAGCAAACAACCTGTTAAAAGCAGAATTAGCATCATTTAGCAGAAATGAATTACGAATTTAGGCAGAAATATCTGTATCAGTAGGGAAGAATTCAGAATGGGAGAAGGGCAAGATAGTCTTAACATTTAAGCCTGTTGACAGAATCAAATTACAATGCTTAACATTTTGTTTTTAAAAAGAATGATAAAAATAATAAAACTTAGAACTAAAAGTTCATTATTACAGGTTTGAAAATCTGCAGGAAATTATTCCTTCTTCCCTCCCATTTCTCCCTACACTTCTCCAATCCCACACACACTGCACAAAGAAAATTTAAACACAAAATGCTAAAAGTAATTGAAAGCCTTCAAATTAAATTTGTATATGAGGCACTCCAATTCATTTGAACATCAGAAGAAAATAAGATATATCAAGGCCTGTTTTTCTGGAGTGGGAATGGGGGGTGGGTGGTTTCTTCCAGGATCACCACCCATCCTTTCCAAGGAAGAAGTTAGAGGCCCAAGATTCAGCTTGGAGAAAGCAGGGCAGGCACAAATACCTAAGCCCTAATGCCAGGGAATGGCGTGGGAAGGAAGGACGGATTACAAACGAATAAATAAGTTTTTTACTTTTTTTAAACTTAATTTTTTTTTTTTTTTTTTTTTTTTTTTTTTTTTTTTTTGAGACGGAGTCTTACTCTGTCGCCAGGCCAGAGTACAGTGACGCGATCTCGGCTCAATGCAACCTCCGTCTCCCAGGTTGAAGCGATCCTCCTGCCTCAGCCTCCCGAGTAGCTGGGACTACAGGCGCGTGCCACCACACCTAGCTAATTTTTGTATTTTTAGTATAGACGGAGTTTCACCATGTTGGCCAGGAGAGTCTCGATCTCTTGACCTCATGATCCGCCCGCCTCGGCTTCCCAAAGTGCTGGGATTAGAGGCATGAGCCACTGCGCCCGGCCAATCTTATTTAACAGACAAGCAAACAAACAAAAAAAAAACAGGAGCTCAGTGGCAGGCGCTTCCTCCAAAGTCCAGGTTTTTAAGGAAAGCAGCCCAACCTGGAAAAAAAAAGAAAAAAGAAAAAAAAAAAAAAAGATAATGCTGGACGAAAAGGGCTGAAGACATAACAAGGGAACTAAGAGGAAAAAAGCGCGGGCGATCAAGCTGGTAATCTAAGAATGGGAGGGAGGGAATAAAGAGAACAAGTGAAGGACGGATCCTTAAAGAAAACTAGGACAGCCCCTCAGCTGGGCGCCCCCGAGCAGGCCAAATACGCCAGCAACAACGGGAGTACTTTGCGGTTCTTCGCACCCATTCTCTACTTTCACAGATGAATGAAAGTGCACAACTCAAGAGCAGGATGCCTTTCCTGTCTCAATCCCGCCCGCGCTCCAGGAGAGGAGCTCGCGGTTCCGATCCCCTTCGCTCACACCTCTTCCCTCACCCAAGGTTTGCCACCCCCGGACCAAACAGAAATGGGTCTAGATGCTTCCTTGGCCGTTAGGAAGTTGTGCATACAAGTCTAGCATCCTTTCTCAGACTTTCTCGGCCCGCCTTTTAAAACGTGGGCGGGTCGGCCCTACAGGGATTTCTCCTCGCCCCCGTCGGTTTATTCCCCACCCCACCCTCCGTTCCCCTTTCTTGGAGTGTGAACCACCCCTCCCTTCTTGGGACGCTTAGGGACCGTTCCATTCACATCTTTTTTGGTACAAACACAGAATGCGGTATGCACCGGGCGCAGTTCCGTAAGGGGTGTAAAGCTGAGGGCAAGGAACAAGGAATTCCAAAGGCCCCGCACCCTCAGCATCTCCCGCCATTTCCCTGACGAGTTTCCCGGATGTAACCCCTTCCCGGCGGCGGTTTAGACACCAGACGGTGGCGGCTCCCTTTGGTGCAGGAGGAGGGAACTCGACTCTGGTCCAGCCTCCGCCGCCCGGAGTTTCCGGCGACTCCAAATTGTGCCCCACCTTCGAGGCCGTGGGGGAAAAATAAACTACACAGTAGATCTCCTTCACTTTGCACTCACCATCAGTTCCAGCTTATCGACCTCCGCCTCCATGTTGAATAGTTGACATTCCTCAGACCGCGGCGGCGCTTAAGCCGCAAGCCGTACTAGCACGGAGGGCCTCCATTGGACAGCTGTCACTCAACGTCTCGCACCCATTGGTTCCTCCGTTCCACCGGCTCCCGCCCATTGGAGACTGGGTAACGCCCCTCTGCATGAGACACATTTTCCTGTTGGGCAAAGACACAAAACGCCGCAGGAGGATTGGCTGCTGTGCACATTTTTTTTTCCATTGGCTGCCCCCTGCTCTCTACTTTCAATTTTATAGTTAGGGCTCTGCAGAGAAGAGCTTGAGATTGGTGCAATCGGAAGAAGAGCCAACCAATCACACCAGAGCTTCCACCGACGGCAGAGGGGACGTAACACACCTTCTTTCCGCTCCTGCTTTCCTTCCCCTTCTCTCCCGCCTTCCCCTTATTCATACCAGAAGCGCCTCAGCTCTGATTGGCTGGAGCTCTGTCTATCTCAGCCAATCACAAGCCGGGCTGTGCTCCTACGCTATGTAAAGAAGCGAATCGTGCAGAGACCGTGTCTACGATTGGTCTCTCCTTGACAAGGATTTAATTTTGAATTTTTCTTTATGGCGTGGGAGAGGCCACAGCCCGGACTCCATCGACTGCCCCGGCTCTTAGACTAGTAAGTGCTGGAACGATTATGTCTTTGTTATCTGAGCTCGCGTCTTGAGTAGCTGGGCTTGTTGCTGCTTGTGTGTTTTTATGGTTTTGAGGAGGGGGAGACCTTGGCTGGACACGAAGGGGAAATGGAAAGGGGAAGGGTAGATTTGGGGCTGGGGAAGAAGTGCTCGCCTGGCTTCATCTTAACCATACATCTGTTTAATTAACACTTCGCAAGATATGTTTTGGAGCAAAGCATATGCCTTCCTTTTGAATATTTCTTTACATATTTGCTGCTCAATGTAAGTCCACAGATCAGCGGCATCCGCATCTCTTGGTTGCTTGTTACAAACGCAAGTTATCGGGCTCCAGCCAAATTTACTAAATCAGAATATACATTTTAACAAGATTTCCCTCAGTGATTTCTATGCACATTAAAGTTTAAGTTGGTACATTTCTTGACTGGGAATATTACTATGTTACTTGATATTGTCTGGCATTCTGTTAGAGTGTTCATTTTAAATGTGTGTCCTGTTTACTGAGTGCCTAATGCTGTGTGGGATGAGACTTTAGGGAACTGCAGTCTCTTTGGAGAAACAAGACAGGAACAAAAAAAGCAATGCTTAAAAAAAAAAAAAAAAGAAAAGAAAAGAAAAAACAGAAAACAAAACAAACAAAAACAGCATAAAACATAAAATTTTTAAAAAGCAAGTACCCAGAAATAGTGCTATGGGTGTTCAAGAAGAATCAGTTGAACTGGTAATGGAAATTAAGTAATTGAAGGCTATGTGTGGAGGAGCGCAAGAGACCTCCATAAAAATGTGTTTTAGGAAGATGGCAATGAAATGCAACAGCCACTTCCGTTGCTGCCACAGCTTTGAAAGTACCCCAGAACAAAGAACTTTTCTTTTTTTTTTTTTTTTTCTTTTTTTGTAACGAAGTCTCACTCTGTGGCCCAGGCTGGAGTGCAGTGGCGCAATCTCGGCCCACTGTAACCTCCGCCTCCCGGGTCCAAGCGATTCTCCTGCCTCAGCCTCCCAAGTAGCTGGGACTACAGGCGCCCGCCACCACGCCTGGCTAATTTTTGTATTTTTAGTAGAGACGGGGTTTCACCCTGTTGGCCAGGATGGTCTCGATTTCCTGACCTCGTGATCCAGCCGCCTTGGCCTCCCAAAGTGCTGGGATTACAGGCGTGAGCCACCACGCCCGGCCGCAAACAACTTTTCATATCATTGGGAGGAGTTGTAACAGAAGCAGCAGCGCCAACTCCTGCAAAAGACTGTAATTCTTACTGTATTATTTACTGCATCTTCCTATTGGAAAATAGCTTTAGACCCATCTTTTAGCCATATGAAGATGTGGTATGATATGAAGAAATAAAAACCTCCCTAACCAAGAGAATTTGACAATATTAGAACATATTCCTTAACTAAAATAACACTTGCTAACTAACACTTAGCAGGAATGCTTCTTTTCATTCTTTATTGAATGAAACATTATTTAGCTCCTGCTGTATTCAAGATGCTGGGATAACAGTCCAGCAGGATGAAAAACATACAAGCAAAAATTACAATGAAATGTAATACATTTTATAATAAAGGTGTGTATAAAGTGCTATAGAAGTGCAAAAGAGATGACATTTCAGCCAGTATAAATTCTGTAAGGTGGCTGGGCACGGTGCCTCACACCTGTAATCCCAGCACTCTGGGAGGACAAAGCGGGCGGATCACTTGAGGTAAGGAGTTCAAGACCAGCCTGGCCAATATGGCAAAATCGCATGTCTACTAAAAATACAAAACTTAGCCAGGTGTGGTGGCACGCCCCTGTAATCCCAGCTACTCAAGAGGCTGAGGCAGGATAATCGCTTGAACCAGGAGGCGGAGGTGGCATTGACCCAAGATCAAGCTACTGCATTCCAGCCCAGGTGATAGAGCAAGACTCTATCCCAAAAAAAAAAAAAAAAAAAAATCCAGAAGGACAAAGATTATGTTGGTATTGTTCAGGATTGTATGCCAGCACCTAGCATAGTACTTGGTGGATTATAAGCACTCAACTAGTATCTATAAGATAAAGTAACAGAATCTTGAAGGATAGGTATAAGTTGACTTGGAGGAGGATACTCCAAACAGAAGGAAAGGCTGATAGAAAGAAACAGAAAGTATTTGGTGTTTAGTATACCTGGAAGTACTAACCGCTAGTCACTAGAAGAGATGAAGGCTCTAATGGCAGAGGGCTATTACAGGTAAGTTGTGAAAAGCTTTGAAAGGCGTGCTAAGGAATTTAATTTTGTGAGTAAAGGAACCTTCAAATACTTTTAAGCAAGGGAATATCTAGATCTCATTTTGTTTTAAAGTATCAGCTCTGGTAACAATGTGGAAAATGAACTGGCAAGGAGAAAGACTGAAGGCAGTAGAATCATTGAAGGAACACTCAGACAAACCCAAACTAAGGCACATTCTCCAAAACGACTGACTTGGACTCTTCAAAATTATAAATATGAAGAAGCAAATACATAAATAAAAAAAGCTGGAGAATTGTTATGAATTAAAGGGGACTAAAGAGATACTAGATACTACAGCTAAATGTGTTGTGGAACCAGGGTGGGAGAATCTATAAGGGATAATGAGACAACTGGGGCAATCCTAATATGGGCTGTTCATTAGATCATAGCATAACAAGGTTAAATTTCCTGACTGTGATTGTGGTTTTGTCAGAAAATTTCCATGTTTATATTAGAAAACAAAAGCTAAAGTATCTAAGAGTAAAGTATCATGATGTCTGCAACTAAATCTATTCAATCAAAACCTTAAAAAATTTATATATATATATATCTGTACATACATACAGAAAGAGTGTGTGTACAAAGACGGCAATTGACAATTGGTAAATCTAGGTGAATTGTATATGAGTGCTTATTATACTATTGTAAATTTTTTATTTCCTGAAAGCTTGAAATTTTTCTAAGTAAAAACAGTAAAGGAGGCCGGGCGCGGTGGCTCAAGCCTGTAATCCCAGCACTTTGGGAGGCCGAGGCGGGTGGATCACGAGGTCAGGAGATCGAGACCATCCTGGCGAACATGGTGAAACCCCGTCTCTACTAAAAATACAAAAAACTAGCCGGGCGTGGTGGCAGGCGCCTGTAGTCCCAGCTACTCGGAGGCTGAGGCGGGAGAATGGCGTGAACCCGGGAGGTAGAGCTTGCAGTGAGCCGAGATCGCGCCACTGCACTCCAGCCTGGGCGACAGAGCGAGACTCCGTCTCAAAAAAAAAAAAAAAAAAAAAAAAAAAAACAGTAAAGGAAAATAGACAATAGTGAAAGACAAAAATGGTGAAGGCAACTGAAGTTAGAGGACAGAAAGGAGGGGGATGGTAAGGAGAAGAGACAGGGTAAATTAATCAGAGAAATATCTCTGATTCATACTCACATTGGCCCACACCCAGGTGTGGCGTGCACCCAGCGTAGTGGCATGATCTTGGCTTACTGCAACCTCCGCCTCCTAGGTTCAAGTGATTCTTCTGCCTCAGCCTCCGGAGTAGCTGGGATTATGGCACACTCCACCACGCCTGGCTAATTTTTGTATTTTCAGTAGAGTCAGGGTTTCACCCTGTTGGTCAGGCTGGTCTCAAACTCCTGACCTCAGATGATCCACCCACCTCAGTCTCCCAAAGTGCTGGGATTACAGGTGTGAGGCATTGCGCCCAGCCTCCCACACCCTCTTTTTTTTTTTTTATAAGCCTCTACTCCAATAGGAGCTCCATTGTCTCTGCAGTCTTTTCACCTTCCTGGCCTTGTCTTTTCTATTTCTTTCTCTACCCACTCCTTATACATGGTGTTTCTTAAAGTTTGGTAGTCAGCTCACAGATCTTTTCACTCCACATATTTCTCTGGGTAATTTCACCCATTTCTAGTGTTGTTATTTTCTCTAGCCATCTATACTCTTATGAGTACAGTATTTCTCTAGTATCTTTCCCCTGAACTTCTGACTTTGAACATAGAACACAAGCAGTTAGATGTCTTTATATACCCTACTGTCACTCCTATAATCAGGTCCTTATCCCCTACACAGTTGCAATAGGTTTGTAAGTGGACTTTTTGCCTTCAGTCATGGTCCCATAAATCCAACTTCCACAATGCTGCCAAACCGTTCTTTCTAAAGAGCAAATATGAGCATGACAGTTATCTGCTTAAAATCCATTATTGTTTTTGATGTCTTGGTCCTTATCCACCCTCCAGCTTCATCACTCATTGCTCCCTGACAAAACTTTATGTTACAGGATACACTTTAGTCACACTGAGTCTTGTCTGAATCCCCTGACATACCTTTCTGTGAAATGTTTCCATGTTATTCCCTCAGATGGAATGACTCCTTCCCAGGCCCACCTTAACCTCGCCCCTTCATCAAAGCTCAGCTTAGGCAAAACATTTTCCAAAAACCTCAACCCTTATAGGAGAATTATGTACCCTTGCTTTATTTCTCCATTAATATCATATACATATCCCATCATAACCCATATCATATTGTATACCTGTTTACTTTCTGCTTACCCATCTCTTCCCACTATAAACTCTTGGAGAGCAGGTATGTGTCTTATTCATCTTCATAGCAAGTTATCACTATATGTTGTTGAATTAAACTTCTGTATTTTAAAAAATCTGATATAGTAATCTCAAGCAGCAAAAAAAAAAAAAAAAGAATCAAGGAATAATAATGATAACAATAAAACTTATTGCCTGCCAGGCACTGTAAATACTTTACATGATTTACTCATGTACTCCTCAAAACTCTGAAGCAAGTTCCTGTTAATATTATTATTTCACAGGGGAGGAAACTGACACAGAAAGACTAAGAATCTCTTGAAGGTCATAAATAATAACTTACGACAGTATAGTACAGCCATGATTTGAACCTATGCAGTATAACTCCCTGGTCCTCATCCTTAACCCCTACAGTATAATTTCTCTTGTTTTTTGTTGGTTTTGGTTTTGGTTTTGGTTTTGGTTTTGGTTTTGGGGGTTTTCTTAAGACTGAGCCTCATTCTAATTTTTATATTTTTAGTAGAAACAGGGTTTCACTGTGTTGGCCAGGCTGGTCTCGAACTCGACCTCAAGTGATCCGCCAGCCTCGGCCTCCCAAAGTGCTGGGATTACAGGCGTGAGCCACCGTGCCTGGCCTATAATATGTCCTTTATTATTGTTTGATTTGTTATCAAGAGCTCCAGATGTACCAGTTTTCTGGTTCCTTAGCCTAGAAATCTTTTCTTAATGAAAGAGGATGTAAGCAAAAATGAGAGTAATTTCTAGAGATCATAGAACTATTTAGGATATTTATGTGTTTTTTTTTCTTTTTTTTTTTTTTTTGGAAACAGTTTCTGGCTCCGTCTTCCAGGCTGGAGTACAGTGGCGCAGTCATGGGTCACTAGTGTAGCCTCAAACTCCTGTGCTCACATGAGCCTCCCGCCTCAGCCTTCAGAGTGGCTAGGACTATAGGTGGGCCACCATGCCAGGCTTTTTCTTTTTTTTTGTCGTAGAGTTGGGACTCTCACTATGTTACCCAGAGTGGTCTCAAACTCCTGGGCTAAAGGGATCCTCCCACCTCCACCTCAGCCTCCCAAAGTGTGGGGGATTACAGGCATGAACCTCCGCCCTTGGCCTATATGTTTATGTTTCTAATGGTTTTTCAGATTATTTGAGAAAGCAGTGTAAGAAAAAAATTAGTTTAAAAAATACATAGGTCAGGCACGGTGGCTCATGCCTATAATCCTAGTACTTTGGGCGGCTTAGGCAGGTGATCACCTGAGGCCAGGAGTTCAAGACCAGCTGGGCCAACATGGTGAAACCCCATCTCTACTAAAAATACAAAAATTAGTAACCCCATCTCTACTAAAAATACAAAAATTAGTTGGGCGTGGTAGTGTGTGCCTGTAGTCCCAGCTACTCGGGAGACTGAAGCAGGTGAATCGCTTGAACTCAGGAGACAGATGTTGCCGTGAGCTGAGATCATGCCATTGCACTCCAGGCCGGCCAGGCAACAGAGTGAGACTCCGTTTCAAAAAAAAAAAAAAAACACACACACACACAAAACAGGGGGCCGGGTACAGTGGTTCACACTTGTAATTTCACCACTCTGGGAGGCCAAGGCCAGTAAATTGCTTGAGCTCAGGAGTTCAAGACCAGCTTGGGCAACATAGTGAAACCCTGTCTCTACTAAAAATACAAAAACCGGCTGGGCATGGTGGTGCGCCTTTATAGTTCCAGCTACTCAGGAGGCTGAGGCAGGAGGATTGCTTGAGTCCAGGAGGTCAAAGCTGAAGTGAGCTGAGATCACACCACTGCAATCCAGCTTGGACAGCAGAGCAACACCCTGTCTGAAAACAAAAGGAAAAATGCTTTAAGGAATCACAAAAGAATGAGCTTGTATTCAGTGTTAACAATTAAAATCCCACCTAATCCAGCAAAAAGAATTTGTAGGTCTCATTACCCCTTTGGAAAGGGGTATGTATTTTAAACTAAAGGAAGATTGCTATATACTCTTTCAATTTAGGCAATTATCCTCTGGAAAGTACCTAATGCTTTTAATTAAGTGATGATACTAAAACAAATCTTACTTTTTTGTGTTCTTGTTCTGACTAAGGTAGAAATTTGCTATTCTCCACTTTCGCAAGACCTGTGATTATTTTTGGATGGAACAACTAACTATCTAGGAATTATCTCAGACTGCATCTTTCTACCCTGACAGATTTGGCATAGTTCCTTAATCCTCTGCATGTGCCAATTACTGTATTTAATTAGAAGGAGATTAGATAGGAGATTAGATAGAAGCACTAATAACCCAAGTCAGACACACACACACACACACACACACACAGAGAGAGAGAAGAAAACATGATTTAGTTCCTAGACATTTTTTTCATTGAAAAATAATTCCCAAACTGACAAACATTGGCTTGTGTAGGACTCTTTAGAAATTTGAATGCATAGACACTGGAACAACCGCCAGGAAAGGACTAGAAAGAGATGGCCCTGTTTCAGAATGGTGGTACTCAACCTTTCCAGCTAATGGTACATACCAAAGTTTAAAAGTCAAATACAATACAAGCCTTATTATAATTAGAAAGAAACAATGAAAAAAAATGGCAGTCCAGTTTAAACCACCCCTCTGTAATCCTGACTCCCAATTGTCAGAGGCAACACTATTAAGTCTTGTAATTATTTCTTCTGGTATTTACCTCTATATTTCTAAGTAACATTCATACTATTATTTCTTTTTTTTTTTGAGACGGAGTCTCGATCTGTCGCCCAGGCTGGAGTGCAGTGGCCGGATCTCAGCTCACTGCAAGCGCCGCCTCCCGGGTTTACGCCATTCTCCTGCCTCAGCCTCTCGAGTAGCTGGGACTACAGGCACCCGCCACCTCGCCCAGCTAGTTTTTTGTGTTCTTTTAGTAGAGACGGGGTTTCACCGTGTTAGCCAGGATGGTCTCGATCTCCTGACCTTGTGATCCGCCCCTCTCGGCCTCCCAAAGTGCTGGGATTACAGGCTTGAGCCACTACACCCGGCCCATACTATTATTTCATGATTTTTTTTCAAGTTTAGACACTATATAAATTTAGACAAATACTGACTTCCACTCACTTTCTCTTCTTCTTTTTTTTTTTTTTTTTTTTTTTTTTGAGATAGAGTTTCACTCTTGTTACCCAGGCTAGAGTGCAATGGCACGATCTTGACTCACTGCAACCTCTGCCACCTGGGTTCAAGCGATTCTCCTGCCTCAGCCTCCGAGTAGCTGGGATTACAGGCATGCGCCACCACGCCTGGCTAATTTTTGTATTTTTTAGTAGAGACGGCGTTTCTCCATGTTGGTCAGGCTGGTCTCGAACTCCCGACTTCAGGTGATCTGCCTGCCTCAGCCTCCCAAAGTGCTGGGATTACAGGCATGAGCCACCACACCTGGTCCACGTTCTCTCCTTCTTCCCAGTATACCTACATCATCGTTTTTGGTTAAATAAATAGTCAATGCTTATACTTTTTTTTTTTTTTTTAGATGGAGTCTCATTCTGTTGCCCAGGCTGGACTGCAGTGGCACAATCTCGGCTCACTGCAAGCTCCGCCTCCCTGGTTCAAGAGATTCTTCTGGCTCAGCCTCCCAGATAGCTGGGACTACAGCCACATGCCATCACACCTGGCTAAATTTTATATTTTTGTTAGAGACAGGCTTTCACCCTGTTGGCCAGGCTGGTCTCAAACTCAGGACCTCAGGTGATCCTCCTGCCTCCCGGCCGCCCAAAGTGCTAGGATTATAGGTGTGAGCCACCAAGCCCAGGGGATGCTTATAGTTTAAATATTGTTTAACAGCTTAACATTTAGTGCTACTAAGATTACATTTCCTTCCTTATACAACTTTTTTCCTAGCTATTTTTTATATGCTTATTTTTTTTAAGCACTTACCAGCAATTTGGCCACAAGTTTCCAGAACAGTAAAACTCTGCTCAGAATGGTCCAACACACTAGGTAGTTTATCTATTTCCGTTTTTCCTTAGAGACATTGTTGCTGAAGCTCTCTGTCCTGTCCTCCTGCGCCAGTCTTCATTGGCTGTGAGCCTCAGGTCAGCAAATTACTGTTTTTGTAGAGCTTGTGAGCTAAGAATGATTTATAACTTTTAACAGTTAAAAAAATCAAAAGAGGAACAATATTTTGTGACACATGAAAAGTATATGAAATTCAACCGGGCACGGTGGCTCATGCCTATAATCCTAGCACTTTGGGAGGCCAAGGGAAATGGATCACGAGGTCAGGAGATCCAGACCAGCCTGGCCAAGATGGTGAAACCCTGTCTCTACTAAAAATACAAAACTTAGCCTGGCACGGTGGCAGGTGCCTGTAATCCCAACTACTCAGGAGGCTGAGGCAGGAGAGTCAGTTGAACTCGGGGGGTGGGTGGAGGCTGCAGTGAGCCGAGATCATGCACTGCACTCCAGCCTGGGCGACAGAGTGAGACTCCGTCTTAAAAAAAAGAAAAAAAGAAAAGTATATGAAATTCAAATTTCAGTCATAAATAAAATTTTACTGGACACAGCTCCTTTGCTTGTATTGTCTATGACTCCCTTGGTGCTACCCTGGCAGGGTTGAGCAGTTGCAGCAGAGACCATATGGCCTGCAAAACCTGAAATACTTACTTTCTGGCTCTTTACAAAAAAGGTTTGTTGACCCCCGTCCTAAGCTTGCTGCAAAGCTGTTTCCCCTAGATTTTTTATCACCATTATCCTGAAAATTCTTATCTTTTGTCTTAATTCTTTTCTCACACCTGACTGAAAGTTTGGCCTAATATAGAATTCTATGATGGGGTCGGGTATGGTGGCTCATTTCTGTAATCCCAGCACTTTGAGGGGCTGAGGTAGGAGGACTGCTTGAGCACAGGAGTTTAAGACCAGCCTGGGCAACAGAAACAGAATAGGGGAGGACTGTGAAGGGTCAGATGGAAGCCAAAGAAAAGGAGGATGCTAGGGAAATTTCAGATTCTAGGGCTCCCAACCAGTGGACTCAGCCTTAGATAGAAGTTTCCAGTGGCATTTGTCTATAGAAGGTCCTGACCATACAGGACTTCAAGACTAGCCTGGCCAACATAATGAAACCCCATCTCTACTAAAAATAAATAAATTTTAAAAATTAGCCGGGCATGGTGCCGCACGCCTGTAATCCCAGCTACTCTGGAAGCCGAGGCAGGAGAATCGCTTGAACTGGGAGGAGGAGGCTGCAGTGAGCCAAGATCATGCCACTGCACTCCAGCCCGCACCACAGAGCAAGACCTGTCTCAAAAAAAAAAAAAAAAGAAGAAGTCCCTGACCATAGATTTGATGAAATGTAACCTTTTTTCTTCAGGCAGCCACAAGATCGCTCCTTTCTAGGAGGCTCTCCTAAGTATCTTCATCAGAGTATTTTTATCTTGTGGTTTTTGTTTTGTTTTCTGTTTTGTTTTTTTTTATTTTGTTTTTGAGACGGAGTCTCGCTCTGTCACCCAGGCTGGAGTACAGTGGCGCAATCTCAGCTCACTGCAAGCTCTGCCTCCCAGGTTCACACCATTCTCCTGCCTCAGCCTCCCAAGTAGCTGGGACTACAGGCGCCCGCCACCACGCCCAGCTAATTTTTTTGTATTTTTAGTAGAGACAGGATTTCACCGTGTTAGTCAGGATGGTCTTGATCTCCTGACCTCGTAATCTGCCCGTCTTGGCCTTCCAAAGTGCTGGGATTACCGGCATGAGCCACCACGTCCGGCCTGGTTTTGTTTTGTTTGTTTATGTGTTTGTTTGTTTTGGAGACAAGGTCTCCCTCTGTTGCCTAGGCTGGAGTGCAGTGGCACAATAATAGTTCACTGCAGCCTCAAACTCCTAGGCTCATGTGATCCTCCCAGCTCAGCTCCTGAATAGCTGGGACTACAGGCTTGTGTTGTTTTAAGTTAAAGAAAAAGTCAGGGCTGGGCGCGGTGGCTGACACCTGTAATCCCGGCACTTTGGGAGGTCAAGGCAGGCAGATCACTTGAGGTCGGGAGTTCGAGACCAGCCTGACTAGCATGGAGAAACCCAGTCTCTACTAAAAATACAAAATTAGCTGGGCGTGGTAGTGCATGCCTGTAATCCCAGCTACTCAGGAGGCTGAGGCAGGAGAATCGCTTGAACCCGGGAGGCCGAGGTTGCAGTGAGCCAAGATCGCACTCTTGTACTACAGCCTGGACAACAAGAGCAAAACTCTGTCTCAAAAAAAAAAAAAAATCCTTTAGACATCTCTTGTGTTTAATAATCCCTGCTTCACCTTCCTTCATTATTTCAGCAGGAAGAAAAAGTGATATAATAAAGGTGAAGGCAGCCAACTATGTTTTGGTGTGTTTTCTAAGCCCCTAAGGACAATTAAGAAAAGCACCTTGTCAAATTGGGACCTGATAGTTAGTCCAATTAGATGTTATCAGGAATCTCTATTTCTAGAAGGGCTGTCCATGTATGCATTGCCGCCATTTGCCATTAGGGGTGCCCTCTGCAAGTCATGGAACCAAGCCAGTGCTCAGTTTTTACAACCTGCAGCAGGGTAGTCGGGGTTCGTGGGCCAGTGGAATCTGAGAGCTGAGCAAGTATAGCACTGCATACCAAGTGCTGAAAGGTTACTGAGTGAACAGAAGTGGAATGAATGTGTATTTTAAAGGCCAATTGTTCCCATTCAAATCTGAGTTTGAAGGGAAGGAGGCCCAGGCCTTGGGATCATTTTCAGTTCTGCTACTTGAATAACAACATCTTTGTTCCTCAAGTAGCAACAACTAAAAGCAGCAAAGCCTTTCTAGAACTTCAGCTCAAAATTAAGCTGTGACTTAATTTTCTTCAGAAAGGGATCCAGATTGAAATGTGAATATAATAATGTTTTTGTTTTGTTTTTTCATTTTGTACCATAGCAAGAAGGACCCTTTTATTAAAGGTTTCCAAAATATTCACTTGGTCACAATCAAGATAATGGTAACATATATTTAATGGTAATATATTTAAATTGATCATTATGATATATACTTATATAGATATATGTTAGTGTATAGCATTAGTGTGTATAGCATCTTAGAAAGAACAGATATATTTATATTAAAATACTTGTTGCATTCTTAAGTGCAAAGCAGCTTTTATTCTTTTGATAATTATTGATTATATCCCGACATTTGTATAAAAAATTCACTTTATTTCGACAGATCCTAATTTGCTGTTACTGTATCAAGTGGCCTTGCCATTTTTTTAAATTTTATTTTTATTATTTTTAAATTGACCAATAATAATTACACATATTTGTGGGGTACATGGTGAAGTTTTGATACATGTAATGTATATGAATAGATCAGGGTAGTTAGTGTATCCATTATCTGCAACATGTATCATTTATTTATGTTAGTAAAATTCAATACCCTCCTTCCAGCTATATGAAACTAGATAATACATTATTGTTAACTATAGTCATCCTATGGTGCCATAGAACACTAGAACTTATTCCTCCTATCTAGCTGTAATTTTATTACTGGAAAGGGGTCCCAATCCAGACCCCAAGAGACGACTCTTAGACCTCATGCAAGAAAAAATTCAGGACAAGTCCATAAAGTGCAAGCGTGTTTATTAAGAAGGTAAAGGAATAAAAGAACGGCTATTCCATAGGCAGAGCAGTGGCATGGTCTGCTCAACTAAGTATACTTATATCTTGATTATATGCTAAACAAGGGGTGGATTATTCATGCGTTTTCTGGGGAAAGGGTAGGAATTTCCCAGAACTGAGGGTTCCTTCCCTCTTTAGACTATATAGGGTAACTTCTAGACATTACCATGGCATTTTTAAACTGTCTTGGTGCTGGTGGGAGTGTCTTTTAGCATGCAAATGTATTATAACTAGTGTATAATGAGCAGTAAGGACTATCAGAGGCCACTTTCATTGCTCTCTTGGTTTTGGCCAGGTTCTTTACTGCATCATGTTTTATCAGAAGGGTCTTTGTGACCTATATCTTGTGCCAACCTCCTATCTCATCCTGTGACTAAGAATGCCTAACCTCCTGGGAATGCAGCGCAGTAGGTCTTAGCCTCATTTTACCCAACTCCTATTCAAGATGGAGTTGCTCTGCTTCAAATGCCTCTATTTTGTATCCTTTAACAAATCTTTCCCTATCCCTCCTTCCTCCCCACCTTTCCCAGCCTCTAGTATCCTCTGTTCTACTAGGTAATGTTTTTATTTTATTTTATTTTATTTTATTTATTTATTTATTTATTCATCAGATGGAGTCTTGTTTTGTCACCCAGGCTGGAGTGCAGTGGCGTGATCTCGTCTCACTGCAACCTCTGCCTCCCGGGTTCAAGTGATTCTCCCACCTCAGCCTCCCCAGTAGCTGGGACCACAGGCACATGCCACCATGCCCAGCTAATTTTTGTATTTTTAATAGAGACAGGATTTTGCCATGTTGGCCAGGCTGGTCTCGAACTCCTGGCCTCAAGCGATCTGCCCACCTCAGCCTCCCAAACTTCTGGGATTACAGATGTGAGCCACCGCACCCAGCCAGTGATGTTTTTAAATGCTTTAAAATAACTGTTTTAAGGCCCACGCCTGTAATCCCAGCACTTTGGGATTATGCCACCAGGTGTGGTGGCAAGTGCCTGTGGTCCCAACTACTTGGGAGGCTGAGGCGGGAGAATCATTTGAACCTGGGAGGTGGAGGTTGCAGTGAGCCAAGATCACGCCACTGCACTTCAGCCTGGGTGACAGAGCTAGACTGTGCCTCAAAAAATAAAATAACTGTTTTAAAATACCCATGTCTTTGATTTGGGGTAATTGTTATTTCATTTTACAGTATATTGCCTATTTAATCTAGTGTCACACCACAGCGTATTAGAAAGAACATGGAAGACTTATAGGTCTGGACTTATTGCATTGCATTGATAGATTGTCTAATCTTTTTTATCCTCAGTTTATTCTTCTGTAAAAACGGGAATAAAAATCCTCCTTGTCAGGGATAATACCTTGCAGGATAGTAAGGGTTAACTAAAAAGATGTATGTGAAGATACCTAACAGTAAAGGGGTATTGAATAAATGGCTAATGTTGTTTCCTCATCTCACTACCAATTCCACCTGTCACAGCTCAGTAGATGCTGCCGGTAAAAATCATTTTTTTTTTTTTTTGAGATGGAGTTTTCACTCTTGTTGCCCAAGCAGGAGTGCAATGGCGCGATCTTGGCTCACCACAACCTCTGCCTCCCGAATTCAAGCGATTCTCCTACCTCAGCCTCCCGAGTAGCTGGGATTACAGACATGCACCACCATGCCCGGCTAATTTTGTATTTTTAGTAGAGACAGGGTTTCTCCATGTTGGTCAGGCTGGTCTTGAACTCCTGACCTGAGGTGATTCGCCCACCTTGGCCTCCCAAAGTGCTGAGATTACAGGCATGAGCCACCATGCCTGACCAACATATTATTTTAATAACTGACTATAACCCAACTACAGCCATATTCGCTACTATCAAGAAAGGAAAATTCATTTAACTTAAGAAAAGCAACACAAGCAGAACAAACTTAGAGAATAATATAATGCCAAGACCAAGATCTCTCCAGAGATAGTTTAAATCTGGGTTTACATTTTCCCCTACTTCAGGGCTCTTCTGGGATGCTGGTAGTGACCTATTTCTTAATCAAGATGGTGGTTACAAGGGTGTGTACATGGTATGATAATTCATTGAACTATACACTTAAGATTTGTGTACTTTCTATATGTATATATTATTCTTCAACTAAAAATGTAAAAATATTTCTCTGCAGAAATCATGCCCAAGTTCAAACAACGAAGACGAAAGCTAAAAGCCAAAGCCAAAAGATTATTCAAAAAAAAAGAAGCCTCCCACTTTCAGTCCAAGCTAATTACATCTCCTCCTCCACCACCCTCGCCAGAAAGGTAAGGCATAATGTGGAACAGAGAAAATGCTAGAGAGATCTGATCAGTTTAAGATATCCAGATTTAGCAGATAAAAATAGAAGGCAGGGCTGGGGGCAGTCACTCATGCCTTTAATCCCAGCACTTTGGGAGGCCAAGGCTGGTGGATTACCTGAGGTCAGGAGTTTGAGACCAGCCTGGCCAATATGGTGAAACCCTGTCTCTACTAAAACTACAAAAATTAGCCTGTGTGGTGGTGGGAACCTGTAATCCCAGCTACTCGGGAGACTTAGGCAGGAGAATTGTTGAACCCGGGAGGCGGAGCTTGCAGTGAGCCGAGATCGCACCATTGCACTCAAGCCTGGGCAACAAGAGTGAAAGTGCCTCTCAAAAAAAAACAAAAGGAGACCCAGTTAAATTTGAATTTCAGATAAACAATGAATAATTCTTTCATATAATTGTATTCTATGTGACATTTGGAATATATTTATACTATAATTATGCATGCTTTATCTGAAATTAATTTATTTTAATTTTTATTTATTTGTTTATTTACTTTTAAGACTGAGTCTTACTCTGTCACCTAAGCTGGAGTGCAGTAGCATGATCAAGGCTCACTGCAGCCTTGACTTCCTGGGCTCAAGAGATCCTCCCACTCTGTCTCCAAAACAGACAAAACCTCTAGCTTGGGATCGGCCTTCTCGTCTATTATTTTTCTTTTTAAAAATTTTTTTTGAAAATAGATGTCGATACTATGTTGTCCAGGCTGTCCTCAAACTCTTGGCCTCAAGTGATCCTCCCGCCATGACTTCCAAAAGTGCTGGAAATGTAGGTGTGAGCACTGCACCCACCGTTATGTTTTTTTCTACATAAAAAATAAT
Organism: Macaca nemestrina; assembly: GCF_043159975.1. Classification (NCBI taxonomy): domain Eukaryota; kingdom Metazoa; phylum Chordata; class Mammalia; order Primates; family Cercopithecidae; genus Macaca; species Macaca nemestrina. The sequence goes on along the minus strand of NC_092141.1, from coordinate 50,007,171 downwards.
GCAGGATTATCTTCTAGAGCTAATTAATATGTTCAAATAACCAAAACCCCATTAAGGAAAAATGTCACATGACAGCAAATAATCAATCCAGACCAATATGATCACACTCACTGTGAAGGTGAGAAAACTTCATCTTTATTACATTTCCCCAAGAGACGCACTGCATTGTTCTCTTGAAAACACACAGCTCATGTCCTCCTTTAAAACACACATCCTCTTTAAAGTAACATACAGACATGCCAATACAAGGTAAAAAATTACATCTGATTTCTCACATTTCAAAAACATACAGTAAACATCAAATAAAAATTTATTTTTATAAGAATTTAGAGGAACTATCATGTAGCTGTAAGTGTAATAGATATATTAAGTATTATCGGCCGGGCGCGGTGGCTCAAGCCTGTAATCCCAGCACTTTGGGAGGCCGAGACGGGCGGATCACGAGGTCAGGAGATCGAGACCATCTGGCTAACACGGTGAAACCCCGTCTCTATTAAGAAATACAAAAAACTAGCCGGGCGAGGTGGCGGGCGCCTGTAGTCCCAGCTACTTGGGAGGCTGAGGCCGGAGAATGGCGTGAACCCGAGAGGCAGAGCTTGCAGTGAGCTGAGATCCGGCCACTGCACTCCAGCCTGGGCGACAGAGCGAGACTCCGTCTCAAAAAAAAAAAAAAAAAAAAAAAAAAAAAAAAAAAAAAAACATACAGACATGCCAATACAAGGTAAAAAATTACATCTGATTTCTCACATTTCAAAAACATACAGTAAACATCAAATAAAAATTTATTTTTATAAGAATTTAGAGGAACTATCATGTAGCTGTAAGTGTAATAGATATATTAAGTATCATAGATAAAAAGAGTGCTCCCTTCAGCAGCACATGTAGTAACAGATACAAAGATTTAAAGATAAAAGCTTTAGGATAAAAAGAATCCTCTCTTAAAAAGGAAAACAAAATTATATTTATGTATATATAGCAACTATAACACCCATCTCACAACTTGATAGGAACAGTGTCTATTCAAAAATATCAATATATTCAAAATATTTAAAATAAATGTAGTAATAATTCTATGCCCATCTTTTTCAAAATAAACCAATAAAATATATAGTATATATTAGACATGTTAGTATATATCTAAGACATGTTAAAAATCACAACTGAATTCTCACAATTCAGTCACAAATCTAAACAGCAAATAAAAATTTCTGTGACAGGAACTTAGGAGAACTACCAATAGCTATAAATAGAAGGGATTATTATGTAAGTATCCTAGATAAAAAGTATACTTGCTTTAGAGGCACATGTAATAATACAGAAAACAATTTAAAGATAATAAAAGATTTAGGATAAAAAGGATTCTCTCTTAAAATGAAAAGAAAATTATATATATATAACAGCTATAACTCTCATCAAAAAATCTACAGGAACAGCATATTTTCAAAAGTACAACAATTTCCAAACTATTTGAAATAAACCTATTAATAATTCGATGGACAACATTTTCCAAACAAACCAATAAATGCATAGTGTGCATGAAGCTATCTGTTACAGTCTATGGCACTCATATTTTACAAAGAATTCTGTGCCAATCTGAGCGTCTGCACTGTGCCTTCAAATGCTCCTGGACTGTGGCAACCAAGTCCATAGGAAACAAGACCTCCAGGTTCCGCCCCGGGGAGGTTGGAATTCAGCAATATAAAAAAAGAGAGGTGGTGCTGCGGGACGGGGTGGAACCAGGAACACCCCTGGTTTCTCACTGTTCTCTGTGGATTCCTAGAAGTACCCGCTTTGTCTTAGGAGGACAACGGTGATCACTGTATTCAGCTCCATCTAGAACAGTCCAGGTTCTTCTAGATGATCTGCACAAATGGCTTCTCTCCTCCTTCCTGGTGTCTGCCATTAGCATTGGAATAAAGTTCCTGCTGAAAATCCGCATCTCAGCCAGGCGCGGTGGCTCACGCCTGTAATCCCAGCACTTTGGGAGGCCGAGGCGGGCGGATCACAAGGTCAGGAGATCGAGACCACGGTGAAACCCCGTCTCTACTAAAAATACAAAAAATTAGCCGGGCGCGGTTGTGGGCGCCTGTAGTCCCAGCTACTCGGGAGGCTGAGGCAGGAGAATGGCGTGAACCCGGGAGGCGGAGCTTGCAGTGAGCCGAGATCGCGCCACTGCACTCCAGCCTGGGCGACAGAGCGAGACTCCGTCTCAAAAAAAAAAAAAAAAAAAAAAAAAAAATCCGCATCTCCCCTGGGCCCGGTGTTCTGGAAGTGAGAGAGAGGATGTCACACTTCAAGGAGGCAGCTCTCTAGACAGGAAGGTTATTCACATCCCACGTCAAGTCTAACAAGAATTCAGAGCCATTGAGAAATCCAGTTTTATCATCTGTCCTTCATTCTGTAGCCTGCTTCTGAACCATTGTGTTCAACTGTGAAACTCACACTTTGGTGACCCTGATTCCAAAACTCATTTAATACACCCAAGGTCAGTCCCAGTGATCTGCTTCATAGCAAGGACTTTGGGTGGGTCTCCCCAGGGAGTCGGGCACCCTCAGAGAGTGTGGCTTTGGACTTCATCACAGCTGGGGCCTTTTGTGTCACTTAAGAGCTAAACTTGTAACCACGCTAGATCCATTTCTAATGTGACAACATCACGAACCCCGAGTCCAGAAGCCTAATCCATAATCCTACCTCCTCATGATGAAGTCTCATGCTCTGCTCACCGTGGTTAGCTGCGTAAGATGTAAACCAAAGCTTCACTGAACCCTCGACCCAAATCGGTAACTCAAGTGCGTCAATCATAATGAACCTCCCCAAACTCAGGATTTATGATTATTTTTGAGTCAGGGTCTCACTCTGTTGCCTGGGCTGGAGTGCAGTGGCAGGATCAGGGCTCCGTGCAGCCCCGACCTCCCAGGCTCCAGTGATCCTCCCACATCGCCTGACTAATTTTTGTATTTTTGTGGAGAGGGAATCTCGCCATGTTGCCCAGGCTCGAAGCCGGATCAAGCAATTGGGTTCCTTGGATTTCCGAAATAGACCCCAATATTCTGCCTTTACCCTGAAGGATGCAGATGTACCTTCCCTCAGGCTGATGACCTCAGGCCTCCATGGTCCCTGGTGTCTAGGAAAGGCGGGCGCGATCTCGTGCCCACACCCAGTGCTCTGGGTCATAAGCCTGGATCTGGAAAAACAAATGCCCCTTAAGAAGATGGGGACTCCCCAAGATACCCTTCCCCCTGCTTCCAGCCTCCAGCCCACCCGATTCCTCCCTACCTCCTCCACCTCCCCACGCCCCACCCACCTCCTCCAACTCCTCCAGGGAAACCCAAGCCCTGCAGCGCATGGAACAGAAGAACTGGAACCGAAGCTTATGGAACAAGGGTATCTGGGATCGGTTCTTCCCATACAGGAAGTAGAAGATGTTTCGTTTGGAGGCCTCGTTGTCCTCCTCCATGTCATTGGCCAGGTAGCTGGGGACAGAAATCAGGTTGCTGCTCAGGGGCACCACCAGGAGAGACCTCCAGCCGAGGTCAGCTTCCCAGAGAGGAGGGCAGGGGACTGCCCTCAGCTCAGGACTGGCACCCACCCTGCAGAGCCATGCCTTCCTCAGGAGGGCCCTGATGGACAGAGACCTGCTGAAGGGCATCTCCCACTCCTTCAGGATGGAGACAAAAACCCAACTGGTGGCCAAGAGTGGTGGCTTACTCCTGGAATCCCAGCACATTGGGAGGCTGAAGCAGGATCATTTGAGGCCAGGAGTTTGAGATGAACCTGGGCAACATAGCAAGACCCTCGTCTCTATAAAAAATGTAAAAAACACGCTGGACGTGGTGACTCATGCCTGTAATCCCAGCACTTTGGGAGGCTGAACCAGGTGGATCGCTTGAGGCCAGGAGTTCGACACCAGCGACACCAGCCTGGTCAACACGGTGAAACCCCATCCCTACTAAAAATACAAAAATCAGCCTGGTGTGGTGGCACAGGCACCCTTTAGTCCTAGCTACTCAAAAGGCTGAGGCACAAGAATTACATGAACCCAGGAGGAGGAGGTTACAGTGAGCCAAGATTGGGCCACTCCATTCTAGCCTAAGAGGCAGAGCAAGTCTCTGTATCAATAAATAAATAAATAAATAAATAAATAAATAACTGTCCAGGTGTGGTGGCACAGCCCTGTGGTCAAAGCTAATCTGGAGGCTGAGGTGGTAGGATCACTTGAGTACAGGATATGGAGGCTGCAGTGAGCTATGATCTCACCACTGCACTCCAGCTTGGGAGACAGAGCAAGTCTGTCTAAAAAAGTAAAATAAATTGAATACATTGATATTTTGCCAAACCCTGCCTTCTACAGGCATCTAGTCTAATGGGACTGGGAGTAATCAGGGCAGATGACCTAATCCCAATGTCACATGGTAATAGGATGTAACTGGAGAGCTACGAGCATGCAAAAGTTGGAAGATGAAGGAAGGCATCACAGAGGCCATGGGGTGAACTGACTTTAAGGAATGGGTCCTTCACTTCAGAACCACATGGGTGTGGAACACCCAGACAGAAAACACAAATGCAAAGTCGAGTAGAGGGCATTTGGAAGGAGCGGTGAAGCCACGCCAGGAAACACCAAGATGGCGAGCCAGTTTGGTTGTAGAGATTGTAGAGAGGGTGGAATTTGCACTGTGGACCCCGGCCTCGATTTTGAAAGACATCAGCTAAGGAAGTTGTTCAGGTGGGCAGTGAGGGCGTTGTGCTTTGGAAAGATGCTCAGGCTGCACTAGGAAGCCCCAAGGCTTGGAGAGAGACTCCAGGAGACCCCAGCAGGGAGCATTTGACAGTGGATTAGAGTGATGCAAGAGGGACCTGAACTGTGGCCTCTGTCATGGGAACCTCGAGGAGGTCGATGGCATTTGCAGTTGATGGAAGGAGAGAGAGAGAAGAACCAGAAATGTCTGCTTGCTGGGGGGAGCGTCGTGTCCACTCCTCTGCTCCTTTTCTTCTCCCCTTAGCGGTTGATGGTTCCTTTTGTTTTATTCTTTTATTTGTACACTGGCATTGGAATTTGTTTTTTTGACTTTCTTTTTTTTTTTTGAGAAAAAGTCTCGCTCTATTGCCCAGGCTGGAGTGCAGTGGCTCAATCTTAGCTCACTGCAACCTCTGCCTCCTGGGTTCAAGGGGTTCTCTTGCCTCAGCCTCCCAAGTAGCTTGGATTACAGGTGCACACCACCATGCCCAGCTAATTTTTCTATTTTTAGTAGAGACGGGGTTTCGCCATGTTGGCCAGGCTAGTATCGAACTCCTGACCTCAAGTGATCCGTTTGCCTCAGCCTCCCAAAGTGCTGGGATTACAGGCATGAGCCACCACGTCCAGGCTGAGTTTCTTTTTAGAAACAACAGTCTAAGAACAAGATAGTATAATCCTCTCTTTTCTGTACACAGAGTGAAGAGGACAAATAGGTGAAAGAATAAATGAAAGGCTGGAATCCCACTTTCCCTGCTGTCCCAGGGCATTGGATATTGACGGATAGGAGGAAGCAAACCACTCACAGAGCCAGGAAGAAATGAATGCGTTGGTATTGCCAGGAGAAGAGGCCAGCACGGCTAAAATATGCTATGACCATAGCCAGGAGATACTGGTGGAGAGAAAGAAACAGAGAGAGGGAGAGGTCACATCTTGAGAGAGGAAGATCATGGAGATAGTGGAATGGGGGTGTGGGGAGGGGCTGCCCATCAGAGAAGGGACCTCAGTGTTGGCATGACTGTGCTCATGTGGAAATTGCAGGGTGGAGGAGTATTCCTCCCATCACCGGAGGAAGGGATGTCGGTGATGCTCCCAGGATGGTGGGCTCCAATGGGATCTTTTAACGGGTGTGTCTAGGTCGGCTGGTGTCAGGAGGGTCTTTTGTGTGCCAGGCAGAGAACTGTCTCAAAGAGCTGGGAGTAGAGGGGCCAGGAGCTTCAGGGTGCGGCCTGACTGCCAAACGACCTGTAGGAGAGGCAGGGGCCACTCATTCACTCGGCAAGAGACCAGCAGTGTCCTGAGGGAGATGCTGACAAATCATAAAAAGACCAAGAATAGCGGGGGCGCAGTGGCTCACGCCTGTAATCCCAGCACTTTGGGAGGCCGAGGCGGGCGGATCACAAGGTCAGGAGATCTCGACTATCTTGGCTTACGCAGTGAAACCCCGTCTCTACTAAAAACACAAAAAATTAGCCGGGCGTGGTGGCGGGCGCCTATAGTCCCAGCTGCTGGGGAGGTTGAGGCAGGAGAATGGCGTGAACCCGGGAGGCAGAGCTTGCAGTGAGCAGAGATTGCGCCACTGCACTCCAGCCTGGGCGACAGAGCGAGACTCCGTCTCAAAATAAAAAAAAAAGACCAAGAATAGCTGGGAGTGGCTGCTCAAGCCTGTGATCCCAGTAGTTTGAGAGGCTGAGACAGGAGGATCACATGAGCCCAACAGTTCGAGAACAACCTGGGCAACTTAGCAAGACCATTTGTATAAAATTATTCAAGCATGATGGCATGTGCCTGTACTCCCAGCTACTCAGGAGGCTGAGGCAGGAGGATTGCATGAGCCCAGGAATTAGAGGCTGCAGTGAGCTGCGATCATGCCACTCTACTCCATCCTGGGGAACACAGCTGGATACTGTCTCAAAAAAAAAAAAAAAAAAAAGTGGGCACCAAGACTCAAGACTGTGGGAGCTGGAGGGGCACAGTGGCTCACTTCTGTAATCCCAGCATTTTGGGAGGCCAAGGCGAGCGGAACACCTGAGGTCAGGTGTTCAAGACCAACCAGGTCAACATGGCAAAACCTCGTCTCTACTAAAAACACAAAAATTAGCCAGCCATGGTTAATTGTAATCCCAGCTGCTTGGAAGACTGAGGCAGGAGAATGCCTTGAACCCAGGAGGCGTCTGCTGCAGTGAGCCAAGTTTGAGACACTGCCTCCAGCCAGGGCAACAGAGCGAGACTATCTCACAAAAAGAAAAGAAAAAGACTGTGGGAGCATCTGGTGGGAAGTGCTGGAGGGAGAGAGGAGAGGAACTGTGGGTTTGGAAGCTGCGCCCTCCCCCCGGCAGTGCATTGAAGCAGGAACACAGTTCTGTGGAGAACAACCTTACCTTGTCGGACACCCTCAGATCTTTGTCCCAGGCCAGGAATCTTTTAACGACAGGATCCTCTGTGATTAGAGAGCAGATGTCAGCATGAGAAGCAGGACAGGGTTTCTGTGGGAGCAGCAGGGCAGCAAGGAGAAGTGTGTCTCCCTGGGGGAAATCTCAGGATTGCTGCCACAAGTGAGGTGGATGGGAGAGGGGAGAATGACTTTCACTGGGCAAGGGAAAGAGGCTCCTGCTCTGAGACTCGCCTGAGAAGAGGCCGAAGGAGGCCTTGGGTGTGAGAATCTACAGGATGTAGAGCTGGCAATAAACCAGAACGCCCTCCCAGCAGACACAGAGGGACCACTGCACAGTCATAAAGGAATTCCCATCATTTCCTCATGAGACAGTCACATCAGGGTGTGACCATGGCCTAGGTATCCCCCTCTACGGATGGAGACACTTAGGTTTAGAAAAGTCAGCAAGAGACAATAAGTTTTAGAGGGCACAGCTGAAGCCACTTTCTTTGATTTTTGATTTTGTTTTATAAATTTATTTTTTGGTTTTTTTTTTGAGCTGGAGTCTCGCTCTGTGGGCCAGGCTGGAACGCAGTGGCACAATCTCAGCTCACTGCAACCTCAGCCTCCCGGGTTCAAGCGATTCTCCCATCTCAGTCCCCTGAATAGCTGGGATTACAAGCGTGTGCTACCATGCCTAGCTAATTTTGTATTTTTAGTAGAGATCAGGTTTTACTATGTTGGTCAGGCTGGTCTCTAACTCCTGACCTCAGGTGATCCACCAGCCTCGGCCTCCCAAAGTGCTAGGATTACAGGTATGAGCTACTGCGCCCGGCCTTGCTTTTTCTTTTGAGACAGAGTTTTGCTCTGTCACCCAGGCTGGAGTGCAGTGGTGCCATCATAGCTCACTGCAGCCTCAAAAGTCCTGAGTTCAAGCAATCCTCTTGCCTCAGCCTCCCAACATGGTGGGATCTCAGGCGTGAGCCACCGCACTTGGCCCAAAACCAAGATTTCTTATCCCAAGCGCTGACCTAATCCTAATCTTCTATTGTCTCCTAAGCGTCCCTTATGAGTGATCACTTCTGAGTCCTCCCGCATGGAGAGCTCACCCACTGGGGGCATATTTTTCCCATTGGAAAAGTGTGGTTATTGGAAGTTGCCTCTTTTTTAGAATATCAGGACTGGAGGTGCTCTCTGGGGTGTCCTCCTACCAAGCAGCCTGTTGAAAGTCTCGTGGTGCTCAGGGAGCACGCATGACACTCGCCGTCGCTTCAGCTTCATCTTGAGCCCACACAGCGTCTCCGCCGCCCAGGTCTCCTCAGGCTCAGGGGCGAGCTCCTTCTCTGGCTCCTCCTCCGATGACTCCTCAGATTCGTCCGACCACTCCCTCTTCCTTTTCCAGCAAAGGGACCTACACGGGGGACTGGGATCTACCCCAGGAACTGAGTAAAGAAACCATGCCACTGTGTAATGCTTCTGCAATTGATCACCTTAGAGCCTGACCCAAAATGCCAAACCACTCTCCATCCTCCCCAGCCCCCAGACTGCTGGCTTCTCCAAGGCATCTTTCCGTCTTTCTCCTTCGCTGAACCCCATGAGCCGCTCCTTCCCCTCTCCAAAACGCCAAACCACTCTTCATCCTCCCCAGCCTTACAGACTGCTGGCTTCTCACTGCAACCTCCGTCTCCCAGGTTCCAGTGACTCTCCTGCCTCAGCCTCCCAAGTAGCTGGGATTACAGGTGCTTGTCATAACGCCCAGCTCATTTTTGTACTTTTAGTAGAGACAGGGTTTCGCCATGTTGGCCAGGCTGGTCTCTAACTCCTGGCCTCAAGTGATCTGCCTGCCTTGGCCTCCCAAAGTACTGGGATTACAGGTGTGAGCCACAACACCCTGCCTCAGTCCCTCCATTCTTCCCACACACCTCCTCAGGTGCTCCTTCCTGACTTCTGGACCTGTCCTTTTCTTTTTTTTTTTTGCCACAGGGTCTCAATCTCTCCCTCAGACTGGAGTGCAGTGGTGCTATCTTGGCTCAAAGCAACCTCCACCTCCCGGGTTCTAGTGATTATCCTGTCTCAGCCTCCCAAGTAGCTGGGAATACAGGTGTGCACCACCACGCCCAGCTAAGTTTTGTATTTTTGGTATTGATGAGGTTTCTGTATATTGGTCAGGCTGGTCTCGAACAACTGACCTCAGGTGATCCACCCGCCTCAGCCTCCCAAAGTGCTGGGATTACAGGCGTGAGCTACCGCACCCGGCCTTTGGTTTTCTTTTGAAACAGGGTTTTGCTCTGTCATGCAGGCTGGAGTGCAGTGGTGCAGTCATAGCTCACTGCAGCCTCAAAGTCCTGAGTTCAAGCAATCCTCTTGCCTCAGCCTCCCAGTGTGCTGGGATCTCAGGCATCAGCCACCACACCTGGCCCAAAACCAAACTTTCTCTTTTTTTTTTTTTTTTTTTTTTTGTTGTTGTTGTTGTTGTTGTTTTGAGACGGAGTCTTGCTCTGTCACCCAGGCTAGAGTGCAGTGCTGCGATCTCGGCTCACTGCAAGCAACACCTCCGGGGTTCATGCCATTCTCCTGCCTCAGCCTCCCGAGTAGCTGGGACTACAGGCACCCGCCACCATGCCCGGCTAATTTTTTGTATTTTTAGTGGAGACTGGGTTTCACCATGTTAGCCAGGATGGTCTTGATCTCCTGACCTTATAATCCGCCCACCTCGGCCTCCCAAAGTGCTGGGATTACAGGCGTGAGCCACAGCGCCCAGCCCAAAACCAAGCTTTCTTGTCCCAAGCGCCAACCTTTATCAAGTCCAGCCTAATCCTCTATCATCTCCTAAGCGTCCCTCATGAGTGATCACTTCTGAGTCCTCCCGCATGGAGAGCTCACCCACTGGGGGCATATTTTTCCCATTGGAAAAGTGTGGTTATTGGAAGTTGCCTCTTTTTTAGAAGAACAGGATTGGAGGTGCTCTCTGGGGTGTCCTCCTACCAAGCAGCCTGTTGAAGTCCTCGTGGTGCTCAGGGAGCACGGACGACACTAGCTGTTGCTTCAGCTTCAACTTCAGCTTCATCTTGAGCCCACACAGCGTCTCCACCACCCAGGTCTCCTCAGGCTCATGGGCGAGCTCCTTCTCTGGCTCCTCCTCCGATGACTCCTCAGATTTGTCCGACCACTCCCTCTTCCTTTTCCAGCAAAGGGACCTACATGGGGGGCTGGGATCTACCCCAGAGGCTGAGTGAAGAAACCGGGCCACCGTGTAATGCTTCTGCAACTGATCACCTTAGACCCTGACCCCAAACCCCAAACCACTCTCCATCCTCCCCAGCCTCAGAGACTGTTAGCTTCTCCAAGGCATCTTTCTGACTTTCTCCTCTGCTCAACCCCATGTCCTGCTCCTTCCCCTCCCCATTATTCCGACTCTGTGTCCTCAGAACACTTCCTCATGTCCTTCCCTGATCCCTGGCTCTCTGAGTCCCTCCTTTGTTTTTTGTTTTTTGTTTTTGTTTTGTTGTGTTTTTTGTTTTGAGACAGAATCTTGCTTTGTCACCCAGGCTGGAGTGTAGTGGTGCAATCTCAGCTCACTGCAACATCTATCTCCTGGAGTCCAGTTATTCTCCTGCCTCCGCCTCTCAGGTAGCTGGGATTACAGGTGCCTGCCATAATGCCCATTTTTGTACTTTTAGTAGAGACGGGGTTTCACCATTTTGGCCAGGCTGCTCTCAAACTCCTGGCCTCAAGTGATCTGCTTGCCTTGGGCCTCCCAAAGTGCTGGGATTACAGGTGTGAGCCACTGCACCTGGCCTGAATTTCTCCATTCTTCCCACACACCCTCCTCAGGTGTGTGGAGACTTCCTGACCTCTAACCCTTCTTTCTTTTTTGGAGACAGTGTCCAACTCTCTCACCCAGACTGGAGTGCAGTAGCCCAATCTCGGGTCACTGCAACCTCTTCCTCCCAGGCTCAAGCGATTCTCCTGTCTCAGCCTCCCAAGTGGCTGGGATTACAGGCGTGCACCACTACCGCCTGGCTAATTTTTGTACTTTCAGTAGAGATGAGGTTTCACCATGTTGGCCAGGCTGGTCTTGAACTCCTGACCTCAGGTGATCCGCCCGCCTCAGCCTCCCAAAGTGTTGGGGTTACAGGTGTGAGCCACTGCACCCATCCCCCTTCCTTCATCTTAGTCAACCCTATCCCACCTCTTCTTCCTCCAGTCACCTCACCTGATGGTCCCGACACTTCATTATCTACCACCTCCTGGCGGGGGTACCCCGAGGTGCTCAGCTGGGGGCTCTGCTCCTCATCCTGGGGGTGCGGTTGACAACTGGTCATGATCTTTCCAAAATCTGTCCCAACCCACGGAACCTAGTCTCTGTTCTGTCCAAAGCCGCCTTCTGGATTCTGCTAGGACCCGGAAGAGTGTATTATCAATTCTTGAGGCTAGGAGAAGTCAGGAGTGGAGAACAGCTCTGAGAAGATGCTGTTGTCCACCTGAGCTCCCAGGCGCCAACGGAGGCCGGTCCTTCCAATCAGGAAGGTTGGAATCTCTGATGTCATCGGTCATTCCAACCTGGCAACCAGTTTGAAGAAAAACACATGTAACTGCCAAGCTGATCTCTTGTCCTGGAGATCCTGGGTGAATGGATGGTACCTCCTGCCACTGTCCCAACCTCAGACCACTGTCCAAAAGCATCATCAGGGTCTCCACATCCCTCTGTTCCCTGTCCCAGCAGAGGCTGTGTCCTCTCCACGCAAAGCATGTTGGGGTCTCCTCTGTACATGCCCATTTCAGAGACCAGTCTGGTAGGAGAGGGAACAGGGTGGGAAAGAAAACTAGGGTAAGCAGAAACTCTGAAACTTTACAAGAGTGAGATTATCATGTACAAGAGATCCCAAGAACATTGACTTGATGAAAAAGTCACATCAGAGCACTCAATTTGTCACTTTTCTGCCGAATGTTTACTGACTTTCGCTGTCTGAGATTCTATACTGGGGGTACATATGTCCTCTGCCCTAAGGCATCTTTGAGTCCAAGAGACATTTTGAGGCCTGAAAATCATCGGAAACTGCCCTTGAGCTCACACATGTTTCCAATGGTGTCCCCAATTTCAGGTAGTCAGTCCATGGATTACCTAAAGCCAGCCCCTCCAGTTCGGCTAAGAAACTAGTCTGTATATCAAGTTTTGTATCATATGTATTGCTCTGAACTCAGAAATTTCCCTACCATTTATGGATTCTATGAATAAAATATCCCATGTACAAAAAGACTAAATCGAAAAATCTCAACTGTGCACAGTGGCTCATGCTTGTAATCCCAGCACTTTGAATGGCCAAGGGAGGAAGATTGCCTGAGGCCAGCAGTTCAAAACCAGTGTAGGCAACATAGCAAGATCCCATCTCTAAAAAAACAAAACCAAACCAAATTAGACAGGTGTGGTGGCTGGCACCTGTGTTCCAACTACTTGGGAGACTCATGCGACAGGAAGATCACTTGAGCCCAGGAGTTAGAAGCTGCAGTGAGCTATGATCTTGCCACTGCACTCGAGTCTGGGCAACACAGCAAGACGTTGTGTCAAAAACATTTTTTTTTTTTCTTGGATAAAAAATAAAAGAGTTGCATGATATTCAGAGACTATCCAAAAAACCTGTGGGTTCCTGGCCGGGCTCAGTGGCTCATGCCTATAATCCCAGCACTTTGGGAGGCCAAAGAGGGTGGATCACTTGAGGTCAGGAGTTTGAGACCAGACTGGCCATCTCTACTAAATATACAAAAAGTTAGCCAGGCATGGTGGCAGGTGCCTGTAATCCCAGCTACTTGGGAGGAGGGGCTGGAGAATCACTTAAACTCGGGGTGCGGAGGTTGCAGCGAGCCAAGATCACATCATTGCACTCCAGCCTGGGCAACAAGAGCAAAACTCCATCTCAAAAAAAATAAGGAACCTGTGAGTAAGTTCCCACATGGTTTCCTAATGGGCTCCAGCTCTCCTAGGAGTCTCTTGCTCATGGGAAAGGCACAGACTGAACGAGGAAGCTCTGCTTTTCTGGAGTTCAAATTTGCATTCATGATGCTTTAACCCGTCAGAGCTGGGTGGGTCCTCCTACAACAAAACAGTTTGCTATCTCTCTCCTAGTTAGCAGGCTTTCAAATATTAGAAGATCAATGTTCTGACCCCATTAAAATTTCTCTTGTGGAATGAAAAGCTCTGATTTAACCCGTCTTCAAGCCTGCTTTGCATATTCCTTTCTCTTCTGGCACACCACCATGCCTGGTTCAATTTTGTATTTTTTTGATAGGGACAGCGTTTCGCCATGTTGCCGAGGCTAGTCTCGAACTCCTGGTCTCAAGCAATCTGCTCACCTCAGCCTCCCAAAGTGCTAGGATTAGAGGCACGAGCCACCACGCCAGGCCAAGGCTATTATTCTGACTTAGGGGTTTTTGTTTGTTTCATTTTGTTTTTCCTACAGAGTCATTATTTCTTCAATAGATATATCTCAAAGCAGAAGCTGGCTAAGATCATCCTGGAACTTCAAATTTCCTAACATCAGAGATGCGATAGAACTTTGGACAAATAGAGTGTGGTCTATATACAGCTGGTGCCAGAACTGCATAACCCTGGTATGGATGTGACATCCCTGTTTTCAGCACTATAGTTCTTCTACACACTTGGTGTTTATATACATATGTGCTCAAGTCAGTCCAACCCTCAAGCTAAACTCAGATAAGATGAAATTATTGAGTCATGCCTGCCTTTGCTTCTATAAAACATACATCAAGTCACTTTCTGGTTCCTGTTTTCTTGTCCTTATCATATTACTCATAGGACTCAGAATTGTTTATTATTAATTTCAGAGTTTAGAAGTATTGAAAGACACCATCTTTCCATCTCGTATCTACCACCGAGAACTTTACAGTCTAAAACAACAGTTTTGCATTTTGGAAAGTAAATTATGCAAGCTCCAGGAAGCACTGAAGGTTGGTATTGTCAAATAAAAAAGCAAATCTGGAATTAGGTAAGAAGACACTTTATTTGAAAAGACTATTGCAATAGGGAAAATGCTCAAGTCATAAGATTTATATCTCAAACATTAAGCGAAAAAGTTTTCTTTGTTAGCAAGGCATAAAAGGGTAGAACAAATTGGGTTATGGGGAAGTAAGATGAAGAGTTGGGATAATCTGATTAGACAGCTGATTAGATCAGGGAACATCTTTTCCTGAAGGTTGTTCAGCATACCAATGCTTGCTTAAGCCCAAGAATAGGTCAAGGTTCTAGGGCCTATGGGGAGGGCTAAATCCTGACTAAAGTTTGGTCAAGTTAGTAGATATTTTGTCCAGATTGGTCAGTGGCAGTGAGCAGTTCAGCTAATCACTTATGAGACAAAGAATGGGAATTTGGAGGGTCTGTGTCTGGCTTTGTCAGATAAACAAGGGAGCCATCCATAAATCTTATCTAACTGATGTGGGAAAAGTTGGTTCCACATCGCTTCCAAAATAATAAATTATTTCCTAGACATAAAACTGTAGGGAGATTTTTTTGTTTGTTTCTAGAGATTGAAACAAATTATGTTGCCCAGGCTAGACTCCAACTCCTAACTCCTAGGCTCAAGTGATCCTCCTACCTCAGCCTCCTTTAGTAGCTGGGACTGCAGGCTTGGATGGGGAGTTTTTTGGCCATCCTTATTTTCCAGAATTGCAGAGCTCAGGTAAAGTTCAATATTGTCAGTATTAAAGCAGAAGATCTGAAAAAAATATTGCCTGCTGTTTGCTTTTTTTTTTTTTTTTTAAATAGACAGGGTCTCACTCTGTCACCCAGTCTAGTGTGCAGTGGCATGATCATGGCTCACTGCAACCTTGACCTCCTGGCTCAAGGGATCTTCCTGCCTCAGCCTCACTTATAGCTGGGACCAGAAGTGTGTGCCACCTACCCAGCGAATTTTTTTATTTTTTGTAGGGATGGGGGTCTCACTTTGTTGCCCAGGCTGGTCTCAAACTCCTGGCCTCAAGTGATCCCCCTACCTCAGCCTCCCAACGTGTTGGGATTGCAGGCATGAGCCATGGCACCTGGCTTGTTTGTAAATTTAAATAATCAGACATAAAAATAAAAATTTATGCACAGCAAAATAAGATGCAAAAGGCTGGGCGCGGTGGCTCACGTCTGTAATCCCAGCACTTTGGGAGGCTGAGGCAGGTGGATTGCCTGAGGTCAGGAGTTCGAGACCAGCTAGCCAAGATGGTGAAACCCTGTCTCCACTAAAAATACAAAAAAAAAAAAAATTAGCCAGGCATAGTGGTGCATGCCTGTAATCTCAGCTACTGGGGAGGCTGAGGCAGGAGAATCGCTTGAACCCAGGAGGCGCAAATTGCAGTAAGCAGAGATCATGCCACTGCAGTCCAGCTTGGGCGACACAGCGAGACCATGTCTCAAATAAAATAAAATAAGATGCAAAAATATTTGCTCAAATATGAGGAAAACAATTAATTATTGAATATATAAAGAACCAATACAAATCAATACAAAAAAGACCAATAACTTAGCAGTAAAATGAGGAAATTATATGAATACAGCATTCACCTAAATGTAGGAATACAAGCCAGGTACAGTGGTGCACACTTATCATCCCAGCTACTCAAGAAACTGAGATGGGAGAATCACTTGAGCACAGAATTTTGAGGCCATCCTGGGCAGAAAGAAAAGGAATACAAATGGTTCTTAAATACATGAGTAGGGCTGGGCACGGTGACTCATGCTTGTAATCCCAACAGTTTGGGAGGCCAAAACGGACAGATCATCTGAGATCAGGAAAATCACTTGAACCCGGGAAGTGGAGACTGCTGTGAGCCAAGATCGTGCCACTGCTCTCCAGCCTGGGTGACAGAGCTAGACTCTGTCTCAAAAATAAAATAAAATAAAAATAAAATAAATAAATACATGAGTAGGTACTCAACTTCACTTAAGAGTGAATCAGGGGCCGGGCACAGTGGCTTACCCCTGTAATCCCACCACTTTGGAAGGCCAAGGTGGGTGGATCACTTGAAGTCAGGAGTTCAAGACCAGCCTAGCCAATGTGAAACCCCCTCTCTACTAAAATACAAAAATTAGCTGGATGTGGTAGTGCATGCCTATAATCCCAGCTACTCGGAGGGCTGAGGCAGGTGAATTGCTTGAACCCGGGAAGCGGAGGTTGCAGTGAGCTGAGATCGCACCGCTGCACTCCAGCCTGGGCAACAGAGCGAGACTCCATCTCAAGAGTAAATCAGGGCTGGGTGCTGTGGCTCACACTTGTAATCCCAGCACCTTGGGAGGCCAAGGTGGGCAGATCACTTGAGGTCAGGAGTTTGAGACCAGCCTGGCCAACATGGTGAAATCCTGTCACTACTAAAAATACAAAAATTAGCCAGGTGTGATGGCGGGCACCAGTAATCCCAGCTACTCAGGAGGCTGAGGCAGGAGAAGCACTTGAACCCGGGAGGTAGAGGTTACAGTGAGCCGAGATTGCGCCGCTGCACTCCAGCCAGGGTGACAGAATGAGACTCTATTTCAAAAAAAAAAAAAAAAAGTGAATCAGGACTAGGTGTGGTACCAGTGACAAGCCTCAAAGAATATTTGCATAAACAAAATGTCTTTATTTTAGGCAGCAGAAAGAAAAAGTTATCCTACTACCCCCATTAAGTTACAGAACTTTTACTTATCTCTCATTTCGCTAAAACATAGTCATGTATTTAATTATACCTAGTCACTAGGGAACCTGAGGAATGTAATCTATCATCTGGATTACAGTGTGTCCAGCTAAAAGTCAGGTTTCCTATTACTAAAGAAGAAGGCAAAAATGTATATTGGGAGGCAATTAGTAGTCTCTGCCACACACAAAAAACAGAAATGCAAAATAAACTTCAATGAGTAATGCCTTTAGCCTATCAGATTGACAGAACAAACAAATCAAAGACCAAAAGTTTTGGAGAAACAGGTGCTTTCTTGTTATTGAGAATGCCATAAATTGATAAAACCTCTATGGGCTATAATTAGTTAACATCTATCAACATTTTTAAAATATATATCATTTGATGCAACCAAATTTTGTACATATGTACAAAGTGATTTATTGCAGTGTGATTTGAAAAATAGTGAAAACAAAAAACAAAACTAAGTGTCAAAGAATATGGGATTAATTGACTGAATTATAATCCATTCATTCAGTGGAATACTATGTAGCTGTTAAAAAGAATGAGGTAGTTCTGTATGTACTAATGAGGTATGATCTCAAGAATATACCATCAGTCCCCTACCCCCTAGGAAAACTTTTTTTAAAAGAATACACTAATGGCCAGGCATGGTGGCTCACGCCTGTAATCCAGCACTTTGAGAGGCCAAGGTGGATGGATCACTTGAGGCCAGGAGTTTGAGACCAGCCTGGCCAACATGGCAAAACCCCATCTCTACTAAAAGTACAAAAAATTAGCCTGGCATGGTGACACGCTCCTGTAATCCCAGCTGCTCCACAGGCTGAGGCAGGAGAATCACTGGAACCTGGGAGACAGATGTTGCAGTGAGCTGAGATCACGCCACAGCGCTCCAGCCTGGGCAACAGAGCATGACTGTGTCTCAAAATAATAATAACAATAATAATACACTATTAAATTAAATGTAAAGGTATATTCAGAACAGTGTTTATCGGATGTTCCCATGTATTATTAAAATATATAACTTTGGGAGGCCAAGGTGGTTGGATAACTTGAGGTCAGCAGTTCAAGACCATCCTGGCCAACATGATGAAACCTCCTCTCTACTAAAAAAAATAGCCAGGCATGGTGGCGCATGCCCGTAGTCCTAGCTACTCAGGAGGCTGAGGCAGGAGAATCGTTTGAACCAGGAGGCGGAGGTTGCAGTGAACCGTGATCATGCCACTGCACCCCAATCTGGGTGACAAAGCGAGACTCTGTCTCAAAAAATTATTATTTGAGACCAAAAAAAGAATAGAATAATTGTTTTTGTTTGTTTGAAACAAAGTCTCGCTCTGTCACCCAGGCTAAAGTATAGTGGCATGATCTAAGCTCACTGCAACCTCTGCCTTCTGGGTTCAAGCAATTCTTCTGCCTCAACCTCCTGAGTAGTCGGGACTACAGGTTCCTGCCACCACACCTGGCTAATTTTTGTATTTTTAGTAGAGACGGGATTTCACCATGTTGCCCAGGCTGGTCTTGAACTCCTGACCTCAAGTGATCTGCCTGCCTTGGCCTCCCAAAGTGCTGGGATTCTAGACATGAGCCACCACACCAGGCCTAAATAAAATTATTGAGACTAGGTGGGACTCCAAAAATAAATAGCAAAAAAATTAAACATAAAATAAAACTAATTGACCAGTTGAGATTTTGGTTCTAGAAGTAAATTCATTGCTTTTTTGAATTCCTATAATTTTATAACTTTGTCAGAGCAGTTTACTATGGGTGGCAAGGCAGTATTCAAACAGACCTTAAAAATTAAATTTTGTAGCTGGGCGTGGCATACACACCTATGGTCCCAATTACTCAGGGGACTGAGGTGGGAGGATTCCTTGAGCCTCAGGACACTCCAGCCCATTGCATTCTAGCCTGGGCAACATAGTGAGACCCTGTCTCTAAAAAAAAGTTTTCTTTTAATTTAAAAAGTCTAGAATGAATGTGTGTGTGTATGTGTGAAATAATTCTATAAACCTTTCCTTCTCTTCTTCACCTCTGGTGTACACACTCTACGTTTCATGACTTTTCTCCTATTTCAGCTCTTCTTATATTTTAACCCCAAATCATTAATCCCAATGTACCAGGGAGGATGATGATATAGAACTAAGAATGGGCCAGGCATGGTGGCTCACACCTGTAATCCCAGCACTTTGGGAGGCTGAGGCAGGCAGATCCCAAGGTCAGAAGATCGAGACCATCCTGGCCAACAAGGTGAAACCCCGTCTCTACTAAAAATACAAAAAAATTAGCTGGGCGTGGTGTCACACACCTGTAGTCCCAGCTACTCAGGAGGCTGAGGCAGGAGAATCACTTGAACCCAGGAGGTAGAGGTTGCAGTGAGCCAAGATCATGCCACTGCACTCTAGCACTCCAGCCCTCCAGCCTGGGCGACATAGCAAGACTCCATCTCAAAAAAAAAAAAAAAAAAATGTGAACTAACAATGAAGCTTATGTTATTTCCTTCACTAAGAAAGCGCCTAGAAGGCTGTATCAGTCAAAATTCCTTTTAGCCACAAGTGACAGAAACACAATGCAACCCGGCTTAAGCCCATAAAACCAGTAAGTCTAAGGTATGACTGGATTCAGGGACTCGAATGATATTGTCAGCATCCTGGCTCTGTCTCATCTTTCAGTTCTACCTTCTTTAGAATAAGTTTATTTCTCAGACAGACTCTCCCCTTCCACTAGCAACATGGTTGCTGGCAGCCTTAGATTCTTATTCTCATAACAGAACAATCTCAGCTGAGAGAACTTGCCCTGGGTCATGTGTCTAGTCCTTGAGTGAGTATCCTGACCAGATCAGGTGGACTGAGGGAGAGAAGGAAAACCCAGGTGCTTTTACCAGAAGTAGGAATGGCTACAGGTGAGGGCTAGTCCCTGGGCCTGTTTACCCCACTTCAGAAGCTCTGCTCTATATTGCTGGGAGGGCTGGCTCCTACAGGATACATTCCTCAAGTTCCAGGTCACCTGGTTCCTGGTTATGATGGCCTATTGCAAGACATTGATGAGAGACTGTAGGGAGGGACAAGACAAGGAGTTTCTTCCCCTCCTCTTTACTGCATGATTTCTCCAGCAATGGTAGTTGTTGCCTTCTGGCCCCATCTCCCACTGGATAAATACTCCATGTTTCTTCTTCTTCTTCCTATTTTTTTTTTTTTTTTTTGAGACAGAATTTCACTCTCGTCCAGGCTGGAGTGTAGTGAGTGGCACGATCTCGGCTCACTACAACCTCCACCTCCCAGGTTCAAGCGATTCTCCTGCCTCAGCCTCCCAAGTAGCTGGGATTACAGGTGCCTGCCACCACGCCTGGCTAATTTTTGTGTTTTTAGTAGAGACGAGGTTTCACTATGTTGTCTAGGCTGGTCTCGAACTCCTGACCTCAGGTGACCCACCTGCCTCGGCCTCACAAAGTGCTGGGATTACAGATGTGAGCTACCGCACCCAGCCAATGTTTCCTGATTCTCTGGGTAAACCTACCTCCAGACCTCTGGATACACTGCCTCCACCTTTTGTTTCTCCAGCCTCAGGATGTTAATGGCTTCCTGCTGTTGCTAATCTCTGATTGCCTCACGGTACCCAGTGGGCCTCTCAGCTCTTCCGTTATGAATGTAACCAAGTGCCTGTATTACACGACCCCTCTTTTCAATATCCAGAGTGGTTTCTATTTTCCTGACGGATATGTGCAGGAAAATATCCACTCCAAACTCCCCTAAGAAAGGCCCCTGTGTCTCAACATTGTGCTCATTGGTCTGGAGAGAAGCTTCTGGAATTCCATTCCTGCTCCCAGAATTTGTGCCTCACGATGAATTAGCCAAAGGAGAAAAAGGCAAGTCATTTAACTCCTCTGGGCCTCAGTTTCCTCATCTGTACATTGGGGATGATACCATTTGTGGGGGACTGAATGCATGGCAGCCTCCAAAAGGTATATTCAAGTCCTAATCCCCAGACCCTGTAAATACAGCCTTATTTGGACAAAGGGCTTTACAAATGTAATTAGGGTAAGGATTTTGAAATGAGGAGATCTTCCTGGATTATCTAGGTGGACCCTAAGTCCCAGGACAAGTGCCCTTATGAGAGAGACACATAGAGAATGCATACAGAGAAGAGAAGCAATGTGACCACAGAGATAGAGATTGGAGTGCTGTAGCCACAAACCAAGGAGTGCTGACAGCTACCAGAAGCCGAAAGAGGCAAGGAACCAATTCTTCCCCAGAGGCATGGGAGGCAGTGAAGCTCCACTGACACCTTGATGTCAGACTTTATGCCTCTAGCACTGTGAGAAAATAAACTTCAATTGTTTTCAGCCACCAAGTTTGGGATAATTTGTTACAGCAGGCACAGGGAATTAATACACTGTTTTACTGCATAGGGTCATTGTGTTTGTTTGCTAGAGCTGCCATAACAAAATACCACAGGCTGGGTGGCTTATACAACAGAAATTTATTTTCTCACAGTCTGGAAGCAAGAAGTCTGTGGCTTCTTGGTTAGTTTATTCTGAGGCTCCTCCTGGGCTTGTAGATGGCTGTCTCCGCTCTATCTTCACACAGTCTTTCCTCTGTGTGAGTACATTCCTGAGTGAGTACATGTCTCTCTGCATGTCTGATTTCCTCTTACTATAAGAACACCAGTTAGAATGGATTAGGACCCACCCTAACGTCCTCATTTTAACTTAATCACCTCTTTAAAGATCCTATCTCCAAATATAGTCACTAGTCACATTCTGAGGTTCTGGATGTTAAGATTTCAACATACGAATTCTGGGACACAATTCAGTCCACAGTAGTCATGTTCCAGATCCTTGGCCTTTATCAGTTTCTTGAATGTACTATATTCTTGGCTGCATTAAGTATTTTTTCCTCTGCAAGGAACTCTTCCCCTAGTCTTTATCTCCCTTCATCTGCTAAGTCTCAATTTATTCTTGAGATCATGGCTAAATATCACTTCCCAAGCCTCCAGCTGTTCATGCTCATAGCACACTTCATTGATCTTATTGAAGTATTGTTTTGTTTTGAGTGTGTTTGTGCATCTTTGTTTGAGATGAGATCTCACTATGTTGTCCAGACTGGTCTCGAACTCCTGGACTCAAGCAATTCGCTGGATTCAGCCTTCCAAAGTGCTGGGATTACAGGTGTGCACCACCATTCCCGGCCTTCTGTGCATGTTTAATGTCTGTCTTCCCTCACCGGACTGTCAGCTCCATGAGGTGACACACAGGGCTCACACTGTACTTATGGTGCCTGGCATATAGTACATACAAAATAAACGAATGAATGAAATGAAGAAACTTATGATTATAAATGAGAAAATATCATGAAGCACATGGTACACTGAGAAAGTATTCAATACATGGTAGCTATTATTTTGATGACTGTCACCCTCAAGAATCAAAGTAACTTGTTATTTATTTGCCAAATGTGATGTCTTCTTCCAGACCATCTCAGAAAGTTCTTCCTGTCCAAGCTGTGGTCAAACATGTCACATGAGTGGTAAACTTACAAATGTGCCTGCCTGTGTTCTCATCACCCCTGGAGACTCCAAAGCTGTGCTTCCTCCCACGCTGCCACAGCCAGCCAGCCATCTTCCTCCTCCTCCACCTCCACCTCCACCTCCACTTCCACCTCCGCCACCTCCTCGACCACCAGTAGCACCTGTGTTGCTCAGAAAACCCAGTCTTGCTAAAGCACTTCAGGTAGGTAACAATCTAGTAATGATATGTTTTGGTCAGTGTGTAATATAGCAGTAAAGCCAAGTAGCCTTTTAAGACCAGGCTAATCAGGGCTTGGGCCGGAAGGCTATATTTTGTTCTGATTCCATATCTTAATTATTATGTTTTTAAAATCTCAGTCCCTGAGGAATTCCTAGAAGCTGGATTGAGAAATGAAAGTGATGTGTGTGAAACCCAGTAGAGTGGAAGATTCCTATTCGCTTCTCAGCATGGCTTTTTCCTAGGGAAGAAAACCTCCCTAGGAAACCAAATTAAAAATAGAAGATTGCTTAGTGAGTGAAGTCAGAACAAAGAGTTAGTGGATTCCAAAGTTTCATGTCGTTAGGCTGGAGAATCAATCTCTATTTCAGTTACTTATTTACCAAGGGGACCAGAAAATTTGTGAATCACTAAGACAGGCATGACCCTGTTTTAAAATCTGCTGAATTTTCACTATGATACATTTGGTTTAATGTAGCTGAATTAAATCCAGAGTCTTCCCAATCTTGACACCAAAAAAAAACCAAAAAACAAAAAACCCAGAGCCTATTGTTATATTTGCCCTAATTATACCTCTGTTATTGTATACATTCTTGCTCTATGGAAACTGAGTCATCTTTCTAGGTAATTCAAGGAAAACTTCACTTTAACCCGATTAACTCCTTCAACTCTTGTCTTATTGTAATGACTCTTACGGAAAATGCATTATTGCAGGAAACTGGTCCATCTCTTATTTGGTAGCAAAGCCTTAGCTTATAAAAACGAAATTGGGGGAGGGGTGGGAAGCCTTACATTTTGATGAATACTTTTCAATGGGTGATAAAAACAGGATTATTCTTGGTTGAGTGGAAAGAATATGAAAGGTTCCTAGGGTAAATAAGAGTTACCTCTTAACTCTGAGTCTTTAAAAACTAGATTTGGATTTGCATTTCACCAGTTGTGCTGGTTCCAATTTGAATTCTTACCTCACCATGTATTTCAAGGCTGGACCATTAAAAAAAGATGGACCCATGCAGATAACAGTTAAAGATCTGCTGACTGTAAAATTAAAGAAGACACAGAGTGTAGATGAAAGGAGGAAGGTAAGATGTCATTGACCATATACATGTTCTTTTTTGCTTTTAACCTTGTTGTCCCATTCTGGAAAATAAGCATAAGCCTTATGTATAGAAGTCATTCCAGGCAGGGTGAGTGGCTCGTGCCTATAATCCCAGCACTTTGGGAGACCAAGGTGGGAGGATCACCTGAGCCCAGGAGTTCAAGACCAGCCTGGGGAACATGGCAAGACCTCATCTCAATTTGTATACAACTAGGGGGGTGGGGCAGGGCTGGGGGGAGAAGTCATTTCATTTCAAGTTAAGTTTGTTATGTTTTTATTTTAGTAGTTTTGGATTTCCCAACAAAATGTGTATATTAGAAAATGATAGGCCGGGCGTGGTGGCTCAAGCCTGTAATCCCAGCACTTTGGGAGGCCGAGACGGGCGGATCACGAGGTCAGGAGATCGAGACCATCCTGGCTAACACGGTGAAACCCCGTCTCTACTGAAAAATACAAAAATCTAGCCAGGCGAGGTGGCGGGCGCCTGTAGTCCCAGCTACTTGGGAGGCTGAGGCAGGAGAATGGCGGGAACCCGGGAGGCGGAGCTTGCGGTGAGCTGAGATCCGGCCACTGCACTCCAGCCTGGGCGACAGAGCGAGACTCCGTCTCACAAAAAAAAAAAAAAAAGAAAATGATTTAATTAGGCAATTTTTATCTCCCAACCGTTAGTCTGAAGAGGTAGAGACATCCTTTGAAGCTTTGGAATAAAAATTGGGTAGAATAGTGGATGTATCTTACACATACTCAGCACTCAGATATTTGCCATTTTTGCATGTTTACATTTTGAGTGATATTTTAAAATTTGTTTTAATAATGTCTCATTTTATAATTAAAGCTTATACCATCGCCGAAAGCACGGAATCCACTAGTTACTGTCTCTGATTTGCAGCGTGTTACCCTGAAACCTAACTCCAAAGTGTTATCAACTCGAGTTACAAATGTCTTAATGTAAGGAACTGCACAGTACTATGCTCTACTACTTCTTAAAAGAATGATATTGTCGTACAAGGGCCTAAAAAAAGGGAAAACAAGATTTTTGTGTGTATTTCTAATGTTAAAAGTTATATATGCTCATTATAGAAAAATTGAAATCTACAGAAAAGTTTAAAAAAGAAAACAAAAATTATCTAAATAGTCCTATCATTGGAGATAGCCACTGTTAACATACTGCGGTTTATCATTCTAGTCTTTTTCTGGGCATATGCTTTATTGCCCCATTTAAAGATGCTGTTTACTATAAGATATGCCATTGATTTAATGACAGATTTTGGGATAAAAAGATATACTATCAAGAATTTTAGGCTGGGTGTGGTGGGTTATGTCTGTAATCCCACCACTTTGGGAAGCCGAAGTGGGAGGATTACTTGAGGCCAGGAGTTTAAGACCAGCCTGGGCAACATAGTGAGAGTCCCATCTCTTAAAAAATTAATTAAATTAAAAATTAGCCTGATGCAGTGGTGTGTGCCTGTGGTCCCAGCTACTTGGAAGGCTGAAGAAAGAGGATCACTTGAGCTCAGGAGATCAAGGCTGCAGTGAGAAGTGATTGTGCCACTGTACCCCAGCCTGGGCAACAGAGAGAGACTCCATCTCAAAAAAAAAAAAAAATGATAACCTAAATGTCTCAAGACAGGATTTTATCTGTGAAATTTACATGCAATGAACTGCATATTTTGAAGATGTCAAAATGAAACTTTGAAGTTAATTTTCAAAAAGATGGGAAGAGTTCATGGTATATTGAATGGACAAAACTGTATCTACAATATGATTATACACAGACAGATACACACATATACCATATTTACTTGATTCCAAGACATACTAGTTTTCATATTATATAATTTCTGAAAGCAACCTGTTTTATTTTTTATTTTTTGTATTGTTTTATTTTTTGAGATGGAGTCTCGCTCTGTCGCCCAGGCTGGAGTGCAGTGATGCGATATCGGCTCACAGCAACCTCCACCTCCCGGGTTCCGGCGATTCTCCTGCTTCAGCCTCCTGAGTAGCAGGGATTACAGGCGTGTGCCACAATGCCTGGCTAATTTTTATATGTTTTAATAGGGATAGGGTTTCACCATGTTGGTCAGGGTGGTCTCAAACTCCTGACCTTAAGTGACCCACCCCCCCCCCAGCCTCCCAAAGTGCTGGCATTACAGGGGTGAGTCACTGTGCCTGGCTTAGGTTATGACATTTAATTTCTGTAAGTCTTCATTAGACATCCGTGCCTATCAACTCTGTACATGGCTGAGTTTTTCCCTAGGATGGATTTTTATACATGTAACTCCTGGGTCAAGAAGTATTATGTATTGGAATGGCTATATCACCTTATGTTCCCATCGGCATCTTCTGCTATTTTTTTTTTTTTTTTTTTTTGAGGAGTCTTGCTCTGTCACCCAGGCTAGAGTAGTGGCACAATCTCGGCTCACTGCAACCTCTGCCTCCCAGGTTCAAGCAATTCTCTGCCTCAGCCTCCCGAGTAGCTGGGATGACAGGTGCCCGCCACCATGCCCAGCTACTTTTCATATTTTTAGTAGAGATGGGGTTTCATCATCTTGGCCAGGCTGGTCATGAACTCCTGACCTCATGATCCACCTGCCTCGGCCTCCTAAAGTGCTGGGATTACAGGCGTGAGCTACCACACCCAGCCTCTACTACAATTTTTTAATGTAACACATAGAACTACTTTCTCGGATGTTGCCTATAGAAATGATTGCTTTCCTTTGGGAAAAAATAATAAAATCTGGCAAGTTCTAATTTTTATATCTTTGTTTTATCAGTACTCCTGGAAAAAGTCAGATGGATTTGCGGAAACTGCTTAGAAAAGTCGATGTAGAGAGGTAATACACTCTCATATCTTTATGCCTTGTAAGTCCATTTTAAAAGTTGGCATAAAACACAGCTATTTTTATTTTCAAAACCTTTGTAGGAGCCCAGGTGGAACCCCTCTTACCAACAAAGAAAATATGGAAACAGGAACAGGACTGACTCCAGTGATGACTCAGGCCTTAAGGAGAAAGTTTCAGGTAACCCTTTAGGAAAAGAATATTGGTTCCTTTACTTGAAAATAAATTGGCCTGGTGTGGTGGCTCATGACTGTAATCCTAACACTTTGGGAGGCTGAGGTGGGGGGATTGCTTGAGCCTAGCAGTTCAAGATGGGCAACATGGTGAAACTCTGTCTCTACAAAAAATACAAAAAATTAGCCAGGCCTGGTGGTGCATGCCTGAGGTTCCACCTACTTGGGAGGCTGATGTGGGAGGATCACTTGAGCCCAGGAGGTCAAGGCTGCAGTGAGCTGTGATTGCACCACTGCACTCCAGCCTGGGTGACAAAGAAAGACTGTGTCTCAAATAAATAATCATAATCATGATTTATGATCATAATTTAAAGCAGCTTTCTTAGTAATAATAATTTTTACATGGTACTGTATTTTGCAAAGTACTTTCATATTTAGGCTTCATAAAATTCTATAAAATATAGGTAGGATTGGCCAGGCACAGTGAGTGGCACATGCCTGTAATCTCAGCACTTTGGGAGGCCGAGGTGGGCAGATTACATGAGACCAGAAGTTCGAGACCTGCCTGGTCAACATAACGAAACCCTGCCTCCACCAAAAAAATACAAAAATGGCCGGGCACGGTGGCTCACGCCTATAATCCCAGCACTTTGGAAGGCCAAGGGTGATATAGCAAGACTCTGCCTTGACAAATAAATAAATAAATTGGGACTTTTTGTTTAATATATACAACTAACTCCTTTTTGTTTTTTTAGAATTTACAGACAAGGTCTCACTATATCTCCCAGGCTGGTCTCAAACTCCTGGGCTCATGTGATCCCCTTGTCTCAGCCTCCTAAAATGCTGGGATTATAAGCGTGAGCCACCGTGCTCGGCCTACAACTGTCTTTTTTTTTTTTAATTTATTTTTTATTTCAATAGGTTTTTGGGGAACAGAAAGTGTTTGATTATACTAATTAGTTCTTTAGTGGTGATTTCTGAGATTTTGGCGCACCCATCACCCAGGCAGTGTACACTGTTCCCAATGTATAGTCTTTAATCCCTCACCCCACCCCACCCTTTCCCCCAAGTCCCCAAAGTCCACTGTATCATTCTTATGCCTTTGCATCCTCATAGCTTAGCTCCCGGACTTATTTTTTTTATTTAAATATTTCTTTGGGAAGTAGGAAGTCCACAACTATAATACAGTGGTTTCACAATATAATCACTGTTCTTCCATCCTTAATGTGTGGTTTTTATCCTCTTAATACAAAATGGCTACATTTCCTGAAGCCTCATGTCCACATTCTAGGTAAGAGAAGGAGACAGGCAAATGTTAGGTAAGCTATGCCTCATTTCTTCAAAGATGCCCTATCCAGGAACTTCTGATTGCATCAGGGAAACTGGGAAAAGTGGTTTTTGGAATCTGAATGCAGTGTTGCCCTGCAAAAATTCTGGGTTCTGTTGAGAAAGGAGGAGAGTTGTATTTATCACAGGAATATAACTGATATTATATTTGGGACTTTTTTTTTTTTTATATAGCTGGCTCACCCTAGAAGCCCAACTCCAACTCTGCCACTTTCTACAAGCAGCTTTGATGAACAAAACTGATGCCAACTCTGCCTGACTCCATGTGATGATCCATAAAAAATGCAGATAAAAACACCCAGCCAGGCACAGTGGCTCACAACTGTAATCCCAGCACTTTGGGAGGCTGAGGTGGGTGGATCACCTGAGGTTAGGAGTTTGAGACCAGCCTGGCCAACATGGTGGAATCCCATCTCTACTAAAAATACAAAAATTAGCTGGGCATGGTGGTGGGTGCATATAATCCCAGCTATCCGGGAGGCTGAGGCAGGAGAATCGCTTGAACCCAGGAGGCAGAGGTTGCAGTGAGCCAAGATAGCGTCATTGCATCCCAACCTGGGCAACAAGAGCGAAACTCCATCAAGGAAAAAAAAAAAACCCAAATCCTTTTTTTTAATGTAGTAGGGTATATATATAGATATACTAATATAATTCCATTTGGAGAATTAGAGTATGTATGGAGCGCACATATACTGTGATATAAAGTGGATACAGATATTTGGATATTTTCTAGTTTGCATGATCATCAAGAGAACCGGATGGGAAAATACAGTCTCCAAAGTGATGTTTATCCTGGAATTACCCAATTTAGGTTGGAGAGGTTGTTCAAATTTAACTAGATAACTCAGTTTATACTGTATAGGTGCAGTTATGACAGTAATAAAATAGCCTCTTGGCTCATACCTGTAATCCCAGCACTTTGGGAGGCTAAGGTGGGAGGATTGCTTGAGCCCAGGAATTCAAGACTAGCCTGGGCAACATAGGGAGACCCCGTCCCTATTAAAAATACAAAATCAGCCAGCTATGGTGACACCTGCCTATAGTCCCAGCTACTTAGGAGGCTGAGATGGGAGGATCACTTGAAGCTGTAGTGTACTATAATTATGCCTGTGAATAGCCACTCTACTCCAGCCTGGACCACATAGCAAGACTCCATCTCTAAAAATTAAAAAAAAATTAAATTAGAATATCATTTCTCGCATCTTAGGTAGGTACTTATATCTGGCTCACAGAAGTCTGAGGTATTCCTTATTTTTATATCTGTTTTCCACATTTATACAGCTACATAAAAATTTTATGACGACTTCAACATGAACCTTATAGTTTTTGACAATGCCTTACCAAGGATTCTCAAGTCCATAGCAGGTCACTGTGAGACCTAGTTCCCTGTTGTCACTGACCTATATATTCAAAGACAGTAATACAGCCTGGGAAACATAGCGAGACCCCATCTGTATCAAAAATTTAAAATTAGCCAGGCATGGTGACGCATACCTGTAGTCTAAGTGTCCTAGTTACTTGGGAAGCTGAGGTGGGAGGATCACTTGAGCCCAAGAGTTCGAAGCTATGGTGAGCTATGATTGTTCCACTATACTCCAGAATGGGCAACAGAGCAAGAACCCATCTCTAAAACTAAAAGGCAACTCCCCAGAAAGACTGGATTTCTATAGATAAATATTGCATTAAGATGCCAAATAGAGTGTTGTAAAGTCACCAGACTAGAAAGCAAACCTGGGGGCAATGTTTACCACCTAAGAGGCAGTCCTGTTTTTGAGACCCACATCTTTATAGATATATATGTTTTGTTTGTTTGTTTTGTTTTGTTTTGAGATGGAGTCTCACTCTGTCACCCAGGCTGGAGTGCAGTGGCGCACTCTTGGCCCACTGCAACCTCCACCTCCTGGGTTCAAGCAATTCTTCTGCTTCAGCCTCCCGAGTAGCTGGGATTACAGGTGCACACTGCCATGCCTGACTAATTTTTGTATTTCTAGTAGAGACGGGGTTTCATTATGTTGACCAGGCTGGTCTCGAACTCCTCACCTCAGGTGATCCACCCACTTCAGCCTCCCAAAGTGCTGAGATTACAGGCATGAGCCACCACACCTGGCCAGAGATCCACATCTATATTTATAACACATTTATGGATGAAAATTAAACAGGTAGCCGGGAACAGTGGCTCATGCCCGTAATCCCAGCACTTTGGGAGGCCGAGGCAAGTGGGGAGGTCAGGACTTCAAAACCAGTCTGGGTAACATGGTGAAACCCCATCTCTACTAAAAATACAAAATTAGCCAGGTGTGATGTCATGCGCCTGTAGTCCCAGTTACTTGGGAGGCTGAGGCCGGAGAATCGCTTGAACCTGGGAGGCAGAGGTTGCAGTGAGCCAAGATCACACCACCGCCACTCCAGCGTGGGTGACAGCAAGAGACTCTGTCTCGAAAAAAAAAAAAATTAAATAGGTAGTGAAGAGATATATCAGCTTCTAGTAAAAGTTAAAAAAACAAAAACAAAAAAAACCTGCTAGCTACATTTACATTATGTAAAATTAAAGGGAATAATCACTGAGAATAAAGCAGTTGAGTATTTATAACAATAATATTTTAGGGGGCACTTACAATGTTTATAATATTGTAAACCACTGTGTACTCTATTCATTTAATGCTAAATGACTTGACCATTCTTGTGGGATAAGAGATCATAAGAAAAATGCTAGGGCCGGGCATCATGGTTCACGCCTGTAATCCCAGGACTTTAGGAGGCCAAGGCAGGTGGATGCCTTGAGCTCAGGAGTTTGAGACCAGCCTGGGCAACGTAATGAAAACTCCGTCTCTTCCAAAAATCAAAAAATTAGCCAGGTGTGATGTTGCACCCCTGTAGTCCCAGCTACTTGTGAGGCTGAGGTGGGAGGATGGTTTAGACCCGGGAGGTAGAGGTTATAGTGAGCTGAGATCATGCCACTGTATTCCAGCCTGGGCAACAGAGCCAGACCGTCTCAAAAAAAAAGGCCAGTTACAGTGGCTCATGTCTGTAATCCCAGCACTTTAGGAGGCTGAGGTGGGCAAATCACTTGAGGTCAGGCATTTGAGACCAGCCTGGCCAACATGGTGAAACCCCATCTCTACCAAAAATAAAAATAAATATTATCCAGGCATGGTGGCATGTGCCTATAGTCCCAGCTACTCAGGAAGCTAAAGCACGAGAATTACATGAACCCTGGAGGTAAAGGTTGCAGTAAGCCAAGATCACATCACTGCATTCCAGTCTGGACAACAAGAGTGAGACCCTGTGTCAAAAAAAAAAAAAAAAGAAGAAGAAAAGAAAGAAAAAAAAAATGCTTTATGGCCCAATGCAGTGGCTCACACCTATAATCCTAGCACTTCGGGAGGCTGAGGTGGGAGGATCACTTGAGGCCAAGAGTTCAAGACACGCCTGGGCAACATTGCAAGACTCCATCTCTACAAAAAAAACAAAAAATTAGCCGGGCGCGGTGACATGTGCCTGTAGTCCCAGCTACTCAGGAGACTGAGGTGGGAGAATCACTTGAGCCCGGGAGGTTGAGGCTGCAGTGAGCCGTGTTTACACCACTACACTCCAGCCTGCTGGATAACAGAGCAAGACTCCATCTCAAAAAGAAAAGAAAAAATGCTTTGCTACTTAATGAGACCAGGCAAAAAAAAAAAAAAAAAAAAAAAGTCCTATAGAAATCATATAGATAAACATTTGCAAAGCTGCCACTGCCATTGTACAGTGTTAAAATGTGTTCCACCTTATATCTTTTACTGATTTTTATGACAGATTTTATATTGTAACCATTTGAGAACTCTGTAAGTGCTATGGCTTCCTTAAACTACTATTTATCATATGCTCCCAGTGCTTACTTTGAGACTGAATGGCAACCAGAGAATGTAAACAACCAAGGTGCATCTGGTAAAATGTTTTTAAATAAAGATTAATAAAAGTTTTGGTTTTTCTCTTTCTAACCTTTTTTTTTTTTAACTAGAAATATAATACCTATAGAAAAGTGTATGTTGGCCGGGTGCAGTGGCTCACACCTATAATCCCAGCACTTGGAGAGGCGGAGGCAGGTGGATCACCTGAGGTCAGGAGTTCAAGACCAGTCTGGCCAACATAGTGAAACCCTGTCTCTACTAAAAATACAAAAATTAGCCGGGCGTAGTGTCAGGCGCCTGTAATCCCAGCTACTGGGAAGGCTGAGCCAGGAGAATTTTTTGAACCTGGGAGGCAGAGGTTGCAGTGAGCTGAGATCACCCCATTGCACTCCAGCTTGGGCAACAAGAGCGAAACTGTCTCAAAAAGTATATGTTAAGTATAGAAAAAATATATCAAATTTAAAAATTATAGGCTGGGGGTCAGGCACAGTGGCTCACACCTGTAATCCCAGCACTTTGGGAGGCCAAGGTGGGTGGATCACTTGAGGTCACAAGTTCGAGACCAGCCTGGCCAACATGGTGAAACCCCCCTCTCCACCAAAAAAATATATAAAAATTATCTGGGCATGGTTGCATGTGCCTATAGTTCCAGCTTCTCAGGAGGCTGAGGCACGACAATCACTTGAACCATGGAGGTGGGAGTTGCAGTGAGCCAAGATCACACCACTGCACTACAGTCTGGGCAACAGAGTGAGACTTTGTCTCAAAAAAAAAGAAAGAAAAGAAAGAAAAATGCTTTATGGCCCAGTGCAGTGGCTCACACCTATAATCCTAGCACTTTGGGAGGCTGAGGCAGGAGGACCACTTGAGGTCAAGAGTTCAAAACAAGCCTGGGCAACGTTGCAAGACCCTGTCTCAACAAAAAACAAAAAATTAGCCAGGCATGGTGGCGTGTGCCTGTAGTCCCAGCTACTTGGGAGACTGAGGTGGGGAATCACTTAAGTCCAGGAGGTTGAGGCTGCAGTAAGCCGTGTTCATACCACCTGCACTCCAGCCTGCTGGGTGACAGAGCAAGACTCTGTCTTTAAAAAAAAAAAAAAAAAAAAAGAAAAGAAAGAAAAATGCTTTACTATATAATGAAGCCAGGCAGGGAAAACAAAAAGTCCATATAGATAAACATTTGCAAAGCTGCTACTGCCATTGTACCAGTGTTAAAATATGTTCTACCTTGCATCTTTAAATAAAGATTAATAAAAGTTTTAGTTTTTCTCTTTTTAACCTTTTTTAACTAGAAATAATACCTATAAAAAAGCATATATTAAGTATAGAAAATATATGTGAATTTAAAGATCAAGACCGAGTGTGGTGGCTCACACCTATAATCCCAGCACTTTGGGAGGCCGAGGTGGGCAGATCACCTGGGGTTAGAAGTTCGAGACCAGTCTGGCTAACATGGTGAAACCCCATCTCTGCTAAAAATACAAATTTAGCTGGGCATGGTGGTGCGCGCTTGTAATCCCAGCTATTTGGGAGGCTGAGGCAGAATTGCTTGAACCCAAGAGACAGAGGTTGCAGTGAGCCCAGATAGCACCACTGCACTCCAGCCTGGATGACACAGTGAGACTCTGTCTCAAAAAAAGAAAAAGAAAAAAAAAAAAAAATATATATATATATATATATATATACAGGCCGGGGGCCAGGTGCGGTGGCTGACACCTGTGATCCCAGCACTTTGGGAGGCCGAGGTGGGTGGATGACATGAGGTCAGGCATTTGAGACCAGCCTGGCCAACATGGTGAAACACCATCTCTACCAAAAGTACAAAAGAAAATTAGCCAGGCATGGTGGCACATGCCTGTAATCCCAGCTACTCAGGAGGCTGAGGCATGAGAATCACTTGAGCCTGGGAGGCAGAGGTTATAGTGAGCCAAGATCGCGCCACTACACTCCATCCTGGGTGACAGAGCAAGACTCTTTCTGAAGAATAAAAAAAGGCCTGGGGCGGGAGGCAGTGGCTCACTCCTGTAATCCCAGCACTTTGAGAGGCTGAGGCTGGCAGATCACTTGAGGTCAGGAGTTCGAGACCAGCCTGGCCAACAAAGCAAAACCCTATCTCTACTAAAAATACAAAAATTAGCCGAGCCTGGCGGTGCGCCTGTAATCCCAGCTCCTTGGGAGGCTGAGGCGGTAGAATCGCTTGAACCTGGGAGGTGGAGTTTGCAGTGAGCCTAGATTGCGCCACTGCACTCCACTCTGGGCAACAGAGCAAGACTCTGTCTCTCTCTATATATATATGCATTTTTTTCAATATATATGTTTTACATATATATAACAAAAACACACATAACCACCAAAAAATACGTATGATTAGTATCCTCAGAAGCCCTACATGTCTCCTTCTTCTATCATATCATAATCCCTTCCCTCACTAAGTAATCACTGACCTGTTTGGTACAATAAATATTTCCTTGCTTTTAGTAAGAACCCACCCCTAAATGCTATGGTTTATTTTGCTTGCTTTTGAACCCTATAGAAATAGAATCAGGTCTGGCGCAGCGGCTCTCACCTGTAATCCTACCACTTTGGGAAGCTGAGGCGGGCAGATCACCAGATCCTGGCCAACATGGTGAAATCCTGTCTCTAAATACAAAAATTAGCTGGGTGAGGTCTCACGCACCTGTAATCCCAGCTACTCGGGAGACTGAGGCAAGATAATCACTTGAACCCGGGACCCAGAGGTTGCAGTGAGTCAAGATCGTGCCACTGAACTCTAGCCTGGCCACAGAGTGAGACTCCATCTCAAAAAAAAAAAAAAAAAAGAAAGAAATAGAATTATAGGGTATATATGTTTCTGATTTCTTTCAGTCAACATTTATTTTAAAGATTCAGTCATGTTATTGTATAGTGCTATAATTTTTTTAGATTCAAAGATTTTTTTTTTTACGAAACCCCAGAATAATAAACATGTTATAATTATACATTTAAATCTGGTTGTAAGTTTTATCCTGGCAGCTATTTGTCAATATGCCTGCTAGTTAAAGAGGTTCTGCAAGTTATAATTTACACACAAAGATATTTCACAACTTTTTTTTTTTTTTTTTTTTTTGAGACAAGGTGTCTCACTCTGTCGCCCAGGCTGGAGTGCAGTGGCGCGATCTCGGTTCACGGCAACCTCCACCTCCCGGTTCGAGCAATTCTCCTGCGTCAGTCTCCTGAGCAACTGGAACTACAGGCGCCCGCCACCACCCCTAATTTTTACTTTTTTTTTTTTTTTTTTTTTTTTTTTTGAGACGGATTTTCGCTCTTGTTGCCCAGGCTGGAGTGCAATGGTGTGATCGCGTTTCACTGCAACTTCCGCCTCCCGGGTTCAATCGATTCTCCTGCCTCAGCCTCCCGAGTAGATGGGATTACAGGCGCCCGCCACCACGCCCGGCTAATTTTTGTATTTTTAGTAGA
The DNA here is from genome assembly GCF_043159975.1 of Macaca nemestrina. Classification (NCBI taxonomy): domain Eukaryota; kingdom Metazoa; phylum Chordata; class Mammalia; order Primates; family Cercopithecidae; genus Macaca; species Macaca nemestrina. The sequence continues at coordinate 49,971,851 of NC_092141.1, read as the reverse complement.
GATGGGGTTTCACCATGTTGGCCAGGCTGGTCTCAAACTCCTGACTTTAGTTATCTGCCCGCCTCGGCCTCCCAAAGTGCTAGGATTACAGGAGTGAGCCACCGCCCTCGTCCCCAGGGGGTGTGTGTGTGTGTGTGTTGTGTTGTTTTGTTTTTGTTTGTTTTGATATCTCAGTTCCTACAGCTGAGGAAACTCTTAAACTAGGAGAGAAGAGGAGGCGGAACCCAAAGTGCTAGGATTACAGGCGTGAGCCACCGCCCTCGTCCCCAGCGGGGGTGTGTGTGTGTGTGTGTGGGTGTGTGTGTGTGTGTGTGTGTGTGTGCGCGGGTGTGTGTGTGTGTGTGTGTGTGTGTTGTGTTGTTTTTGTTTGTTTGTTTTGATATCTCAGTTCCTACAGCTGAGGAAACTCTTAAACTAGGAGAGAAGAGGAGGCGGAACCCAAGTGACGGGAAAGCAGGAACTGAAGAAGCGGAGGAAGGATTTCAAAATTGGAGGAAAGCCGGTAGGTTTTACTAACGGACCGGAAGGACTCTAGAGAAGGCTTTGCACTATGGCGGGTCCCGTGAGCTTGCGAGAGCTTCTAATGGGAGCGTCAGCCTGGATGGGCTCTGAAAGTCTCGGAGGGTCCCCTACCGAGGGCGGAGGGAGCGCGGCTGGCGGACCGGAGCCTCCATGGCGGGAGGATGAGATCTGTGTTGTGGGAATCTTCGGCAAGACGGCTCTACGCCTGAATTCCGAGAAGTTCTCTCTTGTGAATACGGTGTGCGACCGACAGGTCTTTCCAGTCTTTCGCCACCAAGATCCTGGGGATCCAGGGCCTGTAATCAGGACTGAGGCTGGCGCCATGGGTGAGGCCGGTGGAGCCGAAGACCCTGGGGCTGCAGCCGGGGATTCAGTTCGGGGAAGTGGAACTGCCGCGGAAGGTAACCGAACGGAGGCAGGCTCCCAGGACTACAGCCTTCTGCAGGCCTACTACAATCAGGAAAGCAAAGTTCTCTATCTTCTCCTCACCTCCATCTGTGACAATTCACAGCTTCTACGGGCTTGTCGGGCTCTTCAGAGCGGGGAAGCTGGAGGTGGACTCTCTTTACCTCATGCAGAAGCACACGAGTTCTGGAAGCATCAAGAGAAGCTGCAGTGCCTCAGTCTCCTTTACCTATTCTCTGTCTGTCATATCTTGCTTCTGGTCCATCCCACTTGTTCCTTTGATATCACTTATGATCGAGTATTCAGAGCCCTAGATGGGCTGAGACAGAAGGTCCTGCCACTCCTTAAAACAGCCATTAAGGATTGTCCAGTTGGCAAAGACTGGAAGCTAAACTGCCGACCTTGCCCACCTAGACTCCTTTTCCTCTTTCAACTCAATGGAGCCCTCAAGGTAGAACCTCCTCGGAACCAAGACCCAGCTCATCCAGACAAGCCCAAGAAACATTCTCCCAAAAGGAGGCTGCAGCATGCCCTGGAGGACCAGATCTATAGAATCTTCCGGAAGAGTCGTGTCTTGACTAATCAGAGCATCAACTGCCTCTTTACTGTGCCTGCCAACCAAGCTTTCGTGTACATAGTACCCGGAAGCCAGGAGGAGGACCCAGTAGGTATGTTGCTGGACCAACTTAGGAGTCATTGTACTGTGAAGGACCCGGAATCTTTACTGGTGCCTGCACCCCTTTCTGGGCCTAGGCGATACCAGGTAATGAGGCAGCACAGCCGACAACAACTTTCCTTTCACATTGACAGCAGCAGTTCCAGTTCTTCAGGCCAGCTAGTGGATTTCACTCTTCGGGAATTCCTATGGCAGCATGTGGAGCTAGTCCTAAGCAAGAAAGGTTTCGATGACAGTGTGGGCAGGAACCCACAGCCTTCCCATTTTGAACTTCCTACTTATCAGAAGTGGATCTCAGCAGCTTCAAAACTGTATGAAGTGGCTATTGATGGGAAAGAGGAGGACTTGGGGTCGCCCACTGGAGAGCTAACATCTAAGATTTTAAGCAGTATTAAAGTCTTGGAAGGGTTTTTGGATATTGACACAAAATTCTCAGAAAATCGATGCCAAAAAGCTTTACCCATGGCCCACAGTGCCTACCAGTCAAATTTGCCTCATAATTACACAATGACTGTCCATAAGAATCAGCTTGCCCAGGCTCTTCGAGTGTACAGTCAACATGCTAGAGGTCCAGCATTTCATAAATATGCCATGCAGTTGCATGAGGACTGCTACAAATTTTGGAGCAATGGCCATCAGCTCTGTGAGGAGAGGAGTTTAACTGATCAACACTGTGTACACAAATTTCACTCATTACCTAAATCAGGTAGCTAAAATTTTTTCAGCATTTTGAAATAAAAACTTTTGAGCTGTGTTCTCATTCTTGTTTTAAGATAGTCTGTTCACTACGTATTGATATTTTAGAAAGAGCCCTACAGAAATTTAGGTGCATCAGCTATACGTTTTCTCTCCTGCTGCAAAAGAAAAATACCAGCTATGACTACTTTCTTATTTTTTTTCATTTAAAGAATAAGTCCCAGTGAATTGGTAAAAGAATTATTAAGTAGTATAAAATTTCAGACATTTCATATTAACATTTCTGCCTTGGAGGATTTGTTGAACTAAAATGAATGTTATGTTAGATGATGGTACGTGATGATGATAGGAGGAAAAATTCACTTAAAAACTCTAAACTTTAGATTTATAATATAAATTATTTTATATATTTTCACTTGCTTCTTCTGTTATGTGTATTTAGGTAAGGTTTTTGTTTGTTTTTCTTTCCAAAGGATTTTTGGGAGTATTTGTGGGGTTAGATGTAGAATGCAAAGTAAATTTGACTGCACATTGTGTTTGTGAAATTAATAGTGGCTGTTATATTTTCCAGGAGAAAAACCAGAGGCCGATAGAAATCCCCCTGTGCTATATCACAATAGCCGAGCTCGATCTACTGGTGCTTGCAACTGTGGAAGGAAACAAGCACCTCGAGATGATCCCTTTGATATCAAAGCAGCCAATTATGACTTTTATCAGGTAGACTCTGAATTTTTTCTTCTTCCTTCTTTTTTTGTTAAATATCATCTGAGTAAAAACATATTTTCAATAGCAGAATAAGTAGAAAACAAATGCAACTGCAGTATAATATATAAACAAGAGCAAGTTCTTTATGTGTACATACTTACTTACACATCAATTATTGATCTTGTTAGAGTGAAGAATATATTATTTAAAATGAAAAACTTACTGAATTTTTTTCTTCCCCTCTATAGCTTCTGGAAGAAAAGTGTTGTGGAAAATTGGATCATATCAATTTCCCAGTATTTGAACCAAGTACTCCAGATCCTGCTCCTGCTAAGAATGAATCCTCTCCTGCTCCTCCAGATTCAGATGCTGATAAACTTAAAGAAAAAGAACCTCAAACCCAAGGAGAGAGCACAAGCCTGAGTTTAGCTTTGAGTTTGGGCCAATCCACAGATAGCTTAGGTACCTATCCAGCTGATCCACAAGCAGGAGGAGATAATCCAGAAGTTCATGGTCAAGTAGAAGTGAAAACTGAGAAGAGACCAAACTTGGTTGATCGACAGGCATCCACAGTTGAGTATCTCCCAGGCATGCTACATTCAAATTGCCCTAAAGGTCTCCTACCCAAATTCTCCAGCTGGTCTTTGGTTAAACTAGGCCCTGCTAAGTCTTATAACTTTCATACAGGTTTGGACCAACAGGGCTTCATTCCAGGAACAAATTATCTTATGCCTTGGGACATTGTCATCAGGACTAGAGCTGAAGACGAAGGAGACTTAGACACAAACTCTTGGCCTGCTCCAAATAAAGCCATTCCTGGAAAGAGAAGTGCAGTTGTAATGGGAAGAGGAAGACGGCGAGATGACATAGCTCGAGCTTTTGTGGGCTTTGAATACGAAGACTCTCGAGGTCGGAGATTCATGTGCTCTGGGCCTGACAAAGTAATGAAAGTAATGGGAAGTGGGCCAAAAGAATCAGCTTTAAAAGCCCTAAATAGTGACATGCCTTTATATATTCTGTCATCCTCTCAAGGTAGAGGGCTGAAACCTCATTATGCTCAACTTATGAGGCTTTTTGTTGTGGTTCCTGATGCTCCTTTGCAGATAATACTAATGCCTCAGGTAAGAAATATAACCCTCTGCCGCCCCAAACAAGTAAAAAATGCTGATGTTTGTTTTGATTGATTTTAAAAAGTACAAGTTAGCATCAAAACTAATTATTTCAGGCTGAGGGCAGTGGCTCATGCTTGTAATCCCAGAACTTTGGGAGGCCAAGATGGGAGGATTGCTTGAGCCCAGGAGTTTAAGACCAGCCTGAGCAACATAGTGAGACTTGTATCTCTACAAAAAATTTTTTTTTTTTTTTTTTTTTTTTTTTTTTTTTTTTTTTTTTTTGAGACGGAGTCTCGCTCTGTCGCCCAGCCCAGGCTGGAGTGCAGTGGTGCGATCTCGGCTCACTGCAAGCTCCGCCTCCCGGGTTCACGCCATTCTCCTGCCTCAGCCTCCCGAGTAGCTGGGACTACAGGCGCCCACAACCGCGCCCGGCTAATTTTTTGTATTTTTAGTAGAGACGGGGTTTCACCGTGGTCTCGATCTCCTGACCTTGTGATCCGCCCGCCTCGGCCTCCCAAAGTGCTGGGATTACAGGCGTGAGCCACCGCGCCCGGCCTACAAAAAATTAAATTTAAAAATGAACTATTTAATTAAACAGGTCTTAAATTTAAATACCTTCTATACCTAATATTCTATTTTTTAAAAAAATACATTGTGGGTATTTTAATCCATTCACACCATCAATTCACATTATTTCATTCAAAGGCAGAGCTTGAAGTTAAAATTCTGGAGAATAGGCTGGGCGCGGTGAGTCACTCCTGTAATTCCTGCACTTTGGGAGGCCGAGGCAGGCAGATCACCTGAAGTCAGGAGTTTGAGACCAGCCTGGGCAACATGGTGAAACCCCGTCTCTACTAAAAATACAAAAAAATTTGCCAGGCATGGTGGAAGGTGCCTGTAATCCCAGTTACTTGGGAGGCTGAGGCAGGAGAATCACTTGAACCTGGTAGGCGGAGGTTGCAGTGAGCTGAAATTGCGCCATTGCACTCAGCCTGGGTGACAGACTGAGACTCCATTCCCCCACCAAAAAAAAAATTCTGGAGGAAAGCAGAATAATATTTGAGACTAAATAATATATTGGATACAATTAGAGTTAGGAGTATACCCATATCTGCTTAATCTTATATGCTCTTTTATTTATTTTTTTTGTTTGTTTTTTTGAGACAGTCTCGCTCTGTCGCACAGGCTGGAGGGCAATGGCACTATCTCAGCAAACTGCACCTCCGCCTCCTGGGTTCAAGCTGTTCTCTTGCCCCAGCCTCCTTAGTAACGGATTACAGGCACATGCCACCACACCCGACTAATTTTTTCTATTTTTAGTAGAGATGGGGTTTCACCATGTTAACCAGGCTGGTCTCTAACTCCTGACCTCGTGATTCACCGGCCTCAGCCTCCGAAAGTGCTGGGATTACTGGCATGAGCCACCACGTCTGGCCTTATATGTTCTTTGAGTCTATCGTTTGTTTAGGCATTTATCTTTCAGTTGTTTCATATTGAGAAATATGAAAATAATTATACTACCTGTGTTTTTCAGGTTCAACCAGGCCCACCACCATGTCCGGTATTCTACCCAGAAAAACAAGAAATCACGCTTCCACCTGATGGCCTTTGGGTTTTGAGATTTCCTTATGCATATGTGACTGAGAGAGGACCTTGTTTCCCCCCTAAGGAAAATGTGCAGTTAATGAGCTACAAGGTGCTCCGAGGAGTTCTTAAGGCAGTAACACAATAAGTGTTTTCCAGCCAGTTCAATCCTATGCTTGAGCTGGTTTTTGTTTTTGGTATGTGTGGCTGTGTTTTTGGTATGTGTGGCTGTGTTTTTGGTATGTGTTTACTGTGTTTTCCCAAATCCAAAATGTGTTTTGGTTACAGGAGTTGAGTATTTGGAAACTAATTTGTTCCACTGTTTTATTGTTGATATTTATTGTAAACGTGGCTACAACTTTCTAATAAAGATTGATTGTTCTAGAAAAGAATATAAAATACATGGATGATACCTGTTGTTTCTCGTTTCTGTTTTACTCTCCATAATTAAACATGTTTCTATTATAACTGAATATTGCATAACCATGTTGAGCCAAAGTCTTGTTTTTGTTAAAATAATGTTTTAGCTGGTTTTTTTTTTTTTTTTTGGTTGGTGGTGGGGGTTTTTTTGTTTTGTTTTTCATTTTTTGTTTTTTTTTTGAGACAGAGTTACACTCTTGTTTCCCAGGTTGCAGTGCAATGGTGCAATCATGGCTCACCGCAGCCTCCACCTCCCAGGTTCAAGCCATTCTCCTGCCTCAGCCTCCTGAGTAGCTGGGATTATAGGCATGTGCCTCCACACCCGGTTAATTTTGTACTTTTAGTAGAGACAGGTTTTCTCCATGTTGGTCAGGCTGATCTCGAACTCCTGACCTCAGGTGATCAGCTCACTTCGTCCTCTCAAAGTGCTGGGATTACAGGTGTGAACTACCACACCCAGCCTAGCTGGGATTTTTATTAAGATGCTAGTCTTGAAATTATCTTTGAAACAAGTTGGGAGATTAGGTTATCTGGTAATAATATGAAGATATTTGACTTAATTCCAAAAAAAGCACAATTGGTTGACTCACAATTCTGGTACTTTAAACTGTTTTGTTCTTATCTTGGCCTGATGAGATATCATATTTTAAATGAATATTATCTGAACTAAACTTTTTAATCCAGTATATTAATGTGGATTATTCTTTTTTTCTTTTTTATTTTTCTTTTCTTTTTTTTTTTTTTGAGACGGAGCGTCACTCTGTCACCCAGGCTGGAGTGCAATAGCGTGATCTTGGCTCACTGCAACCTCCGCCTCCTGGGTTCAAGTGATTCTCCTGCCTCAGCCTCCTGAGTAGCTGGGATTACAGGCGCATGCCACGACGCCTAGCTAATTTTTGCATTTTTAATAGAGACAGGATTTCGCCATGTTGCCCAGGCTGTTTTTGAACTCCTGACCTCAGGTGATCCACCTGCCTTGGCCTCCCAAAGTGTTGGGATTACAGGTGTAAGCCACCTTGCCCGGTCAATGCAGACTATTCTTTTAAAATTCCTGTACTGTGAAACAATTTGCTAAGTGATCCAAATCTTATCAGTCTGGGCACAATGGCTCGTGCCTTTAATTGCAGCACTTTGGGAGGCTTAGGCGGCAGGAGGATCCCTTAAGACCAGCCTGGAAGACATAGTGAGACCTTGTTTCTACAAAAAAAAAAGAAAATATAGATGTGGTGGTGCATGCCTGTAGTCCCAGCTACTCAGGAGGCTGAAGTGGGAGGATGGCTTGACACCAGTGGGTCTAGGCTGCAGTGAGCTGTGATCATACCACCCCAACAGAGCAAAACCCTGTCTCAAAAAAAAAAATCTTGTGCCAGGCGCGGTGGCTCATACCTGTAATCCCAGCACTATGGGAGGCCAAGGCGAGCGGATCACGAGGTCAAGAGATCGAGACCATCCTGGCCAACATGGTGAAACCGCATCTCTACTAAAAATACAAAACCTAGCCGGGTGTAGTGGCACACCCCTGTAGTCCCAGCTACTTGGGAGGCTGAGGCAGGAGAATCGCTTGAATCTGGGAGGCAGAGGTTGCAGTGAGCTGAGATGGCACCACTGCAGTCCAGCCTGGTGACAGAGTGAGGCTTCTTCTCAAAAAAAAAAAAAAAAAGTAAAAATATTTTACCAATCTATGGTAATTCACCAGCATCAACATGACAATATGCCACTATATCACCATCTAATTTTAATCACCACCTAGTTATCACCAATCAGATGGAGATATAGTGGTATATTGTGCTTAATCACCAATTAGATATATATCACCAATTAGGTAAGTACAAAGTAAGTTAGCATACCTAAACTCTTGTGTAATTGATTATGTTTCCATAGACAAACTAATTTTGAAATGTTGGACAAAGAGAATTGTAGATTTTAGTCTCAATATATAGGAAATATGTATTTAACACATCTTGCTACATTTAAAGCCATTGTTTTTTTACTTAAAAATATACAGAGGCTGGGTGCGGTGGCTCATACCTGTAATCCTAGCACTTTGGGAGGCCAAGGCAGGAGATTGAGACCAGACTGACCAACATGGTAAAACCCCATCTCTACTAAAAATACAAAAATTAGCCAGGCCGGCCGGGCGCGGTGGCTCAAGCCTGTAATCCCAGCACTTTGGGAGGCCGAGACGGGCGGATCACGAGGTCAGGAGATCGAGACCATCCTGGCGAACACGGTGAAACCCCGTCTCTACTAAAAAATACAAAAAAACTAGCTGGGCGAGGTGGCGGGCGCCTGTAGTCCCAGCTACTCGGGAGGCTGAGGCAGGAGAATGGCGTAAACCCGGGAGGCGGAGCTTGCAGTGAGCCGAGATCCGGCCACTGCACTCCAGCCTGGGCGACAGAGCCAGACTCCATCTCAAAAAAAAAAAAAAAAAAAAAAAATTAGCCAGGCCTGGTGGCATGTGCCTGTGATCCCAGCTACTCGGGAGGCTGAGGCAGGAGAATCACTTGAACCTGGGAGGCGGAGGTCGCAGTGAGCTGAGATCTTGCCACTGCACTCCAGCCTGGGTCACAGAGTGAGATTCCATCTCAGAAAAAAAAAAAAAAAAAAAAAAAAGGATAAATGCTCCTCTTTCTTCTCTTACCTTCATTAGAATAATATTATATAAAATAATAAAAAAATTCAGAACTCTGATTTTGAATTCATACTTTTCCTGTTGTTCTGTCTTCTTAGAAAATGTGAGAATGAGCCTGTAATCCCAGGACTTTGGGAGGCCTAGGTGGGCAGATCACTTGAGGTCAGGAGTTTGAGACCAGCCCAGACAACATGGTGAAACCCCATCTCTACTAAAAATACAAAATTATTGGGGCACAGTGGCTCACGCCTGTAATCCCAGCACTTTGAGTCTGAGGCAGGTGGATCACCTGAGGTCAGGAGTTCGAGACCAGCTTGACCAACATGGCTAAATCCCGTCTCTACTGAAAATACAAAATTAGCCAGGCCAGGTGGTGCATGCCTGTAATCCCAGCTATTCGGGAGGCTGAGGCAGAGGAATCGCTGGAACCTGGGAGGCAGAGGTTGCAGTGAGCTGAGATCATGCCATTGCACTCCAGCCTAGACAACAAGAGCGAAACTCCTTTTCAAAAAAAAAAAAATATATATATATATATATTTAAATATATATATTTAAATATATATATTATATATATATAAAGCAGGAGAATCACTTGAACCCTGCGGAGGCAGAGGTTGCAGTGAGCCAAGATGTCGCCGCTAAACTCCAGCCTGGGCCACAGAGTGAGACTCTGTGGTCTCACAAAGACCAAAAAAAAAAAAAAAAAAAAAAAAAGCAGTTAGAATGTGAGGTTTATATATCATCTAAAATTTACTGGATAGGAAGGGGTAGAAGTACTTCCAGAAGAACAAATGACTTCTTAGAAGCTGGGGAGAAAGCATGTTTTGGAAAAGAAATGATTTTTTGGAAACATAAATGTGTCCTTAGGAGAATACCCATGTGATATCATACTTTTGTGACAGTGTCTCTCTCTCATCTCTGACAAGATTAGAGTTGTTCCCAGGGAGGAGATTTATGACAGTTAAGTTCTTTTGGGAGCCTTTGATTTTAGGCAAATAAGGGATTCCAGGAATTTAAATGCCTTCAGCTCAAAAAAAGATATATATATATATATTATATTTTTTTGTAAATTTTTTTTTTAGAGACGGAGTCTTGCTCTGTCACCCAGGCTGGGGTGCAGTGGCATGCTCTCTGCTCACTGTAAGCTCCACCTCCCGAGTTTAAGCCATTCTCCTGCCTCAGCCTCCCTAGTAGCTGGGACTACAGGCATGCACCACTATGCCTGGGTTATTTTTGTATTTTTAGTAGATACGGGGTTTCACCACGTTGGCCAGGCTGGTCTTAAATTCCCGACCTCAGGTGATCTGCCTGTCTCGGCCTCCCAAAGTGCTGGGACTACAGGCAGGCATGAGCCACCATGCCCAGCCTCAAAATAATTTTTATGCCACAGTGGTTTATTCTAGACCCTTCCATTGCCGTCAGGTGATATTTTGAAAAATAGAACCAGGTGCCTCAGTTGATCTACAGGAAATAGTTTAACAACCCTAAACAGAAGACACAATTTTTTAATCTGTGAGTTTCCTCAAATGTTGCTCTGTTGCCCAGACTGGAGTGCAGTGGCACCATCAAGGCTCACTTCAACCTCGACTAAAGGATTTTCTTTTTTCTTTTTTTTTTTTGAGACAGAGTCTTGCTCTGTCGCCCAGGCTGGAGTGCGGTGGTGCGATCTCCGCTCACTGCAACCTCTGCCTCCTGGGTCCAAGAGATTCTCCTGCCTCAGCCTCCCGAGTAGCTGGCACTACAGGTGGGTGCCACCATCCCTGGCAAATTTTTGTATTTTTAGTAGAGATGGGGTTTCGCCATGTTGGCCAGGCTCGTCTTGAACCCCTGACTTCAAATGATCTGCCCGCCTCAGCCTCCTAAAGTGCTGGGATTACAGGCTTGAGCCACCGTGCCCGGCCACCCCCTGTTTTCTTCTAATTTTCTTTTTATAGTTGAGATAAGGTCTTGCTCTGTTGCCCAGGCTGGGGTGCAGTGGTGCAGTCATAGCTCACTGCAGCCTCGATTTTCCAGGCTCAAGCAATACTCCCACTTCAGCCTCCCGAGTAGCGTGACTACAGGTGCACGCCACCACGCCGGGCTTATTTTTGTTTTATTTTTCGTAGAGATGGGGTTTCGCCATGTTGCCCAGGCTGGTCTCGAACTCCCGGGCTCAAGCGATCCACCTTTCCCAGCCTCCCTAAGTGCTGGGATTACAGGCGTGAACCACCGCGCCCAACTGAATCACAGGATTTTAAATACTCACTCTGCTTTTCTAGTCCTATGGGAGACATGGTCTTTTCCGTAAAATTTCTCCCTCAGTCCTGGATGATTTATTTCTTTTGCATTGAAGTGTGGCTCTTCGTGTGTTAGCAGTTTGTAATTTGTCTGGTGAAAGGAAAACTAGTAGGGCCTTCTGGAACTTAGTTATCTGTCTTTCTAGGACTTTTAGGTAATACTTTATAACCTTGACAAAGTTTCCTTATTTTATACGGACTTGTAAGCCAGCAAATACTTCTACAGTGCCTATTGTGTACAAAGAATGAGGATTGCACTTCCACAATGAAATGAGAGGAGAGGGGTCCATCTCTCAGATAGTTGACTGGTAAACCGGTACCTTTTCTAGTATATGTGACCATAGGGGAAATTCTCTCTAGGCTAGATAAATGGATGAGTTTATTTAGTTTTTAGTTTTTAGCAAGCTTTATTGCCTCCATAGGTAAAAATTATTTGCATTTCCTAGACTAGGGGCTAAGACGCGCCCTGGAATCTTTCCTTTTTGATGTGGATTTTCCAATTAGGAAAGGCTATCCGTGAATAGTCTTTTCTGCTTGAGTGATGGCCAACACACTGGCAGGTTTGCAAGCTTTCCCTTCATGCGGGTCGGTCCACAGAGCTAGGTGACAAACGCTCACTCCAGGATCTCTGCAGGCTCCTACTCGAGAACCGGAGCGCGCCTGCGCGTCGGAGCCCCTTTGTTGCTGGGGCGCTGGGTCCAGCTGCGCATGCGCACTAGACCGGCACTGACAAGTGCGCTGCACCACTGGCACCGGCTGGGGGCGAGCAGACCTCGAGCAGCCGCCGCCGCCGCCGTCGTTGCTACTACCGCAGCGGAGTTCAGAGGGCCCGGAGGTGGGAGACTTCCCACACGGTGACTGAGATGTCGTCCACTGCGGCTTTTTACCTTCTGTCTACGCTAGGAGGGTACTTGGTGACCTCATTCTTGTTGCTTAAATACCCGACCCTGCTGCATCAGAGAAAGAAGCAGCGATTCCTCAGTAAACACATCTCTCACCGCGGAGGTGAGAGGGGTCCCCAGAACCGATGGCGGAGGTGGGGGAGGCTGAGAGTCCTTTGCGGCTCCGCAAAAGGCAGCCAGGTGCCAATCCCTGAGAGTTTGAGGAAGAATGGTGTTGTGTGAATTGAGGGCTCCTCCGGAGGTGAAGGCTGTGTGAAGGGAAGGTCTCCTGAGACGAAAGAAGGAGAGGGATTCCCAGTCAGATCCACGGCGGGGGTCTCTCGAGGGCAGCAATGTGAGGGGTTCTCTGAAACGGGAAAGACCCGGTCGAGAATGAAGGGTAGGTGGAGCGTTTCTCGGCGGATGGAAGGATGATCGCAAGGTCCCTTCCTAGCAGCAAGACACAAAAGGGGAGCGCCGTGTAGAACCCGGGGTACCCCGCGGGGGGCACCAGGAACACACTGCTCCGAGCGAGCCAGTGGCTGAGTGGATGGGAAGAGCCGAGGCGACGAGGAGGGCTGGGGATTTGCGTGAAACTGGACAAGCTGTAGCCCCTTGTCTGCGGTGCTGGGGGCCCGTCCCACCCCCATGTTCCAAGCACTTATAATTGAGAAGAGAGGGAAACCGAGTCCTCCGAGCCAGGGACATTTCCCAAGGTCACAATTAGAGCTAGGGCTGAACTGAGACAGGAGCTAGAGCGTCCTGGTCCCCAGGGCTGGAAACCTTGCATCTTTTTTTAATTTTTTTTTTAGCACTGCAAAAAATAAAAAATTTAAAAATAAATAAATAAACACGCAAAGACACGTGGATTTTCAAAAGACTAGAAATGATTTATTTTAGGACAGGACAGTATTGTTTAAAGAAAACAAAAATAAATTTCTTTTGGAAAAGTGTTTTGCTAAAAGGAGCCCAGGTAGTCCACCCTCTGATTTCCCAGATAAGAAGCCAAATCTTTGCTTCTTCATTATTGTATAATATTGTGTCTTCATTGCATTTCAGGTATGATGTATAAAGTGCGGTGAAATTGGATTATTTTCAATCAGTTTTAACTGTTCTTTAAGGATGAATCTTAAACTGGTTTAAAATTTGCTTGAAATTTAATACACACTTGAAATGATAATTTCTAGGAGTTTACAGTCTAAAACTTGGTTTCGTACCATAATCACTTTACTAACAAGTATTGGCCAAGGAATAAGGTTTTGAAATATAAATACGGAAATACATTATCATTCTTCTATATAATTTTGTTAGTCTAATGAGTGACTTCAGTAGTATTCTAGCCTTCCCACTCATGAAAAGCCTCAGAGGTTTTAAAGGGTGGTCAGCCAAATGCCGTGTTATTGTTTATTTGGGTTATCTGTTTTAACAGCTACCTGGTTAAACTGTATGATGACATTTAACTATTAAGGTGCCTTCAACCATTGGAACCAGGGACCAACTTTTAGTATTCAAGTTGTTGTCACAGAAGCAATTTTCTTTTCTTTTTTCTTTTTTTCTTTTTTTTTTTTTTTTTTTTTTTTTGAGACGGAGTCTCGCTCTGTCGCCCAGGCTGGAGTACAGTGGCGCGATCTCGGCTCACTGCAAGCTCCTCCTCCCGGGTTCACGCCATTCTCCCGCCTCAGCCTCCTGAGTAGCTGGGACTACAGGCGCCCGCCCGCCACCACTCCCAGCTAATTTTTTTGTATTTTTAGTAGAGACGGGGTTTCACCGTGTTAGCCAGGATGGTCTCCATCTCCTGATCTCGTGATCCGCCCGCCTCGGCCTCCGAAAGTGCTGGGATTACAGGCGTGAGCCACAGTGCTGGGCACTTTAAAAAAAAAAAAAAAAAAAAGACAGAGTTGTCGCCCAGGCTGCAGTGCAGTGGCGCCATCTTGGATCACTGCAGCCTCCGCCTCCTAGGTTCAAGCGATTCTCCTGCCTCAGCCTCCTGAGTAGCTGTAATTACAGGCTCCTGCCACTACGCACAGCTATTTTTTTGTATTTTTAGTAGAGACGAGGTTTCACCATGTTGGCCAGGCTGGTCTCAAACTCCTGACCTCAGGTGATCCACCCGCCTTGGCCTCCCAAAGTTCTGGGATTACAGGTGTGAGACACCGCGCCCGGCCAGAAGCAATTTTCAATGATAGTAGTTCTATTCTGGGGATAGGCAGTACACATTACTTTTTTGTGTGTTGTGTTTACTGATTTGCAAAATGTATGCTTACTAAAAACTCCAAAACGAAACAAAACCAGATCCTTAAAAGCTCTCTAAACTGTCATTGTGAATGATCAAAATTTTATTTTAGAAGAAATACGGGTCACATCTTTGAAATTTTATAACACTCTGCAGGTGAAAAAAGCCAACACTCCATAGGCATTAAAGACTGTGTGCTAGTTCATCACAGCAAGTATAAAAGCCAGGATAAGCTAGATCTCAAATTTTTGTTTACTGTTGAAGATACTTTTAAACTATTTTCTTCCTAGATGTTAGGTCATTTCAATATTACCTCTTATATAAAAATGTCCATTCATTATTTGTAAATGTGGTATCAGTATTTATATATTTAAAGATGTAATGGAACTTTTTGTGATAATCTTATTAAATATCTGCAGACTAAAAATCTGTTTTACCTATATAATGGTCCTACAAGCACTGTGGTAAGTTCCCATGTCAGTGCGTCATAGGCTTTTGTTGAATATGTACACTCAATACTACAGTTGAATCCAGAGTGATGAGGAGATAAAGCACTTTGTAATTCAAGATCTACCTCTCTGGCAAATAAGAGACAATGTAGGCCGGGCGCGGTGGCTCAAGCCTGTAATCCCAGCACTTTGGGAGGCCGAGGTGGGCGGATCACGAGGTCAGGAGATCAAGACCATCCTGGTGAACACGGTGAAACTCTGTCTCTACTAAAAATACAAACAAATTAGCCAGGTGTGGTGGCGGGCGCCTGTAGTCCCAGCTTCTAGGGAGGCTGAGGTAGGAGAATGGCTTGAACCAGGGAGGTGGCGGAACTTGCAGTGAGCCAGGATCGCGCCACTGCACTCCAGCCTGGGCGACAGAGCGAGACTCCGTCTCAAAAAAAAAAAAAAAAACGTGAACCTGGGAGGCGGAGCTTGCAGTGAGCTGAGATCCGGCCACTGCACTCTAGCCTGGGTGACAAAGCGAGACTCCGTCTCAAAAAAAAAAAAAAAAAAAAAAAAAAACCACACACAAAACAAAACAAAAAAGAGACAATGTAACTAGGAAGGAGTCACTCCCTTGATTGCCTTTAATTTTTGTCTTGGACACGAATAATAGCAATCACTGGTCTCTCTGTGCAAATTACTAGTATTTGGGCTTATTCTCTATTGCCATAACAGCAAATACCTGATATTTACTTATTTTTCCCCATAAGTAAGGAAACAGTGCTATTTCTTGTAAATTAGATATATGACCATTGAAACATTAATCATGTTATGTGTATAAAGTACATGCACCTGAATTGGTCTACTGCAAAAACACATGCCTGTAATCCCAGCTATTCAAGAGACTGAGGCAGGAGAATCACTTGAACCTGGGAGGCAGAGGTTGCAGTGACCCGAGATCGCACTACTGCACTCCAGCCTGAGAGACAGTGCGAGACTCTATCAGGGCACTCCGAGGGGTTGAATTACAGATGGACAGATGGGTCTTTCTCTCTCCCCCCCTTTTTTTTTTTTTTTTTTTTTTTGAGACAAGTCCTCACTCTGTCACCCAGGCTAGAGTGCAGTGATGCAATCACTGCCATCATGATGAGCTTGACATCATTTAATTCTGAAAGATTTTCCTAATGAACTCGGATGTTAACAAATGTGATTTTAAAAATATTGCATACTGTGTCAACATTTAGAAGACCAGTATGATTCAGTGAATCAATAGTTTCCAAATGACCTATGCGTGCTATTATAAAATCATGCATGGGTGAAAGATCATTCAAAGTTCAAGATGGGCCAATGGATTTTCACATAATAGAGTATGAAGTGATTACTCATATGGTTCAGATTCCACATTGCAATGAACTTTTAAGAAACTACCACTTGTTGAGCCGGGTGTGGTGGTGCCTACCTGTAGTCTCGGCTATTTGAGAGGCTGAGGCAGGAGGATCACTTGAGCCCAGGAATTTGAGGTTGTTGCTATGATCCTGCCTGTGAATAGCCACTGAACTTCAGCCTGGGGGACAGCAAGACCCTGTCTCTAAAGTAAACAAACAAATTACCACTTAGTGAATTTCGATGCCATATCAAAGAAGACTCTTTCATTTCCAAATACATATCTGTGTGATGATGGGTATATATGAAGCAGATATGAGAATCTTGCTGCTTTCTATTAAGCCAGATATTAAAGAGATTTGCAAAAATATAAAACAATACCGCTCTTTTCATGTATTGTTTTATTTTGAAAAACAGTTGCTTTTCATAAAAATGTTATTTTAACATACAATGTGTTTATTATTTTCTTTCTTTCTTTCTTTCTTTTTTTTGGAGACAGAGTCTTGCTGTGTTGCCCAGGTTGGAGTCCAATAGTATGATCTCGGCTCACTGCAACCTCTGCCTCCCAGGTTCAAGCAATCCTTGTGCCTCAGCCTCCTGAATAGCTGGGATTACAGGTGGTGCCACCACGCCCAGCTAATTTTTTTTTTTTTTTTTTTTGTATTTTTAGTAGAGATGGGGTTTTGCCATGTTGCCCAGGCTAGTATCGATCTCCTGAGCTCAGGCAATTAGCCTGCCTCACCTCCCACAGTGCTAGGATTACAGGCATGAGCCACCACACCTGGCCTATTTTCTTTTTTTTTTTTTTTTTTTTTTGAGACGGAGTCTCACGCTGTTGCCCAGGCTGGAGTGCAGTGGCGCGATCTCGGCTCACTGCAAGCTCCGCCTCCTGGGTTCACGCCATTCTCCTGCCTCAGCCTCCTGAGTAGCTAGGACTACAGGCGCCCGCCACCGCGCCCGGCTAATTTTTTGTATTTTTAGTAGAGACGGGGTTTCACTGTGGTCTCGATCTCCTGACCTCGTGATCCGCCCGCCTCGGCCTCCCAAAGTGCTGGGATTACAGGCTTGAGCCACCGCGCCCGGCCCACCTGGCCTATTTTCAAAGCACGGTAGTTAAAAGGATGCAGAAATCAGCCCGAAGGAACTAATGAAGTTGACTTTGATCACTTGATGAGGTGGTGTCTGCCAAGCTTTTCCACTGTGAGGTTACTTTTTCTCTTTATAATTAATAAGAGAAAAGGCTCATAATTAATAAGAGGCCAGGCCGGGCGCGGTGGCTCACGCCTGTAATCCCAGCACTTTGGGAGGCCGAGGCGGGCGGATCACAAGGTCAGGAGATCGAGACCACGGTGAAACCCCGTTTCTACTAAAAATACAAAAAAAAAAAAATTAGCCGGGCGCGGTGGCGGGCGCCTGTAGTCCCAGCTACTCAGGAGGCTGAGGCAGGAGAATGGCGTGAACCCGGGAGGCGGAGCTTGCAGTGAGCCGAGATTGCGCCACTGCACTCCAGCCTGGGCGACAGAGCGAGACTCTGTCTCAAAAAAAAAAAAAAAAAAAAAAAAAGAGGCCACCCACCACAGCCTCCCAAAGTGCTGGGATTACAGGCATGAGCCATTGTGCTCGGCCAATTTTTGGAGGGAGATACTTTAAAACTAACTATACAAATACCCAACTCCTTAACAAATTATCAATCCATTTATTAAAATGGATTCAGAATTTATTTTATTTATTTATTTTTTTTTTGAGATGAAGTCTTGCTTTGTCTCCCAGGCTGGAGTGCAGTGGTGCGATCTCAGCTCACAGCAACTTCTGCCTCTAGGGTTCAAGCGATTCTCCTGCCTCTACCTCCCAAGTAGCTGAGACTACAGGTACCTACCACCATGCCTGGCTGATTTTTGTACTTTTAGTAAAGATGGGGTTTCACCATGTTGGCCAGGCTGGTCTGGAACTCCTGACCTCAGATGATCCACCAGCCTCAGCCTCTCAAAGTGCTGGGATTACAGGCATGAGCCACTGTGTCCAGCCTGGATTCAGAATTTCTTATTCACTGACTTAAAAATCTGCTCACTATCATTATTTTGATGCTAGCACTGTCCCAGATTTGTCCAGTGAAAGGTCCTTCAGGCTGGCTTTTGTGTTCTTTTAATTTCTTTGCTTTTTGGTACAAGTGGTCAGTAGTTTAACTTAACTTACTGGTAACTCCTTTAGCACTCTTGTCTTTTTTAGAAATATTCTATGGTACTTTGTTTTTTAATATTATCTGAATATAATGTATTTCCGTAGTTTTTGATCAAAACAAGGGCCAACTAGCCTCATCCAACAAAGGGTCATCTAACCTTGAAAGGGGACTTAAAAAAAAACCTATAACCTTCACATTTACTGCATCTGTTTTCTATCATGCATTAACTCTAGTAACCAAGTGAACCTAAAATCAAACTAGTAGTTTTTTTTTACATCGGTATCTTCCCTCTGCTAAAGTGATAAACTTTTAGCATATTAAAGCTAATATATTTGTTTCTGCATATCTTGTATTTCTGTTGATTAATTAGGTCATCATAAAAATACAATCTAACAATATAAAAGAAGCAGCATTTAATACAGATATGTTCAGATGGTATTGTATATAAAACATTTTAATGCTAATACTTAAGTCCTTTAGGTACTTTGAGCGGTACCTTTTGTGTGTGTGTGTGTGTGTGTGTGTGTGTGTGACGGAGTTTTGATCTTGTTGCCCAGGCTGGAGTGCTGTGGCGCAACCTCAGCTCACTGCAGCTTCCACTTCCTGGGTTCAATCGATTCTCTGTCTCAGCCTCCTGAGTAGCTGGTATTACAGGCGTCTGCCACCATACCTGGCTTTTTTTTTTTTTTTTTTTTTTTTTTTTTTGTATTTTTACTAGAGACAGGGTTTCACCATGTTGGCCAGGCTGGTCTTGAACTCCTGACCTCAGGTGATCCACCCACCTCAGCCTCCCAAAGTGTTGGGATTACAGGCATGAACCACCATGCCCACCCTGAGCAGTACCTTAAACCCTCTTTTTATTGAGAGTTTATTGAATTGTCTCTTTCTATTAAGAAGAAATTGGCTGTTTTTCCAAAGTGTATGGAAAATTATTTCCAAAGTATTTTTCTGTATATTTCATAAATTATTTGGTAATACTGAAATGTTTTAGTTTTAAAACATTTTAGGCTGGGGATGGTGGCACACACCTGTAATCCCAGCACTTTGGGAGGCCGAGGATCACCTGAGGTCAGGAGTTTGAGACCAGCCTGGCCAACGTGTCAAAACCCCGTCTCTACTAACAATATAAAAATTATCTGGGCATGGTGGCATGTGCTTATAGTCCTGGCTACTTGGGAGGCTAAGGCAGGAGAATCACTTGAACCTGGGAGGTGGAGTGAGCTGAGATTGTGCCACTGCACTCCAGTCTGAGCAACAGAGCAAGATCCCGTCTAAAAAAAAAAAAAAAAAAAAAAAATTGGGTAGCATGCATAAAGTTAGTTAACTCTTTTTACATAGTATATACTATTAGACAATTTTTTGTAATTCAATATGTTCACATCAAAATCTGTGTCCTTTTCTAAAAATTACAATATTATTTATTATTGCAGTTAATGGACATTTACCAAGTACCTATTCTTTACCAGTTACTATGATAATGGCAATAGTAATAATATACTAATAATAGCAATAATCCTTTACTTTCACAGAATGTTTACTATAGTATTTCATTGAATCTAATGCCATTGGTTATAAAGTACACAATTTTTACATACCGTTAAGAAAGAGACCCCTATAAAAGTTGATTTAAAAAAAGAGAGAAAAGCTTGCCAATTAAACTGTTCATTATACAGCACTAATTGTAAAATACATCTTTTTTTTTTTTTTTTTTTTTTTTTTTTTTGAGACGGAGTCTCGCTCTGTCGCCCAGGCTGGAGTGCAGTGGCCGCATCTCAGCTCACTGCAAGCTCCGCCTCCCGGGTCTACGCCATTCTCCTGCCTCAGCCTCCCGAGTAGCTGGGACTACAGGCGCCTGCCACCTCACCCGGCTAGTTTTTTTGTTGTTGTTTTTTGTTTTTTGTTTGTTTGTTTGTTTGTTTTTTTTGTTTTTGTTTTTTTTTTGAGACGGAATCTCGCTCTGTCGCCCGGGCTGGAGTGCAGTGGCCGGATCTCGGCTCACTGCAAGCTCCGCCTCCCGGGTTTACGCCATTCTCCTGCCTCAGCCTCCCGAATAGCTGGGACTACAGGCGCCCGCCACCTCGCCCGGCTAGTTTTTTGTATTTTTTTTTTTTTTTTTAGTAGAGACGGGGTTTCACCGTGTTAGCCAGGATGGTCTCGATCTCCTGACCTCGTGATCCGCCCGCCTCGGCCTCCCAGAGTGCTGGGATTACAGGCTTGAGCCACCGCGCCCGGCCTTTTTTTTTGTATTTTTTAGTAGAGACGGGGTTTCACCGTATTAGCCAGGCTGGTCTCGATCTCCTGACCTTGTGATCCGCCCGTCTCGGCCTCCCAAAGTGCTGGGATTACAGGCTTGAGCCACCGCGCCCGGCCTTTTTTTTTTTTTTTTTTTTTTTTTTTTTTTTGAGACGGAGTCTCGCTCTGTAGCCCAGGCTGGAGTGCAGTGGCCGGATCTCAGCTCACTGCAAGCTCCGCCTCCCGGGTTCACGCCATTCTCCGGCCTCAGCCTCCCGAGTAGCTGGGACTACAGGCGCTGCCACCTCGCCCGGCTATTTTTTGTATTTCTTAGTAGAGACGGGGTTTCACCGTGTTAGCCAGGATGGTCTCGATCTCCTGACCTCGTGATCCGCCCATCTCGGCCTCCCAAAGTGCTGGGATTACAGGCTTGAGCCACCGCGCCCGGCCATAAAATACATCTTAACTTCAGAGATGTTAAAAAATGAAAAGCTATCATTTTAGAATTGAATGGCTGGGCATATTGGCTCACGCCTGTAATCACAGCACTTTGGGAGGCCGAGGCGGGAGGATTACTTGAGCTCAGGAGTTTGAGATCAGCCTGGCCTACACAGTGAAACCCTATCTCTACTAAAAATACAAAAGAGGCCAGGCGCGGTGGCTCAAGCCTGTAATCCCAGCACTTTGGGAGGCCGAGATGGGCGGATCATGAGGTCAGGAGATCGAGACCATCCTGGCTAACACGGTGAAACCCCGTCTCTACTAAAAAATACAAAAAAACCTAGCCGGGCGCGGTGGCAGGCGCCTGTAGTCTCAGCTACTCGGGAGGCTGAGGCAGGAGAATGGCATGAACCCAGGAGGCGGAGCTTGCAGTGAGCTGAAATCCGACCATTGCACTCCAGCCTGGGCGACAGAGCAAGACTCCGTCTCAAAAAAAAAAAAACAAAAACAAACAAACAAACAAAAAAACACAAAAGAATTAGCCTGGTGTGGTGGCACACACCTGTAGTTTCAGCTACTCAGGAGGCTGAGGCAGGAGAATTGCTTGAACCCAGGAGGCGGAGGTTGCAGTGAGCCGAGATTGCGCCACTGCACTTTAGCCTGGGCGACAGAGAAAGACTCCATCTCAAAAAAAAAAAAAAAAAAAAAAAAAAAATTGATAACATACAGCAGTTTAAATATTAACTCATTTGATTATACCAATTCTATGAAAGTTTCTTAGGTAGTTTTCCTGAGGTCGCACAATTATTAAACAGATTGGAGACCAAGCATCCTAAAACTCCAGAGTCTCACCCTTAACCACTACAGTATACTGCCTTCAGTCAAGGTGATTAAAAGACAGTCACTTCTTTTAAGCAATTCATGGGAATGGGAGGAGAGAAACAGGTAAATAATTTATGCCATAATATGATAAATGCCTTAGTAGAGCTATGCATAAGAGACTACGGGGATACAGAGGAGAGACTGTTTAACTCTGTCTGAGGAGATGTATGTGTACCAAATCCTCTTCTGTTTTTCCTTTGACAAATAAGCACATATTATAGCTTAAAAATCATGGTTAGGCTAGCCAGGCACAGTGGCTCATGCCTATAATCCCAGCACTGCGAAACTGAGGCAGGAGGATTGCTTGAGTCCAGGAGTTTGAGACCAGCCTGGGCAACATAGTAAGACCCTGTCTCTAAAAAGAAAATTAGCTGACCGTGGTGGCATGTGCCTGTAGTCCTAGCTACTTGGGAGGCTGAGACCGGAGGATTGCTTGAGCTAGGAGTTTGAGGCTACAGTGAGCTCTGACCATGCCACTGAACTCCAGCCTGGGAGACAGTGTGAGACCCTGTCTCAGGGAAAAAAAAAAAAAAAAAAAAAAAAATCAGTTTAGGTTCTGTTCAAACCCTCCTGTGTTGCTGTGGCTGTGTTTTGATTTCTGATTTCTACTGTTGCAGGTAAAAAAAAATTCAAAATACAGGTTAAGCTTCCCTAATCTGAAAACCTGAAATGCTCCAAAATCTGAAACTTTTTGAGCACAGACATAACTCCACAAGTAGAAAATTCCTGGTAAAAAATAATTTGAGGAAAAAAAATATTTTTTTTTTCCTCAAATCACCATTATTATTATTATTACTATTTTGAGACAGAGTTTCGCTCTGTTGCCCAGGCTGGAGTGCAGTGGTGCAATTTCAGCTCACTGCAAACTCTACCTCCTGGGTTCAAGTGATTCTCCTGCCTCAGCCTCCTGAGTAGCTGAGATTACAGATGCCCGCCATCACGCCTGGCTAAATTTTTTTTTTTTTTTTTTTTGACACAGAGTCTCGCTCTGTCGCCCAGGCTGGAGTGCAATGGCTCAATCTTGGCTCACTGCAACCTCTGCCTCCCCGGTTCAAGCCATTCTCCCTGCCTCAACCTCCCGAGTAGCTGGAATTACGGGCACCAGCCACCATACCCGGCTAATTTTTGTATTTTTAGTAGAGATGAGGTTTCCTCATGTTGGCCAGACTGGTCTCGAACTCCTGACCCCAGGTGATCCACCTGCCTCGGCCTCCCAAAGTGCTGGAATTACAGGCGTGAGCCACTGTGCCTGGCCTAATTTTTGTATTTTTAGTAGAGATGGGGATTTCATCATATTGGCTAGGTTGGTCTCGAACTCCTGACCTCAGGTTATCTGCCCACCTCGGCCTCCCAAAGTGCTGCAATTACAGCAGCACACCAGCCATAAAGTTTTAAAAAAGAAAAATATATATATAACAAATTCCACACCTGACCTCATGTGACAGGTTGCAGTCAAAACAAAACGAAGTAACACACAACTTATTCAGCATCCCCAAGGAAAAAAAGACCCTTCCAGCTCCCTTCAGTTACAATATATATTTTCTGAGTATGCCCAGATTTCCTTATGCAAGCATGCCCACAAAGGGTAATAAAATGGCACATGTTCTGACTGGTCACACCAACAGCAGATTCCCCACGATGCCCTACATGGTGCGAAGACCTATATGCATTGTTCAGTGTGTGTTTTTGTTTGTTTATTTGCTTGCTTGCTTGCTTGATTATTCTCTGCTCTTTGGTATAAAGACGTTGAAAATATCAAAAAGGCCCACAGATACCCCTATGGGTCATAGTGATAAGAAAAAGAAGTAACATTTATGTTTATCTATAGCACGGAAAGTCAAGGTGTTATAGAAACTGAACAGTGGTGTAAGTATGAAATACCTTACAGAGGAATATGGTATTAGAATGACCACTATATATGACCTGAAGAAAAAGAAGGATAAACTGTTGAAGTTTTATATATATCAGAAGTAGTATATATAAAGTGGAAGTGATGAACAGAAGTTAATTAAAAATAGAAAAACACTGCATAAAGCTAAAATGAAGATCTCAAGCGATGAAGTTAAAATGACGGGAACTGTGAATATTGAACAGGCCAGTTGCAGAATTTTTTTTTTTTAGACGGAATTTCACTCTTGTTGCCCAGGCTGGAGTGCAATGGCACGATCTTGGCTCACTGCAACCTCCACCTCCCGGGTTCAAGCAATTCTCCTGCCTTAGCCTCCCGAGTAGCTGGGATTACAGGCATGCGCCACCATGCCCGGCTAATTTTGTATTTTTAGTAGAGACGGGGTTTCTCCATGTTCGTCAGGCTGGTCTTGAACTCCCAACCTCAGGTGATCCGCCTGCCTTAGTCTGCCAAAGTGCTGGGATTACAGGTGTGAGCCACCATGCCTGGCCCAGTTGCAGAAATTTAAGAGAAGACATGGCATTACATTTTTAAAGACTAATGGTGATTAGCATCCGCTGGTCATGAAGCAGCAAAGAAATTTATTGACAAGTTTGCCAGGGTCATTGCTGTTGAAAATCTGACACAAGAACAAGTCTATAATCCTGATGAAACAACACTCTTTTGGATTATTGCTCCAGAAAGACACTGACTGTTGCTGATGAGATGCAAATTAAGGATGCCAATGACAGAATAACTGTGTTAGGATATGCTGATGCAGCAGGAATGCATAAGTGTAAACTTGCTGTGGTAGGCAAAAGCTTCCTTCCTCACTGTCTTCAAGGAGTGAATTTCTTACCAGTCCGTTATGCTACCAAAAAGGCATGCACGGATCACCAGGGACATCTTTTCTGATTGGTTTCACAAACATTTTGTACCAGCGGCTCATGCTCACTGCTGGGAAGTTGGACTGGATGACAACTGCAAGATTTGGTTACTCCTTGACAACTGTTCTGCTAATCCACCAGCTGTCTTTCTCATCAAATATAATGTTTATGCCATGTACTTTCCCCTAAACATGACTTTATTAATTCCATGTGAGCAGGCTATGCTTGGATCAATGAGAGTAAATATAAAAACATTTGCTTGTGCTAGCAGTAATGAACAGAGGTGTGAGTGTGAAATTTTTTTTCTTTTTTAAGTTTTTTTATTTAAAATTAAGACAACTGCAAATTGTCCCCATGGATGACTAACATAGTGACTCCTTTGCTTTCTGATGGTTCAGGGAACACAAACTTTGTTTCATGCATAAAATTATTTAAAATTATTTTTGCTGTGTTGCCCGGGCTGGTCTCAAACTCCTGGGCTCAAGCGATCTTTCTATCTCAGCTTCCCAAAGTGCTAGGATTATAGGCATGAGCCACCATGTCCTGCCAGAAAGTTTTCAAAAGGAGTTTAGCATGAAGAATGTCTTGTATACTGTTGCCAGTGCTTGGAAATCAGTGAATAAAGACAAATTTGTGCATGCCTGGCACAACTCTGGCCTTTGACTATGTTTAGTGATGATAATGAACAAGTTGGTGACTTTTAAGGATTCCATATGTCGACAAAGTGAGAAAAAAATGATGTCTGACCTCTTTACATATACAAAAAATTGCCTTCAGAATTTGTCAGTAAACAGAAAGAAGTGGATATCAAAGAAGTTTTTAACATTGATCATGAGGTTCTAGTTGTTCATTAATTGACCAATGATGAAATAGCCGAAATGGTTCTGAATCAAGGTTATTATGATAATAGACATTATAACAATGAAGATGATGTTAACATGGCAGAAAAAGTGCCCATAGACAACGTGATGAAAATACATGATGAGCTTATTGAAGGGCTAGAGCAGGGTGCATTCGTAACAGGACAATAAATCCTGTTTGTTTATAAAATCAAAGAGACTTTTAAGACAAAAACTTGTTAGTAAGGCACATGACTCTGGAGAAAACATTTTAAAAAGCCATCTAGCAGAATGCCCCCTCACCCCTAGAGGACCCACTTCCTGGTCCTTCAGCTGCTTCTGATGTTTCTTCTCACTTGAAAAAAAAATACAGTGTATGGTAATTTTTTAATCAAAACACAGTGAGACTGGATGCAGTGGCTCACACCCATAATCCCAGCACTTTAGGAGGCCGAGGTGGGCGGATCACTTGAGGCCAGGAGTTCAAGACCAGCCTGGCCATCATGGCAAAACCCCATCTCTACTAAAAGTATAAAAATTAGCCAGGTGTGGTGGCGCACACTTGTAATCCCAGCTACTTAGAATGCTAGGGCACAAGAATCACTTGAACCTTTGAGGTGGAGGTTGCAGTGAGCCCAGATCATGCCACTGCACTTCAGCCTGAGCAACAGAGTGATGATCTGTCTCCAGAAAAAAACAAAACAAAACAATGAGACAGGTGGAGACTGAACACCTGCCTTTTTTGTTGCTGTTTTTAACAACTGATATAGGTATTCTGATGATGCTACTATGTTACTTAGTTACCCTGAACATATTATTTTTTCATTGCATTAGTGGTATTTCATATTTTTTACTGTTATGTATTTATGTATGAGTAAGTGTAAGAAAATGCTTATTGGTAGCCTATAAATTCAGTCAAGAATGATGGTGATGCCAAACAACCACAGATTGTGCTCATGAATGACTAAGAGAGTGGCTCCTTTGCTTTCTGATGGTTCAGTGTACACAAACTCTGTTTCATGCATAAAATTATTTTTTTTTTTTTTTTTTTTTTTTTTTTTTTTTTTTTTTTTTTTTTTTTTTTTTTTTTTTTTTGAGATGGTGTCTCGCTGTGTCTCCCAGGCTGGAGTGCAGTGGTGTGATCTCGGCTCACTGCAAACTCCGCCTCCCGGGTTCACGCCATTCTCCCGCCTCAGCCTCCCAAGTAGCTGAGACTACAGGCGCCCGCCACCACGCCCGGCTAGGTTTTTTTTGTATTTTTAGTAGAGACGGGGTTTCACCATGTTAGCCAGGATAGTCTCGATCTCCTGACCTCGTGATCCACCCGCCTCGGCCTCCCAAAGTGCTGGGATTACAGGCTTGAGCCACCGCGCCCGGCCTAAATTATTTAAAATATTGTGTAAAATTACTTTCAAGCTATCTGTATGAGGAGTATATGAAAACGAAATAAATTTTGTTTAGACTTGGGTCCTATCCCCCAAATCTCTCATTTTATATATATGCAAATATTCCAAAATCTAAAGAAGTCAGAAATACAAAACACTTCCGGGCCCAAGCATTTTGGATAAGGAATACTGAACCTGTACCATTACACTCTTTAAAACACTTGTACACTTTGGGAGGCCGAGACGGGCGGATCACGAGGTCAGGAGATTGAGACCATCCTGGCTAACACGGTGAAACCCCGTCTTCACTAAAAATACAAAAAAAATTAGCCTGGCGTGGTGGTGGGCGCCTGTAGTCCCAGCTGTTTGGGAGGCTGAGGCAGGAGAATGGCGTGAACCTGGGAGGCGGAGCTTGCAGTGAGCTGAGATGGTGCCGCTGCATCCAGTCTGGGTGACAGAGCGAGACTCTGTCTCAAAAAAAAAAGATAAAAAAGTCAGGATTCATTAGGTGTATCTTATTAAAAATAACTTCAGGAAAATTAAAATGTTCAAAATAAGTAAAGTTCAAATTTTCACAGGTGCTGGAGAAAATTTGGAGAATACAATGGCAGCCTTTCAGCAGTAAGTATGTAAAAAAGGTAAAAAGTACTCTTTTCTTTTACAGTTTGCAGGCTTTCTTTAAAGTGATGATGATTCACAAAGTGAGGATAGTGTAAGTGTGGCATCAGTTTGTGATAGTTGTTTCTATTTTGTTAAATTTTTTTTTTTTTAATTAGTTGGTCAGAAGTGTTGCAAAGAGTGTTTGGCTTCTGTATTACTGAAAAAGCAGATGGGAGTTTAGGGTAATCAAAAGATACTATAGTTACAAAGCTGAAATAAGACATTTGTAACAAGGAATGTTCTGTGTATAATGCTAATTAGTCTTGGAGAGAAAGAGAAAATGAAACAACTGTTACAGTGGCTGCTATTTATGAATAGAATTATGTGTCTTTGTACCCAGTAATTTTTGTACAGAACTGAACCTGCAATCTGGTTTCTTCTTGGAAGCCTCATGAGTGTTGATCTTTTTTACCAAATAAAATACATTTTTAAAATTCCTATTTATAAATTATTTCATATAAGTGTCTTTTAGAGCAACTCACAGAGAAGCAGCAGGAGAAACAGGAATGAAAACTAATTAATACCTCGTTCTTTGTCTTAGAGTCAATGGTTATCATCAGTCTGTGATAATCGTGAGAACACTGTTTTCCCTGAAAAATAAAGCAGAGAATGTGAAAAGTTAAACCCAATGAAAGACATTACCGATCCATAATTAGTAAGATCCATATTTAGTAAGATAAATATTTTCTTATATAATTTTGGAGCCATTTTAATGTATATAATTGGGACTAAGAAATTTGGAAAATTTGACTTCACTTTTTGTTCTGCTTCTCGTCGTTCAAAGACACCTTAGAGATTATTTTTCTTATTGTTATTAGATACAAAGCTATTGTTTTTTCATGTTCTAGTTTCACCTAAATCCTATCTTCCTTGTATTTGTCATCTCTTACTCTTCCTGTTCTATACTATGATGCCTTTTGTTTATGATCTCAAGAGCCTCTTACAAAAATGTAAAATTTTGGCCGGGCATGGTGGCTCACACCTGTAATCTCAACACTTTGGGAGGCCAAGGCGAGGCAGGTGAATCACCTGAAGTCCAGAGTTCGAGATCAGCCTGGCCAACATGGTGAAACCCTGTCTCTACTAAAAATACAAAAATTAGCTGGGCATGGTGGTGCATGCCTGTAATCCCAGCTACTTGGGAGTCTGGGGCATGAGAATTGCTTGAATCCGAGAGGCAGAGGTTGCACTGAGCGGAGATTGCACTGCTGCACTCCAGCCTGGGCAATAGAGTGAGACTCTGTCTTAAAAAAAAAAGTAAAATTTTTCCTCCTATCACAGACCATGAAATGGGCTATTTTGATTTAAATACTTTATTTATTTTCTCTACTTAGATTACATATCTGGCTAGCTAGCCATAACTAAATATAGATGTATAATTTTTTTTTTTTTTTTTTTTTTTGAGACAGAGTCTCGCTCTGTCGCCCAGGCTGGAGTGCAGTGGCCAGATCTCAGCTCGCTGCAAGCTCCGCCTCCTGGGTTTACGCCATTCTCCTGCCTCAGCCTCCCGAGTAGCTGGGACTACAGGTGCCCGCCACCTCACCCGGCTAGTTTTTTGTATTTTTAGTAGAGACGGGGTTTCACCGTGTTAGCCAGGATGGTCTCGATCTCCTGACCTCGTGATCCGCCCGTCTCGGCCTCCCAAAGTGCTGGAATTACAGGCTTGAGCCACCCCAGCCTAGATATATAATTTTGTGTGTACAAATTCTACAACATATACACACACTATCATATATCATTTGTTGCCCATGAGGTAGGTGATACGTATAACTTGAGAAAAAAACTACTCATAACTTTGAGTGATTTTAGCATTCTTCAAACTTAAGGCACATTATTTTATGTTTTCCTCCATATTTTTTGCTAAATTTTTACCAACCACCATTATTTATGAAATTAAAACACTGGGTTATAGAATAAATTATTTTAAAGGATCATGCATTTGAAAAAAATCACAGTTTTTTCTAACCTTTGAAAATTTTGATCCTCTTAACATTTTTTTTTGATATTTAAAGGATATCTAATTTAAATGGTTTTTACTTGCAAAATACAACATATTTTTCATCTTCAACAGTTTTTATATAGTTTTGTTCAAATAGTAACTACTGAAAAGTACCACAGCCTTCTGTATCATGTGGAAGCTTTCTATAACTTAAAAAAATTTTTTTGGAGATTTTTCTAGTACTTCAGAAGAAGGGAACACCTCTTTCACATGCTACTTTTGTTGTTGTTTGTTGTTTGTTTGTTTGAGACAGAGTGTTGCTGGAGGCTGGAGTGCAATGGCGTGATCTCAGCTCACTGCAATCTCTACCTCCTAGGTTCAAATGATTCCTCTGCCTCAGCTTCCCGAGTACCTGGGATTACAGGCACCTGCCACCTCTCCTGGCTAGTTTTTAGTTTTATTTATTTATTTTTTAAATAGAGACGAGGTTTTGCTATGCTGCCGAGGCTGGTCTCGAACTACTGACCTCAAGTGATCTGCTCACTTCGGCCTCCCAAAGTGCTGGGTTTACAGGAATCAGCCACTGCACCCAACCTTTCATATGTTATTGTTAATGTTTGTTAGATGTATTTATTTATAAGGCTGCTTATCAACTGACTTAGAAATTTATATAAAACCCCTTTTTTTGAGTTTTTCGTTATTAGTGGTGGTGGTTTGTGTGTGTGTGTTACACATTAGTGCCCTTGCTATGAATACATACTTTTTTTTTATTATACTTGAAAAAATTACAAATATTTTACTGTTAACTGCTAGGAATCTTAGAAGGTTTTTTTGTTTTGTTTTGTTTTCATACTTGTTTCATTGAATAACAAGAAAACACTGTTTAAACATACTATTTTGGCCCATCGCGGTGGCTCACATCTGTAATCTCAGCACTTTGGGAGGCCAAGGCTGGTGGGTCACTGGTGGTCACGAGTTCAAGACCAGCCAGGGCAACAGGGTGAAACCCTGTCTCTAGAAAACGTACAAAAAAAAATTAATTGGGCATCATGGTGCAGCCTGTAGTCATAGCTACTCCAGAGGCTGAGGTGGGAGAGGATGACTTGAGCCTGGAAGGTAAAGGTTGCAGTGACCCGAGATGGCTCCACTGTACTCCAGCCTGAGTGACAGAGCCAGACCCTGTCTCCAAAAAATAAATAAACATACTGTTTTTAAGGTACTGTATATTAAAATACTAAAGAGTTGTAATATACACTCAGGAAAAGATACATACTATGCTTAAGTATGATATATTCTTGATAGGATGGGTAGTTGAGGGAGAGATAGTAAAAATAAAATGACCAGCTAAAACTTAGACCTTATTTATGTACATATTTGAATACACATTTCACAAAGCATATAAATTTCAAAGTGGAGGTGAAGATGAGGAGATATTAATGACAATATAAATAGTTGGTGTGGGAAGCCTGATTAAAATTAACCAGAAAATCAAAAGGTATTAAGACTAAAAGGGCTATCATTTGAAGACAAGAAGGAGCTATTTTGAAAATGTAGGATCAGCTGGGTGCAGTGGCTCACACCTGTAATCCCAGCACTTTGGGGGACCAAGGCAGGCGGATCACTTGAGATGAGGAGTTCGAGACCAGCTTGGCCAACATGGCGAAACCTCATCTCTACTAAAAATTAAAAAAATTAGCTGGG
This sequence comes from Macaca nemestrina, assembly GCF_043159975.1. NCBI lineage: Eukaryota > Metazoa > Chordata > Mammalia > Primates > Cercopithecidae > Macaca > Macaca nemestrina. The sequence goes on along the minus strand of NC_092141.1, from coordinate 49,940,859 downwards.
CACAGCCTGGGTAACAGAGCGAGACTCTGTCTCAAAAAAAAAAAAAAAAAAAAAAAAAAAAAAGGCCAGTCATGATGGTGGCTCACACCTGTAATCCCAGCACTGTGGGAGGCTGAGTCAAGTGGATCACCTGAGGCCAGGAGTTTGAGACCAGCCTGCACAACGTGGAGAAACCCCTTCTCTACTAAAAATACAAAATTAGCTGGGCATGGTAGCGCATGCCTGTAATCTGAGCTATTAGGGAGGCTGAGGCAGGAGAATCACTTGAACCCAGGAGGCAGAGGTTGCAGTGAGCCAAGATTGCACCATTGCACTCCAGCCTGGGCAACAAGAGTGAAACTCCATCTCAAAAAAAAAAAGTAATAATTAAAACTGACAAAGAGAAATAATTGTGTCTAACAATGTATGAAATGTCCTTTAATGTGGTTTATAAAATGCTTTCACAAACACCATCTTCCTTAGGTTATGAATATGGATCTTCTATTATTTCTTTTATTTATTTATTTATTTTCCGAGATGGAGTCTCACTCTGTTGCCTAGGCTGGAGTGCAGTGGCAAGATCTCGGCTCACTGCAACCTCTGCCTCCCAGGTTCAAGTGATTCTCCTGCCTCAGCCTCCGAAGTAGCTGGGACTACAGGCGCGTGCCACCATGCCCGTCTAATGTTTTGTACTTTTAGTAGAGACAGGGTTTCGCCGTGTTAGCCAGGATGACCTTGATCTCCTGACCTCATGATCCGCCTGCCTCAGCCTCCCAAAGTGCCAGGATTACAGGCGTGAGCCACCACACCCAGCCTTCTATTATTTTGTTAGGAGCAGGAATCTTTTCTTACTAATTTCAAAATCCTTAATGCCTAGCTCAGGCTCTGACATAAATAGACACTCACTAGTTGCTTACTGAATGAAATATGGAATGGGACATTCAGGAATAAAGCAGAACATTAGCAAAAGACTGATGAAGGAGACAGAGCCTCCTTCATAGTAAAGCATAGAAGCAAAAACTAAGAAATTGTGCTATACACATACACACACACAGAGCCACTAAACCCTTGAGTATGTAAGATGTGGTTCTCAAGGGCTAATAAAACTAGGTTATTAAACAGGCCGCCTTAGGAAATACCTGTAGGACAATGTGATCCCTATGGTATTAGCTGGAATGGTAAGGAGAAAGAAGCAAATTGTATTAGCAATAGCTAGAAGTGTAAGTTGGCAGACAGTCAAGGTAATTAATCAGTGACCTGGTTCTCATGATAAATATTTTAGAATATCTACTTAATATGACTATCTATGAAATGGGAATAGTGATACAACCTCAGTGTTGTGAAGAGTAAATGAGATTCAGATAAATTCTTTTAACATGATGCCTATTTTAATTGTTATGCATTGTTTCTGTGGAGTTTCACATTTTGTTTTAGAGCTAGAGTTTTTATTTCTTTTTCTGGAAATGTTGAAACCTTGGCATTTCCAACTTCTTTTTTTTTTTTTTTTTTTTGAGACAGAGTCTCCCGCTGTCGCCCAGGCTGGAGTGCAGTGGCCGGATCTCAGCTCACTCACTGCAAGCTCCGCCTCCCGGGTTTGCGCCATTCTCCTGCCTCAGCCTCCCCAGTAGCTGGGACTACAGGCGCCCACCACCTCGCCCGGCTATTTTTTTGTATTTTTTAGTAGAGACGGGGTTTCACTGTGTTAGCCAGGATGGTCTCGATCTCCTGACCTCGTGATCCGCCCGTCTCGGCCTCCCAAAGTGCTGGGATTACAGGCTTGAGCCACCGCGCCCGGCCTCCAACTTCTTTTTTGTATATATTTTTTTTAATTTGTCAACAGCTTGTCAGAAATTCAGCTATAAAATATCTGATATTTCAATGGAAGTAGGTGCATGCTGTTATTCATGAAAATTTTTCAAGGCAAAAGTGATTTAAAAATTTTATTTTCTCACTGTGTTCTAGCTATTTACATATCAAATTTGGGGTAATTTTACTAGAATAATTTGCAAGTTGTCCTAGATACACTTACTATTGTTCTAACTTTTTTATCTATTAGTTTGTCAATAACAATAAACATACATAGGAAATATTTTTCAAATAATTCCTAAACATTTCTAAAAATAGCCAGCATTTCATCTAGAGACAAACTTCAAACTTAGAAAGATTTCTGAGGTAATATGTACAGGTTTTTTTTTTTTATTGCCAGCATAGGACACACTTTTTTTTTAATCTTCCCCCTCCAGCTCAAGCGACCCTCCCATCTCAGCCTCCTTGATAGCTGGGACTACAGGTGCATGCCTCCATGCCCAGCTAATTTTTCATATTTTTTTGTAGAGACCGGGTTTTGTAGAGATGATTCACCCACCTTGGCCTCCCAAAATGCTGAGATTACAGCCCTGAGCAACTGCACCTTTAATTTTACACTTTGGCCGGGTGCGGTGCCTCATGCCTGTAATCCCAGCACTTTGGGAGGCTGAGGCGGGCGAATCACGACGTCAGGAGTTCAAGGCCAGCCTGTCCAATATGGTGAAACTCTATCTCTACTAAAAAATACAAAAATTAGTTGGCGTGGTGACCGCTCTTGTAGTCCCAGCTACTCGGGAGGCTGAGGCAGGAGAATCGCTTGAACCTGGGGGGCGCAGGTTGCAGTGAGCTGAGATCGTGCCACTGCACTCCAGCCTGGGTGACAGAGTGAGACTCCATCTCAAAAAAAAAAATTTTTTTTAAAGGTTAAAAAAATGTTAAATAGAAAAAACTTGCATAATAAGGATATAAAGAAAGAAAATATGTTTGTACAGCTGTAAAATGTTTGTGTTTTAAGGTGTTATTATGAAAGAGTCAAAAAGTTTTTTAAAATTTAAAAGTTTATAAAGAAGTTACAGTAAGCTAAAGTTAAATAGGTTTTTTTTTTTAATTTTTATTATATTTTTAAGAGACAGGGTCTCACTTTCTCTGCTAGGCTGGAGTACAGTGGCATGATCCTAGCTCACTGCAACTCTGAGCTCCTGGGCTCAAGCAATCCTCCTGCCTCAGCATCTCAAGTAACTAGAACTATGGGGATGTGCCACTGTACCTCCCTAATTTTTAAATTTTTTCGTAAAGATGAGGTCTCTCCATGTTGCCCAGGCTTGTCTCCAACTCCTGACCTCAAGCAGTCCTCCTGGTTCAGCCTCCCAAAGTGCTAGGATTACAGGCATGAGCCACCGTGCCAGGTCTATTTTTAAAATATATTTCATGTTGCCTAAGTATACAGTGTTCATAAGGTCTACAGTACTGTATTAGTAATGTCCTACACCTTCCATTCACTCACCACTCACTCACTGACACCAAAAGCAACTTCCAGTCCTGCAAGCTCCATTCATGATAAGTACCCTAATGCACGTGTACCATTTTAATCTTTTATGTCATATTTTAACTGTACCTTTTCTGTGTTTAGACAGATTCACAAGTACTTAACATTGTGTTACATTTGCCTGTAGTATTCAGTACAGTAATGTGCTGTACAGATTTGTAACCACGGAACAATAGGCTATACTCTATAACATAGATGTATAAATACCATCTAGATTTGTGTAAGTGCACTCTGTGATGTTCACACAATGACAAAATTGACCATACATTTCTCAGAACATACGCCAATTGTTAAGTGGTGCATGACTTTATAATATTTTTATATTATGTGTTGTAAGTATAAACAGAAATATACATTTAGCCCACATAGGTGATTCACAGATAAAATAAGAATCATGTGAGCTAGTGTATTTATTTATTTATTTATTTATTTATTTATTTATTTATTTGAGACAGAGTTTCGCTCTTGTCGCCCAAGCTGGAGTGCAATGGTGCAATCTCGGCTCACTGCAGTCTCTGCCTCCCGGGTTCAAGCAATTCTCCTGCCTCAGCCTCCCGAGTAGCTGAGATTACAGGCATGCACCACTATGCCTGGCTAATTATTTGTATTTTTAGTAGAAACGGGGTTTCACCATATTAGCCAGGGTGGTCTCGAACTCATGACCTCAGGTGATCTGCTGCCTTGGCCTCCCAAAGTGCTGGGATTACAGGCATTAGCCACTGTGCCTGGCCTCTGAGCATCCTTTTAAATACACTAGCTCAGTTGGGTGCTGTGGCTCATGCCTGTAATCCCAGCACTTTGGGAGGCCGAGGCAGACGGATCACCTGAGTTCAGGAGTTCGAGACCACCCTGGCCACATGGTGAAACTTCATCTCTACTAAAAATACAAAAATTAGCTGGGTGTGGTGGCAGGTGCCTGTAATCCCAGCTACTCGGGAGGCTGAGACAGGAGAATCGCTTGAACCTGGGAGACAGAGGTTGAGTGAGCCGAGATTGTGCCACTGGTCTCTAGCCTGGGCAACAAGAACAAAACTCTGTCTCAAAAGATAAAAATAAAAGAATGCTCAGTGTTTATTAGATTAAATTCCTGCTGTAATTTATTGTTGATGTTGAATAAATTGATGTCAAGAATATTATCTTGTAGATAAGAGATAATATATTCTGGGTTTGTTTGTTCGTTTTTTTGTTTTTGAGACAGAATCTTGCTCTGTCACCCAGGCTAGAGTGCAGTGGCGTGATCTTGGCTCACTGCAACCTCCGCCTCCTGGGTTCACGAGATTCTTCTGCCTCAGCCTGCCGAGTAGCTGGGATTACAGGCGTGTGCCACCACATCCAACTAATTTTTGTATTTTTAGTAGAGACTGGGTTTTCCCATGTTGGCCAGGCTGGCCTTGAACTACTGACCTCAGGTGATTGACCTGCCTTGGCCTCCCAAAGTGCTGGAATTACAGGTGTGAGCCACCATTCCTGGCTAAGAGATATATTCTTAATGGCAGTATATTTGTTTTTCCATTACAAAATTTTATATTCTAAAAATTCAAACAACTCAAATAATCTATGTGAAGTAAAAAATTGGCCTGCTCACTTTCTTACTCCCATTCTGACTCATCTCACTTATAAGAGGTAACCCCTGTCATGATTTGGCCTTATATCTTTCTATTATTTAAAAAATTTACACATAAACTTTTTTAACAAAACTTTATTTTACATCAGTAGAATCATGATTGATGCAGAAGTTTTTGCTCCTTAGTTCAGCTAAAACCAGGTTCTTGTCACACAACCAGGAAAGGTTAGGCACACAGACACATTCAAAGGTGAGGAGAGCAGGAATTTATTAAAAGAAAGCTCTCAGCAAAAAAAAAGGAGTCCTGCTAACAGGCTCCCACCTCATAGACTGATCACCAGGTCACCACACGTGAGCTGAAGAGCTGAAGAGGCTCCTCACCCCTGCACGAGGGACAAATGCTCCACCCCCTCCCTGCAGCGCACATGTGGGCATTATTCAGAAAGAATCCGTCGAGAGGCTGGGCATGGTGGCTCACACCTGTGATCCCAGCACTTTGGGAAGCGGATCACCTGAGGTCAGGAGTTTGAGACCAGCTTGGGCAACATGGTGAAACCCCTTCTGTACTCAAAATACAAAAATTAGCCAGGCGTGGTGGCAGGCACCTGTAATCTCAGCTACTTGAGAGGCTGAGGTGTGGGAACTGCTTGAACCCGGAAGGCAGAAGTTGCATTGACCCAAGATCGTGCCACTGCACTTCAGGCCAGGTGACAGAGTGAGACTCTGTCTGTAAGAAAAAAAAAAAAAAAAAAATTAGTTAGGAAAAGGTGGGCAGGCCGGGCGTGGTGGCTCTTGTCTGTAATCCCAGCATTTTGGGAGGCCAAAGAAGGTGGATCACCTGAGGTCAGGAGTTTGAGACAAGCCTGGCCAACGTGGTAAAACCCTGTCTCTACCAAAAATACAAAAATTAGGTGGGCATAGTGGGGCGCCTGTAATCCCAACTACTTGAGAGGTTGAGGCAGGAAAATCGCTTGAACCCAGGAGGTGGAGGTTGTGGTGAGCCGAGACTGTGCCATTGCATTCCAGCCTGGGCAACAAGAACGAAACTCAATCCCCCAAAAAAAAAAAAAAATGTGAGCAAACAGGGGCAGTTCTCCCTCTGGGCTGCAGTTTTGTCCTGGACCAACAGTTCAGTCTTTCAGCCACCAGGCTGTTTTAGGCTTGAAGGTGGGGTTCCACCAGGGATCCTTGGCTGTCTCCTGTCTCTATCATCATACCTATTTTAAAATTCAGATATACCCCAACAATGCTATTCCATGTGAATTCTATTCTTTGAAATGACTACATATTACATACTATGGATTTGGATCATGATTGATAAACACTTAGGTGCCTTCTGAGTTAGAATTAATTAAAATTTAAAATATTAATAGATGTTGATAACGATAACATGGCTCCATTCCCCTCATTTAGAAATATATTGAGTACCTACAATGTGCCCAACACCATAAACATTAGAAAATATGGAATAGACATAGTCCCTTCTATTAGTGGCAGTGAATCCATAGGGGTCTGCAGCAACCTCATTTTTTGCCGCAGAAGAAAAAATTTGACTGAGGGCATAAGGCATAAGGAGAGACCAAGGCGAGTTTTACAGCAAGAGTGAAAGGTTATTAAAAAGCTTTAGAGCAGGACTGAAAAGAAGTAAAGTACATTTGGAAGAGGGCCAAGTGGTAACTTGAGAGATCAAGTGCCCAGTTTGACCTTTGACTTAGGGTATTATATTTTGGCATACTTCCGGGGTTTTGTGTCCCTTCTCCCTTGATTCTTCCCTTGGGATGGGCTGTCTGCTTGCACAGTAGCCTGCCGCTACTTGGGAGGGGCCACATGTGCAGTGTGTTTACTGGAGTTGTACGCATGCTCTCTTGAGGCATTCTTCCCTTACCAGTTGAATGCTCCTAGAAGATCACATACCAGTAAAACTCCGCCATTTTGCCTCTTTAGTGTGCATGCTTGAGCCCACTTGCCCAACTCCTGAGATCTTAGGAAGCTGATCCCCAGTTTCAGTTTTTTCTATTATATCTACTGGGAGACTGCCTTTTCCTGGTGCCCACTGCAACTTATTATTATTATTATTACTTTTTGAGACAGAGTGTTGCTCTGTTGCCCAGGCTAGAGTGCAGTGGTGTGATCTCGGCACACTGCAACCACTGCCTCCCAGGTTTAAGCGATTCTCCTGCCTCAGCCTCCTGAGTAGCTGGGATTACAGGCACACACCACCACACCTGGCTAATTTTTGTATTTTTAATAGAGACGTGGTTTTGCCATGTTGGCCAGGCTAATCTCAAACTCCTGACCTCAGGTGATCTGCCCGCCTTGGCCACCCAAAGTGCTGGAATTACAGGCATGAGCCACCATGACAAGCCTCTCAAATCTTAAGTTTATAACGCAGTGAATTTTAACATATGGGTACACCTTTGTACCACCCAGATAAAGATTTAGAATATTTCTAGCACCGCGGAGGGCATCAGTGTTACCTTTTGCAGGCAATACTCACTCCTTGCCCCTAGATAACCATTGTTCTAATTTCTTTTCCTTCCCTTCCTTCCCTTCCTTCCTTCCTCCCTCCCTCTCTTTTTCTTTTTTTCCTTTGTGTGTGTGTGTGTGTGTGTGTGTGTGACAGGGTCTCGCTCTGTAGCCCAGGCTGGAGTACAGTGAAGCAATCTCGACTCACTGTGACCTCTGCCTCCCAGGGTTCAAGCAATTCTCCTGCCTCAGCCTCCCAAGTAGCTGGGATTACAGGCAGGCACCACCATGCCCAGCTAATTTTTACATTTTTTAGTAGAGATGAGATTTTGCCAGGTTGGCCAGGCTGGTCTTCAACTCCTGACCTCAGGTGATCCACTCACCTCAGCCTCCCAAAGTGCTAGGTTTACAGGCATGAGCTACCATGTTCAGCCTCACTGTGGTTTTCATATACATTTCTCTAATGAATTTTGATGTTGAATATCTATTTCATATGCTTATTGGACATTTGGAAATCTTCATTTGTGAAGTGACTTTTCTTTTTTTTTTTTTTTTTTTTGAGACGGAGTCTTGCTCAGTCGCCCAGGCTGGAGTGCGGTGGCCCGATCTCAGCTCACTGCAAGCTCCGCCTCCTGGGTTCTCGCCATTCTCCTGCCTCAGCCTCCCAAGTAGCTGGGACTACAGGCGCCCGCCACCACACCCGGCTAGTTTTTTGTATTTTTAGTAGAGACGGGGTTTCACCATGTTAGCCAGGATGGTCTCGATCTCCTGACCTCGAGATCCGCCCGTCTCGACCTCCCAAAGTGCTGGGATTACAGGCGTGAGCCACCGCGCCCGGCCTGTGAAGTGACTTTTCAAGTTTTTGTCTATTATTTTGTGTATTGTGTTTCTGAGAAAGACATTTCAGGCAGAGGAAGTAGTGAGACGGCATGGAGTGGCTTGAAATGTAAACTGTAAGGTGGGGAGGAGGTGTAGAGAGCTAATATTATTATCACTGATTTATACATAAGAAACTGCAACATAAAGAAGCTAAATAACTCACTTGAATAAGTGGGAGAGCCAGTATTTAAATTTAGGCTCCAGTGTCTGTGCTCTTAACCACTGCAATACGCTGTCTCTAAAATACATAGGGGTGGCCGGGCGCGGTGGCTCAAGCCTGTAATCCCAGCACTTTGGGAGGCCGAGACGGGCGGAACACGAGGTCAGGAGATTGAGACCATCCTGGCTAACACAGTGAAACCCCGTCTCTACTAAAAAATACAAAAAACTAGCCGGGCGAGGTGGCAGGCGCCTGTAGTCCCAGCTACTCGGGAGGCTGAGGCAGGAGAATGGCGTAAACCCGGGAGGCGGAGCTTGCAGTGAGCTGAGATCCAGCCACTGCACTCCAGCCTGGGCGACAGAGCCAGACTCCGACTCAAAAAAAAAAAAAAAAAAAAAAAATACATAGGGGTGAAAGGAACCTTACAAGATTATCTGGTCTGGACTAATCCTTTTATTTATTTATTTATTCATTCTTTTAGAGATGGGGTCTTACTATGTTGCCCAGGCTGGAGTGTAGGGGCTATTCACAGGCATGATTATTGCACAATACAGCCTCCAACTCCTGGCGTCAAACGATCCTCCCACCTCAGCCTCTTGCTTAGCTGGGAGTACTGTCTTTTTTTGTTGTTGTTGTTTTTTCCCAGACAGGGTCTCACTCTGTCACCCAGGCTGGGGTGCGGTGGTGCAATCTTGGCTCACTTCAATCTCCACCTCCTGAGCTCAAGCGATTCTCATGCCTCAGCCTTTTGAGTAGCTAGGATAACAGGCATGTACCACCAAGCCCCAAAAATTTTTGTATTTTTGGTTGAGATAGGGTTTCACCACGTTTTCCATGCTGGTCTTGAACTCCTGGCCCCAACTGAACTGCCTGCCTTGGCCTCCCAAAGGGCTTGAATTAGAGGGGTGAACCACTGCGCCTGGCCAGTCTTTATTTTGTTTATTTTTTAAATTTTGTTTTGTCATGTTAAAATATACGTAATATAAAGTTGACTGATTCTTTTTTTTTTTTTTTTTTTTGAGACGGGGTCTCGCTCTGTCGCCTAGACTGGAGTGCAGTAGCGGGATCTCAGCTCACTACAAGCTCCGCCCCCCGGGTTCACGCAATTCTCCTGCCTCAGCCTCCCGAGTAACTGGGACTACAGGCACCCGCCACCTCGCCCGGCTGTTTTTTTTTTTTTTTTTTTTTTGTATTTCTTAGTAGAGACGGGGTTTCACCGTGTTAGCCAGGATGGTCTCAATCTCTTGACCTCGTGATCCGCCCGTCTCGGCCTCCCAAAGTGCTGGGATTACAGGCTTGAGCCACCGCGCCAGGCCAAGTTGACCAATTCTTAATGCCCAACGGGCTCTTCTGCATAGATAAAACCAGTTCACTGAGACAATGGTTTTACAGTAAAGAAAGTTTAATTATTGCAGGGCCAGCCAAGCAGAAAGACAGGAGATATTTCTCCAATTTGCCTTTTTGAAAGCTTGGAGGCTGGGTTTTTTTCTGTTTGTTTGTTACGTTTTTTGAGATGGAGTCTCGCTGTGTTGCCCAGGCTGGAGTGCAGTGGTATGATCTCAGCTCACCACAGCCTCCGCCTCCTGGGTTCAAGCGATTCTTCTGCCTCAGCCTCCCGACTAACTGGGACTACAGGCCTGAGCCACAGTGCCCTGCCAATTTGTGTGTGTGTGTGTGTGTGTGTGTGTGTGGTTTTTTTTTCTTTTTGAGATGGAGTCTCGCTCTGTCACCAGGCTGGAGTGCAGTGGCGTGATCTTGGCTCACTGCAACCTCTGCCTCCCAGATTCAAGCGATTCTCCTGCCTCAGCCTCCGGAGTAGCTGGGACCACTGGCGTGTTCCACCACGCCCGGCTAATTTTTTGTATTTTAGTAGGGACAAAGTTTCACCATGTTGACCAGGATAGTTTCAATCTCTTGACCTTGTGATCCACCCACCTTGGCCTCCCAAAGTGCTGGGATTACAGGCCTGAGACACCGTGCCCGGCCAATTTTTTTGTATTTTTAGTAGAGATGGGATTTCACCTTGTTGGCCAGGCAAGTCTCAAAACTCCTGACCTCAGGTGATCCGCTCGCCTTGGCCTCCCAAAGTGCTGGGATTACAGGTGTAAGCCACTGCGCCTGGCCAATTTGGATGCTTTTATTAATTTTTTCTTGCCTAATTGCTAGAGCTTTCAATACTACGTTAAATCAAAGTAATAAAAGTGGCCAGGTGCAGTGGCTCATACTTTTAAACCTAGCACTTTGGGAGGCTGCAGCAGGAGGATCACATGAGCCCAGTAAAAAATTAGCTGGGCACAGTGGCATCCATTTGTAGTTCTAGCTACTCAGTAGGCTGAGACAGGAGGATCACTTAAGCCCAGGAGTTTGAGGATGCAATGAGCCATGATCATGCCATTGCACTCCAGCCTGGGCAACAGAGCAAGACTCTGTCTCAAAAAAATAAAATAAATAAAAATAAAAGCAAGCATCCTTGTCTTGTTATTTAATCCTTTCATTTTATAGAAGTGAAAATGTAGTCCCTGAGAGAAGAATTTATTTGCCCAAAGTTATGCAAGTTCACAGCAAAGCAGGAGTTAATATCAAATCTCTTAACTTCAGATTCAGTATTCTGTTATATTCAGTTGAAGAATTAAGGATAACTGGTTATGGAAAGGAGGCAACATGATTCTTTTATTCTCAGTTCACTTAGAATATTTTCATGTGAATAAGTCATACTAGGTGATGGTAGTGAGATATTTTAATATTATGGGATTTTGGATTTGTAACTCTGAATTGTTAGATCTGATGTGTGTAACCTAAATGTATACTTAAGTGTCAGAATGTCATTCTTCTTTTATTTCTTCAGTGCGGTTAAAATCGGAACTGATATGCTAGAATTGGACTGCCATATCACAAAAGATGAACAAGTTGTAGTGTCACATGATGAGAATCTAAAGAGAGCAACTGGGGTCAATGTAAACATCTCTGATCTCAAATACTGTGTAAGTAAAAATGCATGATAAACTAAGAGCTAATAGGTGTCACGGCCTGTAATATTTTTTTAAAAAATAGTGAATATCAGATATTGCTTCAGTAAAAAATTTCTAATATTATTTAAATACTGATTAAATACTAAATGTCAAAGGAAATTTTTAAAAACTATTTTGAGGCCAAGTGTGCTGGCTCATGCCTGTAATTCCAGCACTTTGGGAGGCTGAGGTGGGAGGATTGTTTGAGGCCAGGAGTTTGAGATCAGGCTGGGCAACATAGCAAGACTCCATCTTTATTAAAATATAGGAAAATTGGCTGGACACGGTGGCTCACGCCTGTAATCCCAGCACTTTGGGAGGCTGAGTCGGGTGGATCACCCAAGGTCAGGAGTTCGAGATCAGCCTGGCCAACATGGTGAAACCTCATCTCTACTAAAAATACAAAAATTAGCCAGGCATGATGTTGCACACCTGTAATCCCAGCTACTCAGGAGGCTAAGGCAGGAGAATCGCTTGAACCCAGGAGGTGGAGGTTGCAGTGAGCTGAGATGATGCCACTGCACTCCAGCCTCAGCAACAGAGCAAGACTCCATCTTAAAAAAAAAAAAAGGCCGGGCGCGGTGGCTCAAGCCTGTAATCCCAGCACTTTGGGAGGCCGAGACGGGCAGATCACAAGGTCAGGAGATCGAGACCATCCTGGCTAACACGGCGAAACCCCGTCTCTACTAAAAACACAAAAAATTAGCCGGGCGAGGTGGCGGCGCCTGTGGTCCCAGCTACTCGGGAGGCTGAGGCACGAGAATGGCGGGAACCCGGGAGGCGGAGCTTGCAGTGAGCTGAGATCTGGCCACTGCACTCCAGCCTGGGCGACAGAGCGAGACTCCGTCTCAAAAAAAAAAAAAAAAAAAAAGAAGCGGGGGGGAATTGTTTAGGTATGGTGGCATATACCTATGGTCCCAGCTACTCAGGAGGCCGAGGTGGGAAGATCACTTGATCCCAGGAAGTTGAGGCTACAGTGGGCCAAGATTGTACCACTGCACTCCAGCCTGGGTGAAAGAGTGAGACCCTGTCTCAAAAACGAAATGAGGCAGGGCACAGTGGCTCACGCCTGTAATCCCAACACTGTGGGAGACCGAGGCGGGCGGATCACCTGAGGTCAGGAGTTCGAGACCAGCCTGGCCAACATGGTGAAACCCCATCTCTACTAAAAAATACAAAAATTAGCTGGGCGTGGTGGTGCCCCTGTAATCCCAGATACTTGGGAGGCTGAGGCAGGAGAATCGCTTGAACCTGGGAGGCGGAGGTTGCAGTGAGCCAAGATTGCGCCACTGCACTCCAGCCTGGGCAAGAGTGAGCCTCTGTCTCAAGAAAAAAAAAAAAAAAAAGATCATTATAATGTACATATTAATTATAGTAAATACTGATGAATGGAAGGAAAAATCATGCATAAAGTTACTACCAAAAAAACACTTATGTTAACAGGATTCTACCTTATGTAGAAGGATTCTACCTTTTATGTTTTTTAGATTTGTATTCTCACTGCGCATCATATATATAGAATTTTAGACACTTTAACATTATAACATGATAATGGCCGGCCTCAGTGGCTCACATCTGTAATCTCAGTACTTTGGGAGGGTGAGGCGGGCGGATCACCAGGGGTCAGGAATTCGAGACTAGCCTGGCCAACATGGCAAAACCCCGTCTCTACTAAAAATACAAAAATTAGCTGGGCAGACAGATCACCTGAGGTCAGGAGTTGGGGACCGCCCTGGCCAACATGGTGAAACCCCATCTCTACTAAAAATACAAAAATTAGCTGGGTGTGTTGGCGTGCGTCTGTAATCCTAGCTATTCAGGAGGCTGAGGTAGGAAAATCGCTTAAACCCAGGAGGCGGAGGTTGCAGTGACCGAGATCATGCCATTGCACTCCAGCCTGGGCAATGGAAAGCATGGAAAAATGTTTATCATTTATAATGTTTCCTTTTTCTTTTTTTTATTATAATGTTTCTCTTTTTTTCTTTCTTTCTTTCTTTTTTTTTTTTTAAGACGGAGTCTCACTCTTTTCAACCAGAGCGAGAGTAGCTGGGATTACAAGCGTGCACCACCACACCTGGCTAATTTTTGTGTTTTTAGTAGAGACGGCGTTTCACCATGTTGGCCAGGCTGGTCTTGAACTCCTGACCTCAGGTGATCCTCCTGCCTTGGCTTCCCAAAGTGCTGGGATTACAGGTGTGAGCCACCGTGCCCAGCCTTTTCCATGCTTTAAAGAAATTAGACTTTATTTTTTAGATAAGTTTCAGGTTTATAGCAAAATTGAGTGGAAAATACAGAGTTCCCACATACCTGCACAGTTACCACACAGACACAGGGTCCCCCGCTTTTAACAGCTGCACCAGAGTGGTACATACATTGACACAATATTATTGCTCATAGTCCATAGTTTACATTAGGGTTCACTCTTGTACATTCTGTGGTTTTGGACAAATTTATAATGATATGTATCCAGTAATTATACTATTATACAAAATGTTTCCACTGCTCTAAAAATTCTGTGTTCTGCCTATTCAGTCCCCCTTCCCTCATCCCCTGCCAACCACTGATCTTTTTACTGTTTCCATAGTTTTGTCTTTTCCAGAGTGTCATATAGTTGGAATCATACTGTATTTGACCTTTCAGATTCCATGCTTATCTTTCATAAACATTTCAAATGACTATAGCCATTCCATTGTGTGGATATATAGTTATTTTTAACCATTCTTCTATTGTTGGACATTGGATTAGCTCTAAGTTTTCACCATTATAGATAACACTGCACTGAATTTATTTTATTTTATTTTTTTTCTTTTGAGACAGAGTTTCGCTCTTGCCACCCAGGCTGGAGTACAATGGTGCAATCTCGGCTCACTGCAGCCTCCACCTCCCAGGTTCAAGCAATTCTCCTGCCTCAGCCCCCCAAGTAGCTGGGATTACAGGCATGCGCCACCACACCTGCCTAATTTTTTGTATTTAGTAGAGACAGGGTTTCACCATGTTGGTCAGGCTGGTCTCGAACTCCTGACCTCAGATGATCTGCCCGCCTCAGCCTCCCAAAGCGCTGGGATTATAGGGGTGAGCCACTGTGCCCGGCCTGCACTGCACAGCTTTATGCATAAAGATTAAAGCTTTCTCTATCTTTAGCTTTTTATTTTTAAAGATATATAAATATTTGTATTTATAAAAGTTATTTATATAACGTTTTCTCTATTTTAAGATTATTTCTCTAAATATACTCCCAGAAGGGAAATTATTGGGTAAAAGAACATTTGCCAGCTGGGTGCGGTGGCTCATGCCTGTAGTCCCAGTGCTTTTGGAGTCTGAGGCCTCCCAAAAGAAGGCCTCCCAAAAGGACAGATCCTTCTGAAGATCCACTGAGCTCAGACGATCAAGGCTACAGCGAGGTATAATTGTGCTACTGCACTCCAGCCCAGGCAATAGAGTGAGACCCTGTCTCAAAAATAAAATAAAATAAAATAAAAATAATATTTACTAGTATTGAGCATTATAATAATACCAAATTTGCTAATTAAATTTTAATTAACATTTCATTAATTATTAATGAGTTTAAAGATCTATTTAATTGTTAGTTATTTTTCTTTTATTTTCATTGAATTGTGTATTCTTGACATTTTTCTACTGAAATCTTTGTATATTATTGTGAAAAGGTCTATATTAAATAGTACAGATATATTTTTTGTAGATGGCATACATAAGTAATATGGTTAATTTGCTGTTGGGGATGTTCTGATAAAGGGTGCCTATGTAAACATGTTTTGTAGTGTTTTACTCTTCTATATGTTGAAAAAGCGTATCTTTGTGTCTTAATGTAAGACATTAAAATCTTATTATTTTTTGAGAGTTAACTTTTTTTTTGATCATGTCTTTTAAAGGAGCTCCCACCTTACCTTGGCAAACTGGATGTCTCATTTCAAAGAGGTAATATTTTTTGTTTGTAGCTTAAACATTTGTGTTGAGAAGCATATGTGTGTTTTCTTGTCATAGTAAGTTCTTACTAAAAGTAACTGGCCTCTAAGCTTGTTCCCTCAGGCCTACAAATCTGAAGCCTTGAAAATTATCTGACGTGAAATTATCAGGTCCAAAGAGTTAACTGATTCATGCTACTTAAATTCACATACAGTTAATTTAAACCTGAATACTGATTGCAAGAAACATTTCACTTCTAAAGGTTCAAATTCTAGAATATTGCTGCAACTTATAGTAGTCATCCATCAAAAAAATATAATAAAAAATAAATGAAAAGGGCTGGGCACGGTGGCTCACGACTGTAATCCCAGCACTTTGGGAGGCTGAGGCAGGCAGATCACTTTAGGTCAAGAGTTTGAGACCAGCCTAGCCAACATGGCAAAACCCCATCTCTACTAAAAATACAAAAAATATTAGCCAGGCATGATGATGTGCACCTGTAATCCCACCTACTTGGGAGGCTGAGGCAGGACAATCATTTGAACCCGGGAGGCGGAGGTTGCAGTGAGCTGAGATCGCGCCATTGCACTCCAGCCTGGCAATGAGAGCGAAACTCTGTCTAAAATGATAATAATAATAATGAAAATAAAATAAATAATAAATAAATAAATAAAAAGAAATGGAAAGGACCCCTTTCAAATCCTTTCTGGTTCCATAATATTTAATTCTGTCTTTTAGCTGCTCCATATTTTAAATGATTAAACAGACTTCTGACGTTCAAATAAACCATTTTCTAGTCATCTTCACTTAGCAGTTTTCTTCTGAGGGAACATTTCTCACAAAGAAACATGTCCCTTGACCCAACTTGTTAGTTACTGCAGATGTTAGAATGGAAAATATACCACCTTAAGATATGTACTGAACAGATACAGGCTCCCTCATTGTCACAAGGGACGTTGTCTCACATTTTTTAGTGATTCAAATGTATAACTCAATAAAACCATAAGATGTTACATCTCGGCCGGGCGCGGTGGCTCAGGCCTGTAATCCCAGTACTTTGGGAGGCCGAGGCGGGTGGATCACGACGTCAGGAGATCGAGACCATCCTGGCTAACATGGTGAAACCCCGTCTCTACTAAAAATACAAAAAACTAGCTGGGCGTGGTGGCGGGCGCCTGTGGTCCCAGCTACTCGGAGGCTGAGGCAGGAGAATGGCGTAAACCCGGGAGGCGGAGCTTGCAGTGAGCCGAGATCGCGCCACTGCACTCCAGCCTGGGTGACACAGCGAGACTCCGTCTCAAAAAAAAAAAAAAAAAGATGTTACATCTCATGAATCTTGGTATGATTTAGTTGAAACCTTGGTTAAATGTCAGCTCCATTTATATTAATTTTTTAAAAGAACTGTAACTGCTCCACGAACTAGATTTAAAATTGGCCAAGCCAGGTGTGGTGACGTACACCTCTAGTCCCAGCTACTTGGGAGACTGAGTTGGGAGGCTTGTTTGAGCCCAAGAGTTGGGAGTCTAGCTTGGGCTACATAGCAAGACCCTGTCTCTAAAATTAAAAAAAAAAAAAAAAAAAAAAAAAAATTGACCACGGATAGGGGAATTTTTGAAAAGGAAATAAAAATCAGAAAAAGTTTAACATTAGTTATTTCTAAGGGATATTTAAACCTCAGATGTGTTTGATTTCAATTTCTAGGTAAGTTGAAGTTGTTGGTTTGAGGAAACCTTTCTTCATTCTTGTAGTTTATAGAATTATACTTGCCAAGCTATTGTAATATTTGTGTCAATTTTGGACTTGTGAAAGTTAAGAAAATTTCAGAAATGAAGTTTTTCCTATTTTTCCCTTTGTAGAGCAAAGCCAAAGAAAGCCCCATAAAAATTTAAAAATCCAGCAGATGTGGTGGCTCACACCTATAATCTCAGCACTTTGAGAGGCCAAGGCGGGAGGGTTGCTTGAGACCAACAGTTTGAAACCAGCCTGGGCAACATAGCGAGACCCCGTCTCTAAAAAAAATATTAGCCAGTCATGGTGGCATGTGCCTATAGTCCCAGCTATTGAAGAGACTTGAGGTGGGAGGATCCCTTGAGCCTGGGAGTTGAAGGCTATAGTGAGCTATGCTCACACCACTATGCTCCAGCCTGGGTGACAGAGTGAGACCTTGTCTCAAAAAAAAAAAAAAAAACCTTTGAGGGAAAAAAAAGTTTAAAATTTTTCCTGGTTTTGTATGTCCCTCATAAAGTCATGAAACTGTTTCTTCTTTTTTTTGAGACAGAGTCTTGCTCTGTTGCCCAGGCTGGAGTGAAGTAGCTCAATCTCAGCTCACTGCAACCTCCACCTCCTGAGTTCAAGAGATTCTCATGCCTCAGCCACCTGAATAGCTGAGATACAGGTGCCTGCCACCACACCCGGCTAATTTTTTTTATTTTTAGTAGAGATGAGGTTTCACCATGTTGGCCAGGCTGGTCTGGAATTCCTGGCCTCAATTGATTTACCTGACCCCCCTCGGCCTCCCAGAATGCTAGGATTACAAGCATGAGCCACCACACCCGGCCGGTTTTTGAATGTGAAGAGACCTTTGAGACTGTCTAATCTTGTCTTCTGTTATAGACAAGGAAATTGAAGTCTAAAGATGTAAACTAACTTAATCAAGTTCATATAATAAGGAAATAACAATGCTAGAACTTGAACTAGGTCTCTCTCTTAGCAGACCAGTGTTCAACTGTACCATACTGCCTCTCCATTGGAACACTATTCTCAAATGTTGTATTAAGAACAATGCTGTGGGTCCGGTGCAGTGGCTCACACCTGTAATCCCAGCACTTTGGGAGGCCGAGGCAGGTGGATCACCTGAGGTTAGGAGTTTGAGACCAGCCTGGCCAACATGGTGAAACCCTATTTCTACTAAAAATACAAAAATTAGCCGGGCGTGGTGACGTGCACTTGTAATCCCAGCTACTTGGGAGGCTGAGGCAGGAGAAGCACTTGAACCTGGGAGGCAGAGGTTGCAGTGAGCTGAGATCGCGCCATTGTACTCCAACCTGGACAACAAGAGCAAGACTCTGTCTCAAAAAAAAAAAAAAAAAAGGAACAATGCTGTGGGGAAAAAAAAAAAAGAACAACACTGTGTACTGTCAAGTTTCAGATATCTGAAAGGAATAATAATAATTAGCTTTCCTTTTATATTGCATTCATCTCATATCATAATTCACTTTAGACTGATCCTCAGATGTGGAGTTGACTGCATTTGGAACAGACTAATAAACTGTGTGTAAAAATTTGACTCAGAACCATGGCAGTGGCTCACATCTGTAATCCCAGCACTTTGGGAGGCTAAGGCAGGAGGATCACTTGATCCCAGGAGTTCGAGACCGGCCTGGGCCACATACAGAGACTCCATCTTTACAAAGATAATAAAAATAATATTAGCCAGGCATGGTGGTATGCACCTGTGGTCCTAGCTAGGGAGGCTGAGGTGGGGGGATTGCTGAGCCCAGGAGGTGGAGGCTGCAGTGAGCCTTGATTGTGTCACTGCACAAAGTGAGATTCTGTCTCAGAAAAAAAAGAAAAAAGAAAAAGAGAAAAGAAAACAAGAAACTTGACTCAGATTTGTCAAAAAGTGGTTCCGTTTTTTCTATCCTATTCCCTTGCATAGAATTCTTGCTTACCAGGCCGGGCACAGTGGCTCACACCTGTAATCCCAGCATTTTGGGAGGCCGAGGCAGGTGGATCACTTGAGGTTAGGAGTTTGAGACCAGCTTGGCCAACATGGCGAAACCCTGTCTCTACTAAAAATACAAAAATTTTAAAATTTTTATTTTTGTTTTTTGAGATGAACTTTTGCTTCTGTCGCCCAGTGGCACAATCTCAGCTCACTGCAACCGCTGCCTCCCAGGTTCAAGCGATCCTCCTGCCTCAGCCTCCTGTGTAGTTGGGATTACAGATGCCCTCCACCACTCCCAACTAATTTTTGTATTTTTAGTAGAGACGAGGTTTCACCACGTTGGCCAGGCTGGTCTTGAATTCCTGACCTCAGGTGATCCGCCTACCTCTTTGTCCCAAAGGGCTGGGATTAGTCATGAGCCACCATGCCTAGCCAAAATACAAAAATTAGCCAGGTGTGGTGCTGCACACCTGTAGTCCCAGCTACTTGGGAGGCTGAGGCTGGAGAATCACTTGAACCCGGGAGGCAGAGGTTGCAGTGAGCCAAGATCATGCCATTGCACTCCAGCCTGGGCAACAGAGCAAGACTGTCTCAAAAAAAAAAAAAAAAAAAAAAATGCTGAATTGGCCTGACACAGTGGCTCACACCTGTAATCCTCAAACTTTGGGAGGTCGAGGCAGGAAGATCCCTGAGGTCAGGAGCTCGAGACCAGCCTGGCCAATGTGGTGAAACCCCATCTCTACTAAAAATACAAAAATTAGCTGGACATGGTGGCATGTGCCTGTTCTCCCAGCTACTTTGGAGACTGAGGCAGGAGAATCGCTTGAACTGGGAGATGGAGATTGCAGTGAGCTGAGATCATGCCACTGCACTTCAGCCTGGGCAACAGAGCGAGACTTTGTCTCAAAAAAAAAAAAAAAACAAAAAAAAAGTGTTAACCAAAGGGTTTGTTATTATCTATCCCAATTAGTTGAAAGTAACCTTTTTTTTTTTTTTCACGGAAAACGCATAATTTGGATAATCTAGAGTTGACTATAATTATCATTTTAGAGTTCCCCAAATAGTGAAAACTATTTAGTGGCCCCTAACTTGCATAGGGGCCACTATTCCATCAACCAACACATCCTATGGCATACTCCTTGTCTATTTTTCCTATTTCCTATTATTTTCCTCTTTTCTTTTTATAGTCCACCACTTCCTAGCTGGTTACCTTCTGCCTAGAAAAATACTGGGGCAAACTTCTCTTTTTCCACATGTTTTTCTACATTCTAAACTGGCTGAAGCATCTAATTTATGCATTTTTTTTTTTTTTTTTTTGAGACGGAGTCTCGCTCTGTCGCCCAGTCTGGAGTGCAGTGGCCGGATCTCGGCTCACTGCAAGCTCCGCCTCCCGGGTTCACGCCATTCTCCTGCCTCAGCCTCCCGAGTAGCTGGAATTACAGGCGCCCGCCACCTCGCCCGGCTAGTTTTTTGTATTTTTTAGTAGAGATGGGGTTTCACCGTGTTAGCCAGGATGGTCTCGATCTCCTGACCTTGTGATCCACCCGTCTTGGCCTCCCAAAGTGCTAGGATTACAGGCTTGAGCCACCGCGCCCGGCCGCATTATTATTTTTAAGTAGAGATCGGGTCTCGATATTGTTGGTCCAATGGGTCTTGAATTCTTGGCCTCAAGCAATCTTCCTGCCTCAACCTTACAAAGTGCTGAGATTCCAGGAGTGAGCCACTGCACCTGGCCTAATATTTGTATCTTTACATCACTGTAGCACTTTTTTTTTTCTCAGCACGCATTTTAGTTTTCTCATTCCCTCGCTGTTAGATAGAATATTCTTATGTGTTATTTTGCTGTTCCAAAGTTAGTTTCATCTGTTTGACCTTTTTTGTAAACTGATTCTTACATGCATCGTACTTGACTGCTAAATTAATTTTTTAATTTGCCCACACCGTGACAAAAAGGAAGTCTTCCTTATGAGCTTCAAGCATGAAGTCCCAGAGAAAGACACTGATTGGCCCACCTTGGGTCATGTGGCCATCTTGAAGAAAAGAAGTGGGCTATTATGATTATATGCCCACCCCCGAGGGTGAATGGGCAGTGGGTAGTGTGTTGACAGCCCTATCGGAACAATGTGAGATAAGGAGATACGATGTGAAATACAGGTTTCCAAAGGAAGGAAGAATATTGGTGGCTAATGCCTATAATCCCAGCATTCAAGGAGGCCATGGTGAGAGGATCCCTTGAGGCCGGGAATTCAAGGCCAACCTGGTCAATAAAGCAAGGCTTCATCTCTACTTAAAAAATAAAGGGGGGTGGGGGAGCCAGGCATGGTGGCTCACGCCTGTAATCCCAACACTTTGGGAGGCCAAGGTGGGCAGATCACCTGAGGTTGGGAGTTCAAGACCAGCCTGACCAACATGGAGAAACCCTATCTTTACTAAAAATACAAAATTAGCCAGGCGTCGTGGGGCAGATGCCTGTAATCCCAGGTACTCCAGAGACTAAGGCAGGAGAATTGCTTGAACCCTGGAGGCGGAGGTTGTGGTGAGCCGAGATGGCACCGCTGCACTACAGGCTGGGCAACAGAGCGAGACTCCGTCTCCAAAAAAAAAAAAAAGAAGAAAAGAAAAAGCCGGGTATGGTGGCACATGCCTCTAATCTCAGCTATTCGGAGGCTGAGGCAGAAGGATCACTGGAGCTGAGTTCAAGGCTGCTGTGAGCTGTGGTCATGCCACTGCACTCCAGCCTGGGTGACAGATTGAGACCCTGTCTCAAAAAATATATATATATAAATATATATATATGTATATGTATACAAGCTATCTACTATAAACATAATTTTTAAAGTTTAATTATGTAGCCTATGATAAGTTCAAACTCTTTCAGTTATAAGTGTTAGATATACATCTCAAGATAGCTTAAGAAAAAAATTTTAAAAAGAATGTATTGGCTTTCATAATTAGAAAGTCCAGGGGTTATATGCCCTCAGACATGACTGATTCCAGTTGCTCAAGCAATAATTGGTCTCTCTCTATCTCCGTTTCTTGCTTTTGCTTTCATTTGTGTTAGCTTTGCTTTTAGGGACACCCTTTCCACAGAGATGAACTCTTGGCAGCTTGTACATGATCCATTCAGCAAAGGATTTCAAGAGGCCTTCTCTCCCAGTGTCCATATTGTTATGCTTAACAGGTTAGACTGGTCATATATTTAGTCTGTGGTCAGAGAGGCAGAGCCAATAATTGCCAGTCCCATCAGAGTAACCCAGACCCCCGTCAGAATTACAAGAAGTATAGTAACAGACTTCCTTTTTTCCTCTTTAATGTATATGCTGCTTTTCACATAGGTTCTAATTATAAATAATTTAATTTTCTGACATGGATTTCATTTACTCTTTGATAATGCATTTTTTTGATTTGCTGTATAATAAGATGGAATAAAGGATTTTTCACCAGTTTGTTATTTGCAGATTAGCGGAATTGAAGTTTTGGGTGGAAGCAGAACAATTTTTACAATAGTTGTATAGTATGTATAGTAAATTATATAAATGATTAGAGTCATTAGAGTCAAAAGGGACTAGAGAGCCAGGTGTGGTGGCTCACACCTGTAATCCCAGCACTTAGGGAGGCTGAGGTGGCAGGTTTGCTTGAGATCAGGAGTTCAAGACCAGCCTGGGCAAAATACAGTGAGACCCTGTTGCTACAAAAAATAAAACAAGGCCGGGCACAGTGGCTCAAGCCTGTAATCCCAGCACTTTGGGAGGCCGAGATGGGCGGATCACAAGGTCAGGAGATCGAGACCATCCTGGCTAACACAGTGAAACCCCGTCTCTACTAAAAAATACAAAAAAAAAAAAAAAACTAGCCGGGCGAGGTGGTGGGCGCCTGTAGTCCCGGCTACTCGGGAGGCTGAGGCAGGAGAATGGCGTAAACCCGGGAGACGGAGCTTGCAGTGAGCTGAGATCCGGCCACTGCCCTCCAGCCTGGATGACAATCTTTTTTTTCTGTCTCAAAAAAAAAAAAAATTAAAAATTAAAAAACAAAAAAACAAAAAATAGGCCAGGTGCAGTGGCTCACGCTTGTAATCCCAGCACTTTGGGAGGCCGAGGCTGCTGGATCACTGGAGGCCAGGAGTTTGAGACCAGCCTGGCCAACATGGTGAAACCCCGCCTCTACTAAAATTACAAAAATGTAGCCAGTTGTGGTGCCAGGCACCTGTAATCCCAGCTACTCAGGAGGCTGAAGCAGAATTGCTTGAACCCGGGAGGCGGAGGTTGCAGTGAGCCGAGATCACACCACTGCACTCCAGCCTGGGCAACAACATCGAAAATCCATCTCAAAAAAAAAAATGTGTATATATATATATATATAGAGAGAGAGAGAGAGAGAGAGATATGTATATATACTCTATATAGAGAGAGTATATAGTATATATATTATATACAGTATATATATTATATATTATATATATAATATGTGTGTGTGTGTATATATATATAGAGAGAGAGAGAGATGGGCGTGGTGGTGCGTGCCTGTCATCCCAGAGGATTGCTGGAGTGTGGGAGGCTGCAGTGAGTCATCATGCTACTGCACCCCAACCTTGGCTATGAGCAAGATCCTGTCTCAAAAACACAACAAAAAAGGGCTGAGTACGTCGTTCATGCCTGTAATCCCAGCCCTTTGGGAGGCCGAGGTGGGCATATCACTTGAACACAGGATTTTGAGACCAGCCTGGCCAAATCCAAAACCCCATCTCTACAAAAACTACAAAAAAATTAGCCGAGCATGGTGGTGTTCCTGTAGTTCCAGCTACTCAGGAGGCTAAAGTGGGAGGATCACTTGAGCCCAGAAGGCAGAGGTTGCAGTGAGCCGAGATTGTGTCACTGCACTCCAGTCTGGGTGACCGAGTGAGACCCTGTCTCAAACAAACAACCAACCAACCAACCAAAGGGACTAGAGAAAGACTAAAGAAAATAATCCTCAGGAAATATAAACAACAATTAAAGTCCCCTTCTAATTTTCTCATTACTTGAATTTTCTTTGAATAACTGCATTCATGTAATTCTTCAACACATTACTGATTTAGTGTATACTTCCCTTGCCTGAATGTTATTTTTAATCTCTGAAAAAGTCAATGATGATATAGCAAAACTTTAGAAACAATCTCAGTATCTACTAGTAGGGAAATGGTTAAATTAAAATAAATCATTGTATAGCTACTCAATGGAGTATTCTGACACCTTTTAAAAAATTATGATAGAATCAGATCGGTGGATTGTATCAATGTCAGTATCATGGTTGTGATATCGTTCTATAGATCTGCAAGAAGGTTACCACTGGGAAGTCTGGATAAAGGGTACATGGACCCTATTATTTCTTACAATTGATTGTGAGTCTGTAGTTATCTCAAAATAAAAAATTAATAAAAAATAAATCATAATCATAAGCACAGTAAATCAACAGGAAAATATTTATTTTTATGTGAAAATATCAAGTTAAAATCTGTAGCATATCATATTATTACTATATTAAATCATGCATAGGAAAAAAGAGTAGAGAAAGTACACCAAATGGTCATAGCGTTTATATCTAAGTTGTTGGATTTACATGATTTTTTTCTTCTCTATACTTTTTCTTATTTTGTAAATGTCCTTTAATGAATATATTCTATACCTTTTCTAGTCATCAAAAAGCAAAACTTGTATTTTAAAAATACATTTAAAAATCTTGCTTTCTCAGCATGCCAATGTGAAGGAAAAGATAACCGAATTCCATTACTGAAGGAAGTTTTTGAGGCCTTTCCTAACACTCCCATTAACATCGATATCAAAGTCAACAACAATGTGCTGATTAAGAAGGTACTCAAGGCATTGCCTCCTCTGGGTGTGTTGCATCCTATTTCACAAACTAAATAAGGTTAGAGTAGGTGACTGCATAGATTGATAATGGTCAAGGAAATGTGATACCCTAGGGATCAGCATTGTTTTAAATAACGCCCTAGCAGAAGAGATCATGTTACTGTAGGAGAGCCTATTTTCAGAGAGAGTTGGCGTGTCATGGATAAAGTATGCTTGTATGAACCAGTCATTCTGGCATTTATATAATTATCTTCTAGTTTAACTTGTTTCATTCGTGGTTAGTTTATGTCAAATTACTAAATAACTGTATTCTGTTAAATAAATTATATAATGATATAATGTGAATAAATTTTGCATTTTATAAAATATTCTAAATTTACATAATATTCTTCTAAAATATTATGCTATTCATTGACAGAGAGTCAATCCTAATTCATTTTTTAAGTGAAATGTTAGTGGATTTGCAAATAGGCACATGCATAAAATTTTGAATTTTCACACGTAGGTTTCAGAGTTGGTGAAGCAGTATAATCGCGAACACATAACAGTGTGGGGTAATGCCAATTATGAAATTGTAGAAAAGTGCTACAAAGAGGTAAGCTTCAAAAATTATACAGAATTATCTATTTTTGTTGTTGTTTTTGTATCTATAAATGATAAGTTATTATATTAATAATTTTTTTTCTTTTTCTCATTTTTAGAGATAGGGTCTCACTCTGTCACCCAGGCTAGAGTGCAGTGGTGCAGTCATAGCTTACTGTAGCCTCAAACTCCTGGGCTCAAGTGATCCTCCTGCCTCAGCCTCCCAAGTAACTGGGACTCCAGGCACACACCACTGCACCCAGCTAATTTTTAAATCTTTAGTAGAGATGAGGTCTCACTATGTTACCCACTCTGATCTCAAACTCTTGGACTCAAGCAATCCTCCTACCTTGGCTTCCCAAAGTGCTGGGATTACAGGTGTGAGCCACTGTGCCCGGCCCCTATTACAGTAATAATTTTTAAAACTTACCTTATTTCAGACTGGGCACAGTGGCTCACGCCTGTAATCCCAACACTTTGGGAGGCCAAGGCGGGCAGATCACCTGAGGTCAGGAGTTTGAGATTAGCCTGGCCAACATGGCAAAACCACGTCTCTATTAAAAATACAAAAATTAGCTGGGCATCGTGGCACGTGCCTGTAGTCCCACCTACTCGCGAGGCTGAGGCAGAAGAATCGCTTGAACCCGGGAAGCTGGGTGACAGAGCCAGACTCTGTCTCCAAAAACAAAAAAAAACTTATCTTATTTCATAACCTTCATACACAGGTAGATGGTACTGGGTGGAAGCAACTAGCCAGAAGTTTAATATAGTAGAGGTAATGGATTTGGACCTAGCAATATAAGATCAATGCAGTTGAACTGGTTCAAGGAATTATTATTTTCACATGTTAGTGTTAGTTGCTTACCAATATTTCATTATGTGTATTAAAGGAAAAAATATGGTTTCTATCTTTTAATCACTGTCTTGTGTTAGGTAACTGAAATTTTTTGTGTAATTTTGAGTTAAATTATTTAGCTGGGCACGGTGGCTCATGCCTGTAATCTCAGCACTTTGGGAGGCCAAAGTGGGAGGATTGCTTGAGCCCAGGTGTTTGAGACCAGCCTGGACAACATAGTCAGACCCCCTGTCTGTTATTATTATTATTAATTATTTTTAATTTTCTTTTGCCTGTGACACAGCCCTTAGGAAATCCTGAGAACATGTGCCCTATTTTTTTTTTTTAAAGAAAGAAATTAGTTAAGGGGTGAAGATCGCTTGAGACCAGGAATTCGAGACCAGCCTGGGCAACATAGTAAGACTTCCAACTCTATTAAAAAAAAAAAAAAAAGTGCTGGGCACGGTGGCTCGCCCCTGTAATCCCAGGACTTTGGGAGGCCGAGGCAGGCGGATCACCTGAGGTCAGGAGTTCAAGACCAGCCTGGCGAACATGGTGAAACCCTGTCTCTATTAAAAATACAAAAAATAGCTGGGCGTGGTGGCGTGTTCCTGTAATCCCAGCTTCTAGGGAGGCTGAGGCAGGAGAATTGCTTGAACCTGGGAAGCAGAGACTGCAGTGAGCTGAGATCGCGCCACTGCACTCCAGCCTGAGGGACAGAGCAAGACTCCATCTCAAAAAAAAAAAATAAAGAAAGAAAGAAAGAAAAAGAAATTATTTAGGGTCAGGCTAAGTAGCTCACACCCCTGTAATCCCAGCACTTCGGGAGGCCAAGGCGGACAGATCACTTTGAGCTCAGGAGTTCGAGACCAGCCTAGGGAACATGAGGAAACCCTGTCTCTACTAAAAATACAAAAACTAGCGAGGCATGGTGGCACGTGCCTGTAGTCTCAGCTACTTGGGAAGCTGAGGTGGAACGATGGCTTGAGCTTGGTAGACAGAGGTTGCAGTAAGCCAAGATCCTGCCACTGTACTCCAGCCTGGGTGACAGAGCAAGACTCAGTCTCAAAAAAAAAAAAAAAAAAAAAAAAAAAATCCTGGCCGGGCGCGGTGGCTCAAGCCTGTAATCCCAGCACTTTGGGAGGCCGAGACGGGCGGATCACGACGTCAGGAGTTCGAGACCATCCTGGCTAACACGGTGAAACCCCGTCTCTACTAAAAAATACAAAAAACTGGCCGGGCGCGGTGGCTCACGCCTGTAATCCCAGCACTTTGGGAGGCCGAGGCGGGCGGATCACAAGGTCAGGAGATCGAGACCACGGTGAAACCCCGTCTCTACTAAAAATTACAAAAAACTAGCCGGGCGCCGTTGTGGGCGCCTGTAGTCCCAGCTACTCGGGAGGCTGAGGCAGGAGAATGGCGTGAACCCGGGAGGCGGAGCTTGCAGTGAGCCGAGATCGCACCACTGCACTCCAGCCTGGGCGACAGAGCGAGACTCCGTCTCAAAAAAAAAAAAAAAAAAAATACAAAAAACTAGCCGGGCGAGGTGGTGGGCGCCTGTAGTCCCAGCTACTCGGGAGGCTGAGGCAGGAGAATGGCGTAAAAACCAGGGAGGCGGAGCTTGCAATGAGCTGAGATCCGGCCACTGCACTCCAGCCTGGGCGACACAGCAAGACTCCGTCTCAAAAAAAAAAAAAAAAAAAAAAAAAAAAAAAAAAAAAATCCTGTTATCTTTAAGAAAAAAAATATAGAAAAAAATTCGGTTCCTCAACTCTATAACTTCCAAATAGATTTAAGCAAGTTAAGCCAAGATCATGCAAGATCATGATTATTAAGCAAGATATAAAAGCAGGACCATCTACCCACTGAAAATTTTCTGGTTAAAAAAATATGTCGGCCGGGCGCAGTGGCTCACATCTGTAATCCCAGCACTTTGGGAGGCCAAGGCAGGTGGATCACCTGAGGTCAGGAGTTCAAGACCAGTCTGGCCAACATGGTGAAACCCCATCTCTACTAAAAATACAAACATTAGCTGGGCATGGTGGTGCGCACCTGTAATCCCAGGAACTCAGGAGGCTGAGGCAGGAGAATGGCTGGAACCCAGGAGGCAGAGGTTGCAATGAACTGGGATCGCACCACTGCACTCCAGCCTGGGCAACAGACTGAAACTCTGTCTCAAAAAAAAAAAACAAAGTGGATAAAAATTAATTTTATATGTTTTAAAAGTATAGTTAAACCTTCATAAGCAAATTTACATACATCATCAGCTAAGAGAATTTGAAATTTAAGATGTTAAAAAATCTTGAGCATTGAAGATGCTGAAATAATCTGTAATATAGAAGAAATATCATGATATAAGTAGCAATTTTCAAATACAAAGAACTCTTTGGTGGCTGATCTGAGTGTAATGGTGTTTACAATTAATTGATTACAACCAGTTACAGATTTATTTATTTCTCCACTCCCACTGCTTCATTTGACTAGCCTTAAAAAACAAACAAAACGAAACAAAAAACCTCTTTGGGCAAGCCTTCCTTCCTAGCAGAGAAGGCAAAAACATGCACAGTCAGCATCATTACAATTCAGAGTATAATTGAGATTCCCACTAAAGCAAGTAAGGTTGTTGTTGTTGTTGTTGTTGTTTTGGAGACTCTAGCTCAGGCTGGAGTGCAGTTGCATGATTTAGGCTCACTGCAACCTCCGTCTCCTGGGTTCAAGCAGTTATCCTGCCTCACCTTCCCGACTAGCTGGGACTGCAGGGGCGTGCCACCATGCCCAGCTAATTTTTGTATCTTTAGTAGAGATGGGGTTTTGCCATGCTGGCCAGGCTGGTCTCGAACTCCTGACCTCAAGTGATCTGCCTGCCTCAGCCTCCCAAAGTGCTAGGATTACAAGTGTGAGCCACCATACCTGGCCTAAAGCAAGTAAGTTTTATGTGCAGCATGGCCTGAGAGAGCCCAAGGTAACTGTGTACAAAAGGAGAGAACACAGTAATCACTGGGCTGAGTGGCTTTAGATTCCTAAGAACTTAGAATTTAGGCCGGGCGCGGTGGCTCAAGCCTGTAATCCCAGCACTTTGGGAGGCCGAGACGGGCGGATCACGAGGTCAGGAGATCGAGACCATCCTGGCTAACACGGTGAAACCCCGTCTCTACTAAAAAATACAAAAAACTAGCCGGGCGAAGTGGCGGGTGCCTGTAGTCCCAGCTACTCGGGAGGCTGAGGCAGGAGAATGGCGTGAACCCGAGAGGAGGAGGAGCTTGCAGTGAGCTGAGATCCAGCCACTGTACTCCAGCCTGGGTGACAGAGCAAGACTCCGTCTCAAAAAAAAAAAAAAAAAAGGCCGGGCGCGGTGGCTCAAGCCTGTAATCCCAGCACTTTGGGAGGCCGAGACGGGCGGATCACGAGGTCAGGAGATCGAGACCATCCTGGCTAACACGGTGAAACCCCGTCTCTACTAAAAAATAGAAAAAAAAACTAGCCGGGCGCGGTGGCGGGCGCCTGTAGTCCCAACTACTCGGGAGGCTGAGGCAGGAGAATGGTGTGAACCCGGGAGGCAGAGCTTGCAGTGAGCTGAGATCGGCCACTGCACTCCAGCCTGGGTGGCAGAGCGAGACTCCGTCTCAAAAAAAAAAAAAAAAGAACTTAGAATTTAGACTCTTCCATAACTCCCAGCAATCTTAGACATTTATCCCAGAAAAATGAAATATATGATTACAAAAACCTGTAAATGAATTTTTTTTAATTTAATGGTTTATTTTATTATTATTATTTAAAACAAGGTCTTGCTCTGTCACTGAGGCTGGAGTGCAGTGGTGTGATCTTGGTTCACTGCAGCCTTGACTTCCTGGGTTCAGATGGTCTCCTGTCTCAGCCTCCTGTGTAGCTTGGACCACAGGTGCATGCCACCATGCCTGGCTAATTTTTCGATTTTTTCTGCAGAGACAAGGTCTCACTTTGTTGCCCAGGTTGATCTTGAATTCTTGGCCTCAAGTGATCCTCCCACCTCAGTCTCTTGAGTAGCTGGGACTAGAGGTGTGTACCACCATGCCTGGCTAATTTTTAAATTGTTAGTGGAGATGGAGTCTCACTGTATTGGCCAGGCTGGTCTCAAACTCCTAGGCTCAAGCAATCCTCTTGTCTTGTTCTCCCAAAATGCTGAGATTACAGGCATTTTTTTTTTTTTTAATAAAAATATGTTACCAGGGAGATGCAGCCTTCCATGTAAAATGAAGGCACAGTCCCTAAAACCTATACATGAATGTTTATAGCAACTTTATTCATAAAAGCAAAATCCTGAAAATAGCCTAAATGACCTTCAGTGGGTAAATGACTGAACAAACTCTGACATTTCCATACAATGGAATACTATTCAGCAGTAAAAGGGAATGAACTATTGATACATGCAACGACCTGGATGGTCCTCAAAGACATTATGCTTAGTGAAAAATCAACCTCAAACTGTATTGTAGATTCCATTAACTGTAGCCTGGAAGAGCAGATTAGGGGACAGGGACTTAGGGTAGGGTAGAGAGTGGGCACCAATACAAGAAAAAGTTCTTGTGTGTTGATGAAACAGCTTTGTATCTCTCTCTCTTCTTTTTTTTTTTTTTTTTTGAGACTCACTCTATCACCCAGGCTGGAGTGCAATGATGCGATCTTGGTTCACTGCAAACTCCGCCTCCCGGGTTCAAGCGATTCTCCTGCTTCAGCCTCCCGAGTAGCTGGGATTACAGGTGCCCGCCACTACACTGGCTAATTTTTGTATTTTTAGTAGAGATGGGGTTTCACCATGTTGGTCAGGCTGGTCACAAACTCCCTACCTCAGGTGATCCACCCGCCTCAGCCTCCCACAGTGCTGGGATTACAGGTGTGAGCCACCGTGCTCGGCCATAGCTTTGTATCTTGATTGTGGTAGTGGTTACATGAATCTATACATGGGTTAAAATTGCATAGAACTACACACAAACAAATGAATGTGGTGTTTAAAAACTGATGAAAATTGAATAAAGTTTGTAGTCTAATGAACAGTAAGGTACCAATGTCAATTACAGGTTTTGATACTATACTATAGTTACATCAATGTCACCTTTTGGGGAAGCTGGGTGAAGGCTGCATGGGACTATACTATACTACAGGTGTGTACCACCATGCCTGGCTAATTTTTAAATTTTTTTGTAGAGATGCAGTCTCACTGTATTGCCCAGGCTGGTCTCAAACTCCTAAGCTCAAGCAATCATCTTGTTTCGTTCTCCCAAAGTGCTGAGATTAAGTCTATAATTCTTTCAAAATAAAAGGCTCACTTTTGGCCTGTAATCACAGAACTTTTCCCTTGATTCCCATATTTTTCCAGAAGCCTCTGGCTTTCTGTCATTTTTTAATTTAAAAACTCCAAAAACCTTTCAGCAGCAATTTCCAAACATCACAGTAAAAATGTCTCAATAAAATTTGTCATTCATATTACCAACATGCTATATAATTGACACAACTTTTGTAATTCTTTTCTTCCTTTTCTTTTTTTTTTTTCCTTTTTTTTTTTTTTGAGATGGAGTTTTGCTCTTGTTGCCCTGGCTGGAGTGCAATGGCACGATCTCAGCTCACCACAACCTCCGCCTCCCGGGTCAAATGATTCTCCTCCCTCAGCCTTCCGAGTAGCTGGGATTACAGGCATGCACCACCACGCCTGGCTAATTTTTTGTATTTTTAGTAGAGATGGGGTTTCTCAATGTTGGTCAGGCTGGTCTTGAACTCCCAGCCTCAGGTGATCCACCAGCCTCGGCCTCCCAAAGTGCTGGGATTACAGGTGTGAGCCACCACGGCCAGCCTACTTTTGCAATTCTTACAGTATGACTTATAAGAATTTTACATTAGTCCTTTAATTTCCAGATGTAAACTCAAAATAGAAACATTAAAGGAATTGGGGCACATAGTGGTAGTGGGAAAATGTGGCACTTAATGATTTTTCACTCTTTCACACTTAATGCAATGGTTCTTTCTTTTAGTGCTCTGGTTCCAAAGTTGCATAAGTATTTTTAATTTAATTTAATTTAATTTTATGTTTTGAGATGGAGCGTCGCTCTGTCACCCAGGCTGGAGTGCAGTGGCACAATCTTGGCTCACTGCAACCTCCGCCTCGTGGGTTCAAGCAATTCTCCTGTCTCAGCCTCCTGAGTAGCTGAGATTACAGACGCACGGCACCATGCCCAGCTAATTTTTGTATTTTTTAGTAGAGATGGGGTTTCTCCATGTTGGTCAGGCTGGTCTTGAACTCCTGACCTCAGATGATCCACCCGCCTCGGCCTCCCAAAGTGTTGAGATTACAGGCGTGAGCCACTGTGCCCAGCCAAGTTTTTTTTTTGAGACAGAGTCTCACTCTTGCCCACACTGGAGTGCAGTGACACGATCTCAGCTCACTGCAACCTCCACCTCCTGAGTTCAAGCAATTCTCCTGCTTCAGCCTCCAGAGTAGCTGGGATTACAGGTGCCTGCCATCATGCCCGGCTAATTTTTGTATTCTTAGTAGAGAGAGTTTCATCGTGTTGGCCAGGCTGATCTCGAACTCCTGACCTCAAGTGATCCACCCTCCTCAACCTCCCAAAGTGCTGGGATTACAGGTGTGAGTCACCGCACCTGGCTGTAAGTTTTGAGGGTCAGCCACTAACCCTGTTTTCCCTATAAGCTCTGTTATCCTTAGTGTATGAATTTGCAGAACTCAAGATTTTGCAGTGACTTGTATATTTTCTTACAGCTGAAACACCTATATATAAGTAAGCCAAAAACATTACAAAGCACCATGTAAACAAAGGGGCAAAATAAATTCTCAAACTTATTTACTCTGTTTTTTTAAAAATAAAGAAGTAGATAATTTAGAACTATTTATTTATTTATATAATTTTTAAATTTGAGACAGAGTCTCACTCTGTCACCCAGGCTGTAATGCAGTGGTTCAATCTTGGCTCACTGCAAACTCCACCTCCCGGGTTCAAGAGATTCTCCTGCCTCAGCCTCCCGAGTAGCTGGGGT
Source organism: Macaca nemestrina (assembly GCF_043159975.1). NCBI lineage: Eukaryota > Metazoa > Chordata > Mammalia > Primates > Cercopithecidae > Macaca > Macaca nemestrina. The sequence goes on along the minus strand of NC_092141.1, from coordinate 49,907,574 downwards.
TACAGGTGTATGCCACCAGGCCCGGCTAATTTTTGTATTTTTAGTAGAGGCAGGGTTTCACCATGTTGGCCAGGCTGGTCTCGGACTCGTGACCTCAAGTGAATCCACCCACCTTGGCCTCCCAAAGTGCTGGGATTACAGGCGTGAGCCAGCCTAGAACTATTTAAAATAAATTACTTGGCCGGGCGCGGTGGCTCACGCCTGTAATCCCAGCACTTTGGGAGGCCGAGGCGGGCGGATCACAAGGTCAGGAGATCGAGACCACGGTGAAACCCCATTTCTACTAAAAATACAAAAAAAATTAGCCGGGCGCGGTGGCGGGCGCCTGTAGTCCCAGCTACTCAGGAGGCTGAGGCAGGAGAATGGCGTGAACCCGGGAGGCGGAGCTTGCAGTGAGCCGAGATTGCGCCACTGCACTCCAGCCTGGGCGACAGAGCGAGACTCTGTCTCAAAAAAAAAAAAAAATTACTTTTATGTGATTAAAAAAATACGTTATGTTTTTATTAAAAGTTCCCTGTAAGCGTAATTTTTTTTCTCTCAGTAAATATAACAGGGCCTGGCATGGTAGCTCACGCTTGTCATTCCAGCACTTTGGGAGGCTGAAGTAGGAGAAATGCTTGAGCCCAGGAGTTCACGACCAGCCTAGGCAATATGATGAAATTCTGTCTCTACAAAAAATTTTTGAAAAATTAGTTCGGCATGGTAGTGTGTGTCTGTAGTCCCAGCTGTGTGGGAGGCTAAGGTGTGGGATCACTTGAGCCTGGGAGGTCTAGGCTACAATGAGCCATGATCCGGCCACTGTACTCTAGCCTGGGTGACAGAGCAAGACCCTGTCTAATACACACACACACACACACACACACACACATACATATATACACATAGAAGGGCAAGGAGAGAGGGAATGGAGATTTGTTGTTTAACGGTATAAAGTTAGCCAGGCAAGGTGGCTCACGCCTATAATCCCAGCACTTTGTGAGGCTGAGGCAGGTGGATTGCTTGAGCCCAGGAGTTCGAGACCAGCCTGGGTGACATGGTGAAACCTCATCTCTACAAAAAATACAAAAATTAGCTGGGCATGGTGGCACAAGCCTGTAGTCCCATCTATTATAACTTAGGAGACTGAGGTGGGAGTATTACCTGAGCCAGGGTCGAGGATGCAGTGAGCTTTGGTTGTGCCACTGCACTCCAGCCTAGGTGACAGTGAGACCTTGTCTCAAAAAAAAAAAAAAGGTGGGGGCGGGGGCATAGAGTTGTTTTCAGTTTTGCAAAATGAAAAGACTTCTGGACTTTGGTTGCACAACAGTGTGAATATACTTAAAACCACCAAACTGTACATTTAAAAATGATTGACATTCAATTTTGCTGGGTGGTGGGTGGTGGGGGTGGTGAAAAAATAAATTTTAAAAATGATTAAGATCTTAAGTTTTGGCTGGCGTGGTGGCTCACACCTGTAATCCCAGCACTTTGGGAGGTCAAGGCAGGCAGATCATTTGAGGTCAGGAGTTTGAGACCAGCCTGGCCAACATGGTGAAACCACATCTCTACTAAAAATACAAAAAATTAGCCGGGCATAGTGGTGTGTGCCTGTAATCTTAGCTACTTGGGGGGCTGAGGTAGGAGAATTGCTTGAACCCGGGAGGCAGAGGTTTCAGTGAGCCGATATTGTGTCACTGCACTCCAGCCTGGGTGACAGAGTGAGACTCCATCTCAAAAAAAAAAAAAAAATCTTAAATTTTATGTTATGTGTATTTTAGCACAATTAAAATTATATATATATATGTATGTCTATCTTGTATTTTTAAACTTTTGGGATATTGAGCATTTTTTCCAATAGAAACTTAAAATGGTGGTTAGATTCTTGAATTAGTTTACAAAATCCTATTTGTATTTTATATTTGATTCATAACATAGCTAAAAGATGACACATTTGCAACAGTATTGATGTGTATCTATATATACTCATATATAGAGATATATAGCTACATATTTTTTAAACAGGAGTAAATTTACTGAATATTCCATCTTTTCATCTTTTCATTTTGTTCCATTGGATTCTGACATGTTTAGTCTTTAGCTGTAGGTACCCTAACCAACAGACAGAAGTGGTATTGCAAAAGCAGAGATGGCAATAGAGAAATTTTAGTAACATTATTACACTATGAGGCTCCACGATCAATCCTGACCCATTTGTCAAGGACTAACCACTATTAAGTGTAGTGTTATTTGCAAATAAATATTCATAATCCTGGGAATGCTTGTAATAGATTTCAAAATATTGTCTTGGGAAATATTGAGAGTTGTGAAGTAATCCTCTTTATTTGAGCGGTTGTAAAAGTAACATGTAATATTGCTTGTGTCTTTTAGAATTCAGATATTCCTATACTTTTCAGTCTACAACGTGTCCTGCTCATTCTTGGCCTTTTCTTCACTGGCCTCTTGCCCTTTGTGCCCATTCGAGAACAGTTTTTTGAAATCCCAATGCCTTCTATTATACTGAAGTAAGTGGTTACCCTTTTATTTTAAAATTAATTATCAATTATAGAAAGACTAAGATAAAAGCTCACTAATATCAACATCAATGATGAAGAAGAGATTTCTGTAGTGATTTCCATGTTCTATTACCTGATCTATATTATGCATTTTTATATAAGACACATTCTCTAAAACAAATAATCAGGACCCATCTCAGATTATAATGATTTTCTGTGCCTGTATAGTCAGAAATCAGATAAAAGGAATTTAGTTTAATTACAGAAGGTCAATAATTCTTTTATTCTCACATCAAATAGCAGTTGCCCTCCACTTTCCCTTCTTTCTACTTCATTGACAGCTCTACCCAGCTGAAATTCCATTAAACTCCAAATTAAACAATGGTATTACTGTAATACATTTAGGAAGAAAAACTACCACCACCATAAAAGCCTCTGGAGATAGGAAAATAAAAGGGTACAGTTAGCTTATATAGGATACTGTTTTGTTTTGTTTTGTTTTGTTTTTTGAGATGGAGTTTCACTGTTGTGGCCTAGGCTGGAGTACAAAGGTGTGATCTCGACTCACTGCAACCTCCACCTCCCAGGTTTAGTGATTCTCCTGCCTCAGCCTCCTGAGTAGCTGGGATTACAGGCACCTACCACGTCACCTGGCTAATTTTTGTATTTTTAGTGGAGACGGGGGCTTCACCATGTTGGTCAGACTGGTCTCGAACTCCTGACCTCAGGTGATCCACCCACCTCCTCCCAAAGTGCTGGGATTATAGGCGTGACCCACCTTGCCCAGCCAGGATCCTTTTATATTTACATAATTCCTCTACCAGAAAAGCCTTGCATTTCACTTGCTAATTTACTAGAAAGATAAAAATACATAGATTGTAAAAATACATAGGTACATAAAAACACTTAGATTGCCTGATAAATACTAAGCACTCATAAGTGATAGCTTTTATTGTTATCTTTGTTATTATAAAGAATGATAGCTTCATCTCAAAATTCTACACACTTAGAATGTGATTTCTAGCTGTAGATTCATAACTGAATTATGACAAAGGAATTTGGAATTGTTGGGGAGATCATTTAAATGTGATTTTACTTGTATGAAAACACTTTTCATATCCAACAGAACTTTAAAAAATCGAGCTGAAGAGCTTTCCTCTTTTATAGCATGTCTCAATAAAGCTAATTACTTGGGGGAAAACATCAAGCTGATCATTAGTGTAGCAGTCATCAAACAATATTGGTAAGAAAAGCAGGCCAGGTGCAATGTTGGGATTACAGGTGCAATCACACCTGTAATCCCAACATTTTGGGAGGCCGAGGTGGGCAGATCATGAGGTCAGGAGTTTAAGACCAGCCTGGCCAACATGGTGAAACCCCGTCTTTACTGAAAATATAAAAATTAGCCAGGCTTGCCTGAACCTGGGAGACGGAAGTTGCAGTGAGCCGAGATTGCGCCACTGCACTCCAGCCTGGACAACACAGCGAGACTCCTTCTCAAAAAAAAAAAAAAGAAAAGAAAAAAAAATAAAAACAATTGGCTGGGCGTGGTGGCTCATGCTTGTAATCCCAGCACTATGGGAGGTCAGGAGTTCGAGACCAGCCTGGCCAACATGGTGAAATCTCTTCTCTACTAAAAATACAAAAATTAGGCCGGGCGCGGTGGCTCAAGCCTGTAATCCCAGCACTTTGGGAGGCCGAGACGGGCGGATCACGAGGTCAGGAGATCGAGACCATCCTGGGTAACACAGTGAAACCCCGTCTCTACTAAAAATACAAAAACTTAGCCGGGCGAGGTGGCAGGTGCCTGTAGTCCCAGCTACTCGGGAGGCTGAGGCAGGAGAATGGCGTGAACCCGGGAGGCAGAGCTTGCAGTGAGCTGAGATCTGGCCACTGCACTCCAGCCTGGGTGACAGAGCGAGACTCCGTCTCAAAAAAAAAAAAAAAAAAAAAAAAAAAAAAAAAAAAAAAAAAAAATTAGCCGGGCAGGGTGGTGGGCACCTAGAATCCCAGTTACTCAGGAGGCTGAGGCAGGAGAGTCACTTGAACCCCAGAGGCGGAGGTTGCAATGAGTCAAGATCGCTGCACTGTAACCTGGGCGACAGAGCAAGACTGCATCTCAAAAAAAAACAAAAAGAAAAGAAAAACAATTTAGTCAGTACTCTTGTGCTCAACTTCTATTTCATGCCTGTTTTCCAATTTCAGTATCTTAGTGATGAACATGTTTATTTATTCCTAAATTATATTTATGAACAGTCTTTGTGGCTGTTTCTCAGACAAAACAATAGAAAACACTTCTTGTCTACCAAAAAAAAAAAAAAAAAAAAAACCTATTTTATTTGCTAGATTAAAATTATCCCTAAACATTTATTCCTGGCCGGGCCAGGGGCTCCTGCCTGTAATCTCAGCACTTTGGGAAGCGGAGGCAGGAGGATCATCTGAGGTCAGGAGTTCCATACCAGCCTGGCCAACATGGTGAAACTCCATCTCTACTAAAAATACAAAATTAGCTGGGCATGGTGGCGCACATCTGTAATCCCAGCTGCTCAGGAGTCTGAGGCAGGAGAATCGCTTGAACCCGGGAGGTGGGGGTTGCAGTGAGCCGAGATTGCACCATTGCACTCCAGACTGGGCGACAGAGCAAGACTTTGCCTCTAAATAAATAAATAAAACATTTATTCCTAAAGTACTTAGCTTTCATCTGGCCTGGAGTGGACTGTTTGCTCTGTATTTATCTTCTTTTTTTTTTTTTTTTTTTGAGACGGAGTCTCACGCTGTTGCCCAGGCTGGAGTGCAGTGGCGCGATCTCGGCTCACTGCAAGCTCCGCCTCCCGGGTTCCCGCCATTCTCCTGCCTCAGCCTCCTGAGTAGCTGGGACTACAGGCGCCCACCACCGCGCCCGGCTAATTTTTTGTATTTTTAGTAGAGACGGGGTTTCACTGTGGTCTCGATCTCCTGACCTGGTGATCCGCCCGTCTCGGCCTCCCAAAGTGCTGGGATTACAGGCTTGAGCCACCGCGCCCGGCCTCTGTATTTATCTTCATGTGTTCCTTTTAGAAGCAAATATTGCTGAAATACAGACCTAAGAACAAACTCCATGGAATTAATATTTTCTCTAAAAGTTTTTAGAGAAACTGATTATGGATTAAGACACAAGTAGGATATCTTTTGTGTGTTTTAATACTTCTATGGAAGACAGTGGATATTTTCTAAGACAATATAGTGATTGTTTAATGAGGTAGTCAGTATTTGAGCTACTAAATCCCTAAGATTCCTGAAATTGCAACCACTGGGGCCAGAGTTATGGAAAAAAGGACTTGTACTTTATTTAGTACATTTTTTTTTTTTTTTGAGACAGTGTTTCACTTTGTCGCCCAGGCTGGAGTGCAGTGGCACAATCTTGGTTCACTGCAACCTCTGCCTGCTGGGTTCAAGCGATTCTCCTGCCTCAGGCTCCTAAGTAACTGGGGTTACAGGCGTATGCCACCATGCCTGGCTAATTTTTATGTTTTTAGTAGAGACGGGGTTTCGCCATGTTGGCCAGGCTGGTCTGGAACTTCTGACCTCAGGTGATGCACCAGCCTCAGCCTCCCAAAGTGCTGGGATTACACACATGAGCCACGGTGCCTGGCCTACAGAATTTTTTTTTTTTTTTTTTTTTTTTTTTTGAGACAGAGTCTCACTCTGTCGCCCAGGCTGGAGTGCAGTGGCGCGATCTTGGCTTACTGCAAGCTCTGCCTCCCAGGTTCACTCCATTCTCCTGCCTCAGTTTCCCAAGTAACTGGGACTATAGGCACCCGTCACCATGCCTGGCTAATTTTTTGTATTTTTAGTAGAGACGGGGTTTCACCGTGTTAGCCGGGATAGTCTCGATCTCCTGACCTCGTGATCTGCCCATCTTGGCCTCCCAAAGTGCTGGGATTACAGGCGTGAGCTACCGCGCCCGGCCGGCCTACAGATATTTTAAAGGAAAGGAAAACACATGGTAAACAGCTTACTTTAATCTATAATGCAGTTCTGTTATATGTTTAAATCTGCCACATACTAAATTGTAGCAGACAAAGCAGGAGAAAGATTTCACCAAAAAAGAAAGGAGATATGAGCCTAGGGCACCAGGGTCTCTGGAAAGACAGTATTTATTTATTTATTTGTGTATTTATTTATGTATTTATTTATTTATTTATTTTTAACTTTTGAATAGGGATGGCAAAAAGTTAGCTTGAGACCAGTGCAAACAGAACCCAACTGGCCTTTGTTTTATTTTTGTCCTTTTTACAAATATTTTTGAGAATATACAAAGTACAAGGCACTGTTTTCATTTTCGAATCTGTTTCATCACACTGATATATTTCTGTGTTTCTAATTTGTAATTCAAACTTTATTTTACCCTAGGCTAAAAGAACCACACACCATGTCCAGAAGTCAGAAATTTCTCATCTGGCTTTCTGATCTGTAAGAATTTTAATTTCTTAATATGCAAGTTATTGCTTCAGCTATTAAATACTACCCTTAAAATTTAGTGCAAGCTTTCCACATGTAATTTATAACAAGGGCAAATTGAGTACCTGCTATGTAAAATGTGTATGAATCATTTAGAAATATCTTAATTACTAATCACAAAACCTTAGGAAGAATCTTGAGAGATAATCTCGTCCAACTTCATGAGAAAACTGAGCCACCATATACCCAGTTAAATTATTTACTTGGGGTTGTCTAGCTAGTTAGTAGCAGAACTAGGTTAAAGAACCATTCCCTTTTTCTTACTTGCTGTTTCCACCAAGCATGGTGAAAAGACGTGTAACAACACCATATATATAAAAGTATATGTTGCCTACAGCACGTTTCTCAGAAAAATGTGCTCTGCACCAAGACTTAGCAGAAAGGAAATCTCACCTATAGAGTGGATATCAACTTTAAAGAAAATGCCTTAATTTAGACATGTTGAGTTTAATTTTAGTAAAAAATCACAAAATAATTGTACTATATTTTGCTTTAAGATGGAACCTTGAATGCTTAAATTTTTTTTTTTTTTTTTTTTTTTTTTTTTTTTTTTTTTTTTTTTGAGACGGAGTCTCGCTCTGTCGCCCGGGCTGGAGTGCAGTGGCCGGATCTCGGCTCACTGCAAGCACCGCCTCCCGGGTTTACGCCATTCTCCTGCCTCAGCCTCCCGTGTAGCTGGGACTACAGGCGCCCGCCACCTCGCCCGGCTAGTTTTTTGTATTTTTTAGTAGAGACGGGGTTTCACCGTGTTAGCCAGGATGGTCTTGATCTCCTGACCTCGTGATCCACCCGTCTCGGCCTCCCAAAGTGCTGGGATTACAGGCTTGAGCCACCGCGCCCGGCATGCTTAAATATTTTAATAGTCCCAAATCACAACTTTTTATTATTTAATGCCTTTTTCTTTTCTTTTCTTATTTTATTTATTATTATTTTTAATTATTATTATTATTTTTTGAGACGGAGTCTTGCTCTGTCATCCAGGGAGTGCAGTGGTGTGATCTTGGCTCACTGCTTCCGGGGTTCAAGTGATTCTTCTGCCTCAGCTTCCCGAGTAGCTGGAACCATAGGCTCCTGCCACCATGCCTGGCTAATTTTTGTATTTTTTAGTAGAGACAAGGTTTCACCATGTTGGCCAGGTTGGTTTTGAACTCCTGACCTCAAGTGATCTGCCCACCTCAGCCTCCCAAAGTGCTGGGATTGCAGGTGTGAGCCACCGCGCCCAGCCTTAACACCTTTTTCAAAGAGTCCTAAACAATTAGTTTTATCTTTTCTCTGTGTCAGTGTTTATTCTTTTTTGCTTTATTCTCGATTTAAGCTCTAGTTTTTCAAGGATGCCTTTTTTTTGTGCTCATGTAAAACCAGGATGTATTTTTTTTCTTTTTTCAACCCTATTAACTGACAAGATGCATTTTTAATTTGTGTCAAAAGCACATGATTTCTAGTTTCTGTTATTTAATCATTCTAATAGACATAACAGAATAGAAATAATGTCTTTCCAGCGCAGTGAATTCCTATCTTGCTCAAGAGATTTGTATTTTGAAAGTTCACTTATCAGTGAGTTACTTGGAACAAAAAAATGTTTTTTTCCCTAGACATAGGATAGTGTAATTAATGGACATAATGCTTCTAACATAGCTTACAAAAGACTAATCCATTGTGTAATGAACTATGATGCTATAGAAATTGACCTGCATTTGTTGACTTATTTTAACTTGGAAAGTTAGGAACACATATTAATAGTAAGAAAGGAAAGCCAGCTCTTTCTCCTTCTTCAGCAGTGAAAATGAGGCAGCCTCTTTTCTATTGAGCTGTGTCAACAAGAATGGGTCTCCGACAGATCTGGTAGCAGTAAGGAGTAGAAAGGAGGTTCTGGTTGTCCACCAACCAGCAGCCTGCAATGAAAGGAGATCCAGCAATTAAGACATAAATTAATTCCCAACAGCCATTATTACTTGAGACCATTTCTTTTATTGCTGAAGCATTGGGATTAAATTAACTAGGAATTACTAAACTCTAAATTGACTAAATTAGGACTAAAGACTAGATTCCTAAATCATTTATGCTTTTTCTTTTCTAGCTTACTAATGAGGAAAGCTTTGTTTGACCACCTAACTGCTCGAGGCATTCAAGTAAGTTTCTGGAATGATGCATTTTGGAAGCAGCATAGCTCACCAGTTTAACACAAATATAAAGGGCAAGAACTTTTAACTGACTTAGTTTGGCCCTTGACTCTGATACTGCTGCTTTACTGATCCACAAATGAGGACCTTAAGCTCTTCCTATACAGTTAGCAATAAAGCATTGGCATTTCTGGATCTAGATTCCTCTTATGTACAGAATAGCTGTTGCCAGAGAGGTGGGCCAGTGTTTGTGTGTGTGTGTGTGTGTGTGTGTGTGTGTATATATATATTTATTTTATTTTATTTTATTTTTTTTGAGATGGAGTCTCGCTGTGTCACCCAGGCTAGAGTGCAGTGGTGCAGTCTTGACTCACTGCAACCTCCACCTCCCCGGTTCAAGCGATTCTCATGCCTCAGCCTACTAAGTAGCTGGGATTATAGGCGCGCACCACCACACCTGGCTAATTTTTGTATTTTTAGTAGAGACTGGGTTTTGCCATGTTGGCCAGGCAGATCTCGAACTCCTGACCTCAGATGATCCACCCGCCTTGACCTCCCAAAGTGCTGGAATTACAGGCGTGAGCCACTGCGCCCAGCCAGGAGAGTGTATATTTAATAAGCACTGTGAATTTTTTTTTAACACCCCTCATTCCTGTAAGGAACAAAGTGAACTTTTAAAAAAGGATCTAATGATTTATTTAAATGATAGCTTTAAAAGGTTATTTCTAAATGTACCAAGATTGTAGTGGATAAATACTGTTATAAAAATAATTTTCTATTTTAACATTTCTTCTCATCCTTCTCACACTTCTAATTTTCAGGTGTATATTTGGGTATTAAACGAAGAACAAGAATACAAAAGAGCTTTTGATTTGGGAGCAACTGGGGTGATGACAGACTATCCAACAAAGCTTAAGGATTTTTTGCATAACTTTTCAGCATAGAAAAAGAGGTACTTAGAAGTATTGAAGGAAAAAATGAAGACCTAAGAAAAAAAATTTCATCATCATTTCCCTAAGCCATTTCCAGAATGGTAAAAGGTTTAATCAGTTTTTATTACCTCATTTTTAAGCCTGTATGAGAATGTAGAAACTATATATTATATGTATATTTATTTTAAATAATATTATATATTTTATGTTTGTAAATTGTTTAGAAAGATAATTGGTTATGAGATGTAAGTTTTAATTTCTTAATATGTATTTTAGTTTCTAGATCTTACACAGAAATCTTGATTAATAACATACACAGAAATGTGCATACTACATCATCTATAGAAATCTTGATCAATAATCTAGAAACTAGGTTATCTAGGTTATTGATCAAGATTTCTGTAGATGATGTAGTGTTCTATTATAAGTAATTCTGGAATCAAAGACTGTTGGATACATTTGGCATTGGGCTGAGTGGGTGGCTCACGCCTGTAATCCCAGCACTTTGGAAGACTGAGGCAGGCAGATCATCTGAAGTCAGGAGTTTAAGACCAGCCTGACCAACATGGCAAAACCCCATCTCTACCAAAAATACAAAAATTAGCCAGGTGTGGTGGTACATGTCTGTCATCCCAGCAGCTCTTAAGGCTGAGGCACGAGAATTGCTTGAACCTGGGAGGCAGAGGCTGTAGTGAGCCAAGATAGCACCACTGCACTCCAACCTGGGAGACAGAGTGAGACTCTGTCACACACACACACACAAAAATGGCATTAGCCTTCACTGGAATACAATCAGTTAGTTAGTAAAAGAATTTTTTTTTTTTTTGACATGGAGTCTTCCTCTGTTGCCGAGGCTGGAGTGCAGTGGCACCATCTTGGCTCACTGCAACCTCTGCCTCCCAGGTTCCAGCTATTCTCCTGCCTCTGCCTCCTGAGTAGCTGGGATTACAGGTGCCCACTACCACGCCCAGCTAATTTTTGTATTTTTAGTAGAGACAGGGTTTTGCCATGTTGGCCAGACTGGTCTCGAACTCCTGACCTCAGGTGATCCACCCACCTCGGCCTCTCAGAGTGCTGGGATTACAGGTGTGAACCACTGCGTCTGGCCAGTAAAAGAAATTTTGAAGGCCACTGCAGCTATTTGTTAGTGTCTTGTTATTTCTAGGTGCATCTTAGTTAAAGGGGAAAAATAAAATGGAAAAAGCTTGGAAATCAGTGATGTGTAGTTATCTGGCAAGTTATACATAATTAGCAGCAGTCAGGCTCAAGAAAATAAAAGTTGATTAGTTGATCAGAAATAAAATCTGTAGAGTGAATTAGATTTCTGAGTTGATGTTGTTAATGGAACATTCTATTTGAGACCTTTATTCAGGTGTGTAACAATTCTACCATGTCCATTTTTTTAAGCATTAAAAATGAACTTATCAGTTATAAATTAAGACAAGATCCAAATAGTTCTATTTTTGTGTTTCCTCTAAAAAAATGTAAGATTTTCACTTTTGGCATTGACTAACTGAGCCTACATCTAGATTTTAAATACCATCTTGAATCCTAATAATTATATTAAACTGATGAAAGTGCATATGATTGTTCCTAACACTTATGAACCCCCATAAAGATGTTCCTGATCTTTAAAATTCATTAATCTGAGTACTAAGTCGAAACGGAATTTTCCAAAGCATTAGACATCGCTTTCTCAGTTTATCTGAAGAGACTTCGTGTACATCTGTTTCTAATATATTTGACTAATTTTCATGATCTCAGATTGTGAGGTAAATGTAACCTGGAATAGTAAGTGTCTTTTACCTAGATTATGTCTCTCATTTGGAGTTTGGCAATGAAACAGCTATGAAGAATGACTGTACTCCCCCATCTGTCCCTAGATGACATAAATATCATTTGCTTTGTTGTTTAAACTGAAATAAATTTTCCAAGAACAAAGTAAGGGTTCTTCTTTTTTTTTTTCAGTTTTAGTTCCAAATATGCTTTGTAGATTTTTTTTTTTGCAGAATTTAATGAGGTGATGCTTTAATCATATGAATAATAAATGCACCTGAGATTTCGCTCTAGTAAAAATAAAAGAAAATATGGAAACACTTTTATGGTAAGAAAGTTACTTCTTGGCATTTGAACAAATAACTTGGGCGGATAATCCATTGAATGAGTCATTTTCAATTTCACTTATTGTAACTTATGGTTATAGCTGCTAGGGATCATTTTGATCATCTTTGATGGAATTCTTTTTGTTATTTCTCCTTTCTAAATTTTGCTTTGTTATGATTCAGAGGAGATCATATTAAAGGGCCAGCTTATATCTTACGTAAACCAGTAGAAGATAAAGTACCCAACAAGGTAAAGATGTTTGGAAAATAATGTTTCAAAAGTTTGGTGATTTTATAGTCAAGGTGACTTTAATTTTCTTAATAAAAACATAGTAATTTATAACAAGGAAGTTGATCATCATTCAGTTAACATCTGAATTCTGCTTTCTGATAGGGGCATCATGTTTGTTTGTTTTTAGAGACACAGTCAGGCACCATGGCTCATGCCTGTCATCTCAGCACTTTGGGAGGCTGAAGTGGGCGGATCACCTGAGATCAGAAGTTTGAGATCAGCCTGACCAACATGGAGAAACCCTGTCTCTTCTAAAAACACAAAATTAGCCAGGCGTGGTGGCACATGCCTGTAATCCCAGCTACTCAGGAGGCTGAGGCAGGAGAATCGCTTGAAACTGGGAGGCAGAGGTTGCAGTGAGCCAAGATCATGCCATTGCACTCCAGCCTGAGCAACAAGAGCGAAGCTCCATCTCAAAAAAAAAAAAACAAACAAAAAAAGAGAGACAGGGTTTTGCTCTGCCACCCCAGCTGGAGTGCAGTCACTCAGTCTCCACTCACTGTAGCCCCAATCTCCCTGGCTCCGGTGATCTTCCTACCTCAGCCACCTCAGCCTCCTGAATAGCTGCCACTACAGGAGTACACCACCACACCCTGCTAATTTTTGTGTTTTTTTGTAAAGACGAGGTTGAGCCATGTTGCCCATGGCTCAAGCAATCTGCCCACCTTGGCCTCCCAAAGTGCTGGGATTACAGGCACAAGCCAATGTGCCCGGCCTCAGAATTTCTTAAAGCTCTAATTTCTGGCAAGGGTCAGTTCTAGAAATTGAGGAGTGGGGCAGGACTATAGGGAGTCATCTCATGGCCACACTGTGAAAAAAGAATGGCTGTGATGGGTTGAGAAAACAGAACATAAATCATAAATCATAGTATGCTCCAGTATGGGAAACCATTAACATATAATATAATCAATGATTTTGCCTAAAGTTATGCAACATGGTGACCCCAGAAAAAATCCATTGAAAAAAAAATCAAAAGAGATTCTGCAATAGATAAGAGTGACAAGTCAAGGGTGGCCATGAATGCCAGGTTGAAGAGTTTGTTCTAAACTGAAAGTCATAAAGCTCAAGTAGATGGCTAAACTTGAGGCAATAAAAACAAGAACCAAAACTGCTAGGCAATAATACGACATAATGATTTCAGTCCCAAAAGAAAAATGTAAAGAACAGTCTGTAACCAGGCCCCAAAACAAAAGCAGAACTAAAGAAGTCAGTTGCGAGCGTCAGAGAGGAAATCAAAATGCTGGGAGCATACTAAGATATTTTCTGTGCCTCATTTAGATAGCATTGAAAAATTAATGTTTGGAAAGTTGATCATCCTATAATCTGAAAGAAAAATACAAGCCTAGAGCAGAGAACAGTCCAGAAACCAGGTCAGAAGTCTAAACAGGTTCATATAAATCTAAATTGCCATTAGATTGCATAAAAATTTGGTGGCCAGGTGCAGTGGCTCACGTCTGTAATTCCAGCACTTTGGGAGGCCGAGGCAGGGAGATAACTTGAGGCCAGGAGTTCAAGACTAGCCTGGCCAACATGGCAAAACCCCGTCTCTACTGAAAAAAAAAAAAAAAATTAGCCAGGTGTGGTGGCGCATACCTGTAATCCCAACTACTCAGGATTACACAATAATTGAGGCACAAGAATTGCTTGAACCCTGGAGGCGGAAGTTGCAGTGAATTGAGATGGCACTGCTGCACTCCAGCCTGGGCAATAGAGTGAGACTCTGTCTCAAAAAGGAAAAAAGGCCAGGCATGGTGGCTCACTCCTGTAATCCCAGCATTTTGGGAGGCTGAGGTCAGGAGATGGAGACCATCCCAGCTAACACAGTAAAACTCCGTCTCTACTAAAAATACAAAAAAGTAGCCAGGCGTGGTGGCACGCGCCTGTAGTCCCAGCTACTTGGGAGGCTGAGGCAGGAGAATCACTTGAACCCAGGAGGTGGAGGTTGCAGTGAGCCAAGATGACGCTGCTGCACTGCAGCCTGGGCGACAGAGCAAGGCTCCATCTCGAAACGAAGGAAGGAAGGAAGGAAGGGAGGGAGGGAGGGAGGGAAAGAAAAGGAAAAGAAGAAAGGAGGGAGGGAAGGGAGGGAAGGAAGGAAGGAAAGAGAGAGAAAGAAAGAAAGAAAGAAAAGAAAGAAAAAGAAAGACAGACAGACATGGTAACATAAGTAGGAAAACAATAAATCTATGTGTCTCTGTAAAGGAAAAATTAGGCCAGGCACAGTGGCTCACGCCTGTAATCCCAGCACTTTGGGAGGCCAAGACAGGTGGATCATCTGAGGTCAGGAGTTCGAGGCCAGGTTGACCAACATGGTGAAACCCTGTCTGTACTAAAAATATAAAAATTATCTTGGCCCTTATCGAAGCTGCAGCTGCTTCCGCATAGCTGCTGTGGTCAAAAAGGAGCCCAGAGTGACAGTTTTCCTTGACGGTCGCCGTTCTGTTTGTTGTAACTGATCTGCAACATTTTGGGAAAATACAGTTCCATTATACTTGCTATCTTTCAGCTGTAGCCAGAGACCTTTATCAAAATGGGCCTGTTTCCACAGACCAGCAGAACGGTTGGGGGTTTGCATGTACAGTTAACCAGCATAAGATTCCCGTACTGGGAAAATCCAGCTGGGATGTGACACAGCTTAACTGATAGCATCAGTATTTGGACCAAAGGCTGGTTAGATTTGTATCGTTCTGAGAACCAAATGATGGGACCAATAAAATTGTTCTTGACAGTTCTCATTTTGCTGTCCAGATGAAGACTCTGAGATGACAGAAGGTGATCTGTCTGGTGATTGAGGACTCCCGGGGTCACATCAGTGATGAAATGCAGGGGACCTGGTTGCCCCAAGTTTCCTGGCCGTGTGTGATCCTGAGGAGGTGAGCTTGTTTCTGGAGCTGTGCTTTAAGATTCATGTTACATGCAAAGCTGTCCTCGTGTGACTATGGACCTGTGGAGTTGGGAGAATCTCTACGGGAAGCAAAAGGCAAGACTCCGGTCATTTTAGGTAGAAACAACAGCATGCTCTAGGTGTAGATCAATTGAAGATTAATAAAGACTGATAAAAGTAAAAAAAAAAAAAAAAAAAATTATCAGGGCATGGTGGTGGGCGCCTGTAATCCCAGCTACTCTGGAGGCTGAGGTAGGAGAATCACTTGAACCTGGGAAGCGGAGGTTGCAGTGAGCCAAGACCATGGCATTGCACTCCAGCTTGGGCAACAAGAGCGAAACTCCATCTCAATAAATAAAAATTTAAAAAGGGAAAAAATAGGCCGGGCGCGGTGGCTCAAGCCTGTAATCCCAGCACTTTGGGAGGCCGAGACGGGCGGATCACAAGGTCAGGAGATCGAGACCATCCTGGCTAACACGGTGAAACCCCGTCTCTACTAAAAAAAATACAAAAAACTAGCCAGGCGAGGTGGCGGGCGCCTGTAGTCCCAGCTACTCAGGAGGCTGAGGCAGGAGAATGGCATAAACCCGGGAGGCGGAGCTTGCAGTGAGCTGAGATCCGGCCACTGCACTCCAGCCTGGGCGACAGAGCGAGACTCCGTCTCAAAAAAAAAATAAAAAAATAAAAAGGGAAAAAATAATAAGAGCTAGTGACTGGATAAGCTTAAAAGAAGAAGGGAAAGTCACAAAGCTGCAAAAAAAAAAAAAAAAAAAAAAATGGGGAACTGGAGAAGGGAAACAATGTGGTGGTAAAGATGATGAATGTGGGTGCACTTGAGTTTGAAAGAGCAAAAAGAAGTTTGAGTGGCTATGCTTTAGACATATTAGTCCTTGGCTGAAAGGCTAAATCTGGAGGAATAGATTTAGGAATTTCCTGTACTTCATAGGTATGAATTTGCAAAGTTGCTCTTTAGAGGTGATATTAGTTGCTTCTCAGTATTCTACTTGCAATTTGAATAGTACCATGCCACCAGATGCCTAGGTTGTGAATAGCATGGGTTCATACCCTAGTGAGATGGAATGATAATGTACAACATAGCAAATGATCTCATTTATGCCTTTTTCTTTCAAAAGTAGAGAGCTCTATCAAAACAGACATAATTTTTTAAATTTTTTTTTTGAGATGGAGTCTTACTCTGTCTCCCAGGTTGGAGTGCAATGGTGCGATCTTGGCTCACTGCAACCTCTGCTCCTGTATTCAAGCGATTCTCTTGCTTCAGACTCCCAAGTAGCTGGGACTACAGGCACACAGCACCACACCTGGCTAATTTTTATACTTTTAGTGAAGATGCGCTTTCACCATGTTGGCCAGGCTGGTCTCGAACTCTTGACCTCAAGTGATGCACCTGCCTCAGACTCCCAAAGTGCTGGGATTACAGGCATGAACCACTGCGCCCAGCCAAAACAGGCATAATTTTAACTCATCGCATTATTTATGAAAAGAATACAAGTACATTAGTCTTGTTTGTTGAGTAGTTTTAAAATTTAGTTTTTTAAAGTCTTAAAATAACAAGGCAGGTCCTGGATAGCCTCTCCCAGGCAAGAGGAGGCTGAGCAGGTGTAGTAGGTTACCCATTCTCACTTTGATGAAAGCTGCTCCATTTTTTTCTGTTTGTATATGAGTTCCACATAAAATTGATTTGAAATAGGAATTTTCTGCAAAAAAAAAAAACCTTTTTTGCGTTTGTAATCTTTGATCTAAGATTTTTCCCCTCTGGACTTTAGAACCTCCCTCTCTCCCCTCCTCTTCCTCTCTTTCTTCTTCCCTCCCTTCCTTCCCTGATAACTCACTCTAAGCCTTTAAAAAAGTCAGTCAGTTCCCTTAATGGTTTATGATTTATTTTTTTTTTCTGGTCAGAAACTTCTCAAGAACAACCAATGGGTGGGGAAGGAGAGGTGAGAGACAGGCATAGGATATAACAACTAATTCACAAGTGTCGATGGCCAAGAAACATGAAAAATGTTTAACCTCCTTCATAATAAAAGACTTACAAAATGAAATGATAATGAATATGATACCAATTCCCGACTCTCAGGTAGGCAAGAATGAGTGTTGGTGAGAGGATAGGAGAACAAGCACTCATAAACTGTTGGTAGGAATATAAATCGACAGAGCCCACCCCTCCACCCGCCCCCCCCTTTTTTTTTTTAAGACAGAGTCTTGCTCTGTTGCCCAGACTGAAGTGCAGTGGCATGATCACAGCTCACTGCAACCTCTGCCTCCTGGAATCAAGCAATCCTTCCACCTCAGACCCACGAGTAGCTGGGACTACAGGTATGTACCACCATGCCAGCTAATTTTTGTATTTTTTTTTTTTGTAGAGACAGGGTTTTGCTATGTTGCCGAGGCTGGTCTTAAACTCCTGGACTCAAGTCATCTGCCCACCTCAGCCTCACAAAGTGTTGGGATTATAGGTGTGAGCTACAACACCCGGCCTTGGCAGAACACTTAGAGGATAGATTTGACAGTACCTTCAAACACATCCTTTCATCAGAAATTCCACTGCCAGGAATAATATTCCAAGAAAAAAACAGGATGAATGTCCAAAGATACACATGCAGAATGAAAAATTGGAAACAACCTAAATATACAACATTGAAGGACTGGTTACGCCAGGCATGGTGGGTCACACCTATAATCCCAGCACTTTGGGAGGCTGAGGCGGGCAAATCACTTGAAGCCAGGAGTTCCAGACCAGCCAACATGGTGAAACCCCATCTCTACTAAACATACAAAAACAATTCAGATGGGTGTGGTGGTACAGGCCTGTAGTCCCAGCTCCTTGGGAGGCTGAGGCATGAGAATCGCTTGAACCTCCTGGGAGGCGGAGGTTGCAGTGAGCCAAGATCACACCAGTGCACTCCAGCCTGGGTGACAGAATGAGACTTCATCTCAAACAAAACAAAACAAAACAAAACAAAAAACAGTGAGGAAGGCCGGGCATGGTGGCTCATGCCTATAATCCCAGCACTTTGGGAGGCCAAGGCAGGCGGATCATGAGGTCAGGAGTTGAAGACCAGCCTGGTCAACATAGTGAAACCCTGTCTCTACTAAAAATACAAAACAAAAAAATTAGCCGTGTGTGGTGGCGGGCTCCTGTAGCTACTTGGGAGGCTGAGGCAGGAGAATTGCTTGAACCTGGGAGGTGGAGGTTGCAGTGAGCCGAGATCGCACCACTGTCCTCCAGCCTGGCCAACACAGCGAGGCTCTGTCTCAAAACAAACAAACAAACAAACAAAAAACAGAAACAAAACAGTGAGAGAGGCAGTGCATTCCATTCCAAGGCATCTGTGAGCCCACAGAGCAGACACCATGAGAAAAGCTCACCCTCCCCAGTTGAAAAAATTTATGAACAAGAAATTATCATTGAAATTAAATGGTGGCAGACATGTCCAAGAAATATTGTGGAGATTTGATCCCTTTATGAATCTTGTGATAGATGAATGTGTGGAGATGGCGACTAGTGGGCAACAGAACAATAATGGAACGGTGGTAATATGAGGAAATAGTACCATGTTAGAAGCCTTGGAATGAGTAAAAATAATGGCTGTTCAGCAGGGAAACCCATGCCCTCTCTCCATAGGGCCTGTTTTACTATGATGTAAAAATTAGGTCACGTACATTTTCACATTAGACATTTTGTTAAACAAACTTTCATAATAGTCAACAACAACAACAACAACAAAACCCAAAAACAAGGGACTGGTTAAATAAATTGTGACAGATCCTTATAAAATATGACTGCTCTATATCTACTGATATGAGAAAATTAAGTGTAAACACTAAGCCACAAAATTGTGTATTGTGTAAATAAAAAATATTCATCTTAAAGGTCTGAAATGCTATCTGCCAGTGTTAATAGTGTTTTTTCAAAATTGCGGTAAGAAGGCTCACGCCTGTAATTCCAGCAATTTGGGAGGCCGAGGCGGGTGGATCACCTGGGGTCAGGAGTTTGAGACTAGCCTGGACAATGTGGTGAAATGCTGTGTTTACAAAAATAGAAGAATTAGCCGGGCATGATGGTGGGTGCCTGTAGTCCCAGCTACTCGGGAGGCTGAGGTGGGAGAATCGCTTGAACCCAGGAGGCGGAGTTTGCAGTGAGCCAAGATTGCGCCACTGCACTCCAACCTGGGCAACAGAGCAAGACTCTGTCTCAAAAAAATAAATATATAAATACAGAAATAAATATGATGAAATCATTCAACTCAGTTGTGATTTCACAAGTCATCAACAAAAGAGTTGATCATTGAAATTAAGAGAAAAAGCTGAAGGAAGAGTTCAGAAGGAAAAAGAATGACCCAGAAAGTCAAGTTTAAAATATGTCCAAGGAAGAGAAAGTGTGGTCTGAGAAATAGAGGCAAGGGAGAGTACGTCTTCAACCCCACGAAAACAGAATTTAAGAGAAAAGGTAGGCTGGGCGCGGTGGCTCAAGCCTGTAATCGCAGCACTTGGAGAGGTTGAAGTGGGCGGATCATTTGAGATCAGGAGTTCAAGACCAGCCTGACCAACATGGTGAAACCTGGTCTCTACTGCAAATACAAAAAATTAGCTGGGTGTGGTGGTACATATCTGTAATCCCAGCTTCTTGGGAGGCTGCAGCACGAGAATTGCTTGAACTCAGGAGGTTGCAGTGAGCTGAGATCGTGCCACTGCACTCCAGCCTGGGCAACAGAGCAAGACTCCATCTCAAAAAAAGAAAGAAAGAAGGTGATTATCATCAGTGCCCAAAATAGAATACTAAGATCAAAGAAGGCAAGGGCCAGAAAAGAGATAACTGCATTTTTTTTTTTTTTTTTTTTGAGACAGAGTTTCTCTCTGTCACCCAGGCTGGAGTGCAGTGCCATCCTCATGGCTTACTACAGCCTTGACCTCCTAGGCTTAAGCGACCCTCCCACTTCAACCTTTACAGTAGCTGAGACTACAGGTGTGCGCCAGGACGCTTGGCTGATTTTTGTATTGTTTGTAGAGATGAGGCTTCGCCATGCTGCCCAGGTTGGTCTCAAACTCCTGAGCAATCCACACTCCTTGGCCTCCCAAAGTGCTAGGTTTACAGGCGTGAGCCACCGCACCTGGCCTGCATTTGTTTCAAAAGGAGGCCTCTGTAACTATGGTTCATTTATCTCTATAGTTGATGGAACTGATATGATATTGCAAAGGAATCAAGAGGACTGAGTTATACTAAATGAGGCTAGTAAAAATCAGCCACTTATTCACAGGAATTAGAAAATCAAGACATTTGAAAGGGCAGCGGTATCAAGTGAGTTGTGTTCTATGTGGGAGGCTTATAAATGTGTGAAAACAAGAAGGCGCTAGTGGAGAGATTGGAGATATTGGAGAGAGAGGACATGTGATCAATGATCTCTTCAAGACTGTGTGGCTTGTAATTTATTCAACGAATCAGTAGATTCGTTGAATGCCTGCCTTGCCAAGCACCTGAGTCACAGCTGTGAATCATACCGAACATTTCCTGCCCTTGGTTCTTATGGTCTAGTTAAGCAATCCAGACCAGAGAGAAGAGAAGGAAGAAGTATCTTTTTATATATATACTTCAAGAAAGGATGGGAAGCTAAGTATGAAAGACTGGGATGGGCCAGGCACGGTGGCTCACGCCTGTGATCCCAGCACTTTGGGAGACCAAGGCGGGCAGATCACCTGAGGTCAGGAAGGAGTTCGAGACCAGCCTGGCCAACATGGTGAAACCCCGTTTCTGCTACAAATACAAAATTAGCCAGGCGTAGTGGTGCAGGCTTGTAATCCCAGCTACTTGGGAGCCTGAGGCAGGAGAATTGCTTGAACCTGGGAGGTGGAGGTTGCAGTGAGCCAAGATTGTGCCACTGCACTCCAGCCTGGGCAAAAAGAGCAAAACTCCATCTCAAAAAAAAAAAAAAAAAAAAAAAAACTGGGATGATTTGCACTTGAAAGAGGATAGAGTAGCAAAGCCGACTAGTGTGGTCTGTTACTCTTCTTATAGGACATCAGTCCTATAGGATTAGGGCCCGCCGTTATGACTTCACTTAACCTTAATTACCTGCTGAAGGCCCAGTCTTCAAATACAGTCACACTGGGGGTCGGGGCTTACACATATGAATTTGGTGGGGGAGGGTGGCGTGGGGGGCACAATTTAGTTCATAACAGGTGGGGATGGGGGTCAAAGTGGAGAGCTGGTGATTGGTTATGTGCGAGAGGAGGCAGAAAAGGAAGGAAAAGGAAGGAGGGAAAAGGAAGCCCTTGGCAGCTGACCACAGAAGGGTTACAAGAGAGAAGAAATCTAGTGTAGCCAAGGATTGTCAGAAAGAAGTTGTGTATTTCTTCGTTTCCTAGGATACCTACTTGGAGATTTGGAGTATTGATAACAATCTAGATCACTAGGGAGAGGAAATAAACTTTTCAAAGGTTTAAATTATTTCGAGACATAGTCTCACTCTGTCACCCAGGCTGGAGTGCAGTGGCATGATCTCGGTTCACTGCAACCCCCACCTCCCACATTCAAGTGATTGTCCTGCCTTAGCCTCCCGAGTAGCTGGAGTTACAGGCATGTGCCACCACGCCCTGCTAATTTTTGTATTTTTAGTAGAGATGGGTTTCACCATGTTGGCCAGGCTGGTCTCAAACTTCTGACCTCAAGTGATCTACCCACCTCGGCCTCCCAAAGTGCTGGGATTACAGACATGAGCAACCGCACCCAGTCTCAAACGTTTAAATTCTGATTAATTTGAGGAATAGTGAGTTTGAAAGTTTGGGCATTGTTAAATAATGGTAAATGTTACATTTATGTGAAGTTTAAATTTTTATTCACATTTACATGTATTCCTGTGTTTCTTACGACAACCTGGTAGAGTAGTTGAGATGATCACCTTTCTGGTTTTTTTTTTGTTGTTGTTGTTGTTGTTTTTTTTTTGAGACGGAGTCTTGCTCTGTCACCCAGGCTAGAGTGCAGTGGTGCAATCTCGGCTCACTGCAAGCTCCGCCTGCCAGGTTCACGCCATTCTTCTGCCTCAGCCTCCCGAGTAGCTGGGACTACAGGTGCCCGCCACCACGCCCGGCTAATTTTTTTTTATTTTTTATTTTTAATAGAGACGGGGTTTCACCGTGTTTGCCCGGATGGTCTCGATCTCCTGACCTCGTGATCTGCCCGCCTTGGCCTCCCAAAGTGCTGGGATTACAGGCATGAGCCACCGCACTCGGCCCACCTTCCTGTTTTTTATATGAAACTGTAAGTTACATGATGACTTCAAAGGGAATGTACAGGGTCACCTGGCTAGAATCGGTGTGGTTGGGTCTCCTTAACCTTCCCACCCACTCTGACTTTTCTGATTTGTTTTCCATTCACCATTCAATGCTGAGAGAAATGTAAACAGCTGGGAGAAAGGGCAGTTGCAATGTTACGCTATAGAAAGTGAACTTTCCAAATGAAAGCTACAAAACAGAAGAGTCCCATGTGCCAAATGTACTTACTGTTCCCTTGTTCCCTGACTTAAACACTATTAATAGCATTTGTGGAGATGGGAATCAAGCTGCTATTCCCATGAATAACGGAAACCACTGCCTGTGGGAACAGATGGAAAACTATACCACTACCTTTTTGAGAAATTAAGAAATCCCAGGTAAGAACAAAGTAATAGTAAACATTTGTCATTAAACACCCAGAATTGGTTTGGCTTATACAACTAGATAGATGAATGGTGGGGTCACTTACTGAGATGGAGAAAACTGAGAAGGAAACAGATTTCCAATGGGAATGTGAAACATTCTGATTCAATTCACATTTTGAGAAACATTATCCATTGCTTCTCAGCCTTTTGGCTAAGATCAAGTAAGAGACATCCCAAGCCAAGTATGCATACCTTAGGCTCTACAAAATGACTAGAAAACTTCAACCCTACTTTGTTTTTTTTTTTTTTTTTTTTTTTTTTTTTTTTTTTTGAGACGGAGTCTCGCTCTGTCTCCCGGGCTGGAGTTGCAGTGGCCGGATCTCAGCTCACTGCAAGCTCCGCTTCCCGGGTTCACGCCATTCTCCTGCCTCAGCCTCCCGAGTAGCTGGGACTACAGGCGCCGCCACCTCGCCCGGCTAGTTTTTTGTATTTTTTAGTAGAGACGGGGTTTCACCATGTTCACCAGGATGGTCTCGATCTCCTGACCTCGTGATCCACCCGTCTCGGCCTCCCAAAGTGCTGGGATTACAGGCTTGAGCCACCGCGCCCGGCCACTTCAACCCTACTTTGAAGGAAGGAATTCAGTTAACATTTATTTAGTACCTTTTGTATGCCAGGTGGCTATCACACTCATCATCTTATTTAATCTTCACCTCAGTCTTGTGAGATAAGTAGTAGTATTTCTGATTTACAGATGGGGAAATAGAAGCCCAGATGGGTTGAGTGACACACAGAATTGCACAGATAGTAAGGTGACAAACCTGGTGTTCAAACCTGTCCTTTTTTTTTTTTTTTTTCAAGACGGAGTTTTTGCTCTTGTCGCCAAGGCTGGGGCGCGGTGGCACAATCTCGGTTCACTGTAACCTCCGCCTCTCGGATTCAGGTGATTCTCCTGCCTCAGCCTCCTGAGTTGCTAGGATTACAGGTGCTCGCCATCATGCCTGGATAATTTTTGTATTTTTAGTAGAGACGGGGTTTCACCATGTTGGCCAGGCTTATCTCAAATTCCTGACCTCAAGTGATCTGCCCACCTCAGCTTCCCAAAGTGCTGGGATTACCGGCATGAGCCACCGTCCCTAGCCTTTAATGCTAAATCTTGAGAGAGCAAGATCAAAGCTGTTTTCACCATAAGGACTGCTATTCTTTCTCCATAACCTTTATCACTAAACTTCTTAAATAATACTATGGAAAGAGTGACGTAAAAGAAATAAAATTTGACTGAATGCAGTGGTTTATGCCTATAATCCCAGTACTTTGGAAGGCCGAGGCAGGAGGACTGCTTAAGGCCAGGAGTTCGAGGCCAGCTTAGGCAACACAGCAAAACTCCATCTCTACAAAACTCTTTTTTTTTTGAGACAGAGTCTCTCTGTGTCACCCAGGCTGGAGTGCAGTGGGACGATCTCGGCTCACGGCAATTTCCACCTCCCAGGTTCAAGTGATTCTCCTGCCTCAGCCTCCCAAGTAGCTGGGACTATAGGCACATGCCACCATGCCTGGCTAATTTTGTATTTTTAGTAGAGAAGGGGTTTCATCATATAAGTCAGGCTGGTGTCGAACTCCTGACCTCATGATCCACCTGCCTCGGCCTCCCAAAGTGCTAGGATTAAAGGCGTAAGTCACTGTGCCCAGCCTTTCTACAAAAAAATTTGTTTTTAATTATCAGGGCATGGTGGTGCACACCTGTTGTCAGAGCTACTCGGGAGGCTGAGGAAGGAGGATCACTTGAGTCAAGGAGTTTGAGGCTGCAGTCAGCTATGATCATGTCCAGCCTGGGCAACTCTCTTTAAAAACATGTGATTGTTTTATTTTCTCTTCCAAGTAAGATTTTGTATTAAATGCACTAACGTTTGATGCTTAATGTTTAGTATTAACGTTGATGTCTAATACAACTGCTGTATGGTGTTATGGAATTTTTTTCACTTCTTCATTCTAACCATTTTCATCATACTTATGAAAGAAAGAAATTTGAATTTTTTAAAATACAGGCATTTCACCTTTTCTGTCTTCTGCTCTCTTTGAGGTCAAATAGTAAAATTTACCAATGATGAGTCTATAGTTGTGTCTACTTATGCAGAAAGTACAGATGAACTATATAATCCTTCAGAAGTTCTTTCCTAACCCTTCTCTTTCTCTTTTTTTATTTTTAATGTTTTTAAACAGGATCTCACTCTGTCACCCAGGTTGGAGTGCAGTGGCACCATCATAGCTCACGGCAACCTTGACCTCCCAGGCCCAAGTGATCCTCCTGCCTTGGCCTCCCAAGTATTGGGAGGTGCATGTGCCACTATACCCAGGCTAATTTTTTGTTGGTTTTTTGTTTTGTTTTGTTTTGTTTTGTTTTTGTAGAGACAGGGTCTCCCTATGTTGTCCGGGCTGGTCTCAAACTCCTGGGCTCAAGCAATCTGCCTGTCTCGGCCTCCCAAAGTGCTGGGATTAGAGGCACGAGCCACCGTGCCTGATAAACACCCTTCTCCTCTGTAGCTGATTCATTTCCCTTTTTGATGGATATGCCTGCAGTCATCATTTTCTAGGTCTTGTGATTCTGAAATAAGAAACATTTAGGCACTTTTGAAAAATATAACAGGATGCACCTGGTCCTACTGATCACTAACAACAATCCAAATTTAACGTATCAGAAACTTAAGATAAACGATATCCCCTTAGAAGAAAGAAACCTCTTGACTCAGATGAGGAAAGCTGAGAAGTATGACACTTCCCTAGGGAAAATGTTATAGTTTTCTAAATTCATTCATCTTCGGAATAACTTCTCCCAAATAACATTTTTTTAAAGTTATTAGAACCACTCACACCTATAAGAATGGCTACTATTTTAAAAATACAAAAAATAGGCCAGGCTCGATGGTTCATGCCTGTAATCCCAGTGCTTTAGGAGGCTAAGGCTCAAGGCCAGGAGTTCCAGAACAGCCTGGGCAACACAGCGAGACCCCAGGTCTTACCAATTTTTTTTTTTATTAGCCAGTCACCTACAGTGAGTCATGATTATGCCACTAAACTCTGGCCTGGGCAACAGAGATGCTGTCCCCAAAAGAAAAACAAAAGGTCAAAATAAATTTGATAAACTTCTGTATAAACTGGCCAACTGATATTTACATATATATATATATATATATATATATATATTTTTTTTTTTTTTTTTTTTTTTTTTTGAGACAGACTCTGTTTCCTAGGCTGGAGTGCAGTGGTGCAATCTTGGCTTACTGCAACCTCTGCTTCCTGGATTCAAGCAATCCTCATGCCTCAGCCTCCCAAGTAGCTGGAATTAACAGGCACGTGTCACCACACTGGGCTAATTTTTGTATTTTTAGTAGAGACAAGGGTTTCACAATGTTGGCCAGGCTAGAAATCCTGGCCTCAAGCGATCCTCCTTCCTTGGCCTCCCAAAGTGCTGGGATTACAGGCATGAGCCACCCCACCCGGCCAACATTGATATTAAAACTACACCTAGTTGGACGAAGTGGCTCAGGCATGTAATCCCAGAACTTTGAGATGCCAAGGCAGGAAGATGGCTCGAGCCTAGCAGTTCGAGACTGGCCTTGGTGACATAAGGAGACTCCATCTCTACAAACAAAACAAAACAAATCTCAAATGGAACAAAGATTTAAATATCAAGAAAATGAAACAATAAAAATTCTTTTAAAAAAGAGGCTGATGGGCTAGGCGAGGTGGCTCACGCCTGTAATCCAACACTTTGTGAGGCCAATGTGGGCGGATCACTTGAGGTCAGAAGGTTGGAGACCAGCCTGGCCAACATGGTGAAACCCCGTCTCTACTAAAAATACAAAAATTAGCCAGGCATAGTGGCACACACCTGTAATCCAAGCTACTCGGAGGCTGAGGCAGGAGAATTGCTTGAGACCAGAAGACGGAGGTTGCAGTGAACCAAGATAGTGCCACTGCACTCCAGCCTGGCCAACAGAGTGAGACTCTGACTAAAAAAAAAAAAAAAAAAAGGCCGGGCGCAGTGGCACATGCCTGTAATCCCAGCACTTTGGAAGGCCAAGGCGGGTGGATCACGAGGTCAGGAGATCGAGACCATCCTGGCTAACACGGGGAAACCCTGTCTCTACTAAAAACACAAAACATTAGCCGGGCATTGTGGTGGGCGCCTGTAGTCCCAGCTACTCGGAAGACTGAGGCAGGAGAATGGCATGAACCCGGGAGGCGGAGTTTGCAGTGAGCCAAGATCACGCCACCGCACTCCAGCCTGGGAGACAGAGCAAGACTCCGTTTCAAAAAAGAAAAAAGAAAAAAAATGCTGATGGCTGGGTGTGGTGGCTCACTCCCGTAATCCCAAAACTTTGGGAGGCCGAGGCAGGAGGATCACTTGAGGTTGGGAGTTCAAGAGCAGCCTGGCAAATGTAGTGAAATCCTGTCTATACTAAAAATACAAATATTAGCTGGATGTGGCAGTGCACACCTGTTATCCCAGCTACTCGGGAGGCTGAGGTAGGAGAATTGCTTGAACTCTAGAGGTGGACGTTGCAGTGAGCCGAGATCATGCCACTGCACTCCAGCCTGGGTGACAGAGCTAGACTCTGTCTCAAAAAAGAAAAAAAAAAACAAACATTCAATTGGCCGGGCGCAGTGGCTCACACCTGTAATCCTTACACTTTGGGAGGCCGAGGCAGGAGGATCACCTGAGGTCAAGAGTTTGAGACAGCCTGACCAACATGGTGAAACCCTGTCTCTACTAAAATATACAAAAATTAACCGGACGTGGTGGCACATACCTGTAGTCCCAGCTACTCGGGACACTGAGGCAGCAGAATCGCTTGAACCCAGGAGGCGGAGGTTGCAGTGAGCCGAGATCATGCCGCTGCCCTCTAGCCTGGGCAACACAACAAAACTCCGTCTCAAAATCAATCAATCAATAAAATAATCAGCAGTCTTTGAAACACACTTCAAGGAGGAAAGAACTTTGACTCCAAGGGAGGAGAGCAAGGTTGTAAACATGACTCTGCTCATACAGGTCCAGTCCTAGCTGATGTTGTCCAACCCAAGAATCTTCCAGATCTTCCAGTTGAGACTTCACTAAATAAGAGTTGTATTTGCCCTTAGATACAAGTACAAAGAGGGGACCTAGGGCCCCTAGATTTTTCAGGTCTCTAATCCTGAGGTTGACCAGAGCTATCAAGGGTTGCTGCTTCAGTTTCCTCAAGGTAATAAGAGGCCAAGACCACAATGGTTCTGTGATACAGCTTGAAGAAGACCTAATCTGGGGTAGATGACTTTCTTCAGAGGTGGTACAGAAAGCTTTTTATCATTTTTTAGTTTAAAAATTTGGCCAGGACCCGGCACAGGGCTCACACCTGTAATCCCAACACTTTAGGAGGCTGAGTGGGGCAGATCACCTGTGGTCAGGAGTTTAAGACCACCCTGGCCAACATGGTGAAACCCCACCTTTACCAAAAATGCAAAAATTAGCTGGGCGTGATGGTGGGTGCCTGTAATCCCAGCTACTTGTGAGACTGAGGTTGGAGAATTGCTTTAACCCTGGAGGTCACGGTTACAGTGAGCTGAAATGGCGCCACTGCACTCCAACCTGGGGACAGAGCAAGACTCTGTCAGACCCACACAGACACACACACACACACACACACACACACACATTTGGCTGGGCACGGTAGCTCACACATGTAATCCCAGCACTGTAGGAGGCTGAGGTGGGCAGATCACTTGAGGTCAGGAGTTTGAGACCAGCCTGGCCAGCCTGGTGAAACCCCGTCTCTACTAAGAATACAAAAAGTAACCAGGCGTGGTGGTGGGCACCTGTAGTTCCAGCTACTCTGGAGGTTGAGGCATGAGGATTGCTTGAACCCAGGAGGCAGAGGTTGCAGTGAGCCAGGATCAAGCCACTGCACACCAGCCTGGGCGACAGGGTGAGACTCTCTCCCAATTAAAAAAAAAAAAAAATTATTTGAGGCTGGGCATGGTGGCTTACACCTGTAATCCCAGCACTTTGGGAAGGTGATGTGGGAGGACTGCTTGAGCCCAGGAGTTTGAGACCTGCCTGGGCAACATAGTGGGACCCCGTCTCCTAAAATATCTATATATTTTAGTATTTACAATGTGCTAGGTTCTTTTTTTTTTTTTTTTTTTTTTTTTTGAGACGGAGTCTCGCTCTGTCGCCCAGGCTGGAGTGCAGTGGCCGGATCTCAGCTCACTGCAAGCTCCGCCTCCCGGGTTTATGCCATTCTCCTGCCTCAGCCTCCCGAGTAGCTGGGACTACAGGCGCCCGCCGCCTCGCCCGGCTAGTTTTTTGTATTTTTTTAGTAGAGACGGGGTTTCACCGTGTTAGCCAGGATGGTCTCGATCTCCTGACCTTGTGATCCGCCCATCTCGGCCTCCCAAAGTGCTGGGATTACAGGCTTGAGCCACCGCGCCCGGCCCAATGTGCTAGGTTCTATGGATACAGTAGTGAAAAAGGTAGACAAGGTCCCTGTTCTGAAAGTCCATTCTGAAATTTTAATCCAACTTGTGTGCAGGTTGACTAAACCACCATTGTATTTTATCTGACTCAGCACGTTTTTTGTTTGTTTTGAAGCAGAGTCTCACTCTGTTGCACAGGCTGGAGTGCAGTGGCACGATCTCGGCTCACTGCAACCTCTGCTTGCCAGCTTCAAGGGATTCTCCTGCTCAGCCTCCTAAGTAACAGGCATGTGCCACCACGCCTGGCTAATTTTTGTATTTTTAGTAGAGACAGGATTTCACCATGTTGGCCAGGCTGGTCTCAAACTTGTGACCTCAAATGATCCGCCCGCCTCGGCTTCCCAAAGTGCTGGGATTACAGGCATGAGCCACCATGCCTGGCCTCAGCACCCTTTTTTTATTAAGTCCCCACAGAAAAGAACAATCTAACAGCAGAAAACATGAATGGTATCTGATTCTAATTTATTAAATGGATTAGTATTCCTTTCCTTTTTGGAAAAGCAATCATTCTCCTTTCTCTTGCCTGGCAAGAATGAATGCCAAGTGCTGAAAGTGGAAGCTATACACATGCAACATTAACCAATTTTATCTCTGTGCTTTTCCATTTCCAGGATGTGTCCTTAACTGCATTTTGGAAATATAAGTTCTTTCAACTGTTATTTCTGCCTTTTATACATAGTATAATATTTATAATGTTGAGCTGGAAATATTAGAGAGGAGGTCCCACTATGTTGCCTAGGCTTGCCTCGAACTCCAGAGCTCAAGCTATCCTCCCACCTCAGCCTCCCAAAGTGTTGGGATTATAGGCGTGAGCCACCGAGCCAAGCCTTGAGATGGGAGTTGGCTAACTTTTTCTGTAAAGAGCTAGATAGCAAATGTATCAGGTCTGGCAGGCTATAGGGTCTTTGTCACAACTACTGAACTCTGCCATTACAGTACAAGAGCAACCATAGATCTTGCCTAAATAGATAAGTGGGGCTGTGTTCCAGTGTATATTTGCATTTCATATACTTTTCATGTGTCACAAAATATTATTCTTCTTTTGATTTTTTCTAACCATCTAAAAAATATAACATCCATTCTTACAGACAGGTTGGATTTGGCCTGTGAGCCATAGTTTGACAATCCCTGCTACAAAGGACTGGTTAGTTCAGTTAATCCGGACCTGGTGATGAGGCCAAGGCTGTGGATTTAATCCTCATGTGAAAGATCAAGTTACCTTTGCACAGGTGAACCTGTTGCAATATCAAATTCTGCCCTCATTTCTTGCTGGTAACTTGAAGATGTGGGCCATTATTGTCACCAGAAGAAGCCAATGAAAGATGCCATTTCCTCATGCTTCCATTTCTAGTATAGCTTACTGATGATTATCCACATTCAGTCACTGGCAAGTTTATTATTATTATTATTATTATTATTTTAGACAACCTCGCTCTGTTGCTCAGGTTGGAGTGCAGTGGTGCAATCTTGGCTCACTGCAACCTTCACCTCCGGGGTTCAAGAGATTTCTGGATAAGTTTTTGGTATTTTTAGTAGAGACGGGGTTTCACCATGTTGGCCAGGCTGGTCTTGAACTCCTGACTTCAAGTGATCCGCCCACCTCGGCCTCCCAAAGTGCTAGGATTACAGGCATGAGCCATCGCACCCGGCCACTGGAAAGTTTTTGAATTCCACTTTTTCGGAGCAGGGTAACACAAATTGTAACGTGCTCCTCACCCCCATAATTAGGGCAGTTATAGGAAAACTGACTCATAAGCATTTCGGATAATTCTCCAAGAAAGTAAAACAGTAAATTTGTTGTGCAAATTTAATATTCATCTTGAACATTTTATTGACCAAGATCAGATCATTCTGTGAACGCCCTAAGCAATTCCAGTAGATTTGCTCTGGGAGCAAGAGGAGTACTTTTGTTTCCTGTCTGGATCATTTCTGTGCGCTTTTGAAAGACCCAGAGCTCTATTTACCTTAAGTAAAAATTGCAAGATAGCTCTGTGCTGTTTTCATATGAGAAGGTTTTAGCTTTTCTGATCTAGATTCTTTTGCTTCTTTCACACCTCTTAATTATCTGCTTTTGATATGACTTTGTTTTCCAGGCAAGTAACTGGCCATGGGAGATTTGTGAAATGTGTAGAGCCCTTGGGGGAGATTTGTAAACACAGCCACTCTTTGTCACTTATCTTTGTAAACTGGCATTCCTCCAGTAGAAGTGACTTTTTGGTTACAGGTAGAAGTAGGTTCAAGGTTGGCAAAGCCTTGTCACAAGGAATAGTTCCTAAACTGGATGTTATGGAATTGAGGTTTGGAGGAGTGATTCCTGCTTGTTTCTCTGTGTGATCGACAGTAACAAAAAGTTTGTACAGAAGACCTGGGTTCAAAAAAAGAAATAAAAATTAAAAATTGAAAAAGGCCAGTCATGGTGGTTCACGTCTGTAATCCCAGTACTTTGGGAGGCCGAGGCAGGAGAATTGCTTGAGGCCAGGAGTTCAAGGCCACCCTGGCCGATATAGTGAGACCCCATCTCTAAAAATAAATAAGTAAATAAATAAATAAAATAGCAAAATAAGGCCAGGCGCTGGGTGGATCATTTGAGGTCAGGAGTTCGAGACCAGTCTAGTCAACATGGTGAAACCCCGTCTCTACAAAAAAATACAAAAATTAGCTGGGCATGGTGGCAGGAGCCTGTAATCCCAGCTACTCATGAGGCTGAGGCATGAGAATCGCCTGAACCTGGGAGGCGGAGGTTGCAGTGAATTGAGATCGTGCCACTGCACTTCCAGCCTGGGCGACAGGGTGAGAGTCTGTCTAAAATAAATAATAAAATAAAATAACAAAATAAAACAAAAGAATTCCTGGGTTCAATCATATCCTGCTGAAGTCTGAAAACTTAGAATCATGCCTGATACTCCTTCCACCCCGCACCACCCCCGGCTTTTTTTTCTTGTTCCTGACTTCATGATCCGTCCACTTTGGCCTCCCAAAGTGCTGGGATTACAGGTGTGAGCCACCACGCCTGGCCGATACTCCCTTTTTCTTATACTTCAATGCCATCAAAGAACCCTGTCAGCTCTACCTTCAAAATGTATCCAGAATGCGATCCCTTCTGAGGAGAGCAAAGATCACCTGGTGATCAAGCAGGCACTGGGGACAAAAATTCCTTACCTGGAGAATTTAGAAGTAATTAAACTTCCCTTGTATCTAAAGTCTGCATCTGGTTTCAGGTGTCTTTCAAACAATTTCTAAGTAGCCAGAATTTCTATACATCTCCAGAATGCCATGTGGAAACTCATTATACAATCGTTGCTGACATTAAGGCACCAAAATAGCTACAAACGTAATCATTTATCATGGCCTACATGGCTAATATGGTCCAAATTACCCTCGAGCTTCTGCCTTAAGGTCCATAAATGTTTCTAAGGAAAATCCAAGTCCTTTCTTGCTGAGGCACCTCATTGGCCTCTTCTGCAGTGTTCTTTGTTTCTAATACAACATTCCTTTATCAAACCTGTACTGTTGTCTGTCAATTCTTCTTACCAACCGGCGGGTTGACCACTTTTCGATGCCGGGGCTCTAACACCTCGCCCAGCATCTTCTTACTTCCTACAATGCCACAACCCTTGATAACTAAGAAATGAAAAATAAAAGAAAGAAGGCCAGGTGCAGTGGCTCACGCCTGTAATCCCAGCACTTTGGGAGGCAGAGGCAGGCGGATCACCTGAGGTCAGGAGTTGGAGATCAGCCTGGCCAACATGGTGAAACCCCGTCTCTACTAAAAATATTTAACAAATTAGCAGGCATGGTGATGGGTTCCTGTAATCCCAGCTGCTCAGGAGGCTGAGGCAGGAGAATCACTTGAACCCAGGAGGCGGAGGCAGCAGTGAGCCAAGATCGGGCCGTTGCACTATAGCCTGAGCAACAAGAATGAAACTCTGTCTCAAAAAAGAAAGAAAAGGAGAAGAGAAGAGAAGACAAGAGAAGAGAGGAGAAGAGGAAAAGAAAAGAAGGGAGGGAAGGGAGGGAAAGGAGGGAAGGAAGGAAGGGAAGGAAGGGAAGGGAAGGAAGGAAAGGAAGGAAGAAACAAAACAAACGTACTCATCTGAAATAGCCCTGTATACCTTCTCATTATCTCTCACCCTTATCTGGTTTTATTTTTATCCATAGCACATATCACTAGGTGACATATTTTTTATATATTGATATATTTGCTAGTTTATTATCTGTCTCTTCTCACCAGGATATAAGTCCATAACCGTAAGGAATTTGTTTTGGCTACTGCCTTATCTCAGAGCTTAGAACAATGCTTGCACATAGAAGGTCTCAATAAATATTTGTTAAATAAATGAATTGTTATATTGCAGCTTCAGCTCTAGATCCACTTACAAATTAGTTTTTGTCTGGACATGAAATACTCCCCTTTCCTGATAATAAGCACTATGACTAATTTAACAGTTGATCACAGATTGCAAAATGGGTTTGGGGACAATGATATCAATTCATGTGTTGCAGGCACTGAGATTTAAATGGTTGACTTCTGAACCCAAAGCTAAGAAGGCAATAGAGTGGAGAAAGAGGAAAATGAATAAGCCACGGTCTTCCTAAGCTAAACTGCTTGTGCTATAGTCAAGGACTTTGACCCTGGAATCAGACAGAATTAGGAAAGCAAATCTTAAGAAATGTGATATTGCTGGGCGTGGTGGCTCACACCTGTAATACCAGCACTTTAGGAGGCCAAGGCAGACAGGTCACCTGAGGTCAGGAGTTCGAGACCAGCTTGACCAACATGGAGAAACTCTGTCTCTATTAACACTACAAAATTAGTCAGGCATGGTGGTGCATGCCTGTAATCTCAGTTACTCAGGAGGCTGAGGCAGGAGGATCTCTTGAACCCGGGAGGCAGAGGTTGTGGTGAGCCGAGATTGTACCATCGCACTCCAGGCTGGGCAACAAGAGCAAGAATCCGTCTCAAAAAAAAAAAAAAGAGAAATGTGATATTTATAGGGTGACATATACAGGTAGAGGAAATGGTCCCTCCAGATCTAAAATGCTCTTTTTGATTTGAAAGGTAAAACACAAGGAGAGGATAAGGAATATACAACAAAAAGAAATTTGTCTTAAGGTGGAATTTATTTTATGTTTGTGTTTAATTGACAATAATTGTACATATTCATACAGCACATAGTAATGTTACATTTTTTCCTTTTTAAAACATTGTTTTCTATCACTTGTGTTTTGCACAGGACATAGTGATGTTTCAATACATATAATGTATAGCGCACAGGTGAGAATAATCAGCATATCCAGCATCTCAAACGGTTATCCTTTCTTTGTGTTGAGAATGCTCAATATCCTTCTTTGTGAGACCTGATCTTGCTTTGTCTCCCAGGCTGCAGTGCAGTGGCATAATCATAGCCAACTGCAGTCTCGACCTCCCAGGCTCAAGCGATCCTCTGGCCTCAGCCTCTCGGACCACAGGTGTGTGCCACCATACCTGGCTAATTTTTTTTTTCTTTTTCTTTTTCTTTTTCTTTTCTTCCCTCCCCTCCCTTCCCCTTCCCTCCCCCCTCTCTCTCTCCCTCCCTCCCGCCTTCCTTTCCTTCTCTTCTCTTCCCTTCTCTTCTCTTATACTCTTTTCTTTTCTTCTCACTGTGTTGCCCAGGCTGGTCAATATCCTTCTCCTAACTACTCGAAACTACATATTACTGTTAACTATAGTCATCCTATAGTGGTACACTAGAACTTGTTCCTCCTATCTAGCTTTCTATCCCTTCCTTCCTCCTACCTTATCTGGCCTATAGCATCCTCTGTTCTACTTTTTACTTTTATGAGATCACCTTTTTTTTTTTTTAGCTTCCACATATGAGTGAGATCACACATTGTTTAACTTTCTGTTCCTGGCTTATTCCTTAACATCATGTTTAAGGTGGAATTTAAATGCAAGAATGTAGATGTGAAAAATGAAATGGGTAGGTACAGCCAACAGTACAGAAAATAGTAAGGAGGTTCCTAAAAAAATTAAAAATAGGATATCTTACGATCCAGCAGTCCCACTTCTGGGTATATATATCCAAAGGAAATGAAATCAGCATGTCAAAGAGATAGCTGCACTCCCATGTTGATTGCAGCACTATCAAAATAGCCAAGATATGGGAACAACCTAGATGTCCATCAACAGACAAATCGATAAAGAAAATGTGGTATACATATACAGTGGAATATTACTGAGCCTTTAAAAAGAAGGAAACAGGCTGGGTGCAGTGGCTCAGGCCTGTAATCCCAGCACTTTGGGAGGCCAAGGAGGGCGGGTCACGAGGTCAGGAGATGGAGGCCATCCTGGCTAACACAGTGAAACCTCGTCCCTACTAAAAATACAAAAAGAAATTAGCCGGGCATGGTGGCGGGCACCTGTAGTCCCAGCTATTCGGGAGGCTGAGGCAGGAGAATGGCGTGAACAAGGGAGGCGAAGCTTGCAGTGAGCCGAGATCGTGCCACTGCACCCCAGCCTGGGCCACAGAGCGAGACTCCATCTCACAGAACAAAACAACAACAAAAAACACCATATTTTTCCTACTATAAAATAAAATAAAATAGCCAGGTGTGGTGGGACACACCTATAGTTCCAGCTACTCCAGTGACTGAGGCAGGAGAATCCCTTGAGCCCAAGAGTTCGAGTCCAACCTGGGCAACACAGTGAGACTTTGGTTCTAAAACAATTAAAAAATAATAAAATAAAATAGATAGTGAAAATAATAGAAGAGAGTGCAATGGTGGTTGCCAGGGGCTGTGGGGAGGGGAAATTGAGGAGATGTTGGTCAAAGGATACGAAGTTTCAGTTATGCAAGATGAATAAGTTCTGGAAGTCTAATGTATAGCAACATGACTGTAGTTAACCATAGTGCATTGTATACTTGCAATTTGCTAAAAGGATAGATCTTAAGTATTCTCACCACAAAAGAAAAAGGAAATGGTAACTATGAGAGGTGATAGGTCCATTAATTAGCTTAATTATGGTGATAATTTGGATGTACATATATCAAAACATCAAGTTGTACACCTTAAACGTATGTACTTTTTGTCAGTTATGCCTCAATAAAGATGGGGAAAGCGAAATGGGTGGAAGATTTTGAGAAGTACAGGAGCATGAAACAGTGATAAATAAAAATGTAAACTTCTCAACTATAAACCTAATCAGGATAGGAGCTTGGTATGGTTAAAAATAATGTTTATACAAATTTACGGGAAAAAAACTCCATTAAAAAGTGGGCAAAGGACATGAGCAGATACTTTTCAAAAGAAAACATACATGCGGCCAATAATCGCATGACATTGCACCATTGCACTCCAGCCTAGGCAACAAGAGCGGAACTCCAGGCTAGGTGTGGTGGCTCAGGCCTGTAATCCCAGCACTTTGGGAGGCCAATGTGAGTGGATCACCTGAGGTCAGGAGCTCAAGACCAGCCTGGCCAACATGGAGAAACCCCATCTCTACTAAAAGTACAAAATTAGCCAGGATGGTGGCGCATGCCTGTAATCCCAGCTACTCGGGATGCTGAGGCAGGAGAATCGCTTGAACCCGGAAAGTGGAGGTTGAAGAGAGCCGAGATCGCGCCATTGTACTCCGGCCTGAGCAACAAGAGCGAAACTCCGTCTCAAAAAACAAAAACAAAAAACCAGCGAAAGTCCGACTCAAAAATAAAATAAAATAAAATAAAATAAAATAAAATAAAATAAAATTAGCCATGTGTGATGGCAAGTGCCTGTAGCCCCTAGCAACTTGGTAGGCTGAGGAGAGAGGATTCCTTGAGCCTGGAAGTTCAAGGCTGCTATGAGCTATGATCATGCTACTGCACTCCAGCCCATTGACAGAGTGAGGCCCTGACTCAAAAATAAATTGGCCAGCTGCAGTTGTTCATGCCTGTAATCACAGCACCTTGGGAGGTCAAGGCAGGCGGATCACTTGGGTCCAGGAGTTCGAGACCAGCCTGGGCAATATAGGGAGACCCAGTCACTACAAGACATAGAAAGATTAGCCCAGCTTGGTGGTGCACACCTGTAGCCCAGTGACTCAGGAGGCTGAGGTGGGAAGATCGCTTGAGCCTGGCGGATCAAGGCTGCAGTGAGCTATGATGATGCCACTGTGCTCCAGCCTGGGCAATAGAGAGAGACTCTGTCTCACGAGAGGGGTCACTTTACAAATTTATGATCTGCTTCTAGACAAATATGGGGAGAGCAGAGAATTTTCCTTGTATTTGCTTCTTCTGAGTTGTCTTCAGCTCAAAATAGTTAATATGCTGAAATGGCATATTTTGGTGTAACATATTCTGCTACCCTTCCAGATGTACTTCTTTTTTTTTTTTTTCTTTTTGAGACGGAGTCTCGCTCTGTCGCCCAGGCTGGAGTGCAGTGGCCGGATCTCAGCTCACTGCAAGCTCCGCCTCCCGGGTTCACGCCATTCTCCTGCCTCAGCCTCCCGAGTAGCTGGGACTACAGGCGCCCGCCACCTCGCCCAGCTAGTTTTTTGTATTTTTTTTTAGTAGAGACGGGGTTTCACCGTGTTAGCCAGGATGGTCTCCATCTCCTGACCTTGTGATCCCGCCCGTTTCGGCCTCCCAAAGTGCTAGGATTACAGGCTTGAGCCACCGCGCCCGGCTTTTTTTTTTTTTTTTTTTTAAGAATTCATCCTTTTTCACAAAATAAGGTCTTTTCCTCCTTCTCATTATAATGTGTCCCTTTGAACATTATCTGTAACTTATAAAGCTGTTAACCGCAGAGTTTCTAACCTCAGCACTATTGACATCTTGACTCAGAGAATTTTTTGTTGTTTGTGTCTTAAGCACTGTATGTTTAGCAGGATCTCTGGTCTCTGCTTGCCAGGTGCCAATAACATGGTTTTCCAAAAGTTGCAGCAACCAAAAATGTCTCCACATATTGTCAAATATTCCCTGGGGCTGGGCGGGCAAATTGCCCTGATTGAGAAGCACTGCACTAAAGGAAAGTCAATGGCATAAAATGAGAGCATGTAGCTGGCTGGTTATGCCCTTATTTACCACGAGAGGTCTCCCTAGACCCCATTATGGTTCTAATCTTGAAAATACAGGGCTACGGGCGCCACCAAATAGATTGTTATGACTTGGTGGATGCTGACAGTAGGTTTACACACTAAAGCAGTTGATCAATCTCCCATGCAGAAGAATTCCGAATAAATTATGTAACTACTATACTGCAAAGGAGGGGAGTATAACTCCTCTCTCCTTAAGTGTAAGCTGTGCATGGTGACCTCTGCCCAAAGAGTATGACAAGGAGTGGGAGAGTCACTACAGTGGGGGAACCTGACAATCAGCCATGTGATCCAGGAGAACATCAACACTGATATATCATATTGATAGTATGTAACACTTGATATGATGTCATGAAAATGGCACCTTACTTCTGTGTCATCCCCCAAAACACACATGACCCCAGTCTAGTCATGAGAAAAGCATCAAAGCCTAAGAGAGGAGCAGCTGCAATATGCCTGATGAGAACTTCTCAACACTGTCAGGACCATCAAAACTGGCCGGGCACGGTGGCTCACGTCTGTAATACCAGCACTTTGGGAGGCCGAGGCGGACAGATCACCTGAGATCAGGTGTTCAAGACCAGCCTGGCCAACATGGTAAACCCCATCTCTACTAAAAATACAAAAATTAGCTGGGCGTGGTGGCGAGTGCCTGTGGTCCCAGCTACTCAAGAGGCTGAGGCAGCAGAATCACTTGAACCCAGAAGGCGGAGGTTGCATTGAGCTGAGATCATGCCACTGCACTCCAGCCTGGGGGACAGGGCGAGCCTCTGTCTCAAAAAAACAAAACAAAACAAAAAACAAAAACAAAACACCAGCATCAAAACCAAGGAATGTCTGAGGAACTA